>NC_046313.1:109535222-110163613 GCF_009819535.1 Lacerta agilis
TCCTTCCCACTTATGTCCTTTCTTATGGTAATCTTTGGACAAAATGTTCCTTTCATATCTCCAATTTTATTAAACAGATCTCTGGTTTTTCCCATTCTGTTGTTTTCCTCTATTTCTTTGCATTGCTCATTTAAGAAGTAGCACCTTAGAGACCAACTAGGTTTGTTCTTGGTATGAGCTTTCGTGTGCATAAACACTTCTTTGCTATTGCTTCTGGAATGGCTACCTGTCTGGCACTCAGGTACCAGGATGCAAGAGATTATATCACTCAGGCAGAGGGGCTGCTGAGTACTTGGGAACACAGTTTAGGGATTATGGCTACCTTCACTCATGTCCAAAGCTCCCCCCTTGGTAGGCATTTCCTTTTTTTAATTTTGTAATCTTTATTATGATTATTAAAATACAAATATGTACAAATATTGAACAATAATGAATAAACAAAAACAACACCAACACTACAGCTCAACTTCGAGCCTACCAAGTGGCAATGGCAACGGCGAAGAGGACCTTCTTCACCGTTTCTATTGCATCTGCAGAAAACAGCAGCAGGAGACTCTTCCAGGTGGTTCGCAATCTAGCAGAACCACCTTCGTCATCGGGGCCTGGTAGGGACCCCAAGATCTCCTGCAATGATTTTGCAAAGTTTTTTTGCAGATAAAGTCGCTCAAATTCGGAAGGAGGTAGATTCCACCGTGGGAGCAGGGCCGGGGCGGGAGAGTGCTAGAGCTCTGTCTAGTCATGTTTCATGGGATCAATTTCAATCTGTTACCTCCGAGGATGTGGACAGGCTGCTTGGGACGAGTGAAACCGACCACCTGTCTCCTTGATCCTTGCCCATCCTGGCTAATAAAAGCGAGCCGGGAAGGACTGGGCGATGGGCTTCGCGGTGTGGTGAACGCTTCCCTCTGCGAGGGAGTCTTCCCATACTCGCTAAAAGAGGCGGTCATTAAACCGCTTCTTAAAAAAAACATCTTTAGATGCGGCCAATATGGCCAACTATCGCCCAGTCTCAAATCTTCCATTCTTGGGCAAGGTGAATGAGCAAGTGTTTGCTGAACAACTCCAGGCATGCCTGGAAGAAGCGGACCATTTGGATCCCTTCCAATCGGGATCCAGGCCTCATCATGGGACTGAAACTGCATTGGTCGCGCTGGTCGATGATCTCCGGCGGGCTAGGGACAAAGGTGAGAGCTGTTTCCTAGTTCTGCTGGATCTCTCAGCGGCCTTTGACACCATCGACCATAACATCCTTCTGGACCGGCTAGAGGGGTTGGGAGCTGGGGGCACTGTTATACAGTGGTTCCGCTCCTTCCTCCTGGGCCGTGTTCAGAAAGTGGTGATGGGGGATGAGTGCTCAGACCCCTGGGCTCTCACTTGTGGGGTGCCTCAGGGTTCCGTCCTCTCCCCCATGCTTTTTAATATCTATATGAAGCCGCTGGGAGAGATCATCAGGGGGTTTGGGCTGGGTGTTCATCAGTATGCGGATGATACCCAGCTCTACCTCTCTTTCAAACCAGAACCAGTGAAGTTGGTGAAGGTCCTGTGTGAGTGCCTGGAGGCGGTTGGAGGATGGATGGCGGTTAACGGATTGAGGTTGAATCCTGACAAGACGAAGTACTGTTTTGGGGGGATAGGGGGCGGGTGGGTGTGGGGGACTCCCTGGTCCTGAATGGGGTAACTGTGCCCCTGAAGGACCAGGTGCGCAGCCTGGGAGTCATTTTGGACTCACAGCTGTCCATGGAGGCACAGGTTAATTCTGTGTCCAGGGTGGCTGTCTACCAGCTCCATCTGGTACGCAGGCTGAGACCCTACATGCCCGCAGACTATCTCGCCAGAGTAGTACATGCTCTGGTTATCTCCCGCTTGGACTACTGCAATGCGCTCTATGTGGGGCTACCTTTGAGGGTGACCCGGAAACTGCAATTAATCCAGAATGCGGCAGCTAGACTGGTGACTGGGAGTGGCCGCCGGGACCACATAACACCGGTCCTGAGAGATCTACATTGGCTCCCAGTACGTTGCCGAGCACAATTCAAAGTGTTGGTGCTGACCTTTAAAGCCCTAAACGGCCTCGGTCCTGTATACCTGAAGGAGCGTCTCCACCCCCATCATTCAGCCCGGACACGGAGATCCAGCGCCGAGGGCCTTCTGGCGGTTCCCTCACTGCGAGAAGCAAAACTACAGGGAGCCAGGCAGAGGGCCTTCTTGGTAGTGGCGCCCGCCCTGTGGAACGCCCTCCCATCAGAAGTCAAGGGAATAAACAACCACCTGACATTTAGAAAATTCCTTAAGGCAGCCCTGTTTAGGGAAGTTTTTAAACTGTGATATTCTAAATGTATTCTAATGTTTGGTGGAAGCTGCCCAGAGTGGCTGGGGAGACCTGGCCAGATGGGCGGGGTACAAATAATAAATTATTATTATTATTATTATTATTATTATTATTATTATTATTATTAATACGCCTTTCGCCATTCTGAAAATTCTGTTGCCTCTCCCTTTGCCACGGTCTGATTGGCTACCAGGGGGCCAATCACAGCTGTCAACTTCGCAAAGACCATTCCAACCCCTTGCATTATCTTACCTTCTATTATATAATAATTTATAATAATAATAATTTATTATTTATATCCCGCCCATCTGGCTGAGTTTCCCCAGCCACTCTGGGCAGCTCCCAATCGTTAAAAACAATACAGCATTAAATATTAAAAAATTTCCTAAACAGGGCTGCCTTCAGATGTCTTTTAAAAATAGGATAGCTGCTTATTTCCTCGACATCTGGTGGGAGGGCGTTCCACAGGGCGGGCGCCACTACCGAGAAGGCCCTCTGCCTGGTTCCCTGTAGCTTTGCTTCTCACAGTGAGGGAACCGCCAGAAGGCCCTCAGTGCTGGATCTCAGTGTCTGGGCTGAATGATGGGGGTGGAGATGCTCCTTCAGGTATACAGGACCGAGGCCGTAAAAGTCAGCACCAACACTTTGAATTGTGCTTGCAAACGTACTGGAAGCCAATACAGATCTCTCAGGACCAGTGTTATATAGTCCCAGCGGCCACTCCATGTCACCAGTCTAGCTGCTGCATTCTGGATTAATTGCAGTTTCCGGCTCAACTTGAAAGGTAGCCCCACATAGAGTGCATTGCAGTAGTCAAGCAGGAGATAACTAGAGCATGCACCACTCTGCCAAGACAGTCCGCGGGCAGATAGGGTCTCAGCCTGTGTACCGGATGGAGCTGGTAGACAGCCGCCCTGGACACAGAATTAACCTGCGCCTCCATGGACAGCTGTGAGTCCAAAATGACTCCCAGGCTGCGCACCTGGTCCATCAGGGGCACAGTTACCCCATTCAGGACCAGGGAGTCCCCCCCCCGTCCCCCACCCCAAACAGTACTTCTGTCTTGTCAGGATTCACCTACCTCCTTGGATGAGTCTCTTTTTGGGGTCAGGGAGCTGGGGTGTCAATAAACATGAAGTTCCCAAGTTACCTTTCTTTCTAGACAGCTATTCCAGCTCATCATTCCTCCCCATTTCCTTTTGCATTTGCCTTTTTCTTTTCACCCATGAACATCTCTCTCTGTGTGTGTGTGTGTAGATAAATATACAGTTGTACCTCTTGTTACGTCCACCTCTGGTTGCATATATTTTGGGATACGAGCACAGCAAACCCAGAAGTATACTTCTGGGTTTTCACCTCTCTCGCATGCACAGAAACGCTCTAGTGCACCACACACATGCACAGAAGTGCTCTATTGCACCGCCTGCATGCGCAGAAGCAGTGCCTCTGCTTGCAGACTTTTCGGGTTGCGTACAGACCCCTGGAAAGAATTCAGTTCGTATCTGGTGGGTCCACTGTAACTGCAAGCTTAAATTCATACTTCATGCATCTGACAAAGGCCATTTCAAAAGAATTTCTGTTTTGGGGTGGGATTCAGTCACACACAGGTAAATTCAGGTTGCATAAATATAGCTGCTTTGGAGTTTCTTGAGCAACAAACACACTTCCCCAAAAGACTGCAAGAAAAACAACAACCGGATGCAATACGTGAGAATGAATTTTTTGAAAGGGATCTGTGCTTTAATAAATAAAGTTTTATGAACCCATTACCAGCAAAAACCCATTTTGAACAACAACAAAAGTAGATTATTAGCAACTGGTCGAAAGGAACCCAAATTAGCCATATTCACCAACTGAGGAAGTGTAGGTGGGAATGATGCACTGACATAGGAAATCCAGATCCAACTCTATTCTGAGCAATATGCAGAAGTGCAGGGAAAGTCCAGAATGCCAGATTTCAAGCTATGCAGATCAACAGTCTTCAGAAACCTCTTGAAAAAGAGAGGATCGCCAAATAGCATGGCCCCCCAAGAATGAAAACAAACACTGCCAAATTCTTTTTAGGACATCCAGAGACATGACAGTCATCTTCACTTCCCGGGAAACCCGAGTGGAAAACTCCATACATTTATATGGTTTTCCCCGTGTGAATTTTCTTATGAATATTAAGGTCTCCACTACATCTGAACCTCTTTCCAAATATCATACATCTATGGTTTTCCCATGTGAATTAGCTGATGTTTCCTAACTGTCCATTTTGACTGAACCTTGTTCAACTTTCAATACATTTAAATGGTCTCTCTCCTGTATGAATTCGCTGATGTCTTCTAAGTTTTCCACTTTCACTGAAGCTCTGTCCACATTCAATACATTTAAATGGTTTCTCCCCTGTGTGAGTTCGTTGATGTATTCTAAATGATCCACTACTACTGAAGCTCTTTCCACATTCAATACATTTAAATGGTTTCTCTCCTGTATGAGTTCGTTGATGTCTTCTAAGTTTTCCACTTTCACTGAAGCTCTTTCCACATTCAATACATTTAAATGGTTACTCCCCTGTGTGAGTTCGTTGATGTCTTCTAAATGATCCACTACTACTGAAGCTCTTTTCACATTCAATACATTTAAATGGTTTCTCCCCCGTGTGAGTTCGTTGATGTCTTCTAAGTGCTCCACTTTCACAGAACATTTTTCCACATTCAATACATTTAAATGGTTTCTCCCCTGTGTGAGTTAGTTGATGTCTTCTAAGGTGTCCATATTGACTGAAGCTCTTTCCACATTCAATACATTTAAATGGTTTCTCCCCCGTGTGAGTTCGTTGATGTATTCTAAGTGCTCCACTTTCACTGAACCTTTTTCCACATTCAATACATTTAAATGGTTTCTCCCCCGTGTGAATTTGTTGATGTTTTCTAAGTGCTCCTCTTTCACAGAACCTTTTTCCACATTCAATACATTTAAATGGTTTCTCCTCTATGTGTGTTCGTTGATGTCTTCTAAGGTGTCCATATTGACTGAAGCTCTTTCCACATTCAATACATTTAAATGGTTTCTCCCCCGTGTGAGTTCGTTGATGTATTGTAAGTGCTCCACTTTCACGGAACCTTTTTCCACATTCAATACATTTAAATGGTTTCTCCCCCGTGTGAATTTGTTGATGTTTTCTAAGTGCTCCTCTTTCACAGAACCTTTTTCCACATTCAATACATTTAAATGGTTTCTCCTCTATGTGTGTTCGTTGATGTCTTCTAAGGTGTCCATATTGACTGAAGCTCTTTCCACATTCAATACATTTAAATGGTTTCTCCCCAGTGTGAGTTCGTTGGTGTATTCTAAGTGATCCACTTTCACTGAAGCTCTTTCCACATTCAATACATTTAAATGGTTTCTCCCCCGTGTGAGTTCGTTGATGTCTTCTAAGGTGTTGATATTGACTGAAGCTCTTTCCACATTCAGTACATTTAAAAGGTTTCTCCCTTGTATGAGTTTGTTGATGTATTCTAAGTGCTCCATTTTGACTGATTTTCCCCCCACACTCCATATGTTCCAATGGTTTCTCGCCTGTGTGAGTTTGTTGATGTATCCTCAGTCTTCCACTGTGATTAGAGCACACCCCACATCCCATGCATTTAAACTGTTTCTTTGTTCTTCCCAATGAATTCACAGATGGTTCCACAGAATTTTGGCTGTCATGTTCCTCACCTGTTTGGGAGGAAAGAGAATACTCTTAGACTTTCAAGAAAGACAAGGAACTGAACACGCGTTGTCAGGAACCCCCCCTCAGCGCTGCTGGAGAAAGCGAAAGAGCATTATAATTACCGAGATCCTCCTAAATTATATTCCAGCGGAGAGAGTTCTCAAAGCGAAAGTGCCTCCTCCTCCTCCTCCTCCTCCCTGCATTCCTCAAGTGGCGAGAGGCCAGCAGAAACAGGAAGGAGGGGTAGAGGCGAGGGGATGAAGCAGCCTTATGGCCGGGGGGAAGGCTGGGGGGAAGGTCACATTCCCACGCCAAGAAGTAAGGAATGAGACAGGCTTTTAGGTTATGCTATGCTTTTAATAGGTTATGTTATACTCTGGATTATGTTATGTTTTAATAGATTATGTTTTAATAAGGATGAGAGTGTTGGAGATATGTGCAAATGTGTATGGTAAATCCGGTCTTTGGGTGTTTGATTTTCGTTGTTGTGTATACTGTGTATATACGGACAATGACAATAAATAAATCTAAATCTAAGAAGCAGAGGAGGGAGGGGCGCACATCGGATCCCACGCTGGTTTTGCTGGGCAAGGAACAGGAAGTAGTTATTCCTGGGATCTGTATAGTCAGGGATGGAAGTGTTTCTTTTTGCTCTCACTGTACATATTTTGAGCACAATAAAGAACTTAGTTTAGAAGTTCCTGTGTCTTGGCTTCACTCATGAACAGCCACTGAACGTCCTTACACGCGTCAATCCCAATGTGCACCTTCTCTTATTTTAACATTGCTTTCTTTCTCCACTGCCCTCCCTATGTTCCAGTTTTTTAGGAATGCAGATGAGATAATGGCAAGAACAACACATAACTCTATTCAGATTTAATAAACTGAATTATTTTATAATCTATGGTGGAATTGGCTTCTTAAACACATCTCTGTATTTCTCTTTTTCCAGGGAGAAAATGATCACAGGCTCGAGTAGCAGTCTCTCCTATTACTAAGAAGTAAAACTTTAGTGTTACTATGCCACATGTAACTGTAAGAATACTGCAATATATTGGAACAGGCCCTCCAGATGTTTTGGGACTATAATTCCCATCATCCCTGACCACTGGTTCTGTTAGCTAGGGATGATGGGAGTTGTAGTCCCAAAACATCTGGAGGGCCAAGTTTGGGGGTGCCTGTATTAGAACATAAGAGCCTGCTCAATTGGGCAAAGGCCCATCTAGTCCAGCATCCTGTTCTCACATCGGCCAACTAGATGCCTGTGGGAAACCAGCAAGCAGGATTTGAGCACAAGAGTCCTCTGCCTTCCTGTGCTTTCCAGGAACTAGTAGTAAGAAGCATTATTGCCTCGGACCGTGAGGCCAGAGCGCAGACATCAGTCTAGTCCTCTTTTTCAAGCTATCCAAGTTGTTGGCTATCACTGTCTCCTGTAGGATCGAAGTCCATAGATTGAAAAAGTAGAAACAGCGATGTCTCCAGTGGGGAGGGGCAGGCAGCCCAGAGGCTTGAGAGCCAAGGCTCTGAGGATGTTGGAGAGACCCTGCACTCCCCCTCGCACAGCGGGCGAGGAGGGAGACACGCCATTTCCATCACCCCAAATGTGCAGAGGGGTGAAACGAAAGAAGGGGTGGTGGAGATTTTGTAGAAAAAATTCGTCACAATCAGGCCTGCTTTCTACCAGGACATCAGATGAAGGAGAATATAAGGAATATAATTGTTATTATTGAAAATTTGGAAGTAAGAAATAAGAAAAAAGCGGCCTAAATGTTTATAGATGCTGAAAATGCTTTTGAAAAAGATAATTGGGGGGGGGAATTGGGGGGAGCATTTGGGAGAGGAATTGATGTAATTTATTCTTACCAACATGCCATGCTGATTGTTAATAAGGTTATAACAGGAAAGTGTAAAATAATGAAGGGGAAAAGGATATCCCCTATCACCATTATTTTTTATTTTCATATTAGAGGCCCTGGCGAGAGAGAAAGAGTGGAGAAATTAATTAGAGGAATAACAGTAGGAAATAAAAGCATATAAATTAAAAGCTTTTGCAGTTGACCTTGTAATTACAGTGAAGGATCCCAAAAATACTCTAGAAAAGATACAGGACTTTGGGCAGGTCACAGGCTTTAAACTAAACAATAAGACTAAGCTTTTGGTAAAAAACACAAGGGAGCAAGACAAAAAGGAATTTCAACAGAAAAGTCAATTACCGAGAGATTTTTAAAGACAATTACAAGAATGTGTGGAAATAAATAAATAGAGATTTAGAGATATGGGGAAGAATGAATTCATCATTTTGGGGAAGAATATATCCTCTCCATCTTCTCCTCTTTCTCCCTCCACCATCCATCTATCCATGTCCCCATCACCTCTCCCCTGGAGCTCACCAGATTTCTCCGAGGGTCCTGGGAGGGAATGCTCAGAGGTTGTGGGGAGGGACGCAGGAGACAGCCTGACCAGGTCAACCGTCCATCTTCCTCTTTCCATCCTGGCCAGGTCTGCAGGTTCAGTCTCAGCTAAATTTGCAGGTTCAGCTTCCTGAGGAGCGCAGAAATCAGAGAAGTTGCAGCTTCCTGGGAGGGAGGAAGAAGCCAAGTGAATCTCAGAGCCTCTGCAGGGATCCTCCTGCCTAAGACATTCTGCTGCCCCTGTTGAAACCCCAATTGGGCACACCCTTCCCAAGAGCCTCCACCCATTTGAAAACACCTTTGGCAATTCCTTTCATCACCTCCCTCCCTTTCTTATTTTTATTTTCGATATTCTATCTTTATTGGTTTAAAATCAACACATACACATACATACACACACACACACACACACACAACAAAAACTTAGAAAAAGAAAAAAGGGTTAATTGTTTTCTTAATTTCTGGCCTCTATTTTTTTAGTAAACTTTATCTTTATTTAATCTTGTCTTAATTCTTAATACCTTGTTCAATTCCAAGAGTTATTCGAAGCATTCTAAAGTTTTTTATATGGGGACACTGTTCATTTAAATATTGTCTATAGATCTCCCATTCCCTTTTAAACTTTTGGGTCGATCGATCTCTGATTTCCCCCCCGTCATTTATGCTACCGGGTAGTTCCATATACCGGGTATTCAAGCGTTTTTTACTTGCCACACTTCTTTTCATGGAATTTTATCTCCTTTCCATCCCTTGGCAATCAGCATCCCCGCTGCAGTTGTTGCATACAAAAAAACCCCTTCCCAAGAGCCCCCGCCCATTTTCAAACACCTCTGGCCATTCCTTTCACCTGCCTGTCCCACCTCCCTTCCAAAGGCTGGTGTGGTATGCACATTAGTGGCCTGAGAGTAGAGCCCTTGGAACTTAAGAGTTAATCTGCAATGGACTGCTCTGAATACATGGGTGGCCCTTGCATGGAGAAGGAAGCCCCTTACTTGCACCTGGAACCCCTGGGAGAGGCGGGGGATCCGTTGCTCCCTCTGTCTTCGCTGCTTCCCCCTCTGTCCTCCTGCCCTGCAAACACCCTTTGCTCTTGTTGCTCAGGGAAGAGAGGCGGCTGATGGAAAGAGCCTTCAAACCCATCCGCTTCCTCCTCTGCAGCCCAGTGAGAGGGGAGGAAGCTGCAGTGCCTGGTTCACTTCAGATACACACATCACATGGTATACTGGCATTTTGAATGAACAAGACCTCTGCCTTTCATGTGGTGGGAGTGGGGTGGGTTAAAAGTGGTGAGACTTCCCCCTCCAGTCCTTTTTGGAAACTTTTGCCATGAGTAAACAACTTAGGTGGCAAGTTCACAAGAGATGCACTTTGGAGCACTGCTTGCTTATCCCATGGGTGTTCTGTGGGTGTTTATACCACGTGATTCCTTAAAGGGGGCATTTCTTGAAAATCGAAGGCCATTTTGACAAAATGCAAGACTTTTTAAGACAGCCCTGTACAGGGACGTTTTAATGTATTTTATTTTGTTAGAAGCAGCCCAGAGCGGCTGAGGCAACACAGTCAGATAGACAGGGTGCAAGTAATGAATTAATAATAAAACAATAATAATATTTCATCCAAAGCCTGTAATGCATGCTGATCAGAGACTCTGTCCCAACCACCCCCTGAACGCAACTCCTGTCCCTGTGGGAAGCAGGAACTTTGGTCATGAGTAAACTTAGATGGCAAGTCCACAGGAGAAGCACTTTGGAGCACTGCTTGCTCCTACTAGGTGTGTTCTGTGTGTGTTTGGACCTAGAGGACAGCAAACATGTTTACACCACGGGATTACTTAAAGAGAGGATTTCTTTAAATTCGAAGGCCATTTCTACAAAATGGAAGACTTCTGAAAGGCAGCCCTGTACTGGGAAGTGTTTGATGTTTTTGGTGTTATTTATTTTGTTGGAGGCAACACAGTCAAGTATTGAATTTTTTAAAATTATTATTATTATTATTATTATTACTTCCTTAGCCTGTCCCACTATGCATGCTGATCAAACACTCTGCCCCAACAACCCCTTCCAACGCAACAGGGCTTCCTATTTTTACTGCTATTCTTTACATTTCTATACTGCCCTTCCTCGGATGATCACAGGGCAGCTTAGAATAGAAAAACACAGAGATGCACACCAGAGTAAGAAATAAAAAGGACAACCCTCCCCAATGCAGTTGTGAAGTCCACAGGTTGTTTAATGAGAGAAGAGGAATGCTTTCGCCTGGTGCCTAAAGATAAGGCCCTCCTCTCAGGGGTCTTTTGCAAGGGTGCAGATATTAAAATTAAAATACAATTATTAAGGCGATCCAGGCCAGCAATGCCCTCCCCTTTCCCTGCAACTCCCTTTGCCCCAGATCCCGGGCAGAAAGAAGCCTCTCTCTATCCCCAGCGCAACCCCCCTCCCCCCCCCCCGCCTTCAAGGCCCCCATTAAAAAACCAGCTCCCTTTCCTCCTTTGTCTTCTCCCCGCCCCGGGGCTTCTCATCCTGGACCCCCTTGCAAAGCTGCTTCCCTCCTTCCCCGCTATTGTCCATGCACTCACCCGAAATCCTGAGCAGAGAGAGTGGGAATGGGAGCCCGCGCGTGGGAGGCAGGGAGTGACCCCCCTCAATTAGGAGGCTTGATTAGGAAGAAGCCGCCTCCTCCGCGTCTGCACGAGGCAGCCCCGCTTCCCGCCTCCTTTGCAAGCCCCGATTTTATCTCTGCTGGTGAAGCCGGAAGTCCAGGCAACTCTGGGGAGGAAGGAGAAGTTTCTCCCCACGCTCAGTCTCTTGTCAAAAGTATAACAACAATTTGATAATTGGGGGAAGGAAGGAAAACCTTGTGGTTCCCTCCCAATGGGGAGACGAGGGAAGGAACGTGCGCATAGGGAACACATGCTCAAATTTGCCCCAGCTGGACTGGGCCTGCTTTGGACCCCGCTCTTGCAAGAACTTACTGTCCTCACTGCTTCACCAGTTTTGTTCAGATTGCATTTTAAGGAGCAAGTTCAAGTGTTTTTTTATAGGAAAATCACCTGCATTACCAAAGACAACAGCCAGGAATATAGGCGCAAAACGGCAGCCAGTAAGCCTGATCCTTAAAAAAACCCTACAAAAAAACCTGTTGCAACAGAACTTGCACCCACCACCAGGATGAAGTAGGAAGGAAACCCAGAACAAAGGATGGTTCCCACTTTTATCAGTTTTACAGAGTTACCCACAACACCCCTAAAATCACATCATGGATACATTACCAATTACATCACAAAATGAGAGGTGTGTGTGTCTGGCGACAGAAACCTTAGCATCAGGGCTTGCCCCCACCCTTCCATTGACCTCCACCATACACCCATCAAGTGATGCAAAAGAGATATTTACTTGTCCCTGTTCCCCAGCCAAGTTGATCACACCCTTTTGATCTGGTTACAGGTAGGTAGCCGTGTTGGTCTGCCATAGTCAAAATAAAAAAATCCTTCAAGTAGCACCTTGTTATTGTTCAGTCGTGTCTGACTCTTTGCGACCCCGTGGACCAGAGCACGCCAGGCACCCTTTGTGGGTTAATCCACATATCCGGACTCACAACTGCTAGCTGTGAGCACCAATAAACAGATGAAGTTCAGCTCCGGAGGTTTTGAAGTAATCCTTCTTTTATTTATAAGCTAAACATATAGATATATACAGACTGTGTGAGTTTCAGTCACCTAGCAGAGATGACAACACATTTTACCTCAGGACTCTCTCCTCAGAACTGACAGTTAAGAACAGTTAGGAATAACAGTTACCAAGTAAGCTCCTCCCCCCCTCTCTCCACTGAGTCAGGAGAATGACAGAAAGGGAGGGGTGAAAATGCTAACACCCCTATCCTCTACCGCCTCCCGCAGTTTGGCCAAACCCATGCCAGTCGCCAGGGCCGTCTTAAGTAAATCCAGCGCCCTGGCGCGAAGATCTCTCCGGCGCCCCTTGCACTCCACTGGGCAGAGCCAGGCACAGCAGGCAGCCGGAGGGTGCGGAGGGGTGGGTGGGGACGCTGCCAGCTGTGCTCTGCCTCCGCCTGCTTGGCTGAAGCGGCGGCGCAGCGCTGCCGTCCAGGGAGCCTGGCTGCAGCGCCGACGGAAGGCTTGCCGACAGCCTCCCCGCATCTGCAGCCCGAGAAGAGGTGGGCGAGAGCGGTGCTGCTGCCGCCGCTTCAACTCCCTCATCTGGGGGTTGGGGGGGGGAACGGGGCGAGAGGGAGCAGCCAAAACGAGAGTACCCCTAAATCGCCGCCGCTGATCGCCTCCTCCTGCCTTCCCATGCCCTCCTCCAGTCCTGCGCAGTGGCAGGCTGGAGAAGCGCTCCGGCGGCCAATTGCGGCGCCGAGAGGAAGGGCGGCCGCCGGGGATCGCGCCCGCCTTCCAGGAGGGGCGCACACACCAGCCAGGGAGGGAAGGAGGGAGGCAGGGCTGATTGCTGTGCGCCCAGCGATCGCTGCCTCCTGACTTTCCCCTGGCGGGGGGCAGGCTGCCACCCCTACTGAGCCACCGACGTGGCCCCGGACCTCTTCCCTGGCGCCCTCCAGAACGTGGCGCCCTGGTGCACTGCGCCACAAGCCTTTATGGCTAAGACGGCTCTGCCAGTCGCCTCGAGAGCACTGTCCAACCATCTCATCCTCCGTTGTCCCCTTCTTGTGCCCTCTATCTTTCCCAACATCAGAGTCTTTTCCAGGGAGACTTCTCTTCTCATGAGGTGGCCAAAGTACTGGAGCCTCAACTTCAGGATCTGCCCTTCCAGTGAGCACTCAGGGCTGATATACTTCAGAATGGATAGGTTTGATCTTTTTGCAGTCCATGGGACTCTCAAGAGTCTCCTCCAGCACCATAATTCAAAAGCATCAATTCTTCAGCGATCAGCCTTCTTTATGGTCCAGCTCTCACTTCCGTACATTACTACTGGGAAAACCATAGCTTTAACTATATGGACCTTTGTTGGCAAGGTGATGTCTTTGCTTTTTAAGATGCTGTCTAGGTTTGTCATTGCTTTTCTCCCAAGAAGCAGGCGTCTTCTAATTTGGTGACTGCTGTCACCATCTGCAGTGATCATGGAACCCAAGAAAGTGAAATCTCTCACTGCCTCCATTTCTTCCCCTTCTATTTGCCAGGAGGTGATGGGACCAGTGGCCATGATCTTAGTTTTTTTGATGTTGAGCTTCAGACCATATTTTGCGCTCTCTTCTTTCACCCTCATTAAAAGGTTCTTTAAATCTTCCTCACTTTCTGCCATCAAGGTAGTATCATCAGCATATCTGAGATTGTTGATATTTTTTCCGGCAATCTTAATTCCGGCTCGGGATCCATCCAGTCCAGCCTTTCGCATGATGAATTCTGCATATAAGTTAAATAAGAAGGGAGACAATATACAGCCTTGTCGTACTCCTTTCCCAATTTTGAACCAATCAGTTGTTCCATATCCAGTTCTAACTGTAGCTTCTTGTCCCACATAGAGATTTCTCAGGAGACAAATGAGGTGATCCGGCACTCCCATTTCTTTCAGAACTTGCCATAGTTTGCTTTGGTCAACACAGTCAAATGCTTTTGTGTAGTCAATGAAGCAGAAGTAGATGTTTTTCTGGAACTCTCTAGCTTTCTCCATAATCCAGCGCATGTTTGCAATTTGGTCTCTGGTTCCTCTGCCCCTTCGAAATCCAGCTTGCACTTCTGGGAGTTCTCGGTCCTTCCCACTTATGTCCTTTCTTATGGTAATCTTTGGACAAAATGTTCCTTTCATATCTCCAATTTTATTAAACAGATCTCTGGTTTTTCCCATTCTGTTGTTTTCCTCTATTTCTTTGCATTGCTCATTTAAGAAGTAGCACCTTAGAGACCAACTAGGTTTGTTCTTGGTATGAGCTTTCGTGTGCATAAACACTTCTTTGCTATTGCTTCTGGAATGGCTACCTGTCTGGCACTCAGGTACCAGGATGCAAGAGATTATATCACTCAGGCAGAGGGGCTGCTGAGTACTTGGGAACACAGTTTAGGGATTATGGCTACCTTCACTCATGTCCAAAGCTCCCCCCTTGGTAGGCATTTCCTTTTTTTTAATTTTGTAATATTTATTATGATTATTAAAATACAAATATGTACAAATATTGAACAATAATGAATAAACAAAAACAACACCAACACTACAGCTCAACTTCGAGCCTACCAAGTGGCAATGGCAACGGCGAAGAGGACCTTCTTCACCGTTTCTATTGCATCTGCAGAAAACAGCAGCAGGAGACTCTTCCAGGTGGTTCGCAATCTAGCAGAACCACCTTCGTCATCGGGGCCTGGTAGGGACCCCAAGATCTCCTGCAATGATTTTGCAAAGTTTTTTTGCAGATAAAGTCGCTCAAATTCGGAAGGAGGTAGATTCCACCGTGGGAGCAGGGCCGGGGCGGGAGAGTGCTAGAGCTCTGTCTAGTCATGTTTCATGGGATCAATTTCAATCTGTTACCTCCGAGGATGTGGACAGGCTGCTTGGACGAGTGAAACCGACCACCTGTCTCCTTGATCCTTGCCCATCCTGGCTAATAAAAGCGAGCCGGGAAGGACTGGGCGATGGGCTTCGCGGTGTGGTGAACGCTTCCCTCTGCGAGGGAGTCTTCCCATACTCGCTAAAAGAGGCGGTCATTAAACCGCTTCTTAAAAAAAACATCTTTAGATGCGGCCAATATGGCCAACTATCGCCCAGTCTCAAATCTTCCATTCTTGGGCAAGGTGAATGAGCAAGTGTTTGCTGAACAACTCCAGGCATGCCTGGAAGAAGCGGACCATTTGGATCCCTTCCAATCGGGATCCAGGCCTCATCATGGGACTGAAACTGCATTGGTCGCGCTGGTCGATGATCTCCGGCGGGCTAGGGACAAAGGTGAGAGCTGTTTCCTAGTTCTGCTGGATCTCTCAGCGGCCTTTGACACCATCGACCATAACATCCTTCTGGACCGGCTAGAGGGGTTGGGAGCTGGGGGCACTGTTATACAGTGGTTCCGCTCCTTCCTCCTGGGCCGTGTTCAGAAAGTGGTGATGGGGGATGAGTGCTCAGACCCCTGGGCTCTCACTTGTGGGGTGCCTCAGGGTTCCGTCCTCTCCCCCATGCTTTTTAATATCTATATGAAGCCGCTGGGAGAGATCATCAGGGGGTTTGGGCTGGGTGTTCATCAGTATGCGGATGATACCCAGCTCTACCTCTCTTTCAAACCAGAACCAGTGAAGTTGGTGAAGGTCCTGTGTGAGTGCCTGGAGGCGGTTGGAGGATGGATGGCGGTTAACGGATTGAGGTTGAATCCTGACAAGACAGAAGTACTGTTTTGGGGGGATAGGGGGCGGGTGGGTGTGGGGGACTCCCTGGTCCTGAATGGGGTAACTGTGCCCCTGAAGGACCAGGTGCGCAGCCTGGGAGTCATTTTGGACTCACAGCTGTCCATGGAGGCACAGGTTAATTCTGTGTCCAGGGCGGCTGTCTACCAGCTCCATCTGGTACGCAGGCTGAGACCCTACCTGCCCGCAGACTATCTCGCCAGAGTAGTACATGCTCTGGTTATCTCCCGCTTGGACTACTGCAATGCGCTCTATGTGGGGCTACCTTTGAGGGTGACCCGGAAACTGCAATTAATCCAGAATGCGGCAGCTAGACTGGTGACTGGGAGTGGCCGCCGGGACCACATAACACCGGTCCTGAGAGATCTACATTGGCTCCCAGTACGTTGCCGAGCACAATTCAAAGTGTTGGTGCTGACCTTTAAAGCCCTAAACGGCCTCGGTCCTGTATACCTGAAGGAGCGTCTCCACCCCCATCATTCAGCCCGGACACGGAGATCCAGCGCCGAGGGCCTTCTGGCGGTTCCCTCACTGCGAGAAGCAAAACTACAGGGAGCCAGGCAGAGGGCCTTCTTGGTAGTGGCGCCCGCCCTGTGGAACGCCCTCCCATCAGAAGTCAAGGGAATAAACAACCACCTGACATTTAGAAAATTCCTTAAGGCAGCCCTGTTTAGGGAAGTTTTTAAACTGTGATATTCTAAATGTATTCTAATGTTTGGTGGAAGCTGCCCAGAGTGGCTGGGGAGACCTGGCCAGATGGGCGGGGTACAAATAATAAATTATTATTATTATTATTATTATTATTATTATTATTATTATTATTAATACGCCTTTCGCCATTCTGAAAATTCTGTTGCCTCTCCCTTTGCCACGGTCTGATTGGCTACCAGGGGGCCAATCACAGCTGTCAACTTCGCAAAGACCATTCCAACCCCTTGCATTATCTTACCTTCTATTATATAATAATTTATAATAATAATAATTTATTATTTATATCCCGCCCATCTGGCTGAGTTTCCCCAGCCACTCTGGGCAGCTCCCAATCGTTAAAAACAATACAGCATTAAATATTAAAAAATTTCCTAAACAGGGCTGCCTTCAGATGTCTTTTAAAAATAGGATAGCTGCTTATTTCCTCGACATCTGGTGGGAGGGCGTTCCACAGGGCGGGCGCCACTACCGAGAAGGCCCTCTGCCTGGTTCCCTGTAGCTTTGCTTCTCACAGTGAGGGAACCGCCAGAAGGCCCTCAGTGCTGGATCTCAGTGTCTGGGCTGAATGATGGGGGTGGAGATGCTCCTTCAGGTATACAGGACCGAGGCCGTAAAAGTCAGCACCAACACTTTGAATTGTGCTTGCAAACGTACTGGAAGCCAATACAGATCTCTCAGGACCAGTGTTATATAGTCCCAGCGGCCACTCCATGTCACCAGTCTAGCTGCTGCATTCTGGATTAATTGCAGTTTCCGGCTCAACTTGAAAGGTAGCCCCACATAGAGTGCATTGCAGTAGTCAAGCAGGAGATAACTAGAGCATGCACCACTCTGCCAAGACAGTCCGCGGGCAGATAGGGTCTCAGCCTGTGTACCGGATGGAGCTGGTAGACAGCCGCCCTGGACACAGAATTAACCTGCGCCTCCATGGACAGCTGTGAGTCCAAAATGACTCCCAGGCTGCGCACCTGGTCCATCAGGGGCACAGTTACCCCATTCAGGACCAGGGAGTCCCCCCCCCCGTCCCCCACCCCAAACAGTACTTCTGTCTTGTCAGGATTCACCTGCCTCCTTGGATGAGTCTCTTTTTGGGGTCAGGGAGCTGGGGTGTCAATAAACATGAAGTTCCCAAGTTACCTTTCTTTCTAGACAGCTATTCCAGCTCATCATTCCTCCCCATTTCCTTTTGCATTTGCCTTTTTCTTTTCACCCATGAACATCTCTCTCTGTGTGTGTGTGTGTGTGTGTAGATAAATATACAGTTGTACCTCTTGTTACGTCCACCTCTGGTTGCATATATTTTGGGATACGAGCACAGCAAACCCAGAAGTATACTTCTGGGTTTTCACCTCTCTCGCATGCACAGAAACGCTCTAGTGCACCACACACATGCACAGAAGTGCTCTATTGCACCGCATGCATGCGCAGAAGCAGTGCCTCTGCTTGCAGACTTTTCGGGTTGCGTACAGACCCCTGGAAAGAATTCAGTTCGTATCTGGTGGGTCCACTGTAACTGCAAGCTTAAATTCATACTTCATGCATCTGACAAAGGCCATTTCAAAAGAATTTCTGTTTTGGGGTGGGATTCAGTCACACACAGGTAAATTCAGGTTGCATAAATATAGCTGCTTTGGAGTTTCTTGAGCAACAAACACACTTCCCCAAAAGACTGCAAGAAAAACAACAACCGGATGCAATACGTGAGAATGAATTTTTTGAAAGGGATCTGTGCTTTAATAAAGTTTTATGAACCCATTACCAGCAAAAACCCATTTTGAACAACAACAAAAGTAGATTATTAGCAACTGGTCGAAAGGAACCCAAATTAGCCATATTCACCAACTGAGGAAGTGTAGGTGGGAATGATGCACTGACATAGGAAATCCAGATCCAACTCTATTCTGAGCAATATGCAGAAGTGCAGGGAAAGTCCAGAATGCCAGATTTCAAGCTATGCAGATCAACAGTCTTCAGAAACCTCTTGAAAAAGAGAGGATCGCCAAATAGCATGGCCCCCCAAGAATGAAAACAAACACTGCCAAATTCTTTTTAGGACATCCAGAGACATGACAGTCATCTTCACTTCCCGGGAAACCCGAGTGGAAAACTCCATACATTTATATGGTTTTCCCCGTGTGAATTTTCTTATGAATATTAAGGTCTCCACTACATCTGAACCTCTTTCCAAATATCATACATCTATGGTTTTCCCATGTGAATTAGCTGATGTTTCCTAACTGTCCATTTTGACTGAACCTTGTTCAACTTTCAATACATTTAAATGGTCTCTCTCCTGTATGAGTTCGTTGATGTCTTCTAAGTTTTCCACTTTCACTGAAGCTCTGTCCACATTCAATACATTTAAATGGTTTCTCCCCTGTGTGAGTTCGTTGATGTATTCTAAATGATCCACTACTACTGAAGCTCTTTCCACATTCAATACATTTAAATGGTTTCTCCCCTGTGTGAGTTAGTTGATGTCTTCTAAGGTGTCCATATTGACTGAAGCTCTTTCCACATTCAATACATTTAAATGGTTTCTCCCCCGTGTGAGTTCGTTGATGTATTCTAAGTGCTCCACTTTCACTGAACCTTTTTCCACATTCAATACATTTAAATGGTTTCTCCCCCGTGTGAATTTGTTGATGTTTTCTAAGTGCTCCTCTTTCACAGAACCTTTTTCCACATTCAATACATTTAAATGGTTTCTCCTCTATGTGTGTTCGTTGATGTCTTCTAAGGTGTCCATATTGACTGAAGCTCTTTCCACATTCAATACATTTAAATGGTTTCTCCCCCGTGTGAGTTCGTTGATGTATTGTAAGTGCTCCACTTTCACGGAACCTTTTTCCACATTCAATACATTTAAATGGTTTCTCCCCCGTGTGAATTTGTTGATGTTTTCTAAGTGCTCCTCTTTCACAGAACCTTTTTCCACATTCAATACATTTAAATGGTTTCTCCTCTAAGTGTGTTCGTTGATGTCTTCTAAGGTGTCCATATTGACTGAAGCTCTTTCCACATTCAATACATTTAAATGGTTTCTCCCCAGTGTGAGTTCGTTGGTGTATTCTAAGTGATCCACTTTCACTGAAGCTCTTTCCACATTCAATACATTTAAATGGTTTCTCCCCCGTGTGAGTTCGTTGATGTCTTCTAAGGTGTTGATATTGACTGAAGCTCTTTCCACATTCAGTACATTTAAAAGGTTTCTCCCTTGTATGAGTTTGTTGATGTATTCTAAGTGCTCCATTTTGACTGATTTTCCCCCCACACTCCATATGTTCCAATGGTTTCTCTCCTGTGTGAGTTTGTTGATGTATCCTCAGTCTTCCACTGTGATTAGAGCACACCCCACATCCCATGCATTTAAACTGTTTCTTTGTTCTTCCCAATGAATTCACAGATGGTTCCACAGAATTTTGGCTGTCATGTTCCTCACCTGTTTGGGAGGAAAGAGAATACTCTTAGACTTTCAAGAAAGACAAGGAACTGAACACGCGTTGTCAGGAACCCCCCCTCAGCGCTGCTGGAGAAAGCGAAAGAGCATTATAATTACCGAGATCCTCCTAAATTATATTCCAGCGGAGAGAGTTCTCAAAGCGAAAGTGCCTCCTCCTCCTCCTCCTCCCCCCTGCATTCCTCAAGTGGCGAGAGGCCAGCAGAAACAGGAAGGAGGGGTAGAGGCGAGGGGATGAAGCAGCCTTATGGCCGGGGGGAAGGCTGGGGGGAAGGTCACATTCCCACGCCAAGAAGTAAGGAATGAGACAGGCTTTTAGGTTATGCTATGCTTTTAATAGGTTATGTTATACTCTGGATTATGTTATGTTTTAATAGATTATGTTTTAATAAGGATGAGAGTGTTGGAGATATGTGCAAATGTGTATGGTAAATCCGGTCTTTGGGTGTTTGATTTTCGTTGTTGTGTATACTGTGTATATACGGACAATGACAATAAATAAATCTAAATCTAAGAAGCAGAGGAGGGAGGGGCGCACATCGGATCCCACGCTGGTTTTGCTGGGCAAGGAACAGGAAGTAGTTATTCCTGGGATCTGTATAGTCAGGGATGGAAGTGTTTCTTTTTGCTCTCACTGTACATATTTTGAGCACAATAAAGAACTTAGTTTAGAAGTTCCTGTGTCTTGGCTTCACTCATGAACAGCCACTGAACGTCCTTACACGCGTCAATCCCAATGTGCACCTTCTCTTATTTTAACATTGCTTTCTTTCTCCACTGCCCTCCCTATGTTCCAATTTTTTAGGAATGCAGATGAGATAATGGCAAGAACAACACATAACTCTATTCAGATTTAATAAACTGAATTATTTTATAATCTATGGTGGAATTGGCTTCTTAAACACATCTCTGTATTTCTCTTTTTCCAGGGAGAAAATGATCACAGGCTCGAGTAGCAGTCTCTCCTATTACTAAGAAGTAAAACTTTAGTGTTACTATGCCACATGTAACTGTAAGAATACTGCAATATATTGGAACAGGCCCTCCAGATGTTTTGGGACTATAATTCCCATCATCCCTGACCACTGGTTCTGTTAGCTAGGGATGATGGGAGTTGTAGTCCCAAAACATCTGGAGGGCCAAGTTTGGGGGTGCCTGTATTAGAACATAAGAGCCTGCTCAATTGGGCAAAGGCCCATCTAGTCCAGCATCCTGTTCTCACATCGGCCAACTAGATGCCTGTGGGAAACCAGCAAGCAGGATTTGAGCACAAGAGTCCTCTGCCTTCCTGTGCTTTCCAGGAACTAGTAGTAAGAAGCATTATTGCCTCGGACCGTGAGGCCAGAGCGCAGACATCAGTCTAGTCCTCTTTTTCAAGCTATCCAAGTTGTTGGCTATCACTGTCTCCTGTAGGATCGAAGTCCATAGATTGAAAAAGTAGAAACAGCGATGTCTCCAGTGGGGAGGGGCAGGCAGCCCAGAGGCTTGAGAGCCAAGGCTCTGAGGATGTTGGAGAGACCCTGCACTCCCCCTCGCACAGCGGGCGAGGAGGGAGACACGCCATTTCCATCACCCCAAATGTGCAGAGGGGTGAAACGAAAGAAGGGGTGGTGGAGATTTTGTAGAAAAAATTCGTCACAATCAGGCCTGCTTTCTACCAGGACATCAGATGAAGGAGAATATAAGGAATATAATTGTTATTATTGAAAATTTGGAAGTAAGAAATAAGAAAAAAGCGGCCTTAATGTTTATAGATGCTGAAAATGCTTTTGAAAAAGATAATTGGGGGGCGGGGGAAATTGGGGGGAGCATTTGGGAGAGGAATTGATGTAATTTATTCTTACCAACATGCCATGCTGATTGTTAATAAGGTTATAACAGGAAAGTGTAAAATAATGAAGGGGAAAAGGATATCCCCTATCACCATTATTTTTTATTTTCATATTAGAGGCCCTGGCGAGAGAGAAAGAGTGGAGAAATTAATTAGAGGAATAACAGTAGGAAATAAAAGCATATAAATTAAAAGCTTTTGCAGTTGACCTTGTAATTACAGTGAAGGATCCCAAAAATACTCTAGAAAAGATACAAGACTTTGGGCAGGTCACAGGCTTTAAACTAAACAATAAGACTAAGCTTTTGGTAAAAAACACAAGGGAGCAAGACAAAAAGGAATTACAACAGAAAGCAGAGTTAGTTATACATAAAAAAAGTCAATTACCGAGAGATTTTTAAAGACAATTACAAGAATGTGTGGAAATAAATAAATAGAGATTTAGAGATATGGGGAAGAATGAATTCATCATTTTGGGGAAGAATATATCCTCTCCATCTTTTCCTCTTTCTCCCTCCACCATCCATCTATCCATGTCCCCATCACCTCTCCCCTGGAGCTCACCAGATTTCTCCGAGGGTCCTGGGAGGGAATGCTCAGAGGTTGTGGGGAGGGACGCAGGAGACAGCCTGACCAGGTCAACCGTCCATCTTCCTCTTTCCATCCTGGCCAGGTCTGCAGGTTCAGTCTCAGCTAAATTTGCAGGTTCAGCTTCCTGAGGAGCGCAGAAATCAGAGAAGTTGCAGCTTCCTGGGAGGGAGGAAGAAGCCAAGTGAATCTCAGAGCCTCTGCAGGGATCCTCCTGCCTAAGACATTCTGCTGCCCCTGTTGAAACCCCAATTGGGCACACCCTTCCCAAGAGCCTCCACCCATTTGAAAACACCTTTGGCAATTCCTTTCATCACCTCCCTCCCTTTCTTATTTTTATTTTCGATATTCTATCGTTATTGGTTTAAAATCAACACATACACATACATACACACACACACACACACACACACACACAACAAAAACTTAGAAAAAGAAAAAAGGGTTAATTGTTTTCTTAATTTCTGGCCTCTATTTTTTTTAGTAAACTTTATCTTTATTTAATCTTGTCTTAATTCTTAATACCTTGTTCAATTCCAAGAGTTATTCGAAGCATTCTAAAGTTTTTTATATGGGGACACTGTTCATTTAAATATTGTCTATAGATCTCCCATTCCCTTTTAAACTTTTGGGTCGATCGATCTCTGATTTCCCCCCCGTCATTTATGCTACCGGGTAGTTCCATATACCGGGTATTCAAGCGTTTTTTACTTGCCACACTTCTTTTCATGGAATTTTATCTTCTTTTCATCCCTTGGCAATCAGCATCCCCGCTGCAGTTGTTGCATACAAAAACAACCCTTCCCAAGAGCCCCCGCCCATTTTCAAACACCTCTGGCCATTCCTTTCACCTGCCTGTCCCACCTCCCTTCCTAAGGCTGGCGTGGTACGCACATTAGTGGCCTGAGAGTAGAGCCCTTGGAACATAAGAGTTAATCTGCAAAGGACTGCTCTGAATACATGGGTGGCCCTTGCATGGAGATGAAGGAAGCCCCTTACTTGCATCTGGAACCCCTGGGAGAGGCGGGGGATCCGCTGCTCCCTCTGCCTTCGCTGCCTCCCCCTCTGTCCTCCTGCCCTGCAAACACCCTTTGCTCTTGTTACTCAGGGAAGAGAGGCGGCTGATGGAAAGAGCCTTCAAACCCATCCGCTTCCTCCTCTGCAGCCCAGTGAGAGGGGAGGAAGCTGCAGTGCCTGGTTCACTTCAGATACACACATCACATGGTATACTGGCATTTTGAATGAACAAGACCTCTGCCTTTCATGTGGTGGGAGTGGGGTGGGTTAAAAGTGGTGAGACTTCCCCCTCCAGTCCTTTTTGGAAACTTTTGCCATGAGTAAACAACTTAGGTGGCAAGTTCACAAGAGATGCACTTTGGAGCACTGCTTGCTCATCCCATGGGTGTTCTGTGGGTGTTTATACCACGTGATTCCTTAAAGGGGGTATTTCTTGAAAATCGAAGGCCATTTTGACAAAATGCAAGACTTTTTAAGACAGCCCTGTACAGGGAAGTTTTAATGTATTTTATTTTGTTAGAAGCAGCCCAGAGCGGCTGAGGCAACACAGTCAGATAGACAGGGTGCAAGTAATGAATTAATAATAATATAATAATAATATTTCATCCAAAGCCTGTAATGCATGCTGATCAGAGACTCTGTCCCAACCACCCCCTGAACGCAACTCCTGTCCCTTTGGGAAACAGGAACTTTGGTCATGAGTAAACTTAGATGGCAAGTCCACAGGAGAAGCACTTTGGAGCACTGCTTGCTCCTACTAGGTGTGTTCTGTGTGTGTTTGGACCTAGAGGACAGCAAACATGTTTACACCACGGGATTACTTAAAGAGAGGATTTCTTTACATTCGAAGGCCATTTCTACAAAATGGAAGACTTCTGAAAGGCAGCCCTGTACTGGGAAGTGTTTGATGTTTTTGGTGTTATTTATTTTGTTGGAGGCAACACAGTCAAGTATTGAATTTTTTTTAATTATTATTATTATTATTATTATTATTATTATTACTTCCTTAGCCTGTCCCACTATGCATGCTGATCAAACACTCTGCCCCAACAACCCCTTCCAACGCAACAGGGCTTCCTATTTTTACTGCTATTCTTTATATTTCTATACTGCCCTTCCTCGGATGATCACAGGGCAGCTTAGAATAGAAAAACACAGAGATGCACACCAGAGTAAGAAATAAAAAGGACAACCCTCCCCAATGCAGTTGTGAAGTCCACAGGTTGTTTAATGAGAGAAGAGGAATGCTTTCACCTGGTGCCTAAAGATAAGGCCCTCCTCTCAGGGGGTGCAGATATTAAAATTAAAATACAATTATTAAGGCGATCCAGGCCAGCAATGCTCTCCCCTTTCCCTGCAACTCCCTTTGCCCCAGATCCCGGGCAGAAAGAAGCCTCTCTCTATCCCCAGCGCAACCCCCCCTCCCCCCCCCGCCTTCAAGGCCCCCATTAAAAAACCAGCTCCCTTTCCTCCTTTCTCTTCTCCCCGCCCCGGGGCTTCTCATCCTGGACCCCCTTGCAAAGCCCCTTCCCTTCTTCCCGGCCATTGGCCTTGCACTCACCCGAAATCCTGGGCAGAGAGAGCGGGAATGGGAGCCCGCGCGTGGGAGGCAGGGAGTCACCCCCCTCAATTAGGAGGCTTGATTAGGAAGAAGCCGCCTCCTCCGCGTCTGCACGAGGCAGCCCCGCTTCCCGCCTCCTTTGCAAGCCCCGATTTTATCTCTGCTGGTGAAGCCGGAAGTCCAGGCAACTCTGGGGAGGAAGGAGAAGTTTCTCCCCACGCTCAGCCTCTTGTCCAAAGCATAATAATAACAATTTGATAATTGGGGGAAGGAAGGAAAACCTTGTAGTTCCCTGCCAATGGGGAGACGAGGGAAGGAACGTGCGCATAGGGAACACATGCTCAAACTTTGCCCCAGCTGGACTGGGCCTGCTTTGGACCCCGCTCTTGCAAGAACTTACTGTCCTCACTGCTTCACCAGTTTTGTTCAGATTGCATTTTAAGGAGCAAGTTCAAGGGTTTTTTTTTATAGGAAAATCACCTGCATTACCAAAGACAACAGCCAGGAATATAGGCGCAAAACGGCAGCCAGTAAGCCTGATCCTTAAAAAAACCCTAAAAAAAACCTGTTGCAACAGAACTTGCACCCACCACCAGGATGAAGTAGGAAGGAAACCCAGAACAAAGGATGGTTCCCACTTTTATCAGTTTTACAGAGTTACCCACAACACCCCTAAAATCACATCATGGATACATTACCAATTACATCACAAAATGAGAGGTGTGTGTGTCTGGCGACAGAAACCTTAGCATCAGGGCTTGCCCCCACCCTTCCATTGACCTCCACCATACACCCATCAAGTGATGCAAAAGAGATATTTACTTGTCCCTGCATGGGCGTACCGAAGGGGGGGCAGGCGGGGGCAGCTGCCCCCCTAGAAGCCAGCTGCCCCCCCCCCCCCCAGAAGCAAAAATGATCGGCGCCGGGCAAGAGAAGCCGCATCCCGGGCTGCCCGGCGCGTCCATTTAGGCTGAGGAAGAAGCGGGGCAGGAGGAGAGGAGCGGAGAAGGAGGCTGCTGTCCCTGCCGCCCAAGTTCCTCCCTTTGCCCCCCCCCCTTGCCCAAGGCAGCTCCTGTCCCGGAGGCAAGGAGGAGCGCGCTCACAGCGGCGGGCTGCTGTGGGGACGGCTCTGCTCACTGTGCTTTTGCCGCGTCGCTCTTCCCTCTCACGCCTCCCTCAGCCTCCCTCCCTCCCTCCCGGTGTTCTGGGAATATTAACACGTTTGGAGGGCTTGCCTGTTCCTGGCGTTGTGTTGTCTGTCATTCCTTCACCCCAACTCCTCTGGTTCCCCCCTTTTAAAGTTACTTTACTGCTCTGAAGTTGGTGTTTCCCTCTGTCCCCCTTTTTCTGAGCTGTTTAAAATCCCTGCTTTTCTACCGCTAGCAAAAATATCTCCTGGGTTGGTGTTTCGCAGCGTCCTTTTACCTGCCCTAGCAATTACTGTTGTTCAGCCCCTCCCTGCCTTTTGCTGTGTTAAAACCACCTTGTTGTTAAGACCCTCCTTGTTGTGGCTTCTCCCTGTTCCTTAGTTGCTGTTTTGCCCAGCAGCATTTAACCCTTTGTTTTCCACTTTCCTGCCTTCAAGTCTTTATCAAGTTTGCATTCAAGTCTGGTGACTTCTTTTTCAGTGTATCTGAAGAAGTGTGCATGCACACGAAAGCTCATACCAAGAACAAACTTAATTGGTCTCTAAGGTGCTACTGGAAGGAATTTTTATTATTTTTTTAAAATGAATTTCTCACTGCATTTAAAAATGTTACTTTCCTGGGAAGGATTTCCCAGGTGGGCTGGCGATGATAATAAATACTCATATTGTGAAAATAATAAAAGGTGGGCTGGCGATGATAATATATACTCATATTGTGAAACTGTACAGGCGGAGACCATTTCAGGCAATTGCCAACTCATAGATCCTTTTGGACCTGGAAAAAGGCAAAACGGGTGGAACAGTGGCGGGGCAGGAACAAGGCATAACAGGGCAGAACGGGGTTTGCAAGATATAAAAACGACTTCAAAATTCCTGTCCATGAACCTCAGCATTGACCAAGATGCTACATAGTGACCTTCATAGGAATCTGTGGCTGAAGGGGCCAGAGAAGGGTTAAAAAGGCAATGCATTGGGGAAAACCCCCTCCCAACAACCTGGAATCAAAGAGGGAGGGGAAGGAGGGAAGTAAAGCTCCATCTTATCCCTCCCAGCCAGGGGCGTACCCAGGATCAAAACTAGGGGGGGGCAAGCCATGGTCGTCCCCCCCCCCCCCGTTTTCCCAGAGTTGTCGACCTTTTGGCTGGTGGGGTGGCATGACATGGGCCCAGGACTCCCGTGATGCAGGGGGGAATAACCAGAGGCGTAGTAAGGTTAGGTGCAGGGGCATCTTAAGCATATCCGGCGCCGGAGTACAAAGATCCCTCCGGAGGGCCCCTCCCATTTCCCACATCATACATTCAACACACATTTAAAGCACATGATTTCACCCAGAGAATCCTGGAAACTGTAGCTTCCCACTCACAGAGCTACAGTTCCCAGGATTCTCTAGAGGAAGTCACGTGCTTTAAATGTGTGGTCTACTCTAGAACTGGCGTCAGCGGCTGAACATCTGCTTGACATGCGGAAGGTCCCTGGTTCGGTCCCTGACATATCCAGGTATGCTGGAATAGGACTGCATAAAAATCCCAGAGGGCTGTTGTCAGTCAGTGTAGACACCATGGAGCTAGGTAGGCCAGTGATACAACTCTGGTTAAGTTATCCCTCTATAAAAGTAATGTTTCATTTCCTCAGGTCATGTGTCCCTTGTTAAACTGGCAAAAAAGGAGGGGCCCCACCCATTTTTTGCACCTGTCCTGCCCACCACTAGTATGCCACCCCTGAGAAATGGCCCTTCATGGAAAAGGTTACCCATTCCTGGTTTAAACTACCTTGATATGTTTTATGAGTAAAAGTAATCCTAGCTTCATTCCAGAATTACAGTATCTGATGTTTACATAAACATTTTGGAAACAGATTTGTCAGGGGTTGGCTTCATAATTTCTCAAACTTTTTGGAGTCCTCTGTCCATAGGAAGCCCAAGTGAGCTAGTAGTATTTACTCAAGTTTGCTTGGCATTCTTCTTCCTCACTTACTGGAAAATTAAGTGTCTTCCTTGTATTTTTGAAGTAAAAGGTAAAAGGTAAAGGACCCCTGGACAGATTAAGTCCAGTCAATGGCGACTATGGGGATGCGGCGCTCATCTCGCTCTATAGGCCGAGGGAGCCAGTGTTTGTCCGCAGACAGCTTCCGGGTCATGTGGACAGCATGACTAAGCTGCTTCTGGCGAACCAGAGCAGTGCACAGAAACACTGTTTACCTATTTAACTACTTGCACTTTGACATGTTTTCGAACCACTAGGTTGGCAGGAGCATGAAAAAAAATTGGATTAAGCAAATAAGAGAGCCAGGGAAGTATAGCAGTTAAGAATGTTGGGCTAGGTCGGACCTGAGGGAGGCCCAGGTTCAAATCCCCACTCAGCCAAGAAGCTCATTGCATGACCTTGGACCAGTTGTCCTCTCTCAACCTTGCCAACCTTGCAAAGTTGTTACAAAGATGAAAAGAAAATCATGTTTACTTCCTTGGACACCTCGGGGGAAATGGAGGAGTATAAATGTAGTAAATAAAGAAAACAAGCAAACAAACAAACAAACAAATATGGACTGTGTTACTGGAAAGGTACTTTTCCCCAAGTCAAACCATCTAGCTCAGTACTGCATACACTGACTGGCAGCAGCTTTCCAGGGTTTCAGGCAGGGGAGATTCTTAGCCGTACATGCAGATGCCAGGGAGGAAAACTTGGGTGCAAGGTGTTCTAACCACTTAAGGGGATGACCCTCCCCTTAAGACATAGATACATTGGAAGCCACATTATGCAAAATCAAACTCTTGGTCCATCTAGCTCAGTATTGCCCACACTGACTGGCAGTGGCTCTTCAGGAGTCTTTCCCACTTCCCAGCCCTAACTAGAGATGCCAAAGATTGAACCTGGGACCTTCTGCATCAAAGCAGATGCTCTGCCACAGAGCTATGACTCCGCCCCCTGCTTTATTTGCAGATTAAATAAATAGCTGGAATGTTGGGAATTAGAAAAAATGAAACAACCAGTTATTCCCAGCCTAGCTGGTGGGGGGGGGGCACTCCAGCCATCCTTAGGGCCATTTGCCCCTCTACCCGCCTTACCCAATTCCCCCTTCCCTACCTGGCTGACTGGGGAGTGGGCTCCACTCTGCCAAGGGGGGATGCCACAGAGGTTGGCACCCTCTTCCAACAGAGCCAAGTTTGCTCATCTAGTCTTCTCTTGTTTCCCCCACCTGGCATGGACCTGGGCTGGGAGCATGGGCGTACCGAAGGGGGGGCAGGCGGGGGCAGCTGCCCCCCCCTAGAAGCCAGCTGCCCCCCCCCCCAGAAGCAAAAATGATCGGCGCCGGGCAAGAGAAGCCGCATCCCGGACTGCCCGGCGCGTCCATTTAGGCTGAGGAAGAAGCGGGGCAGGAGGAGAGGAGCGGAGAAGGAGGCTGCTGTCCCTGCCGCCCAAGTTCCTCCCTTTGCCCCCCCCCCTTGCCCAAGGCAGCTCCTGTCCCGGAGGCAAGGAGGAGCGCGCTCACAGCGGCGGGCTGCTGTGGGGACGGCTCTGCTCACTGTGCTTTTGCCGCGTCGCTCTTCCCTCTCACGCCTCCCTCAGCCTCCCTCCCTCCCTCCCGGTGTTCTGGGAATATTAACACGTTTGGAGGGCTTGCCTGTTCCTGGCGTTGTGTTGTCTGTCATTCCTTCACCCCAACTCCTCTGGTTCCCCCCTTTTAAAGTTACTTTACTGCTCTGAAGTTGGTGTTTCCCTCTGTCCCCCTTTTTCTGAGCTGTTTAAAATCCCTGCTTTTCTACCGCTAGCAAAAATATCTCCTGGGTTGGTGTTTCGCAGCGTCCTTTTACCTGCCCTAGCAATTGCTGTTGTTCAGCCCCTCCCTGCCTTTTGCTGTGTTAAAACCACCTTGTTGTTAAGACCCTCCTTGTTGTGGCTTCTCCCTGTTCCTTAGTTGCTGTTTTGCCCAGCAGCATTTAACCCTTTGTTTTCCACTTTCCTGCCTTCAAGTCTTTATCAAGTTTGCATTCAAGTCTGGTGACTTCTTTTTCAGTGTATCTGAAGAAGTGTGCATGCACACGAAAGCTCATACCAAGAACAAACTTAATTGGTCTCTAAGGTGCTACTGGAAGGAATTTTTATTATTTTTTTAAAATGAATTTCTCACTGCATTTAAAAATGTTACTTTCCTGGGAAGGATTTCCCAGGTGGGCTGGCGATGATAATAAATACTCATATTGTGAAAATAATAAAAGGTGGGCTGGCGATGATAATATATACTCATATTGTGAAACTGTACAGGCGGAGACCATTTCAGGCAATTGCCAACTCATAGATCCTTTTGGACCTGGAAAAAGGCAAAACGGGTGGAACAGTGGCGGGGCAGGAACAAGGCATAACAGGGCAGAACGGGGTTTGCAAGATATAAAAACGACTTCAAAATTCCTGTCCATGAACCTCAGCATTGACCAAGATGCTACATAGTGACCTTCATAGGAATCTGTGGCTGAAGGGGCCAGAGAAGGGTTAAAAAGGCAATGCATTGGGGAAAACCCCCTCCCAACAACCTGGAATCAAAGAGGGAGGGGAAGGAGGGAAGTAAAGCTCCATCTTATCCCTCCCAGCCAGGGGCGTACCCAGGATCAAAACTAGGGGGGGGCAAGCCATGGTCGTCCCCCCCCCCCGTTTTCCCAGAGTTGTCGACCTTTTGGCTGGTGGGGTGGCATGACATGGGCCCAGGACTCCCGTGATGCAGGGGGGAATAACCAGAGGCGTAGTAAGGTTAGGTGCAGGGGCATCTTAAGCATATCCGGCGCCGGAGTACAAAGATCCCTCCGGAGGGCCCCTCCCATTTCCCACATCATACATTCAACACACATTTAAAGCACATGATTTCACCCAGAGAATCCTGGAAACTGTAGCTTCCCACTCACAGAGCTACAGTTCCCAGGATTCTCTAGAGGAAGTCACGTGCTTTAAATGTGTGGTCTACTCTAGAACTGGCGTCAGCGGCTGAACATCTGCTTGACATGCGGAAGGTCCCTGGTTCGGTCCCTGACATATCCAGGTATGCTGGAATAGGACTGCATAAAAATCCCAGAGGGCTGTTGTCAGTCAGTGTAGACACCATGGAGCTAGGTAGGCCAGTGATACAACTCTGGTTAAGTTATCCCTCTATAAAAGTAATTTTTCATTTCCTCAGGTCATGTGTCCCTTGTTAAACTGGCAAAAAAGGAGGGGCCCCACCCATTTTTTGCACCTGTCCTGCCCACCACTAGTATGCCACCCCTGAGAAATGGCCCTTCATGGAAAAGGTTACCCATTCCTGGTTTAAACTACCTTGATATGTTTTATGAGTAAAAGTAATCCTAGCTTCATTCCAGAATTACAGTATCTGATGTTTACATAAACATTTTGGAAACAGATTTGTCAGGGGTTGGCTTCATAATTTCTCAAACTTTTTGGAGTCCTCTGTCCATAGGAAGCCCAAGTGAGCTAGTAGTATTTACTCAAGTTTGCTTGGCATTCTTCTTCCTCACTTACTGGAAAATTAAGTGTCTTCCTTGTATTTTTGAAGTAAAAGGTAAAAGGTAAAGGACCCCTGGACAGATTAAGTCCAGTCAATGGCGACTATGGGGATGCGGCGCTCATCTCGCTCTATAGGCCGAGGGAGCCAGTGTTTGTCCGCAGACAGCTTCCGGGTCATGTGGACAGCATGACTAAGCTGCTTCTGGCGAACCAGAGCAGTGCACAGAAACACTGTTTACCTATTTAACTACTTGCACTTTGACATGTTTTCGAACCACTAGGTTGGCAGGAGCATGAAAAAAAATTGGATTAAGCAAATAAGAGAGCCAGGGAAGTATAGCAGTTAAGAATGTTGGGCTAGGTCGGACCTGAGGGAGGCCCAGGTTCAAATCCCCACTCAGCCAAGAAGCTCATTGCATGACCTTGGACCAGTTGTCCTCTCTCAACCTTGCCAACCTTGCAAAGTTGTTACAAAGATGAAAAGAAAATCATGTTTACTTCCTTGGACACCTCGGGGGAAATGGAGGAGTATAAATGTAGTAAATAAAGAAAACAAGCAAACAAACAAACAAACAAATATGGACTGTGTTACTGGAAAGGTACTTTTCCCCAAGTCAAACCATCTAGCTCAGTACTGCATACACTGACTGGCAGCAGCTTTCCAGGGTTTCAGGCAGGGGAGATTCTTAGCCGTACATGCAGATGCCAGGGAGGAAAACTTGGGTGCAAGGTGTTCTAACCACTTAAGGGGATGACCCTCCCCTTAAGACATAGATACATTGGAAGCCACATTATGCAAAATCAAACTCTTGGTCCATCTAGCTCAGTATTGCCCACACTGACTGGCAGTGGCTCTTCAGGAGTCTTTCCCACTTCCCAGCCCTAACTAGAGATGCCAAAGATTGAACCTGGGACCTTCTGCATCAAAGCAGATGCTCTGCCACAGAGCTATGACTCCGCCCCCTGCTTTATTTGCAGATTAAATAAATAGCTGGAATGTTGGGAATTAGAAAAAATGAAACAACCAGTTATTCCCAGCCTAGCTGGTGGGGGGGGGCACTCCAGCCATCCTTAGGGCCATTTGCCCCTCTACCCGCCTTACCCAATTCCCCCTTCCCTACCTGGCTGACTGGGGAGTGGGCTCCACTCTGCCAAGGGGGGATGCCACAGAGGTTGGCACCCTCTTCCAACAGAGCCAAGTTTGCTCATCTAGTCTTCTCTTGTTTCCCCCACCTGGCATGGACCTGGGCTGGGAGCATGGGCGTACCGAAGGGGGGGCAGGCGGGGGCAGCTGCCCCCCCCCTAGAAGCCAGCTGCCCCCCCCCCAGAAGCAAAAATGATCGGCGCCGGGCAAGAGAAGCCGCATCCCGGACTGCCCGGCGCGTCCATTTAGGCTGAGGAAGAAGCGGGGCAGGAGGAGAGGAGCGGAGAAGGAGGCTGCTGTCCCTGCCGCCCAAGTTCCTCCCTTTGCCCCCCCCCCTTGCCCAAGGCAGCTCCTGTCCCGGAGGCAAGGAGGAGCGCGCTCACAGCGGCGGGCTGCTGTGGGGACGGCTCTGCTCACTGTGCTTTTGCCGCGTCGCTCTTCCCTCTCACGCCTCCCTCAGCCTCCCTCCCTCCCTCCCGGTGTTCTGGGAATATTAACACGTTTGGAGGGCTTGCCTGTTCCTGGCGTTGTGTTGTCTGTCATTCCTTCACCCCAACTCCTCTGGTTCCCCCCTTTTAAAGTTACTTTACTGCTCTGAAGTTGGTGTTTCCCTCTGTCCCCCTTTTTCTGAGCTGTTTAAAATCCCTGCTTTTCTACCGCTAGCAAAAATATCTCCTGGGTTGGTGTTTCGCAGCGTCCTTTTACCTGCCCTAGCAATTGCTGTTGTTCAGCCCCTCCCTGCCTTTTGCTGTGTTAAAACCACCTTGTTGTTAAGACCCTCCTTGTTGTGGCTTCTCCCTGTTCCTTAGTTGCTGTTTTGCCCAGCAGCATTTAACCCTTTGTTTTCCACTTTCCTGCCTTCAAGTCTTTATCAAGTTTGCATTCAAGTCTGGTGACTTCTTTTTCAGTGTATCTGAAGAAGTGTGCATGCACACGAAAGCTCATACCAAGAACAAACTTAATTGGTCTCTAAGGTGCTACTGGAAGGAATTTTTATTATTTTTTTAAAATGAATTTCTCACTGCATTTAAAAATGTTACTTTCCTGGGAAGGATTTCCCAGGTGGGCTGGCGATGATAATAAATACTCATATTGTGAAAATAATAAAAGGTGGGCTGGCGATGATAATATATACTCATATTGTGAAACTCTACAGCCAGAGACCATTTCAGGCAATTGCCAACTCATAGATCCTTTTGGACCTGGAAAAAGGCAAAACGGGTGGAACAGTGGCGGGGCAGGAACAAGGCATAACAGGGCAGAACGGGGTTTGCAAGATATAAAAACGACTTCAAAATTCCTGTCCATGAACCTCAGCATTGACCAAGATGCTACATAGTGACCTTCATAGGAATCTGTGGCTGAAGGGGCCAGAGAAGGGTTAAAAAGGCAATGCATTGGGGAAAACCCCCTCCCAACAACCTGGAATCAAAGAGGGAGGGGAAGGAGGGAAGTAAAGCTCCATCTCATCCCTCCCAGCCCAGGTCCATGCCAGGTGGGGGAAACAAGAGAAGACTAGATGAGCAAACTTGGCTCTGTTGGAAGAGGGTGCCAACCTCTGTGGCATCCCCCCTTGGCAGAGTGGAGCCCACTCCCCAGTCAGCCAGGTAGGGAAGGGGGAATTGGGTAAGGCGGGTAGAGGGGCAAATGGCCCTAAGGATGGCTGGAGTGCCCCCCCCACCAGCTAGGCTGGGAATAACTGGTTGTTTCATTTTTTCTAATTCCCAACATTCCAGCTATTTATTTAATCTGCAAATAAAGCAGGGGGCGGAGTCATAGCTCTGTGGCAGAGCATCTGCTTTGATGCAGAAGGTCCCAGGTTCAATCTTTGGCATCTCTAGTTAGGGCTGGGAAGTGGGAAAGACTCCTGAAGAGCCACTGCCAGTCAGTGTGGGCAATACTGAGCTAGATGGACCAAGAGTTTGATTTTGCATAATGTGGCTTCCAATGTATCTATGTCTTAAGGGGAGGGTCATCCCCTTAAGTGGTTAGAACACCTTGCACCCAAGTTTTCCTCCCTGGCATCTGCATGTACGGCTAAGAATCTCCCCTGCCTGAAACCCTGGAAAGCTGCTGCCAGTCAGTGTATGCAGTACTGAGCTAGATGGTTTGACTTGGGGAAAAGTACCTTTCCAGTAACACAGTCCATATTTGTTTGTTTGTTTGTTTGTTTGCTTGTTTTCTTTATTTACTACATTTATACTCCTCCATTTCCCCCGAGGTGTCCAAGGAAGTAAACATGATTTTCTTTTCATCATTGTAACAACTTTGCAAGGTTGGCAAGGTTGAGAGAGGACAGCTGGTCCAAGGTCATGCAATGAGCTTCTTGGCTGAGTGGGGATTTGAACCTGGGCCTCCCTCAGGTCCGACCTAGCCCAACATTCTTAACTGCTATACTTCCCTGGCTCTCTTATTTGCTTAATCCAATTTTTTTTTCATGCTCCTGCCAACCTAGTGGTTCGAAAACACGTCAAAGTGCAAGTAGTTAAATAGGTAAACAGTGTTTCTGTGCACTGCTCTGGTTCGCCAGAAGCAGCTTAGTCATGCTGTCCACATGACCCGGAAGCTGTCTGCGGACAAACACTGGCTCCCTCGGCCTATAGAGCCAGATGAGCGCCGCATCCCCATAGTCGCCATTGACTGGACTTAATCTGTCCAGGGGTCCTTTACCTTTTACCTTTTACTTCAAAAATACAAGGAAGACACTTAATTTTCCAGTAAGTGAGGAAGAAGAATGCCAAGCAAACTTGAGTAAATACTACTAGCTCACTTGGGCTTCCTATGGACAGAGGACTCCAAAAAGTTTGAGAAATTATGAAGCCAACCCCTGACAAATCTGTTTCCAAAATGTTTATGTAAACATCAGATACTGTAATTCTGGAATGAAGCTAGGATTACTTTTACTCATAAAACATATCAAGGTAGTTTAAACCAGGAATGGGTAACCTTTTCCATGAAGGGCCATTTCTCAGGGGTGGCATACTAGTGGTGGGCAGGACAGGTGCAAAAAATGGGTGGGGCCCCTCCTTTTCTGCCAGTTTAACAAGGGACACATGACCTGAGGAAATGAAACATTACTTTTATAGAGGGATAACTTAACCAGAGTTGTATCACTGGCCTACCTAGCTCCATGGTGTCTACACTGACTGACAACAGCCCTCTGGGATTTTTATGCAGTCCTATTCCAGCATACCTGGATATGTCAGGGACCGAACCAGGGACCTTCCGCATGTCAAGCAGATGTTCAGCCGCTGACGCCAGTTCTAGAGTAGACCACACATTTAAAGCACGTGACTTCCTCTAGAGAATCCTGGGAACTGTAGCTCTGTGAGTGGGAAGCTACAGTTTCCAGGATTCTCTGGGTGAAATCATGTGCTTTAAATGTGTGTTGAATGTATGATGTGGGAAATGGGAGGGGCCCTCCGGAGGGATCTTTGTACTCCGGCGCCGGATATGCTTAAGATGCCCCTGCACCTAACCTTACTACGCCTCTGGTTATTCCCCCCTGCATCACGGGAGTCCTGGGCCCATGTCATGCCACCCCACCAGCCAAAAGGTCGACAACTCTGGGAAAACGGGGGGGGGGACGACCATGGCTTGCCCCCCCTAGTTTTGATCCTGGGTACGCCCCTGTGTCCCTGTTCCCCAGCCAAGTTGATCACACCCTTTTGATCTGGTTACAGGTAGGTAGCCGTGTTGGTCTGCCATAGTCAAAATAAAAAATTCCTTCAAGTAGCACCTTGTTGTTGTTCAGTCGTGTCTGACTCTTTGCGACCCCGTGGACCAGAGCACGCCAGGCACCCTTTGTGGGTTAATCCACATATCCGGACTCACAACTGCTAGCTGTGAGCACCAATAAACAGATTAAGTTCAGCTCCAGAGGTTTTGAAGTAATCCTTCTTTTATTTATAAGCTAAACATATAGATATACATAGACTGTGTGAGTTTCAGTCACCTAGCAGAGATGAGAACACATTTTACCTCAGGACTCTCTCCTCAGAACTGACAGTTAAGAACAGTTAGGAATAACAGTTACCAAGTAAGCTCCTTCCCCTCTCTCTCCACTGAGTCAGGAGAGTGACAGAAAGGGAGGGGTGAAAATGCTAACACCCCTATCCTCTACCGACTCCCGCAGTTTGGCCAAACCCATGCCAGTTGCCTCGAGAACACTGTCCAACCATCTCTCCTCCGTTGTCCCCTTCTTGTGCCCTCCATCTTTCCCAACACCAGGGTCTTTTCCAGGGAGTCTTCTCTTCTCATGAGGCGGCCAAAGTACTGGAGCCTCAGCTTCAGCATCTGCCCTTGTGAGGCTACACGTGTAGCATCACATGGGGCACTGGTTATGGAGCAGCCTGCGGACGGGACGGCCGGTAATCCTGGAGCCCGCTCCCACCGCGCCGTGAAGAAAGGGATCCGCTGGCTGCAATCTGAGGGTTGAGTTCTGTGAGTCTGTGATGATTCTGCCTCGTGGATGTTTGTGAGCGTCTGTCTGGTCCAAAAGATTCCAAAGAGGAAAACTGATCTAAAAGGTGGCCAAAACTAAACGGCCAAATAAAAGACTCTCTAAAATAAAAGTGAAAATAAGACAACAGAGGCTGCAGTCTGGTGGAGGAGCCTACCGCTGCCCTGCGTGGTTGGTTTCGCTTTCTGTTTGCAACTGGGCTTGTCACGCAACGATGTTCTCGCGCTTACTCCTCGGCTTTCTCCACACCACAGGCAGGGAGCGGCAGCTATTTATTATGAGAACAGTCAACGTCATAATCAATACATTAACCAATCACAACTCTGTTGCTGCCCTAAATTAGGCGGGAAGATTAACTGAATGTTGCTTAATTCGAAGATGGAGCCACTTTTTCCCCGTGGAGGGTTCCCAGCAGTGAGTCGCCTGCCAGATCCTAATGCTACCTTTCCTTCCAAGGCGGAAGGACACAGTAAAAATAAGCACGAATAACCACAAATAAACATAAATAACCACAGGTGCGAACGCACCTGCAAAGTATATTCCCACATGCCCTTACAGTGAGCACTCAGGGCTGATTTGCTTCAGAATGAATAGGTTTGATCTTTTTGCAGTCCATGGGACTCTCAAGAGCCTCCTCCAGCACCATAATTCAAAAGCATCAATTCTTCGGCAATCAGTCTTCTTTATGGTCCAGCTCTCACTTCCATTCATTACTACTGGGAAAACCATAGCTTTAACTATACGGACCTTTGTCAGCAAGGTGATGTCTCTGCTTTTTAAGATGCTGTCTAGGTTTGTCATTGCTTTCCTCCCAAGAAGCAGGCATCTTTTAATTTCGTGACTGCTGTCACCATCTGCAGTGATCATGGAGCCCAAGAAAGTAAAATGTCTCACTGCCTCCATTTCTTCCCCTTCTGTTTGGCAGTAGATGATGGGACCAGTGGCCATGATCTTAGTTTTTTTTTATGTTGAGCTTCAGACCATATTTTGCGCTCTCCTCTTTTACCCTCATTAAAAGGTTGGGAGGGGTAGCTAATACCCCAGAGGACAGGTCACACTTCAAAATGACCATAACAGATTAGAGAACTGGGCCAAAGCAAACGAGATGAATTTTAACAGGGAGAAATGTAAAGTACTACACTTGGGCAAAAAAAATATGAAAGGCACAAATACAGGATGGATGACACCTGGCTTGAGGATCTAGGAGTCTTGGTAGACCATAAACTTGACATGAGTCAACAGTGTGATGCAGCAGCTAAAAAAGCCAACGCAATTCTGGGCTGCATCAATAGGAGTATAGCATCTAGATCAAGGGAAGTAATAGTACCACTGTATTCCACTCTGGTCAGACCTCACCTGGAATACTGTGTCCAGTTCTGGGCACCACAGTTCAAGAAGGATACTGACAAGCTGGAAGGTGTCCAGAGGAGGGCAACCAAAATGGTCAAAGGCCTGGAAACAATGCCTTATGAGGAACGGCTTAGGGAGCTGGGTATATTTAGCCTGGAGAAGAGAAGGTTAAGGGGTGATATGATAGCCATGTTCAAATATATAAAAGGATGTCATATAGAGGAGGGAGAAATGATGTTTTCTGCTGCTCCAGAGAAGCGTACACGGAGCAATGGATTCAAACTACAAGAAAGATTCCACCTAAACATTAGGAAGAACTTCCTGACAGTAAGAGCTGTTTGACAGTGGAATTTGCTGCTAAGGAGTGTGGTGGAGTCTCCTTCTTTGGAGGTCTTTAAGCAGAGGCTTGACAGCCATCTGTCAGGACTGCTTTGATGGTGTTTCCTGCTTGGCAGGGGTTTGGACTGGATGGCCCTTGTGGTCTCTTCCAACTCTATGATTCTATGATTCCTTCTGCATTGTCAGCAAGTGACAACTGTCATGGAACAATCCCCAGTGTCTCTACAGAAAATTTTACTGATGCGGCTTGCAGGGGCAGGAGAGAGAGGCAGTCTGCTAGGTGGATAGGGTTGTGGGATATAAATGTCAATAACCTAAGACTGAAATGGAATAAATGTGTAACCTGCCTCAAGATAGTTTGTGGTTGTTTTGTACTTTTACATTAACTAAATCTGCTGCAAAACAATAGAAATGGAAATGAGCTGGAAGAACTTGAGAAACCTGACCTGCATTCCTTGCATTTCATTGACTGACTGACTGACCTCACTTTTTTTTCTTTCCACCCATGAAGTGTGTGTGTAGATAAATATACAGACATACCTCTTGTTACACCCACCTCTAGTTGCATATCTTTTGGGATACGCACACGGCAAACCCAGAAATACACTTAAGGGTTTTTGCCTCTCGCGCATGTGCAAAAACGCTCTAGCGCAACACACACATGCACAGAAGCACTCTATTGCACCGCTTGCGTGTGCAGAAGCAGTGCCTCTGCTTGCGGATTTTTCGGGTTGTGCACGGACCCCTGGAACAAATTAAGTTCATATCTGGAGGGTCCACTGTAACTACAAGCTTAAATTCATACTTCATGCATCTGACAAAGGCCATTTCCAAAGAATTTCTGTTTTGGGGTGGGATTCAGTCACACACAGGCAAATTCAGGTTGCATAATTAAAGCTGCATTGGAGTTCTTGCACAACAAACACACTTCCCCAAAAGACTTCAAGAAAAACAACAACCGGGTGGGGGGACCCACCAAACTATATAGTGGAATACGTGAGAATGAATTTTTTGAAAGGGATCTGTGCTTTATTAAAGTTTTATGAACCCACTAGCTGGCCCGGCCACGTGTTGCTGTGGTTTTTTTTGCTTTTTTAAATTCTCCTGACCCCGAGAGTATTCTGGAAGCTTCTGTTTTCGTTCTTCCCTGTCCTTTAGAACAGGGGTCAGCAACATGTGGTCGGCCAGACTATATTTTGGAAAATAAAAGAATGAATTCCTATGCCCCACAAATAACCCAGAGATGCATTTTACACAAAAGAACACATTGGTCGGTGGTATTGATCACTTGGGACTGTGTGTGGAACATGTGAAGCTGCAGTGGCCATTTTAGGTGAGGGCACTTGAGAAGTTTTACGCCTGTGAGTGTGCGGTGGCCATTTTAAGTGAGGGCACTGGGGACCTTATGTAGGCCTGTGGGCCTTGCTGTGTTTTTTTTTTTACTGAAAAAGCACCCCCCACAAGGACCTCCCCTCACAATTAACGGGCCCAATGCTCTACACCATTAAAAAGAGCATTCTCCCCCACCCCAGTCCCAAAATTACGCACCCCAGCGACAAAATCCCCCCAGAGCTGGTTTTACTCAGTGCGACCGCTCAGGCAACCTTGGGCTTCTTTCACTCCCGCATTTTCCCCTCCCCCCTCCCTTCCCCAAATGCCCTGCCTCCTGCTCCATCTTTTTTCCACCTTTCCGCTGAGCAGTTTGTGTCAGAAAGTCCTCGGGTGCTTACAGGTGGCAGTTATAAAATGGTGGACAGGGCATTATTTGTCGGCACAGGTTTGATGACGTCAACGGGTGATCTGCCTTTCTATTGGATGCTGTTGGAGTCTTCATTGCTTTTGCTGGTGATGTATAATAGGCGCACACACCCCTTTATCCTTTATTTTAGGTATGACAGGTGTGGTTTTTTGTAATTTAATTGTCATATTCTTCTCCAATGGTCATGGAATGCTGTGTCCTAATTTGATGCTATTTGGTCAAGTGGTTACGGAGCAAATTGGTAAGCACCGCACACGCAATGGGAACATTTATATATATATATATATATATATAGATTACCAGGGTGGATAAAAATCATTTTTTTAAAAAAAAAGAAAGAAAGATGTTTTTTATTGATATCAGATTTTTTTTATTTAAATCAGATTTTATTTAAATAAAATGCTTTTTGAGGAAAATATATTACCATCCAAAGTTTATTCCATCATGAAATAAAGATTAGTTTTTTAATTATGTAGAATACGTCTGTATATGTTTTTTTTGGTAAATAAATTCTATTAATCCATTCACGTCTTGCTCTTCCAGAGGTTTTTGCAAGACTGTTACTGGGCAGTTTCTCTGCCTACAAGATATTATCACAGATTCTTGGTTTACTTTTGCAGTTCTCAAAACTGAATTTGACTCAGCAGAGATCACATGCCTCTTCTTCACAGCAAAAATGTTATAACATGAACAGAGTTGAGAAAAAGGCATTAATCCTATTGTTCTACAAACCTATGCATACAGAATCAACCCCTTCAGTGCTAAGTTTCAAGAAGTTCAGTGAATAGAATAGAAACAATATTTTGCTGATTGTTTGGAGTGGAATAGATCTAATAAATCTATTTAAATTGTTATTATTAAGGTAATGATTACTTTTCCCCTTCCTAAGTACAACAGAAAAGTTGTCCAAATATGAATGATTAACCTATTAAACTGGGGATAGAAAGACTAATATGAAAAGTTGTTATTATAAAAATCTTCATCTATTTGCATATTAAAGTTATACCAGCAAGAATCAAGCCTTACTGACTAGTGATTTAAATCAAATCCACCCTGCCCATTACCAACAAAAAAACCATTTTGAACAACAAAAGTATATTTGCAACTGGTCGAAAGGAACCCAAATTAGCCATATTCACAAACTCAGGAAGTGTAGGTGGGAATGATGCACTGACACAGGAAATCCAGATCCAGCTCTCTGTTCTGAGCAATATGCAGAACTGCAGGGAAAGTCCAGAATGCCAGATTCCAAGCTATGCATATCAACAGTCATCAGATACCTATTGAAAAAGAGAGGATCGCCAAATAGCATGGTCCCAAAGATAGAAAACAAACACTGCCAAATTCTTTTCGACACATCCAGAGACTTGACAGTCATCTTCACTTCCCAGGAAATCTGGGAAACCTGAGTGGAAAACTCCATACATTTATATGGTTTTCCCCCTGTGTGAATTTGCTTATGAATACTAAGGTCTGTTGAGAGTTCCATGGACTGCAAAAAGATCAAACTTATCCATCCTTAAAGAAATCAGCCCTGAATGCTCACTGGAAGGACAGATCCTGAAGCTGAGGCTCCAGTACTTTGGCCACCTCATGAGAAGAGAAGACTCACTGGAAAAGACCCTGATGTTGGGGAAGATGGAGGGCACAGGGAGAATTATTATTATTATTATTATTATTATTATTATTATTATTATTATTATGGGGCGACCGAGGACGAGATGGTTGGACAGTGTTCTCGAAGCGACTGGGATGAGTTTGGCCAAACTGCGGGAGGCAGTGAAAGATAGGCGAGCCTGGCATACTCTGGTCCATGGGGTCACAAAGAGTCGGACACAACTGAACGACTGAACAACAACAATTAAGGTCTCCACTCCCTCTGAAGCCCTTTCCAAATATATATGGTTTCCCCCCCGCGTGAATAAGCTGATGTTTCCTAAGGTGTCCATATTGACTGAAGCTCTTTCCACATTCAATACATTTAAATGGTTTCTCCCCTGTGTGTTTGTTGGTGTCTTCTAAGGTCTCCACTTTGACTGAAGCACTTTCCACATTCAATACATTTAAATGGTTCCTCCCCTGTGTGAGTTCGTTGATGCATTCTAAGGTGTCCATTTACACTGAAGCTCTTTCCACATTCAATGCATTTAAATGGTTTCTCCCCTGTGTGAGTTCGTTGATGCATTCTAAGTCCTCCACTTTGACTGAAGCTCTTTCCACACTCCATACATTCAAATGGTTTCTCCCCAGTGTGAATTCGTTGATGTCTTCTAAGTGCTCCATTTACACTGAAGCTCTTTCCACATTCAATACATTTAAATGGTTTCTCTCCCGTGTGAATTCGTTGATGTCTTCTAAGTGTTCCATTTTCACTGAAGTCCTTTCCACATTCAATACATTCAAATGGTTTCTCCCCTGTGTGGGTTCGTTGATGTATTCTAAGTCCTTCACTTAGCCTGAAGCTCTGCCCACACTCCATACATTTAAATGGTTTCTCCCCCGTGTGAATTCGTTTATGTCTTCTAAGGTGTCCATTTACACTGAAGCTCTTTCCACATTCAATACATTTAAATGGTTTCTCCCCTGTGTGAGTTCGTTGATGTTTTCTAAGTGATCCACTACTACTGAAGCTCTTTCCACATTCAATACATTTAAATAGTTTCTCCCCCGTGTGAATTCGTTGATGTGTTCTAAGTGCTCCATTTTCACTGAAGTCCTTTCCAAATTCAATATATTCAAATGGTTTTTCCCCTGTGTGGGTTTGTTGGTGTATTCTAAGTGATCCACTTCTACTGAAGCTCTTTCCACATTCAATGCATTCAAATGGTTTCTCCCCTGTGTGGGTTCGTTGATGCATTCTAAGTCCTCCACTTAGACTGAAGCTCTTTCCACACTCCATACATTCAAATGGTTTCTCCCCAGTGTGAATTCGTTGATGTGTTCTAAGGTTTCCATTTTGACTGAAGCTCTTTCCACATTCAATACATTTAAATGGTTTCTGCCCTGTGTGAGTTCGTTGATGTGTTCTAAGGTGTCCATATCGACTGAAGCTCTTTCCACATTCAATACATTCAAATAGTTTCTCCCCTGTGTGGGTTCGTTGGTGTATTCTAAGTCCTTCACTTAGACTGAAGCTCTTTCCACACTCCATACATTTAAATGGTTTCTCCCCAGTGTGAATTCGTTGATGTCTTCTAAGGTGTCCATTTACACTGAAGCTCTTTCCACATTCAATACATTTAAATGGTTTCTGCCCTGTGTGGGTTTGTTGATGTCTTCTAAGTGATCCACTTCTACTGAAGCTCTTTCCACACTCCATACAATTAAATGGTTTCTCCCCAGTGTGGGTTTTTTGGTGTATTCTCAGTCTTCCACTGTGATTAAAGCACATCCCACATTCCATGCATTTAAACTGTTTATTTGTTCTTATCCATGAATTCACAGATGGCTCCATAGAATTCTGATTGTCATCTTCCTCACCTGTTTGGGAGTCTGGGAGGAAAGAGAATTCTGTTAGACTTTCAAGAAAGACAAGAAAGAAACTGAACACATGTCAATCCCAATGTGCACCTTCTCTTATTTTAACACCGTCTCCATTCTCCACTGTCCTCGCTATGTTCCAAATTTTTAGCAATGCAGATGAGATAATGGCATGAGCTACACATGATCACTCCATTCACACGAAGTAAAGCATTATCATTTTATAATTCAGATCTATGGTGGAGTTGCCTTTTTAGACACATCTCTGTATTTTTCTTTTTCAAGTCAGTAATGGATCTCAGGCTCGAGTAGCAGTCTCTCCTCTGAGTAAGAAGTAAAACTTTAGTGTTCTTATGCCACATGTAACTGTAAGGATATCAGGAATCACAAGAGAGAAACCGGTAGGAGAACACTTCCATCTCCCAGGACGTTCTATACAAGATCTCAAATTAGCTGTCTTATTACAGAGAAGTTGCTTTTTCCTGTAAGACCAATTGCAGTCGTTAACAGGTTTACCACACTTATCAGCCAATCACCCATTCCGACCCCCTCTTCTGAGTAATACCCCTCCCCACCCTCACACTATATATAAGGGTCTGGTGATTTCTGTTTTAGTGTATCTGAAGAAGTGTGCATGCACATGAAAGCTCATACCAAGAACAAACTTAGTTGTTCTCTAAGGTGCTACTGGAAGGATTTTTTAAATTTTTTGTTTTGTAAAAATATTGCAATATATTACAACCTAAGAAGAGCCTGCTTCATCATGCAAAGGCCCACCTAGTCCAGCATCCTGTTCTCACAGTGGCCAACCAGATGCTTGTGGGAAACTAGCAAGCAGGATTTCAGCACAAAAGCCCTCTGCCTTCCTGTGCTTTCCAGAAACTAGCATTAAGAAGCATTATTGCCTAGAACCACAAGGGCAGAGCACAGACATCAGTCTGACAAAGTGGACTCTTGACCAGGAAAGCTGGTGCCACTATAGCTCTTTGTTGGCTTTGTGTACTTATTTTGAAATTTGTACCTAGTTTGTACCACAGTTTCTCCACGGAAGCTTAGAGACGGACAAAATGTCAGGGGTGCTATAAATAATTCCACTCAATCTGACACATAACTCCAGATTGGCAGATTTACAATATTTGCTTATATAGTAATACTGGCCACCTATGGTCTTCATATGCCCAATGCTATGTGTAGAGCCTCCAGCCACAGGAATTGTGTATCATGATAATGGGTCCTTTGTCCCTTAAGCCCACCAAACTGGGGAGATGCATGCATTTCATTTTGCATTACTTTCTATGGGAAAGTGCGCCTTGGTTTTGGAACGCTTTAGTTTTGGAAGACTTCCGGAACCAATTAAGTTTGAGAACCAAGGTACCACTGTAATTCCGAAGATTTAAAATCCTGAAGGAAGAAAATCTGCCCCGACTACTTTATGAAAGGCAATCAAGAAACAAAGAGTTGCTTTGGAGAAGGCCTCACCCCTTCCTTCCTTCTTCCTGCCTTGTCTCCCCTCCATCTTTTCCTCTTTCTCCCTCCACCATCCATCTATCCATGTCCCCATCTCCTCTCCCCTGGAGCTCACCAAATTTCTCCGAGGGTCCTGGGAGGGAATGCTCAGAGGTTGTGGGGAGGGACGCAGGAGACAGCCTGACCAGGTCAACCGTCCATCTTCCACCTTCCATCCTGGCCAGGTCTGCAGGTTCAGTCTCAGCTAAGTTTGCAGGTTCAGCTTCGCGAGGAGCGCAGAAATCAGAGAAGTTGCAGCTTCCTGGGAGGGAGGAAGAAGCCAAGTGAATCTCAGAGCCTCTGCAGGGATCCTCCTGCCCAAGACATTCTGCTGCCCCTGTTGAAGCCCCAATTGGGCACACCCTTCCCAAGAGCCTCCACCCATTTGAAAACACCTTTGGCAATTCCTTTCATCACCTCCCTCCCTTTCTTATTTTCGATATTCAATCTTTATTGGTTTAAAATCAACACGTGCATACACATACATACACACACAACAAAAACTTTAAAAAAGAAAAAAGGGTTAATTTTTTTCTTAATACTGTCTTATTTATTTTATGGTACAGAACATTGATTATTGCTTTCATTTTATGGATCAATGGTCTTGTTAGATAGTAAAATTCATGTTAAATTGCTGTTTTAGGGGTTGTTTTTAAAAGTCTGGAACGGATTAATCCATTTTGCATTACTTTCTATGGGAAAGTGCGCCTTGGTTTTGGAACGCTTTGGTTTCGGAAAACTTCCGGAACCGATTAAGTTTGAGAACCAAGGTACCACTGTAATTCCGAAGATTTAAAATCCTGGAGGAAGAAAATCTGCCCCCACTACTTTACGAAAGGGATTCCAAAAACAAAGAGCTACTTTGGAGAAGGCCTCATAGCTTCCTTCCTTCTTCCTGCCAGGAACTCCCTGCCTTGTCTCCCCTCCATCTTTTCCTCTTTCTCCCTCCACCATCCATCTATTCATGTCCCCATCTCCTCTCCCCTGGAACTCACCAGATTTCTCCAAGGGTCCTGGGAGGGAATGCTCAGAGGTTGTGGGGAGGGACGCAGGAGACAGCCTGACCAGGTGTGTCAATCTTCCTCCTTCCATCCTGGCCAGGTTTGCCGGTTCAGTCTCAGCTAGGTTTGCAGGTTCAGCTTCCTGAGGAGTGCAGAAATCAGAGCAAGTTGCAGCTTCCTGGGAGGGAGGGAAGACGAAGCCAAGGGAGTCTGAGAGCGTCTGCAGGGATTCTCCTGCCCCCGTAAAAGCCCCATTTTCAAACGCTTTCAGCAATTCCTTCCATCACCTCCCTTCCTTTTTTCTTTTCTATTTTATTTATTCAATCTTAATTGGTTTAAAATCAACACACACACACACACACACACACAGTGAAAGCTTAGAAAATGGAAACAGTGGTACCTTGGGTTACATACACTTCAGGTTACATACTCCGCTAACCCAGAAATAACGCTTCAGGTTAAGAACTTTGCTTCAGGATAAGAACAGAAATCATGCTCTGGCGGTGCAACAGCAGCAGGAGGTCCCATTAGCTAAAGTGGTGCTTCAGGTTAAGAACAGTTTCAGGTTAAGAACGGACCTCCGGAACGAATTAAGTAAGTAACCATAAGTACCACTGTACATCTCTTACAAAGAGAAATAGAACAATACATCACGAATGCACAAAATTATTCCAGCCATTGAATTCTTTGATATGGGTTATTTATTTTCTTAATTAGGCTACTTGTCTCTATTTTTCAATAAACATTATCTTTATTTAATCTTGTCTGAATTCCTTATACCTTATTCAATTCCGAGAGTTATTTGAAGCATTTTAAAGTTTTTATACGGGGAAACTGTTCTTTTAAATATTGCCTATAGATCTCCCATTCCCTTTTAAATTTTTGGGTCAATCGATCTCCGATTTTTTCCCGTCATCTATGCTAGTTCCATATATTCTAGCATTTTTACTTGCCACTCCTCTTTTCATGGAATTTTATCTCCTTTCCATCCCTTGGCAATCAGCATCCCCGCTGCAGTTGTTGCATACAAAAACACCCCTTCCCAAGAGCCCCCGCCCATTTTCAAACACCTCTGGCCATTCCTTTCACCTGCCTGTCCCACCTCCCTTCCGAAGGCTGGCAAGTATGCACATTAGTGGCCTGAGAGTAGATCCCTTGGAACATAAGAGTTAATCTGCAATGGACTGCTCTGAATACATGGGTGGCCCTTGCATGGAGATGAAGAAAGCCCCTTACTTGCATCTGGAACCCCTGGGAGAGGCGGGGGATCCGCTGCTCCCTCTGCCTTCGCTGCCTCCCCCTCTGTCCTCCTGCCCTGCAAACACCCTTTGCTCTTGTTACTCAGGGAAGAGAGGCGGCTGATGGAAAGAGCCTTCAAACCCATCCGCTTCCTCCTCTGCAGCCCAGTGAGAGGTGAAGGAGCTGCAGTACCTGGTTCACTTCAGATACACACATCACATGGTATACTGGCATTTTGAATGAACAAGACCTCTGCCTTTCATGTGGTGGGAGTGGGGTGGGTTAAAAGTGGTGAGACTTCCCCCTCCAGTCCTTTTTGGAAACTTTTGCCATGAGTAAACAACTTAGGTGGCAAGTTCACAAGAGATGCACTTTGGAGCACTGCTTGCTCATCCCATGGGTGTTCTGTGGGTGTTTATACCACGTGATTCCTTAAAGGGGGCATTTCTTGAAAATCGAAGGCCATTTTGACAAAATGCAAGACTTTTTAAGACAGCCCTGTACAGGGAAGTTTTAATGTATTTTATTTTGTTAGAAGCAGCCCAGAGCGGCTGAGGCAACACAGTTAGATAGACAGGGTGCAAGTAATGAATTAATAATAAAATAATAATAATATTTCATCCTAAGCCTGTAATGCATGCTGATCAGAGACTCTGTCCCAACCACCCCCTGAACGCAACTCCTGTCCCTGTGGGAAACAGGAACTTTGGTCATGAGTAAACTTAGATGGCAAGTCCACAGGAGAAGCACTTTGTTGCACTGCTTGCTCCTACTAAGTGTGTTCTGTGTGTGTTTGGACCTAGAGGACAGCAAACATGTTTACACCACGGGATTACTTAAAGAGAGGATTTCTTTAAATTCGAAGGCCATTTCTACAAAATGGAAGACTTCTGAAAGGCAGCCCTGTACTGGGAAGTGTTTGATGTTTTTTGTGTTTTTTATTTTGTTGGAGGCAACACAGTCAAGTATTGAATTTATTATTATTATTATTATTATTATTATTATTATTATTATTATTGCTTCCTTAGCCTGTCCCGCTATGCATGCTGATCAAACACTCTGCCCCAACAACCCCTTCCAACGCAACAGGGCTTCCTATTTTTACTGCTATTCTTTACATTTCTATACTGCCCTTCCTCGGAAGATCACAGGGCAGCTTAGAATAGAAAAACACAGAGATGCACACCAGAGTAAGAAATAAAAAGGACAACCCTCCCCAATGCAGTTGTGAAGTCCACAGGTTGTTTAATGAGAGAAGAGGGATGCTTTCGCCTGGTGCCTAAAGATAAGGCCCTCCTCTCAGGGGTCTTTTGCAAGGGTGCAGATATTAAAATTAAAATACAATTATTAAGGCGATCCAGGCCAGCAATGCCCTCCCCTTTCCCTGCAACTCCCTTTGCCCCAGATCCCGGGCAGAAAGAAGCCTCTCTCTATCCCCAGCGCAACCCCCCCTCCCCCCCCCGCCTTCAAGGCCCCCATTAAAAAACCAGCTCCCTTTCCTCCTTTGTCTTCTCCCCGCCCCGGGGCTTCTCATCCTGGACCCCCTTGCAAAGCTGCTTCCCTCCTTCCCCGCTATTGTCCATGCACTCACCCGAAATCCTGAGCAGAGAGAGCGGGAATGGGAGCCCGCGCGTGGGAGGCAGGGAGTGACCCCGCTCAATTAGGAGGCTTGATTAGGAAGAAGCCGCCTCCTCCGCGTCTGCACGAGGCAGCCCCGCTTCCCGCCTCCTTTGCAAGCCCCGATTTTATCTCTGCTGGTGAAGCCGGAAGTCCAGGCAACTCTGGGGAGGAAGGAGAAGTTTCTCCCCACGCTCAGCCTCTTGTCCAAAGCATAATAATAACAATTTGATAATTGGGGGAAGGAAGGAAAACCTTGTAGTTCCCTGCCAATGGGGAGACGAGGGAAGGAAAGTGCGCATAGGGAACACAAGCTCAGACTTTGTCCCAGCTGGACTGGGCCTGCTTTGGACCCCGCTCTTGCAAGAACTTACTGTCCTCACTGCTTCACCAGTTTTGTTCAGATTGCATTTTAAGGAGCAAGTTCAAGGGGTTTTTTCAATAGGAAAATCACCTGCATTACCAAAGACAACAGCCAGGAATATAGGCGCAAAACAGCAAACAGTAAGCCTGATCCTTAAAAAAACAAAAACTGTTGCAACAGAACTTGCACCCACCACCAGGATGAAGTAGGAAGGAAACCCAGAACAAAGGATGGTTCCCACTTTTATCAGTTTTACAGAGTTACCCACAACACCCCTAAAATCACATCATGGATACATTACCAATTACATCACAAAATGAGAGGTGTGTGTGTCTGGCGACAGAAACCTTAGCATCAGGGCTTGCCCCCACCCTTCCATTGACCTCCACCATACACCCATCAAGTGATGCAAAAGAGATATTTACTTGTCCCTGCATGGGCGTACCGAAGGGGGGGGCAGGCCCAGAAGCAAAAATGATCGGCGCCGGGCAAGAGAAGCCGCATCCCGGGCTGCCCGGCGCGTCCATTTAGGCTGAGGAAGAAGCGGGGCAGGAGGAGAGGAGCGGAGAAGGAGGCTGCTGTCCCTGCCGCCCAAGTTCCTCCCTTTGCCCCCCCCCCCCTTGCCCAAGGCAGCTCCTGTCCCGGAGGCAAGGAGGAGCGCGCTCACAGCGGCGGGCTGCTGTGGGGACGGCTCTGCTCACTGTGCTTTTGCCGCGTCGCTCTTCCCTCTCACGCCTCCCTCAGCCTCCCTCCCTCCCTCCCGGTGTTCTGGGAATATTAACACGTTTGGAGGGCTTGCCTGTTCCTGGCGTTGTGTTGTCTGTCATTCCTTCACCCCAACTCCTCTGGTTCCCCCCTTTTAAAGTTACTTTACTGCTCTGAAGTTGGTGTTTCCCTCTGTCCCCCTTTTTCTGAGCTGTTTAAAATCCCTGCTTTTCTACCGCTAGCAAAAATATCTCCTGGGTTGGTGTTTCGCAGCGTCCTTTTACCTGCTGCTAGCAATTACTGTTGTTCAGCCCCTCCCTGCCTTTTGCTGTGTTAAAACCACCTTGTTGTTAAGACCCTCCTTGTTGTGGCTTCTCCCTGTTCCTTAGTTGCTGTTTTGCCCAGCAGCATTTAACCCTTTGTTTTCCACTTTCCTGCCTTCAAGTCTTTATCAAGTTTGCATTCAAGTCTGGTGACTTCTTTTTCAGTGTATCTGAAGAAGTGTGCATGCACACGAAAGCTCATACCAAGAACAAACTTAATTGGTCTGTAAGGTGCTACTGGAAGGAATTTTTATTATTTTTTTAAAATGAATTTCTCACTGCATTTAAAAATGTTACTTTCCTGGGAAGGATTTCCCAGGTGGGCTGGCGATGATAATAAATACTCATATTGTGAAAATAATAAAAGGTGGGCTGGCGATGATAATATATACTCATATTGTGAAACTCTACAGCCAGAGACCATTTCAGGCAATTGCCAACTCATAGATCCTTTTGGACCTGGAAAAAGGCAAAACGGGTGGAACAGTGGCGGGGCAGGAACAAGGCATAACAGGGCAGAACGGGGTTTGCAAGATATAAAAACGACTTCAAAATTCCTGTCCATGAACCTCAGCATTGACCAAGATGCTACATAGTGACCTTCATAGGAATCTGTGGCTGAAGGGGCCAGAGAAGGGTTAAAAAGGCAATGCATTGGGGAAAACCCCCTCCCAACAACCTGGAATCAAAGAGGGAGGGGAAGGAGGGAAGTAAAGCTCCATCTCATCCCTCCCAGCCCAGGTCCATGCCAGGTGGGGGAAACAAGAGAAGACTAGATGAGCAAACTTGGCTCTGTTGGAAGAGGGTGCCAACCTCTGTGGCATCCCCCCTTGGCAGAGTGGAGCCCACTCCCCAGTCAGCCAGGTAGGGAAGGGGGAATTGGGTAAGGCGGGTAGAGGGGCAAATGGCCCTAAGGATGGCTGGAGTGCCCCCCCCCACCAGCTAGTCTGGGAATAACTGGTTGTTTCATTTTTTCTAATTCCCAACATTCCAGCTATTTATTTAATCTGCAAATAAAGCAGGGGGCGGAGTCATAGCTCTGTGGCAGAGCATCTGCTTTGATGCAGAAGGTCCCAGGTTCAATCTTTGGCATCTCTAGTTAGGGCTGGGAAGTGGGAAAGACTCCTGAAGAGCCACTGCCAGTCAGTGTGGGCAATACTGAGCTAGATGGACCAAGAGTTTGATTTTGCATAATGTGGCTTCCAATGTATCTATGTCTTAAGGGGAGGGTCATCCCCTTAAGTGGTTAGAACACCTTGCACCCAAGTTTTCCTCCCTGGCATCTGCATGTACGGCTAAGAATCTCCCCTGCCTGAAACCCTGGAGAGCTTCTGCCAGTCAGTGTATGCAGTACTGAGCTAGATGGTTTGACTTGGGGAAAAGTACCTTTCCAGTAACACAGTCCATATTTGTTTGTTTGTTTGTTTGCTTGTTTTCTTTATTTACTACATTTATACTCCTCCATTTCCCCCGAGGTGTCCAAGGAAGTAAACATGATTTTCTTTTCATCTTTGTAACAACTTTGCAAGGTTGGCAAGGTTGAGAGAGGACAACTGGTCCAAGGTCATGCAATGAGCTTCTTGGCTGAGTGGGGATTTGAACCTGGGCCTCCCTCAGGTCCGACCTAGCCCAACATTCTTAACTGCTATACTTCCCTGGCTCTCTTATTTGCTTAATCCAATTTTTTTTTTCATGCTCCTGCCAACCTAGTGGTTCGAAAACACGTCAAAGTGCAAGTAGTTAAATAGGTAAACAGTGTTTCTGTGCACTGCTCTGGTTCGCCAGAAGCAGCTTAGTCATGCTGTCCACATGACCCGGAAGCTGTCTGCGGACAAACACTGGCTCCCTCGGCCTATAGAGCAAGATGAGCGCCGCATCCCCATAGTCGCCATTGACTGGACTTAATCTGTCCAGGGGTCCTTTACCTTTTACCTTTTACTTCAAAAATACAAGGAAGACACTTAATTTTCCAGTAAGTGAGGAAGAAGAATGCCAAGCAAACTTGAGTAAATACTACTAGCTCACTTGGGCTTCCTATGGACAGAGGACTCCAAAAAGTTTGAGAAATTATGAAGCCAACCCCTGACAAATCTGTTTCCAAAATGTTTATGTAAACATCAGATACTGTAATTCTGGAATGAAGCTAGGATTACTTTTACTCATAAAACATATCAAGGTAGTTTAAACCAGGAATGGGTAACCTTTTCCATGAAGGGCCATTTCTCAGGGGTGGCATACTAGTGGTGGGCAGGACAGGTGCAAAAAATGGGTGGGGCCCCTCCTTTTCTGCCAGTTTAACAAGGGACACATGACCTGAGGAAATGAAACATTACTTTTATAGAGGGATAACTTAACCAGAGTTGTATCACTGGCCTACCTAGCTCCATGGTGTCTACACTGACTGACAACAGCCCTCTGGGATTTTTATGCAGTCCTATTCCAGCATACCTGGATATGTCAGGGACCGAACCAGGGACCTTCCGCATGTCAAGCAGATGTTCAGCCGCTGACGCCAGTTCTAGAGTAGACCACACATTTAAAGCACGTGACTTCCTCTAGAGAATCCTGGGAACTGTAGCTCTGTGAGTGGGAAGCTACAGTTTCCAGGATTCTCTGGGTGAAATCATGTGCTTTAAATGTGTGTTGAATGTATGATGTGGGAAATGGGAGGGGCCCTCCGGAGGGATCTTTGTACTCCGGCGCCGGATATGCTTAAGATGCCCCTGCACCTAACCTTACTACGCCTCTGGTTATTCCCCCCTGCATCACGGGAGTCCTGGGCCCATGTCATGCCACCCCACCAGCCAAAAGGTCGACAACTCTGGGAAAACGGGGGGGGGGACGACCATGGCTTGCCCCCCCCTAATTTTGATCCTGGGTACGCCCCTGTGTCCCTGTTCCCCAGCCAAGTTGATCACACCCTTTTGATCTGGTTACAGGTAGGTAGCCGTGTTGGTCTGCCATAGTCAAAATAAAAAATTCCTTCAAGTAGCACCTTGTTGTTGTTCAGTCGTGTCTGACTCTTTGCGACCCCATGGACCAGAGCACGCCAGGCACCCTTTGTGGGTTAATCCACATATCCGGACTCACAACTGCTAGCTGTGAGTACCAATAAACAGATTAAGTTCAGCTCCAGAGGTTTTGAAGTAATCCTTCTTTTATTTATAAGCTAAACATATAGATATACATAGACCGTGTGAGTTTCAGTCACCTAGCAGAGATGAGAACACATTTTACCTCAGGACTCTCTCCTCAGAACTGACAGTTAAGAACAGTTAGGAATAACAGTTACCAAGTAAGCTCCTCCTCCTCTCTCTCCACTGAGTCAGGAGATTGACAGAAAGGGAGGGGTGAAAATGCTAACACCCCTATCCTCTACCGACTCCCGCAGTTTGGCCAAACCCATGCCAGTCGCCTCGAGAACACTGTCCAACCATCTCTCCTCCGTTGTCCCCTTCTTGTGCCCTCCATCTTTCCCAACACCAGGGTCTTTTCCAGGGAGTCTTCTCTTCTCATGAGGCGGCCAAAGTACTGGAGCCTCAGCTTCAGCATCTGCCCTTGTGAGGCTACACGTGTAGCATCACATGGGGCACTGGTTATGGAGCAGCCTGCGGACGGGACGGCCGGTAATCCTGGAGCCCGCTCCCACCGCGCCGTGAAGAAAGGGATCCGCTGGCTGCAATCTGAGGGTTGAGTTCTGTGAGTCTGTGATGATTTTGCCTCGTGGATGTTTGTGAGCGTCTGTCTGGTCCAAAAGATTCCAAAGAGGAAAACTAATCTAAAAGGTGGCCAAAACTAAACGGCCAAATAAAAGACTCTCTAAAATAAAAGTGAAAATAAGACAACAGAGGCTGCAGTCTGGTGGAGGAGCCTACCAAGCACGAGAGGTCCCACACGGGGGAGAAGCCCTACGCCTGCTCTGAGTGCGGGCAGAACTTCCGCTGGAGCCAAGGCCTCAAGAAACACATGCGGACGCACACGGGAGAGAAGCCCTACCAGTGCCCGAGCTGCGAGAAAACCTTCTCCAGCTCCTCCAACCTGTCCCGGCACCAGAAGATCCACACCAGGGAGAAGCCGTAACGGCGGTTTCATGTCCGGATCCAGTGGTGGGATCGCGGGTGCGGTCGGGTGCAGGGATACCAAAGATGGACGTCCAGAATGCCAGCGGTTGAGTTCTAGAGCTTTATTCAAAGAAAGGTGCAGACTTCTAGCAAAGCAAGTGAATATAAGCATATCTGAGCTCCTTGCTACAACTACTACCGTATTTTTCGCTCCATAGGGCGCACCTCATTTTTAAAGGAGACCCAGAATTATTTTTCCTGGTTTTCCTCCTCTAAAAGCCCTGTTTTTCTGAGGATCAGCTAAAAGTTTTGCAGCTTTTTTGCAAAGGGAAAAGCCCTGGTTTTTTGAGGATCAGCTAAAAGTTTTGCAGCTTTTTTTGCAAAGGGAAAAGCCCTGGTTTTTTGAGGATCAGCTAAAAGTTTAGCAACTTTTTTTGCAAAGGGAGAAAAGCAAAGAGGAAAAGCCCCGTTTTTATGGGGTTCAACTCACATTTCTGCAGCTTCTAAAGGAAAGGGAGCCTTTTCTACAGTTTCCAGACAGATAATCTAATCAGCCAGTCACATGTCACTGGGGAAACAATCAACCTCCCTCTGCAGCACATTCAACAAAGGAGTGCGGGGCAAGAGAGCGGGGCTGAAAGGGAGCCAGGGACTCTTATCTCTCTCCCATCTCTTGCTGATCAGCTGCTGAGCGGGGTCCTTTCAACACCCCCTTTTCTCTTTGTAAAATAAAAAGCACGATCCTCTTTTGGCCCCTGGGCAATTCAGCTCCAGAGACCACCACTCGCTCCATAAGATGCACAGATATTTCCCCTTATCTTTTAGGAGGAAAAAAGTGCGTCTTATGGAGCGAAAAATACGGTAATTGTGGGGTTATCTTGACTACCAAGATGGCGTCTGCAGGCCTTCCAGAACATGCCACCTTTGGTTCAGCACACTGACAAGCAGCACTCTCACCTCTCTGACACCTCACCCTGACAAGGCCTCTGATGCTCCTGAAACGAAAACCCGCTTTGAAAGACTTATTTCTCTTCTCCCTGCCAAAAGGGACACTCTGCTGCAACTGCCAGCTGCCTGGGAACTGCAAGGGAGGGGCACTCTGGCTCACAGAACCAGCAAGTGCAACAAGGGCTGCTGGCTAGCTTTTTTTTTTTTTGGTATTGCTTTATGCCAGGTTTAGTGAACTTGTGGCCCTCTGGATGCAAGACTCCAGTTCCCATCATCCCCAGCCAATGTGGGCAATGGCCAGGAATGAAGGGAGCTGCGGTCCAGCAATCCCTGGAGAGCTTTGGGTTCTCCCATTCCTGCTTTAGGGTGCGATCCTGTGCCCGTTGACCTGGAACGGAAGTAAGCCCTGGTGAACCGAAGTAGACTCTGAATGTGCAAGGATGAGGTTTCATGGTTCAAGTGTGTCATAGGCCAACTCTGAGAGGTCGCTTAATTGAAATGCTGTGTAAAAATAGTCAGCCAGAAAACGAGTTCATACGCAACACCGTAGCCCAAGCAGATTGGAATAAAATTCAGATGGAAAGGGAATTGAAATATTTTGGCTGCCTGCCCACTTGGAAGGAAGTCCCACTGAATTTAGTGGGACTTATTCCCAGGTGCGTTGAGTTAGGGTTGCTGTTTCTGCAGGGCTGGTGTCTTGAAAAGGTTGGTGCTGGATTTTAAAAATTAAACCTTGTTGGCAAGGAACATGATGGGTTTGTTGGTTTTTAACAGCTCTCTTGATGAATGTACACAACTGCTTTTAGGCACTGGAGAAGAGAGAATATTCCATTCCATTGTATTGTAGAGGGGTGTTTATCAGTTTGCCATTTGTGCGTACCTACGTAATGGGCACATTTGTTTCTCTGCCGCTGTGATCCAGCCAGGGCAGGAGGAGGCTAAGAGGCAATATGTACAAAGTCACAGCAGTTTATATTTTAGCAACTGTACTGACTGTAGGTATTGTGTTAAAACTAACTCCAGATCCTCATTAAATTCTAGCTGCTGTATCTCATGTGTAGTGGAACGTGCATTGCATTAAAAAAATAAGTATCTTGCCCTTTCCCTCCGAGGAGCTCAAGGTTTCCAGTTTCCTGCCCAACCCCAACATCCTGTAACAACCTGGAAAGGTGAATTAAATTGAAAGAGTCAGGCCAAATGCTGTTGTTCCAACAGTGGCCAACCGGTTGCCTCTGGGACGGTCGTAAGCAGGATGAGAACAGCTGACTCCCCACTTATGGCTCCTCGAAGCTGGTATTTATTTATTTTTCAAAAAATTTATTGATTTTTAACATAACACATACAAAAACACTACACAAAAACTACATAAAAAAACAATAAAAAAACAATATAAGCAAACTAAAAACAAAAATACCTATTTAAACCTTTCTATTCTTCTATATAACATTGTAGGTTGACTTCCTCTCGTCCTCTCTGGCTGCTTTCCTTGTAAAACATCTTCAGTAATTTCCTTACCTTTTTATATTCTAACTTAAAACTCTAATCAATTTACCTTATTTTAATTACCTTATCATTACTTCCTCTATTACTAAATCTAATCTGACTTCTATATCTGTTGCCTACCTATTTCTACCTGTCTGCATTTAAATACTTATTTTAGCATATTTTTTCAAATATACTTTCAATTTAGTCCAATCTTTCTCCACCGCGTCGTCCATCTGGTTTCGGAGTTTCCCGGTCAGCTAGAAACTTGGTATTTGGAGGCACTCAAAGAGATTTCTAGCTGAGATTCCTTGGTCCAGTTGTGTAGAATGCTGTTTTCCTGGGGTGCCATTTGCCAGAATTCTGCATGCCAGATAAGTCAGCTTTTCTCAGACAGAAACCCACCAAAATAAGGTAAGCAGATGAAGAGGTAAGGCTATGTAAGGTAAAGGACCCCTGGGCGGTTAAGTCCAGTCAAAGGAGACTATGGGGTTGCGGTGTACACACCACAGAGCCATAGAATACAGAGCATAACATAGAAACACAGGAAGAGCCCAGCTAGATCAGATCAAGGGCCTATCTAGCCCAGCCTCCTGCTTTCACAGAGGCAAACCAGATGCCTGCGGGAAGTTCATAAGCAGGACTTCAGCACAGGATCACTCTCCCCTCCTGTGGTTCCCAGTAATTCCTGGTTTTTGGAAGCACTGCTCTCCCCCGCAGTGGAGAGGGAACATAGCCATCATGGTTCATAGCCACTGTTGGCCTTATTCGCCATGAAAGTTCCTCCCCCCCATTTTTCACTTGCTTTAACTCGGGTGAGTAGGTCCCTGGATCATGGCCTCAGTGCAAGAGAAAATCATGGTTATTATTTTATTTATTACATGCCTTTTACTAGCAGGTCCCGGAGCGGGTTACAACAATTTGAAATTCAGAGCACATGTTGCTGTCAGCATTTGTCTGTCTCAAGAGCCAATGGTTTGCGCTTCCAGGGGTGGAGCCAAATGGCTGCGCTAGCAGCACCCAAGTGACCTCCGCGGGGCACAAGCCTAGGCAGTGTGTTTGGAGGTCCTGGGCTGCCCAGAGGATAAGACACACACACACACACACCCTCTCGACCTCGATGATGGGGTCCAAAGGAAAGCAGAGCACCAGTTGGGCTGCAGGAGTTGCCGGAAGGAGTTGTATGAGTGGGATCCCACTCCAGATTTGTGTAGGTTTACTCCTTAGCCTTTTCTTCTACCAAAGGTATCCGAATTTGGGACCAGAATTTTCCTTCTTCTTGTGCTACCTTCCCAGTTTGACATGCTCCGGCTGCCCTTTAGCATTACTTTCTATAGCGCATGCAGAAACTGCCTCCTTGACCGTTGGACCCATTTGGTTTCATCCGCTCAGTCCACCGGAGTCGTTTCTTCACATGCTGGGGAAGTCTGTAATGTGCATGCGCAGAGTGCATACCCCCAAAATCTAGACAACATGTAGAGCCCATGTTCACATATCCAGGACTGGGTGGGGGACAGTCTTTCTAGGAGCATCAAGCCACATGAAAGATTGATCTGGAGCACATTCTCTCAGCTATCCAGGACCTAAGGCATGTAGGGCAGGGCTGGGGAACCTCTGGCCCATGGGACAAAGTAGGGCTGTCAGGCGCCTTCTGACCCACATTCTTCCCCCAAGGCCAAGCCACACCCACCTGTCAACAACCAGCTGTGTGTGTGTGTGTGTGTGTAGATATACAGTTGTACCTCTTGTTACGTCCACCTCTGGTTGCATATCTTTCGGGATACGAACACAGCAAACCCAGAAGTATACTTCTGGGTTTTCACCTCTCTCGCATGCACAGAAGTGCTCTATTGCACCGCATGCATGCGCAGCAGTGCCTCTGCTTGCGGACTTTTCGGGTTGCGCACAGACCCCTGGAACGAATTCAGTTCGTATCTGGTGGGTCCACTGTAACTGCAAGCTTAAATTCATACTTCATGCATGTGACAAAGGCCATTTCGAAAGAATTTCTGGTTTGGGGTGGGATTGAGTCACACACAGGTAAATTCAAGTTGCATAAATAAAGCTGCTTTGGAGTTCTTGCGCAACGAACACACTTCCCCAAAAGACTGCAAGAAAAACAACAACTGGTTGCAATACGTGAGAATGAATTTTTTGAAAGGGATCTGTGCTTTATTAAAGTTTTATGAACACATTACCAGCAAAAACCCATTTTGAACAACAACAAAAGTAGATTATTAGCAACTGGTCGAAAGGAACCCAAATTAGCCATATTCACAAACTGAGGAAGTGTAGGTGGGAATGATGCACTGACACAGGAAATCCAGATCCAGCTCTCTGTTCTGAGCAATATGCAGAACTGCGGGGAGAAAGTCCAGAATGCCAGATTCCAATCTATGCAGATCAACAGTCTTCAGATACCTCTTGAAAAAGAGAGGATCGCCAAATAGCATGACCCCCCAAGAATGAAAACAAACACTGCCAAATTCTTTTTTGGACATCCAGAGACATGACAGTCATCGTCACTTCCCAGGAACTGTGGGAAACCTGAGTGGAAAACTACATACATTTATATGGTTTTCCCCGTGTGAATATTCTTATGAATATTAAGGTCTTCACTACCTCTGAACCTCTTTCCAAATATCATACATCTATGGTTTTCCCATGTGAATTAGCTGATGTTTTCTAAGTTTTCCACTTTCACTGAAGCTCTTTCCACATTCAATACATTTAAATGGTTTCTTCCCTGTGTGAGTTCGTTGATGTCTTCTAAGGTCTCCACTTCCACTGAAGCTCTTTCCACATTCCATACATTTAAATGGTGTCTCCCCTGTGTGGGTTCGTTGATGTATTCTAAGTGATCCACTTTGACTGAAGCTCTTTCCACATTCAATACATTCAAATGGTTTCTCCCCTGTGTGGGTTCGTTGGTGTATTCTAAGTCCTTTACTTAAACTGAAGCTCTTTCCACACTCCATACATTTAAATGGTTTCTCCCCTGTGTGAATTCGTTGATGTCTTCTAAGTGTTCCATTTTCACTGAAGTCCTTACCACATTCAATACATTTAAATGGTTTCTCCCCTGTGTGGGTTCGTTGATGTCTTCTAAGTCCTTCACTTAGACTGAAGCTCTTTTCACACTCCATACATTTAAATGGTTTCTCCCCCGTGTGAATTCGTTGATGTGTTCTAAGGTTTCCATTTACACTGAAGCTCTTTCCACATTCAATACATTTAAATGGTTTCTGCCCTGTGTGAGTTCGTTGATGTGTTCTAAGGTGTCCATATCGACTGAAGCTCTTTCCACATTCAATGCATTTAAATGGTTTCTCCCCTGTGTGTGTTCGTTGATGTGTTCTAAGGTTTCCAGAGCGACTGAAGCTCTTTCCACATTCAATACATTCAAATAGTTTCTCCCCTCTGTGGGTTCGTTGGTGTATTCTAAGTCCTTTACTTAAACTGAAGCTCTTTCCACACTCCATACATTTAAATGGTTTCTCCCCTGTGTGAATTCGTTGATGTCTTCTAAGTGTTCCATTTTCACTGAAGTCCTTACCACATTCAATACATTTAAATGGTTTCTCCCCTGTGTGGGTTCGTTGATGTCTTCTAAGTGTTCCATTTTCACTGAAGCTCTTTCCACACTCCATACATTTAAATGGTTTCTCCCCCGTGTGAATTCGTTGATGTGTTCTAAGGTTTCCATTTACACTGAAGCTCTTTCCACATTCAATACATTTAAATGGTTTCTGCCCTGTGTGAGTTCGTTGATGTGTTCTAAGGTGTCCATATCGACTGAAGCTCTTTCCACATTCAATACATTCAAATAGTTTCTCCCCCGTGTGGGTTCGTTGTTGTATTCTAAGTCCTTCACTTAGACTGAAGCTCTTTCCACACTCCATACATTTAAATGGTTTCTCCCCAGTGTGAATTCGTTGATGTCTTCTAAGGTGTCCATTTACACTGAAGCTCTTTCCACATTCAATACATTTAAATGGTTTCTGCCCTGTGTGGGTTTGTTGATGTCTTCTAAGTGATCCACTTCTACTGAAGCTCTTTCCACACTCCATACAATTAAATGGTTTCTCCCCAGTGTGGGTTTTTTGGTGTATTCTCAGTCTTCCACTGTGATTAAAGCACATCCCACATTTCATGCATTTAAACTGTTTATTTGTTCTTATCCATGAATTCACAGATGGCTCCATAGAATTCTGATTGTCATCTTCCTCACCTGTTTGGGAGTCTGGGAGGAAAGAGAATTCTGTTAGACTTTCAAGAAAGACAAGAAAGAAACTGAACACATGTCAATCCCAATGTGTACCTTCTCTTATTTTAACACCGTCTCCATTCTCCACTGTCCTCGCTATGTTCCAAATTTTTAGCAATGCAGATGAGATAATGGCATGAGCTACACATGATCACTCCATTCACACGAAGTAAAGCATTATCATTTTATAATTCAGATCTATGGTGGAGTTGCCTTTTTAGACACATCTCTGTATTTTTCTTTTTCAAGTCAGTAATGGATCTCAGGCTCGAGTAGCAGTCTCTCCTCTGAGTAAGAAGTAAAACTTTAGTGTTCTTATGCCACATGTAACTGTAAGGATATCAGGAATCACAAGAGAGAAACCGGTAGGAGAACACTTCCATCTCCCAGGACGTTCTATACAAGATCTCAAATTAGCTGTCTTATTACAGAGAAGTTGCTTTTTCCTGTAAGACCAATTGCAGTCGTTAACAGGTTTACCACACTTATCAGCCAATCACCCATTCCCACCCCCTCTTCTGAGTAATACCCCTCCCCACCCTCACACTATATATAAGGGTCTGGTGATTTCTGTTTTAGTGTATCTGAAGAAGTGTGCATGCACATGAAAGCTCATACCAAGAACAAACTTAGTTGTTCTCTAAGGTGCTACTGGAAGGATTTTTTAAATTTTTTGTTTTGTAAAAATATTGCAATATATTACAACCTAAGAAGAGCCTGCTTCATCATGCAAAGGCCCAACTAGTCCAGCATCCTGTTCTCACAGTGGCCAACCAGATGCTTGTGGGAAACTAGCAAGCAGGATTTTAGCACAAGAGCCCTCTGCCTTCCTGTGCTTTCCAGAAACTAGCATTAAGAAGCATTATTGCCTAGAACCACAAGGGCAAAGCACAGACATCAGTCTGACAAAGTGGACTCTTGACCAGGAAAGCTGGTGCCACTATAGCTCTTTGTTGGCTTTGTGTACTTATTTTGAAATTTGTACCTAGTTTGTACCACAGTGTCTCCATGGAAGCTTAGAGACGGACAAAATGTCAGGGGTGCTATAAATAATTCCACTCATTCTCACACATGACTCCAGTCTTTAAGATTGGCAGGTTTACAATATTTGCTTATACAGTAATGCTATGTGTAGAGGCTCCAGCCACAGGAATTGTGCATTACGATAATGGGTCCTTTGTCCCTTAAGCCCACCAAACTGGGGAGATGCATGCAATTCGTTTTGCATTACTTTCTATGGGAAAGTGCGCCTTGGTTTTGGAACGCTTTGGTTTTGGAAGACTTCCGGAACCGATTAAGTTTGAGAACCAAGATACCACTGTAACTCCTAAGATGTAAAAGCCTGGAGGAAGAAAATCTGCCCCCACTACTTTATTAAAGAGATTCCAAAAACAAAGAGCTGCTTTGGATAAGGCCTCACCCCTTCCTTCCTTCTTACTGCCAGGCACTCCCTGCCTTTTGTCTCCTCTCCATCTTTTCCTCTTCCTCCCTCCACCATCCATCTATCCATGTCCCCATCACCTCTCCCCTGGAACTCACCAGATTTCTCCAAGGGTCCTGGGAGGGAATGCTCAGAGGTTGTGGGGAGGGACGCAGGAGGCAGCCTGACCAGGTCAACCGTCCATCTTCCACCTTCCATCCTGGCCAGGTCTGCAGGTTCAGTCTCAGCTAAGTTTGCAGGTTCAGCTTCCTGAGGAGCGCAGAAATCAGAGCAAGTTGCAGCTTCCTGGGAGGGAGGGAAGAAGAAGCCAAGGGAGTCTGAGAGCGTCTGCAGGGATTCTCCTGCCCCCGTAAAAGCCCCATTTTCAAACGCTTTCAGCAATTCCTTCCATCACCTCCCTTCCTTTTTTCTTTTCTATTTTATTTATTCAATCTTTATTGGTTTAAAATCAACACACACACACAGTGAAAGCTTGGAAAATGGAAACAGTGGTACCTCGGGTTACATACGCTTCAGGTTACAGACTCCGCTAACCCAGAAATAACGCTTCAGGTTAAGAACTTTGCTTCAGGGTAAGAACAGAAATCGTGCTCTGGCGGCGCAGCGGCAGCGGGAGGCCCCATTAGCTAAAGTGGTGCTTCAGGTTAAGAACGGACCTCCGGAACGAATTAAGTACGTAACCAGAGGTACCACTGTACATCTCTTACAAAGAGAAATAGAACAATACATCACGAATGCACAAAATTATTCCAGCCATTGAATTCTTTGATATGGGTTATTTATTTTCTTAATTAGGCTACTTGTCTCTATTTTTCAATAAACATTATCTTTATTTAATCTTGTCTCAATTCCTTATACCTTATTCAATTCCGAGTTATTTGAAGCATTTTAAAGTTTTTATACAGGGAAACTGTTCTTTTAAATATTGTCTATAGATCTCCCATTCCCTTTTAAATTTTTGGGTCGACCGATCTCTGATTTCCCCCCGTCATTTATGCTAGTTCCATATATTCTAGCATTTTTACTTGCCACTCCTCTTTTCATGGAATTTTATCTCCTTTCCATCCCTTGGCAATCAGCATCCCCGCTGCAGTTGTTGCATACAAAAAAAAAAAAAACCCTTCCCAAGAGCCCCAGCCCATTTTCAAACACCTTTGGCCATTCCTTTCACCTGCCTGTCCCACCTCCCTTCCGAAGGCTGGCGTGGTATGCACATTAGTGGCCTGAGAGTAGATCCCTTGGAACATAAGAGTTAATCTGCAATGGACTGCTCTGAATACATGGGTGGCCCTTGCATGGAGATGAAGGAAGCCCCTTACTTGCATCTGGAACCCCTGGGAGAGGCGGGGGATCCGCTGCTCCCTCTGCCTTCGGTGCCTCCCCCTCTGTCCTCCTGCCTTGCAAACACCCTTTGCTCTTTTTGCTCAGGGCAGAGGCGGCTGATGGAAAGAGCCTTCAAACCCATCCGCTTCCTCCTCTGCAGCCCAGTGAGAGGTGAAGGAGCTGCAGTACCTGGTTCACTTCAGATACACACATCACATGGTATCCTGGATTGTGAATGAACAAGACCTCTGCCTTTCATGTGGTGGGAGTGGGGTGGGTTAAAAGTGGTGAGGAGACCTCCCCCTCCAGTCCTTTTTGGAAACTTTTGCCATGAGTAAACAACTTAGGTGGCAAGTTCACAAGAGATGCACTTTGGAGCACTGCTTGCTCATCCCATGGGTGTTCTGTGGGTGTTTATACCACGTGATTCCTTAAAGGGGGCATTTCTTGAAAATCGAAGGCCATTTTGACAAAATGCAAGACTTTTTAAGACAGCCCTGTACAGGGAAGTTTTAATGTATTTTATTTTGTTAGAAGCAGCCCAGAGCGGCTGAGGCAACACAGTTAGATAGACAGGGTGCAAGTAATGAATTAATAATAAAATAATAATAATATTTCATCCTAAGCCTGTAATGCATGCTGATCAGAGACTCTTTCCCAACCACCCCCTGAACGCAACTCCTGTCCCTTTGGGAAGCAGGAACTTTGGTCATGAGTAAACTTAGATGGCAAGTCCACAGGAGAAGCACTTTGGAGCACTGCTTGCTCCTACTAGGTGTGTTCTGTGTGTGTTTGGACCTAGAGGACAGCAAACATGTTTACACCACGGGATTACTTAAAGAGAGGATTTCTTTAAATTCGAAGGCCATTTCTACAAAATGGAAGACTTCTGAAAGGCAGCCCTGTACTGGGAAGTGTTTGATGTTTTTTATTTTGTTGGAGGCAACACAGTCAAGTATTGAATTTATTATTATTATTATTATTATTATTATTATTGCTTCCTTAGCCTGTCCCGCTATGCATGCTGATCAGAGACTCTGTCCCAACCACCCCCTGAACGCAACTCCTGTCCCTGTGGGAAGCAGGAACTTTGGTCATGAGTAAACTTAGATGGCAAGTCCACAGGAGAAGCACTTTGTTGCACTGCTTGCTCCTACTAGGTGTGTTCTGTGTGTGTTTGGACCTAGAAGACAGCAAACATGTTTACACCACGGGATTACTTAAAGAGAGGATTTCTTTAAATTCGAAGGCCATTTCTACAAAATGGAAGACTTCTGAAAGGCAGCCCTGTACTGGGAAGTGTTTGATGTTTTTTATTTTGTTGGAGGCAACACAGTCAAGTATTGAATTTATTATTATTATTATTATTATTATTATTATTGCTTCCTTAGCCTGTCCCGCTATGCATGCTGATCAAAGACTCTGCCCCAACAACCCCTTCCAACGCAACAGGGCTTCCTATTTTTACTGCTATTCTTTACATTTCTATACTGCCCTTCCTCGGAAGATCACAGGGCAGCTTAGAATAGAAAAACACAGAGATGCACACCAGAGTAAGAAATAAAAAGGACAACCCTCCCCAATGCAGTTGTGAAGTCCACAGGTTGTTTAATGAGAGAAGAGGGATGATTTCGCCTGGTGCCTAAAGATAAGGCCCTCCTCTCAGGGGTCTTTTGCAAGGGTGCAGATATTAAAATTAAAATACAATTATTAAGGCGATCCAGGCCAGCAATGCCCTCCCCTTTCCCTGCAACTCCCTTTGCCCCAGATCCCGGGCAGAAAGAAGCCTCTCTCTATCCCCAGCGCAACCCCCCTCCCCCCCCCCCGCCTTCAAGGCCCCCATTAAAAAACCAGCTCCCTTTCCTCCTTTGTCTTCTCCCCGCCCCGGGGCTTCTCATCCTGGACCCCCTTGCAAAGCTGCTTCCCTCCTTCCCCGCCATTGTCCATGCACTCACCCGAAATCCTGAGCAGAGAGAGTGGGAATGGGAGCCCGCGCGTGGGAGGCAGGGAGTGACCCCGCTCAATTAGGAGGCTTGATTAGGAAGAAGCCGCCTCCTCCGCGTCTGCACGAGGCAGCCCCGCTTCCCGCCTCCTTTGCAAGCCCCGATTTTATCTCTGCTGGTGAAGCCGGAAGTGGAGGCAACTCTGGGGAGGAAGGAGAAGTTTCTCCCCACGCTCAGCCTCTTGTCCAAAGCATAATAATAACAATTTGATAATTGGGGGAAGGAGGGAAAACCTTGTAGTTCCCTGCCAATGGGGAGACGAGGGAAGGAACGTGCGCATAGGGAACACATGCTCAAACTTTGCCCCAGCTGGACTGGGCCTGCTTTGGACCCCGCTCTTGCAAGAACTTACTGTCCTCACTGCTTCACCAGTTTTGTTCAGATTGCATTTTAAGGAGCAAGTTCAAGGGGTTTTTTTATAGGAAAATCACCTGCATTACCAAAGACAACAGCCAGGAATATAGGCGCAAAACGGCAGCCAGTAAGCCTGATCCTTTAAAAAAACCTAAAAAAAAAACCTGTTGCAACAGAACTTGCACCCACCACCAGGATGAAGTAGGAAGGAAACCCAGAACAAAGGATGGTTCCCACTTTTATCAGTTTTACAGAGTTACCCACAACACCCCTAAAATCACATCATGGATACATTACCAATTACATCACAAAATGAGAGGTGTGTGTGTCTGGCGACAGAAACCTTAGCATCAGGGCTTGCCCCCACCCTTCCATTGACCTCCACCATACACCCATCAAGTGATGCAAAAGAGATATTTACTTGTCCCTGCATGGGCGTACCGAAGGGGGGGCAGGCGGGGGCAGCTGCCCCCCTAGAAGCCAGCTGCCCCCCCCCCCGAAGCAAAAATGATCGGCGCCGGGCAAGAGAAGCCGCATCCCGGGCTGCCCGGCGCGTCCATTTAGGCTGAGGAAGAAGCGGGGCAGGAGGAGAGGAGCGGAGAAGGAGGCTGCTGTCCCTGCCGCCCAAGTTCCTCCCTTTGCCCCCCCCCCTTGCCCAAGGCAGCTCCTGTCCCGGAGGCAAGGAGGAGCGCGCTCACAGCGGCGGGCTGCTGTGGGGACGGCTCTGCTCACTGTGCTTTTGCCGCGTCGCTCTTCCCTCTCACGCCTCCCTCAGCCTCCCTCCCTCCCTCCCGGTGTTCTGGGAATATTAACACGTTTGGAGGGCTTGCCTGTTCCTGGCGTTGTGTTGTCTGTCATTCCTTCACCCCAACTCCTCTGGTTCCCCCCTTTTAAAGTTACTTTACTGCTCTGAAGTTGGTGTTTCCCTCTGTCCCCCTTTTTCTGAGCTGTTTAAAATCCCTGCTTTTCTACCGCTAGCAAAAATATCTCCTGGGTTGGTGTTTCGCAGCGTCCTTTTACCTGCCCTAGCAATTACTGTTGTTCAGCCCCTCCCTGCCTTTTGCTGTGTTAAAACCACCTTGTTGTTAAGACCCTCCTTGTTGTGGCTTCTCCCTGTTCCTTAGTTGCTGTTTTGCCCAGCAGCATTTAACCCTTTGTTTTCCACTTTCCTGCCTTCAAGTCTTTATCAAGTTTGCATTCAAGTCTGGTGACTTCTTTTCAGTGTATCTGAAGAAGTGTGCATGCACACGAAAGCTCATACCAAGAACAAACTTAATTGGTCTCTAAGGTGCTACTGGAAGGAATTTTTATTATTTTTTTAAAATGAATTTCTCACTGCATTTAAAAATGTTACTTTCCTGGGAAGGATTTCCCAGGTGGGCTGGCGATGATAATAAATACTCATATTGTGAAAATAATAAAAGGTGGGCTGGCGATGATAATATATACTCATATTGTGAAACTGTACAGGCGGAGACCATTTCAGGCAATTGCCAACTCATAGATCCTTTTGGACCTGGAAAAAGGCAAAACGGGTGGAACAGTGGCGGGGCAGGAACAAGGCATAACAGGGCAGAACGGGGTTTGCAAGATATAAAAACGACTTCAAAATTCCTGTCCATGAACCTCAGCATTGACCAAGATGCTACATAGTGACCTTCATAGGAATCTGTGGCTGAAGGGGCCAGAGAAGGGTTAAAAAGGCAATGCATTGGGGAAAACCCCCTCCCAACAACCTGGAATCAAAGAGGGAGGGGAAGGAGGGAAGTAAAGCTCCATCTTATCCCTCCCAGCCCAGGTCCATGCCAGGTGGGGGAAACAAGAGAAGACTAGATGAGCAAACTTGGCTCTGTTGGAAGAGGGTGCCAACCTCTGTGGCATCCCCCCTTGGCAGAGTGGAGCCCACTCCCCAGTCAGCCAGGTAGGGAAGGGGGAATTGGGTAAGGCGGGTAGAGGGGCAAATGGCCCTAAGGATGGCTGGAGTGCCCCCCCCCCCACCAGCTAGGCTGGGAATAACTGGTTGTTTCATTTTTTCTAATTCCCAACATTCCAGTTATTTATTTAATCTGCAAATAAAGCAGGGGGCGGAGTCATAGCTCTGTGGCAGAGCATCTGCTTTGATGCAGAAGGTCCCAGGTTCAATGTTTGGCATCTCTAGTTAGGGCTGGGAAGTGGGAAAGACTCCTGAAGAGCCACTGCCAGTCAGTGTGGGCAATACTGAGCTAGATGGACCAAGAGTTTGATTTTGCATAATGTGGCTTCCAATGTATCTATGTCTTAAGGGGAGGGTCATCCCCTTAAGTGGTTAGAACACCTTGCACCCAAGTTTTCCTCCCTGGCATCTGCATGTACGGCTAAGAATCTCCCCTGCCTGAAACCCTGGAAAGCTGCTGCCAGTCAGTGTATGCAGTACTGAGCTAGATGGTTTGACTTGGGGAAAAGTACCTTTCCAGTAACACAGTCCATATTTGTTTGTTTGTTTGTTTGTTTGCTTGTTTTCTTTATTTACTACATTTATACTCCTCCATTTCCCCCGAGGTGTCCAAGGAAGTAAACATGATTTTCTTTTTTTATATATATATATAATTTTTATTATTTTTATACTAAACTACTACAATAATTTTTAAACAAACAAACATTTTCATACATTTCCAATTTGGCTATCAAGCCTTGACTTCCATCAGTCCCTTCAAATGGCTTTCTAATTTTTTAACTTAACATTATACTTCTTTAATCAACCATTGCTTACATTATCAACAAAAGAAATTTCCTTACTTTACTATCCTACTTACAATAATAATTCTACACATTCACTACAAAACTTCTTGAAACCCTATTAACGTATTCAGATATAAATTGTCTTTTAAATAGTTCGTGAATTTTAACCAGTCTTTGATGAATTTCTGGTCCCGCTGCTCTCGGATTCTTCCCGTTAATTTGTCCATTTCTGCATATTCAGTCATTTTCACTGTCCATTCCTCTTTCGTCGGTAATTCTTCTTGTTTCCATTTTTGTGCTAGAAGAATTCTAGCTGCCGCCGTTGCGTATTGGAAAAGTCTAATATCCTTTTTTTAATGTCTGTACCTACAATACCTAACAAAAAGGCTTCAGGTTTCTTAACAAAATTATATCTCAACATTTTTCTTAACTCATGATATATCATATCCCAGTACATTCTCACCTTTTTACATTCCCACCACATATGATAAAAAGTACCGACATTTTCTTTACATTTCCAACACTTATTCTCCGTCTTATACATCTTAGCTAGTTTAACTGGGGTGATATGCCATCTATACATCATTTTCAATAAATTTTCTTTTATTGACGTACATGCCGTAAATTTCATTCCTTCCCTCCAAAGTTTTTCCCAGTCTTCTAGCAGAATGTTGTATCCAAAATCTTTTGCCCAATGAATCATCACCGACTTCACTTCTTCATCTTTTAAGTTCCATTCCAACAGCATTTTATATATCTTAGCAAGTACTTTAAAGTCACTATTAAGTACCTCAACTTCAAACTTTGATTTCGTCTCGCTAAATCCCGTCTTTTTCATATCGCTTTTAAACATTTCATTGATTTGATGGTACTGCAACCAATTATTAACATGTTCTTTCACTTCCTCATATGGTTTTAATTTCCATTTATTACCTTCTTTTTTAAGCAATGTCTCATAAGTTGTCCATTTTTGACTCATATTTGTCTTTTTCATGCTGATTATTTCAATTGGGGATAACCACCATGGTGTTTTCCTTTCCAATAAATTTTTATATCTGTCCCATACTTCATAGAGAGACTTCCGGAAGATGTGGTTTCCAAAACTTCTGTGTACCTTTATCTTTTCTTGCCAAAGGTATGCGTGCCATCCGAATCTGTTATCATGTCCTTCCAAATCTAAGAGATCTGGTTTCTTCAAATTTATCCATTCCTTTATCCAACATAGACAAGCTGCTTCATAGTATAGCTTCAAATCCGGTAAGGAAAAACCTCCTCTTTCCTTACTATCTGTCAATAGCTTAAATCTTATCCGGGGTTTTTTCCCCTGCCAGATAAATCTTGAAATTTTCTTTTGCCATTCTCTGAAAACAGCTGTCCCTTTTATTATTGGTATTGTTTGAAACAAAAATATCATTCTCGGTAGCACGCTCATTTTTACCGCTGAGATTCTTCCCAATAAAGAAAGTTTCATCCTTTCCCACACTTCCAGGTCTCTCTTAATTTTATTCCATGTTAATTCATAGTTATCTTGATACAGATTAATACTCTTAGGTGTTATCCATATTCCCAAATATTTAACTTTCTTTGCCACTTCAATTTGTACTTGTTGTTGCAGTTCCTGTGCTTCTCCATTTTTCATATTCTTAACTAAAATTTTAGTCTTTTTCCTATTAAGTTTAAATCCTGCGATTTGTCCAAATTCTTCCATCTCCTCTAATACTGCGTTCGCGCTTTCTAAAGGTTCTTCTACTGTCAATACCAAATCATCGGCATAGGCTTTCACTTTATGTTGAGTCTTTCCGATTGTAATTCCTTTTATTCTTTCTGATTGCCTTATCATCTTCAAAAGGACTTCCAGGACCGAGATGAATAATAGCGGTGAGAGTGGACATCCTTGTCTTGTTCCCTTCTCAATCTCTATACTTTCAGTTAGCGTATTATTTACAATTATTTTTGCTCTTTGCTGTGAATATATTGCCTTGATACTTCTTATAAATTTTTCTCCCATATCCATTGCTTCAAAATTCTTTACCATAAACTCCCACGAAATATTATCAAAGGCCTTTTCCGCATCCACAAAAATCATAGCGGCTTGCTTCTCATTCCTGACAGTCAGATATTCAATAATATTAATTATATTTCTTACGTTATCTTTTAACTGTCTGCCTGGTAAGAAGCCCGCCTGGTCTTCATGAATTATCTCTTTCAAGATGTTCTTCATTCTATTTGCTAATATACTAGCAAAAATCTTATAATCATTATTCAATAGCGAAATTGGCCTATAATTCTTAATTTGGAGCAAATCTGAATCAGGTTTTGGTATCAATGTTATGTACGCATCCTTCCAAGTGTCTGGTATTTCCGCTTTCTCTAAAATATTATTCATCACTTCCTTGAAGGGTTCAAGTAGAATGTCTCTAAATTTTTTGTAGTATCTTGCCGTAAATCCATCCGGTCCTGGAGCCTTCCCACTTTTCAAATTTTTAATTGCTTTGGTAATCTCCTCCTTTTCAATTTTTTGGTTTAATCGGTTCTTCATCTCTGTCGTTATCTTCCGCACCTCTTTTCCTTTCAAATATTTCACAATTTTATTGATATCCTGATTTCCAGATTTTTTATATAATTGTCTGTAATATTTTGCGAAACCTTTTCTTATCTCTGATGGGCTTTCAACTTCTTTATCCTCAATTTGTATTTTGTTTATTGTGTTTTGTTCTTTTCTCTTCTTAATTTGCCAAGCTAGCCACTTTCCTGGTTTATTTGCATGTTCAAAGGATCTCTGTTTCATCCATTTTATTTTCCATTCCACTTCCTGATTTACAATCATTGAGAATTGGTTTTGTAATATCTTAATATTTTGGTTTGCTTTTGTATCATTTGGTTTTATTGCCAATTTTTTCTCATTTTCCATAATTTGTTTTAATATTTCTTCTTTTTTCTTTTCTCTATTCTTCTTTTTGATACTATTTTGTTGTATGAAGAAACCCCTCATCACCGCTTTTGATGCATCCCAAGCAACACTGTCCTTTGTATCTTTTTTCCAATTCAATTCAAAATAATCTTTTAATTTTTTCTTTGCCTTTTCTTCCAGTTCTTCGTCGTCCAGCAAGGTTTCGTTCAATCTCCATCTGAATGATTTTTCTTCTTTCTTCTTGATTTCGCAAAATATTGGATTATGATCAGAGAATGTTCTAGGTTGAATCTCAATTTTTTCCACTCTCGGTGCCAATTCACTGGATATCATGATATAATCAATTCTTGCATTTGATTGGTTTGGTTCTGAGAAGTGTGTGTATTGTCGTTCCAATGGGTGTCTCAGTCTCCAAATGTCTATTAAATTACAATTTTTCACCAATGAGAAGAACGTCTTAGGCAGTTTCCCTTCCTTTGATTCCATCTTTTTCCTTCTTCTATCCATTTCTAATGAGATCACTCCATTCATATCTCCCAAGATTATGATTTTCTGATCCAAATATTCATGTAACATTTCTTCCAAACCTTTATAAAATTCTGATTTATTACCATTTGGTGCGTAGATTCCGACAAATACAAATTTTTCGCCTTGTGTTGTGACCTGTACTGCAATTACTCTTCCTTCTTCATCCTTAAACAGCTGTTTCGTCTCCAGATTTTGTTTTACATATAGGACTACTCCTCTTTTCTTTGTCTTGTCTGATGAGATAAATTCATTGCCCAACTTCTTTTTAACCAAAATTCTTCTGTGCTTCCTGGCAACGTGTGTTTCTTGCAGACAAATTATGTCAAGATTTTTCTTTTGCAAAATATGTTCAATTCTGCTGCGTTTCTTTTTTTGGTTAATTCCGTTGACATTCCAAGACAGCACACGTAGCGCCATCTTGAGTTTCTTTTGTTTCTTTACTGTTGTTTACTGTTTACTGTTCTTCTGCTTCTTCTACTTCTCCTTCTTCTTCTTCCTTATTAATATTATCTTCTTCCTCTTCTTCCTCTCCTCCTCCTCCCTGGATTGGGGCTGCACATGCTCCTTCTACTGTTTCCTCCTCCTTCTCCTCCTCCCCCTCCTCTCTCACCTCCTTCTCATCTTTATCCAACTCTTTGTATCTCCTGAGAAACTTTGTAAGATCCAAAATTCCTTTCAGTTTGTGCTTCTTCTCTTTATAGTAAAAGGAAACCCCCTCCGGGAATTCCCATTTAAAGTCTATCTTCTTTTTACGTAGCGTCCGTGTCAAGGGTTGGTATGGTGTCCTCTTCTTCAGCAGATGAATTGGGATGTCTTTAAATACTATTATCATCGTATTGTCAATGTACAATTTTTTCTCTCTGTTTTTCATCAAAATCATATCTCTTGTTATTTTATCTTTGAAGATTATCAAACAATCTCCAGGGTATCTCTTCCCTTTTTCCCGTTTTTATTTTTATTTTTAATTCTGAAGACATTCACCACATTCACCGCCAGTTCTTCCTTCTGTATACCCAGCCATTGTGCCAATTCCGTGATAATCTTTGCTCCAATATTTTCTCCTTGTGTCTCAGGTATCGCTCTCAGCCTCAGATTAGTCTCCCTCTGTTTGAGTTCTTGCATAGCAATCAAATCTTTCATATCTTCCTGTGCTTTATTAATATCAGAAATATCGCTGTTTATTTTCCCTTCTTTCTTTAACTCTCTGACCTCTTTTTGTACTCGTTTAAGACCTTCCTCATTCTTTTTGGCTCTCTTATCAATTTCTTGCACTTGAGTTTTCAATTCTTTAGCTGTCTGGTCCCATTTTTGTTCCATTTGATCCAATTTCCCTTCCATGGTCTTTTCACTTTCTTTTATTTCTTTAATATCTTTTTTCAATTCTGATAACATCTTTATTATTTCTTTAGAGTCCTCTTGTTTAGATCCTCTTCTATCTCCTGGTGTTCCTGTCTCTTTTTTCTTCTCCATCCTGTCCCTTCTCTACTATTTTCCTCTATTTAAATTATTGATTCTTTTCAATTTATAATATTCTAATTAAAACTCACTCAATTTCATTCATTCAAATTAAAAATCACCAATTATTACCATGTTATTACAAAAAGGCAATAAAATGTTTAAAGTTCACTTCTTATAATTACTCAATCTAATCCAATTATCATATTTCAGTCTATCTTTCAATTAATTAGTTCAGTCTCAGTCTTTGCCACTTGTTTGGCTAATCCAAATTAGGTTATAGACCAGCTGTCAATTATTCCACCTAATGCAATATATATATAACTGAGAAGGGTCAGGGCAGTTTCCAATAGTTAAAAAAAAAAAAAAACCAGAAACAAAAAATAGGTTAATCCACACGCAAAAAAAGGAGAAAAAAAGGATATATTCCACAGAAAAAGAAAGGATGACGAAAATTTAATCCACCAAAAAAAAAAGGGGGGGGGGGTTCAAACAGCTTCTGCCACTTGCATGGCTAATCCAAAAGAGTAAAAAGGGGATTAAAAAAACAAACAACCAAGATCCTTTTGAAGGAATTGGGGGTGGAAGAAAGAAAGGGGGGAAGGAGAAAAAAAAGAGAAAAAAAAAACCTCGTATTCTTCAGCCTCTCGGCCTAATCCAAACCGCTCCAGCCAGGGAAGGGGGGGGGCGAAGAGTCAGGGGAAGTAGAAAATGGCGATCGCTCTGTCCGCGGATGGGGGTAAGTCCTTTCTTGCACTCACACAGATCAGGGAAATCAGTCTTTGCCACTTGTTTGGCTAATCCAAATTAGGTTATAGACCAGCTGTCAATTATTCCACCTAATGCAATATATATATAACTGAGAAGGGTCAGGGCAGTTTCCAATAGTTAAAAAAAAAAAAAAACCAGAAACAAAAAATAGGTTAATCCACACGCAAAAAAAGGAGAAAAAAAAGGATATATTCCACAGAAAAAGAAAGGATGACGAAAATTTAATCCACCAAAAAAAAGGGGGGGGGTTCAAACAGCTTCTGCCACTTGCATGGCTAATCCAAAAGAGTAAAAAGGGGATTAAAAAAACAAACAACCAAGATCCTTTTGAAGGAATTGGGGGTGGAAGAAAGAAAGGGGGGAAGGAGAAAAAAAAGAGAAAAAAAAAACCTCGTATTCTTCAGCCTCTCGGCCTAATCCAAACCACTCCAGCCAGGGAAGGGGGGGGCGAAGAGTCAGGGGAAGTAGAAAATGGCGATCGCTCTGTCCGCGGATGGGGGTAAGTCCTTTCTTGCACTCACACAGATCAGGGAAATGCCTAAAAATCGGGGTAATCAAACAGTCTAACTCCAAAACTAATTGCCGCTGTACTAGGAGCTTTATTTCTTACTTTTGAACAGTTTTAATAAGTCTTTAGCACTCTTTACTATCGTTGCGCAGTTCATTCAAAAGCGAAAGTAAATTTTACCGGAAAATCCCCGATCGCAGCTGGTTCCCATAGTTCATCAAAGACTAACAAAACAAACTAAAATAAAAAACCTTCAAGATCTTTAAAGTCTTTAAAGTCCAAATTCATTCCTTCGATCAATCACTTTCATTTATTTAGTAGCACGTTAATAGGCAAACTCAATTATCAGCCCAGGAAACATTGTGGACTTGGTGGATACACTAAACAAATTTTATTGTTGCCTTGGGCAGTTGGTAACTAACTTCTTCTTGACTTTTGAGAGACTTTAGAACTTTAAACCACAAGGATCTTTGCCTATTTTTGGGGGTTAGAACTGGTTGAAACTGCCTGGGTCTGCCTGGGACTTTTGGTTTGCTCTGTTGCCTCTTTGTTATCTGGATAGAATTGCTGGCCACCTGGTGTTGACTTTTGGGACTGTTGGCTTTCTACTGTGAATGTCTGGGACAATTACTAAAACTGGTGTGACCTTGAGACTGCAGCTGCAAAGGGAACAAGATATGCAAGAAAGTACAAGAGCTAAAACACAACAAAGAAAGAGCTCCTTCTCTTTAACTACACAAGAACAAATGGCCCAGGCTATTGAGAAATTAACTTCTAGTATTGCAGAAATTACAGAGGGACTGAAAAAAGTTTCTGAGGATGTGAAACAGACACAATCCTCAGTAAACTCTGTTAACTCAACAGTAAACTCTGCAACGGAGAAACTACAAGCAGAAATAAAAGAATCTTCTCAAAGACTCGAAGCATCTATTGGCCAAATTGAGCAAAACGTGAGGAAAAATAGAGAAGAAATTAATAAAGTTGCTCAGGAGGTCACTGTCTTGAAAAAGGAGACAGAGGAAATTAAGGTAGTAAAAGAGAAAATTCGGACAGTGGAACAGAAGCTAGACAATATTGATCTGGAGAATATAGAAAAAATTGGATCCAGGCAGAGAAGTGTGGAAGAATCTCTTGCGTTTCTGCAACTACAACAGAGAGAAGGAAATCTCCGTCTCAGAGGCCTACCAGAACTGGAGGAGGGAAGCCTAAAGGATTTCATCGTAACTCAATTTTCAACATTTTGGCATCTGAAAGAAGACGAAGTCTCAGCACTCATAGTGAAGGCCTTCAGATTTGGTGTTAAAGGAAAGAAAAGCTCTAAGACGGTGAGTGACTGTCTTATTGTGTTGAACAACAGATATCAAAGAGACTATATCTTGGACCTTCACTATAACAACAACCTAGTGGTACAGCAAAATAGAGTTGTGCTTTTTAAAGACATCCCCAAATTTTTCCTGGATAAAAGAGCACCATATAACGATTTAACAGCTGAGCTAAGAAGAAGAAATATCTCCTTTAGCTGGGAATTCCCAGAAGGACTGACTTTTTTGTTTAAAGAAAAAAGAATCAGGATAAGATCCCTGGCTGACAAGCAAAAGTTCTTAGACAAACACTTGGAAGACTTCAGGGGTTCTGCTCTAGACCCAGCGTTTATGTACCGACTACCGGGAGTGTTTCCACCTCCAGGAACCCCAGGAGTGCTTCCACCATCAGGGACACCAGGAACAGGAGATCCAAGTGATCCAGAAAAAGACAAGAAAAACCTAGCGACAGGAGGATCAGAATAAAGACTTAAAAAATGGCTCTAAAACTGATGACATGGAATGTTCGGGGATTGAACCAGAGACCAAAGAGACACAGAGTGTTTTATAGTTTGGAAAAGAAGAATTTAGATATAATATGTCTACAGGAGACTCATGTGGTTCGACGACACAGAAGAATTCTACAAAACAAAAAATTAGGCCAAGAATTTATATCATCGGATAAAGTCAAGAAGAGAGGGGTGGTAATATATGCGAAAGAGAAATACAGCCCAAGACAGCTATTTAAAGATGAAGAAGGGAGGTACATTGCAATTGAAATTAAAGTACAAGGCGAAAATTTTTTGATTCTGGGACTTTATGCACCTAATGATGGTAAGTCAATTTTTCATAAAAAGGTTCATGACATGCTGCTGGAATATCTGGACTATAGAATAATTTGCCTAGGAGATTTTAATGGGGCAGTTTCCACATTAATGGACAGATCTCAGAGGGCTAAATTAACAAATGAGGGGAAACTGCCGAAGACTTTTTTTGAAATGGTTGACAATCTAAATTTGGTGGACGCTTGGAGGTTAAGAAATCCCATGGAAACAGAGGCAACTTTTTTCAGCGAACCTCAGCAGTCATGGTCGAGAATAGATTACATTTGGATATCGAATGAATTGACACCGAAATTATGCAAAGCAGAAATTGGCCCCAAAACATTTTCAGACCATAACCCTGTACAAGCAAATCTAAAACTAATTTCCAAGGACTCCTTTAGATGGAGAATGGATGACACTTTGATGAGAGATACCAAGCTAGTAGAAAGGGCAGTAAAAAAGATGAAGGAGTATTTTCAATTCAATTTAAATTCGGAGGTGGAAAAGAGGACTGTTTGGGATGCAAGCAAAGCAGTAATGAGAGGGTTCCTGATAAGTGAAAAGGCAAAGAAGAAGAGACAACAAAACGCAGAAATGGAAAGACTTTTGAAACTAATTCAAGGGAAAGAAAAAGAACTAAGAGGACACCCTAAGAATCAAAAAATACAAAAAGAAATAAAATACTTGCAATCCCAATATGCTAAAATCACAAATCAGGACATCGAATGGAAGATTAAAATGATGAAACAGAGATCCTTCGAGTCAGCAAATAAGTGTGGAAAACTACTAGCCTGGCAACTAAAGAAAAGACAAAAAGCAAATATCATCAACAATTTGGAAGTAAGTGGAAAGATGGTGGAGAATCCAGAGGAAATTAGATGGCATTTCCAAAGGTTTTACAAACAATTGTACAAGGAGGAGAAGATAGATGAAATAGAGATAGACCAATTCCTGGAGAAAAATGGATTGCAAAAAGTCCCAGAAGATAAATTAAGAATACTCAACCACCCTATTTCGACACAAGAGATTGAAGAAGCAATCAACAGTATGCAGATAGGAAAGGCCCCAGGACCAGATGGTTTAACTGCAAAATACTATAAAAGTTTGAAAGATTGGCTATCACAGCCTCTAAAAGAAGTTTGCAATAGCATATTAGAGGGAGATAGGGCACCAGAGACATGGAAAGAGGCCTATATCACACTGATTCCGAAGCCAGACACAGACAAGACCAATATGAAAAATTACCGTCCAATTTCTTTGTTAAATGTGGATTATAAGATTTTTGCGAATGTTATGGCTACAAGATTAAAAAGAGTGCTCAAGGATTATATACACAAAGATCAAGCAGGTTTTTTACCAGGAAGACAACTAAGCAACAATACTAGAATAGTTGTGGACATCCTAGAGAAACTGGAAAAAAATATAAATACGGATGCGGCACTGATGTTTATAGATGCAGAAAAAGCCTTTGATAATATTTCCTGGACATTTATGAAGAAAAATCTGGAAAAAATGGCAGTTGGACAACGATTTTTGAATGGCATTAATGCCATTTATACAGAACAAAAAGCTAAAATTATAATTAACAGTGTGATATCGGAGGAGATCAGAGTGGAAAAAGGAACAAGACAAGGGTGCCCTATCTCCCCTTTATTATTTATTACGGTCCTGGAGGTTCTTCTAAATATGATACGAAAAGAGAACCAGATTAAAGGAATAAGGGTGGGAGAGAAGGAATACAAGGTACGCGCCTTTGCTGATGACTTAATGTTATCCCTACAAGATCCTGAAAGTAGTGTCCCCAAAGCATTGGAATTAATTGAGAAGTATGGGCAGGTAGCCGGCTTCAAACTTAACAAACAGAAGACCAAAGTGTTGACTAAAAATATGAAAACAGAACAATTACAAGTGTTACAAGAATCCACTGGCCTCAGTTTTGCCAAGAAAGTAAAATATCTAGGGATCAATCTCACTGCAAAAAACCTGAACTTGTACAAGGACAATTATGAGAAGTTGTGGACCGAGATAAAAAAGGACTTAGAGATATGGACAAGATTGAAACTCTCACTAATGGGTAGAATAGCTGCTGTGAAGATGAATGTCTTGCCAAGGATGCTGTTTTTATTTCAAGCCATTCCAATTTTAGATAAGTTGGATTGTTTTAAAATATGGCAAAAGGACCTATCAAAATTCTTATGGCAGGGGAAAAAGCCTAGAATTAAATTCAAGATTTTAACGGACTCTAAAGAGAGAGGAGGCTTTGCTCTGCCGGACTTAAGGATTTATTTTGAAGCGGCGGCCTTTTGCTGGTTGAAAGATTGGTTCAAATTGGAAAATACTGATGTTTTAGATTTGGAAGGCTTTGACAACATGTTTGGATGGCACGCTTATCTTTGGTACGACAAGGCTAAGGTCCACAAGACTTTTAAAAACCATATAGTTAGAAAAGCCTTGTATCAGGTTTGGGTGAGATATAAAGACTTGTTAGAGAGAAAGACTCCTAGATGGATTTCACCAGTGGAGGCCAAGGCCTATAAGAGACCCAACATGTCTGCAAGATGGTTAAGATATATAGATATATTGCAGCAGGAAGGTGAATCGTTTAAACTGAAAGGTTATGACCAAGTAAAAAGCGAGGTCACCGACTGGCTGCAATATCATCAAATTTATGAGATTTTCAAAGCAGACAAGAAGATTGGTTTTCAAGTTGAAAAATCAAAACTGGAAACAGAGCTAATAGAATCGAATTCAAAAAACCTTTCCAAAATGTATAATTTGCTGCTAGAGTGGCATACGAAAGATGAAATGGTTAAATCAACAATGATAGATTGGGCAAAAGATGTGGGACATAACATTATGTTAGAGGACTGGGAAAGATTGTGGAAGGAAGGTATCCAATTTACAGCTTGTAATAATTTAAGAGAAAACATTATGAAAATGTTATATAGATGGTATCTAACACCAGTTAAAATCGCTAAGATGAATCCGTCAATGACTAACCTGTGTTGGAAATGTAAATCAGTGGAAGGTACCTTTTATCATATGTGGTGGACATGCCCAAGGGTTAAAGCCTTCTGGGATAAGATTTACAATGAACTTAAAAAGGTAATGAAAATTACCTTTAGCAAGAAACCAGAGGCTTTCCTTTTGAGCATGACCAATGAACAGATACCCAGCCAAGACAGAGTATTTTTTATGTATGCCACAACAGCAGCTAGGATTTTATTGGCAAGAAACTGGAAGGGTGAAGAGATCCCAACGGTGGAAGAATGGCAGATGAAGTTAATGGACTTTATGGAGCTTGCTGAACTGACCGCGAGAATCCGAGACCAGAGGGAGGAGAAGGTGTCGAAGGATTGGAAGAAATTTAAGGATTATTTAGTTAATAGTGTAAAATTGAATATCTGAGCAGAATTAGCTGTTGAATAGGCTTTAGCTAGTTAAATATAAGTTAAAATTTTGATAAGAATTTTACAATATAAGATACAAATAAGAGTGTCTGAAGATTTTGGGAATAGATTAAGAACTATGTTTTTAGTAAACGAATCTAAGGACAACTAAGATGGTTATTAGTTATGAAAGTAGATATATAGCTACTTAAAGTATATTTGGATTAACAATGCAGTGGAGGGTGTGGGGGAAGTCCCCCTATGCTTAGAAGAATAAAGAAGAATGAGATAAAGATTAGTGTTTAGACAGGTTTGTATGTGTTTTTCTTATGTTTATTGTGTTGTTATTTGAGTTGTTTATTGTGTATTGTATTTTGTATTTTTAGTGTATTGGTGTATGTTTTGTTCTTTTTATATATGCATATGGAAAAATAATAAAATCTTTAAAAAAAATAAATAGGCAAACTCAATTATTTTCAGTCTCAGCTTTGCGCTCCTCCGTATATATACAAATGGCCACAGTCGGGGCTGACCTCCTTTTTTAAACCCCGCTGCCTTCCGAATTAGCTTCCAAATTCAAATTTATCACCAACCTTTAAATCAAATTCGGGTTCTTCTTTTTGAGAGTCGGTCGTAGAGCCGTGGAGACCTGAGGCTGCGTTCCTGTGAGCAGAAAATGGCGTCCCGTGCCGGCGCCTCAATCTCGCCAACCTTCTTTCCTCCCAAACGGGAGATTTCCCGGTGGCGGAGAGACCTCTTCAGCACTGTTGGGATCCCTGTCCCCAAAACATTCCTTCTGGGGCTTTTAGGGGGTTGCGGCGCCCTGCAAACACCCCTTTTTCCTCACAAGGAACCGGACTTTCCCCGCAGGGCTAAGTCCCGTCTCCGCTCGGCTCCTCGTCCGGCCGGAAGTCAACATGATTTTCTTTTCATCTTTGTAACAACTTTGCAAGGTTGGCAAGGTTGAGAGAGGACAACTGGTCCAAGGTCATGCAATGAGCTTCTTGGCTGAGTGGGGATTTGAACCTGGGCCTCCCTCAGGTCCGACCTAGCCCAACATTCTTAACTGCTATACTTCCCTGGCTCTCTTATTTGCTTAATCCAATTTTTTTTCATGCTCCTGCCAACCTAGTGGTTCGAAAACACGTCAAAGTGCAAGTAGTTAAATAGGTAAACAGTGTTTCTGTGCACTGCTCTGGTTCGCCAGAAGCAGCTTAGTCATGCTGTCCACATGACCCGGAAGCTGTCTGCGGACAAACACTGGCTCCCTCGGCCTATAGAGCAAGATGAGCGCCGCATCCCCATAGTCGCCATTGACTGGACTTAATCTGTCCAGGGGTCCTTTACCTTTTACCTTTTACTTCAAAAATACAAGGAAGACACTTAATTTTCCAGTAAGTGAGGAAGAAGAATGCCAAGCAAACTTGAGTAAATACTACTAGCTCACTTGGGCTTCCTATGGACAGAGGACTCCAAAAAGTTTGAGAAATTATGAAGCCAACCCCTGACAAATCTGTTTCCAAAATGTTTATGTAAACATCAGATACTGTAATTCTGGAATGAAGCTAGGATTACTTTTACTCATAAAACATATCAAGGTAGTTTAAACCAGGAATGGGTAACCTTTTCCATGAAGGGCCATTTCTCAGGGGTGGCATACTAGTGGTGGGCAGGACAGGTGCAAAAAATGGGTGGGGCCCCTCCTTTTCTGCCAGTTTAACAAGGGACACATGACCTGAGGAAATGAAACATTACTTTTATAGAGGGATAACTTAACCAGAGTTGTATCACTGGCCTACCTAGCTCCATGGTGTCTACACTGACTGACAACAGCCCTCTGGGATTTTTATGCAGTCCTATTCCAGCATACCTGGATATGTCAGGGACCGAACCAGGGACCTTCCGCATGTCAAGCAGATGTTCAGCCGCTGACGCCAGTTCTAGAGTAGACCACACATTTAAAGCACGTGACTTCCTCTAGAGAATCCTGGGAACTGTAGCTCTGTGAGTGGGAAGCTACAGTTTCCAGGATTCTCTGGGTGAAATCATGTGCTTTAAATGTGTGTTGAATGTATGATGTGGGAAATGGGAGGGGCCCTCCGGAGGGATCTTTGTACTCCGGCGCCGGATATGCTTAAGATGCCCCTGCACCTAACCTTACTACGCCTCTGGTTATTCCCCCCTGCATCACGGGAGTCCTGGGCCCATGTCATGCCACCCCACCAGCCAAAAGGTCGACAACTCTGGGAAAACGGGGGGGGGACGACCATGGCTTGCCCCCCCCCTAGTTTTGATCCTGGGTACGCCCCTGTGTCCCTGTTCCCCAGCCAAGTTGATCACACCCTTTTGATCTGGTTACAGGTAGGTAGCCGTGTTGGTCTGCCATAGTCAAAATAAAAAATTCCTTCAAGTAGCACCTTGTTGTTGTTCAGTCGTGTCTGACTCTTTGCGACCCCGTGGACCAGAGCACGCCAGGCACCCTTTGTGGGTTAATCCACATATCCGGACTCACAACTGCTAGCTGTGAGTACCAATAAACAGATTAAGTTCAGCTCCAGAGGTTTTGAAGTAATCCTTCTTTTATTTATAAGCTAAACATATAGATATACATAGACTGTGTGAGTTTCAGTCACCTAGCAGAGATGAGAACACATTTTACCTCAGGACTCTCTCCTCAGAACTGACAGTTAAGAACAGTTAGGAATAACAGTTACCAAGTAAGCTCCTCCTCCTCTCTCTCCACTGAGTCAGGAGATTGACAGAAAGGGAGGGGTGAAAATTCTAACACCCCTATCCTCTACCGACTCCCGCAGTTTGGCCAAACCCATGCCAGTCGCCTCGAGAACACTGTCCAACCATCTCTCCTCCGTTGTCCCCTTCTTGTGCCCTCCATCTTTCCCAACACCAGGGTCTTTTCCAGGGAGTCTTCTCTTCTCATGAGGCGGCCAAAGTACTGGAGCCTCAGCTTCAGCATCTGCCCTTGTGAGGCTACACGTGTAGCATCACATGGGGCACTGGTTATGGAGCAGCCTGCGGACGGGACGGCCGGTAATCCTGGAGCCCGCTCCCACCGCGCCGTGAAGAAAGGGATCCGCTGGCTGCAATCTGAGGGTTGAGTTCTGTGAGTCTGTGATGATTCTGCCTCGTGGATGTTTGTGAGCGTCTGTCTGGTCCAAAAGATTCCAAAGAGGAAAACTAATCTAAAAGGTGGCCAAAACTAAACGGCCAAATAAAAGACTCTCTAAAATAAAAGTGAAAATAAGACAACAGAGGCTGCAGTCTGGTGGAGGAGCCTACCAAGCACGAGAGGTCCCACATGGGGGAGAAGCCCTACGCCTGCTCTGAGTGCGGGCAGAACTTCCGCTGGAGCCAAGGCCTCAAGAAACACATGCGGACGCACACAGGAGAGAAGCCCTACCAGTGCCCGAGCTGCGAGAAAACCTTCTCCAGCTCCTCCAACCTGTCCCGGCACCAGAAGATCCACACCAGGGAGAAGCCGTAACGGCGGTTTCATGTCCGGATCCAGTGGTGGGATCGCGCGTGCGGTCGGGTGCAGGGATACCAAAGATGGACGTCCAGAATGCCAGCGGTTGAGTTCTAGAGCTTTATTCAAAGAAAGGTGCAGACTTCTAGCAAAGCAAGTGAATATAAGCATATCTGAGCTCCTTGCTACAACTACTACCGTATTTTTCGCTCCATAGGGCGCACCTCATTTTTAAAGGAGACCCAGAATTATTTTTCCTGGTTTTCCTCCTCTAAAAGCCCTGTTTTTCTGAGGATCAGCTAAAAGTTTTGCAGCTTTTTTGCAAAGGGAAAAGCCCTGGTTTTTTGAGGATCAGCTAAAAGTTTTGCAGCTTTTTTTGCAAAGGGAAAAGCCCTGGTTTTTTGAGGATCAGCTAAAAGTTTAGCAACTTTTTTTGCAAAGGGGGAAAAGCAAAGAGGAAAAGCCCCGTTTTTATGGGGTTCAACTCACATTTCTGCAGCTTCTAAAGGAAAGGGAGCCTTTTCTACAGTTTCCAGACAGATAATCTAATCAGCCAGTCACATGTCACTGGGGAAACAATCAACCTCCCTCTGCAGCACATTCAACAAAGGAGTGCGGGGCAAGAGAGCGGGGCTGAAAGGGAGCCAGGGACTCTTATCTCTCTCCCATCTCTTGCTGATCAGCTGCTGAGCGGGGTCCTTTCAACACCCCCTTTTCTCTTTGTAAAATAAAAAGCATGATCCTCTTTTGGCCCCTGGGCAATTCAGCTCCAGAGACCACCACTCGCTCCATAAGATGCACAGATATTTCCCCTTATCTTTTAGGAGGAAAAAAGTGCGTCTTATGGAGCGAAAAATACGGTAATTGTGGGGTTATCTTGACTACCAAGATGGCGTCTGCAGGCCTTCCAGAACATGCCACCTTTGGTTCAGCACACTGACAAGCAGCACTCTCACCTCTCTGACACCTCACCCTGACAAGGCCTCTGATGCTCCTGCAACAAAAACCCACTTTGAAGGACTTATTTCTCTTCTCCCTGCCAAAAGGGACACTCTGCTCCAACTGCCAGCTGCCTGGGAACTGCAAGGGAGGGGCACTCTGGCTCACAGAACCAGCAAGTGCAACAAGGGCTGCTGGCTAGCTTTTTTTTTTTTTGGTATTGCTTTATGCCAGGTTTAGTGAACTTGTGGCCCTCTGGATGCAAGACTCCAGTTCCCATCATCCCCAGCCAATGTGGGCAATGGCCAGGAATGAAGGGAGCTGCGGTCCAGCAATCCCTGGAGAGCTTTGGGTTCTCCCATTCCTGTTTTAGGGTGCGACCCTGTGCCCGTTGACCTGGAACGGAAGTAAGCCCTGGTGAACCGAAGTAGACTCTGAATGTGCAAGGATGAGGTTTCATGGTTCAAGTGTGTCATAGGCCAACTCTGAGAGGTCGCTTAATTGAAATGCTGTGTAAAAATAGAGTCAGCCAGAAAACGAGTTCATACGCAACACCGTAGCCCGAGCAGATTGGAATAAAATTCAGATGGAAAGGGAATTGAAATATTTTGGCTGCCTGCCCACTTGGAAGGAAGTCCCACTGAATTTAGCGGGGCTTATTCCCAGGTGCGTTGAGTTAGGATCGCTGCTTCTGCAGGGCTGGTGTCTTGAAAAGGTCGGTGCTGGATTTTAAAAATTAAACCTTGTTGGCAAGGAACATGATGGGTTTGTTGGTTTTTAACAGCTCTCTTGATGAATGTACACAACTGCTTTTAGGCACTGGAGAAGAGAGAATATTCCATTCCATTGTTTTGTAGAGGGGTGTTTATCAGTTTGCCATTTGTGCGTACCTACGTAACGGGCACATTTGTTTCTCTGCCGCTGTGATCCAGCCAGGGCAGAAGGAGGCTAGGAGGCAATATGTACAAAGTCACAGCAGTTTATATTTTAGCAACTGTACTGACTGTAGGTATTGTGTTAAAACTAACTCCAGATCCTCATTAAATTCTAGCTGCTGTCTCTCATGTGTAGTGGAACGTGCATTGCATTAAAAAATAAATATCTTGCCCTTTCCCTCAGAGGAGTTCAAGGAGGTTTCCACCGTTTCCTGCCCAACCCCAACATCCTGTAGCAACCTGGAAAGGTGAATTAAATTGAAAGAGTCAGGCCAAATGCTGTTGTTCCAACAGTGGCCAACTGGTTGCCTCTGGGACGGTCGCAAGCAGGATGAGAACAGCTGACTCCCCACTTATGGCTCCTCGAAGCTGGTATTTGTTTTTCCCCACCAAAATTTTTTTATTGATTTTTAACACATACAAAAACACTACACAAAAACTACATACAAAAAAAATATATAAGCAAACTAAAAACAAAAATACCTATTTAAAACTTTCTAATCTTCTATATAACATTGTAGGTTGACTTCCTCTCGTCCTCTCTGGCTGCTTTCCTTGTAAAACATCTTCAGTAATTTCCTTACCTTTTTATATTCTAACTTAAAACTCTAATCAACTTACCTTATTTTAATTACCTTATCATTACTTCCTCTATTACTAAATCTAATCTAACTTCTATATCTGTAGCCTACCTATTTCTACCTGTCTGCATTTAAATACTTATTTTAGCATATTTTTTCAAATATACTTTCAATTTAGTCCAATCTTTCTCCACCGCGTCGTCCATCTGGTTTCGGAGTTTCCCGGTCAGCTAGAAACTGGTATTTGGAGGCACTCAAAGAGATTTCTAGCTGAGATTCCTTGGTCCAGTTGTGTAGAATGCTGTGTTTTCCTGGGGTGCCATTTGCCAGAATTCTGCATGCCAGATAAGTCAGCTTTTCTCAGACAGAAACCCACCAAAATAAGCTAAGCAGATGAAGAGGTAAGGCTATGTAAGGTAAAGGTAAAGGACCCCATGGCGGTTAAGTCCAGTCAAAGGAGATTATGGGGTTGCGGTGTACACACCACAGAGCCATAGAATACAGAGCATAACATAAAAACACAGGAAGAGCCCAGCTAGATCAGATCAAGGGCCTATCTAGCCCAGCCTCCTGCTTTCACAGAGGCAAACCAGATGCCTGCAGGAAGTTTATAAGCAGGACTTCAGCACAGGATCACTCTCCCCTCCTGTGGTTCCCAGTAATTCCTGGTTTTCGGAAGCACTGCTGTCTCCCGCAGTGGAGAGGGAACATAGCCATCATGGTTCATAGTCACTGTTGGCCTTATTCGCCATGAAAGTTCCTCCCCCCATTTTTCACTTGCTTTAACTCAGGTGAGTAGGTCCCTGGATCATGGCCTCAGTGCAAGAGAAAATCATGGTTATTATTTTATTTATTACATGCCTTTTACTAGCAGGTCCCGGAGCGGGTTACAACAATTTGAAATTCAGAGCACATGTTGCTGTCGGCATTTGTCTGTCTCGAGAGCCAATGGTTTGCGCTTCCAGGGGTGGAGCCAAATGGCTGCGCTAGCAGCACCCGTGACCTCCGCGGGGCACAAGCCTAGGCAGTGTGTTTGGAGGTCCTGGGCTGCCCAGAGGATAAGACACACACACACACACCCTCTCGACCTCGATGATGGGGTCCAAAGGAAAGCAGAGCACCAGCTGGGCTGCAGGAGTTGCCGGAAGGAGTTGTATGAGTGGGATCCCACTCCAGATTTGTGTAGGTTTACTCCTTAGCCTTTTCTTCTACCAAAGGTATCCGAATTTGGGACCAGAATTTTCCTTCTTGTGCTACCTTCCCAGGTTGACATGCTCCGGCTGCCCTTTAGCATTACTTTCTATAGCGCATGCAGAAACTGCCTCCTTGACCGTTGGACCCATTTGGTTTCATCCGCTCAGTCCACCGGAGTCGTTTCTTCACATGCTGGGGAAGTCTGTAATGTGCATGCGCAGAGTGCATACCCCCAAAATCTAGACAACATGTAGAGCCCATGTTCACATATCCAGGACTGGGTGGGGGACAGTCTTTCTAGGAGCATCAAGCCACATGAAAGATTGATCTGGAGCACATTCTCTCAGCTATCCAGGACCTAAGGCATGTAGGGCAGGGCTGGGGAACCTCTGGCCCATGGGACAAAGTAGGGCTGTCAGGCGCCTTCTGACCCACATTCTTCCCCCAAGGCCAAGCCACACCCACCTGTCAACAACCAGCTGTGTGTGTGTGTGTTGTACCTCTTGTTACGTCCACCTCTGGTTGCATATCTTTCGGGATACGAACACAGCAAACCCAGAAGTATACTTCTGGGTTTTCACCTCTCTCACATGCACAGAAGTGCTCTATTGCACCGCATGCATGCGCAGAAGCAGTGCCTCTGCTTGCGTACTTTTCGGGTTGCGCACAGACCTCTGGAACGAATTCAGTTCGTATCTGGTGGGTCCACTGTAACTGCAAGCTTAAATTCATACTTCATGCATGTGACAAAGGCCATTTCGAAAGAATTTCTGGTTTGGGGTGGGATTGAGTCACACACAGGTAAATTCAGGTTGCATAAATAAAGCTGCTTTGGAGTTTCTTGAGCAACAAACACACTTCCCCAAAAGACTGCAAGAAAAACAACAACTGGTTGCAATACGTGAGAATGAATTTTTTGAAAGGGATCTGTGCTTTATTAAAGTTTTATGAACCCATTACCAGCAAAAACCCATTTTGAACAACAACAAAAGTAGATTATTAGCAACTGGTCGAAAGGAACCCAAATTAGCCATATTCACCAACTGAGGAAGTGTAGGTGGGAATGATGCACTGACACAGGAAATCCAGATCCAGCTCTCTGTTCTGAGCAATATGCAGAACTGCGGGGAGAAAGTCCAGAATGCCAGATTCCAATCTATGCAGATCAACAGTCTTCAGATACCTCTTGAAAAAGAGAGGATCGCCAAATAGCATGACCCCCCAAGAATGAAAACAAACACTGCCAAATTCTTTTTTGGACATCCAGAGACATGACAGTCATCGTCACTTCCCAGGAACTGTGGGAAACCTGAGTGGAAAACTACATACATTTATATGGTTTTCCCCGTGTGAATATTCTTATGAATATTAAGGTCTTCACTACCTCTGAACCTCTTTCCAAATATCATACATCTATGGTTTTCCCATGTGAATTAGCTGATGTTTTCTAAGTTTTCCACTTTCACTGAAGCTCTTTCCACATTCAATACATTTAAATGGTTTCTTCCCTGTGTGAGTTCGTTGATGTCTTCTAAGGTCTCCACTTCCACTGAAGCTCTTTCCACATTCCATACATTTAAATGGTGTCTCCCCTGTGTGGGTTCGTTGATGTATTCTAAGTGATCCACTTTGACTGAAGCTCTTTCCACATTCAATACATTCAAATGGTTTCTCCCCTGTGTGGGTTCGTTGATGTATTCTAAGTAATCCACTACTACTGAAGCTCTTTCCACATTCAATACATTTAAATGGTTTCTCCCCCGTGTGAATTTGTTGATGTGTTGTAAGGTTTCCATGTCGACTGAAGCTCTTTCCACATTCAATGCATTTAAATGGTTTCTCCCCTGTGTGAGTTCGTTGATGTGTTTTAAGGTATCCATATCGACTGAAGCTCTTTCCACATTCAATGCATTTAAATGGTTTCTCCCCTGTGTGGGTTCGTTGGTGTATTCTAAGTCCTTTACTTAAACTGAAGCTCTTTCCACACTCCATACATTTAAATGGTTTCTCCCCTGTGTGGGTTCGTTGATGTCTTCTAAGTGTTCCATTTTCACTGAAGTCCTTACCACATTCAATACATTTAAATGGTTTCTCCCCTGTGTGGGTTCGTTGATGTCTTCTAAGTGTTCCATTTTCACTGAAGCTCTTTCCACACTCCATACATTTAAATGGTTTCTCCCCCATGTGAATTCGTTGATGTCTTCTAAGGTTTCCATTTTGACTGAAGCTCTTTCCACATTCAATACATTTAAATGGTTTCTGCCCTGTGTGAGTTCGTTGATGTGTTCTAAGGTGTCCATATCGACTGAAGCTCTTTCCACATTCAATACATTCAAATAGTTTCTCCCCTGTGTGTGTTCGTTGGTGTATTCTAAGTCCTTCACTTAGACTGAAGCTCTTTCCACACTCCATACATTTAAATGGTTTCTCTCCAGTGTGAATTCGTTGATGTCTTCTAAGGTGTCCATTTACACTGAAGCTCTTTCCACATTCAATACATTTAAATGGTTTCTGCCCTGTGTGGGTTCGTTGATGTATTCTAAGTAATCCACTACTACTGAAGCTCTTTCCACATTCAATACATTTAAATGGTTTCTCCCCCGTGTGAATTTGTTGATGTGTTCTAAGGTTTCCATGTCGACTGAAGCTCTTTCCACATTCAATGCATTTAAATGGTTTCTCCCCTGTGTGAGTTCGTTGATGTGTTTTAAGGTATCCATATTGACTGAAGCTCTTTCCACATTCAATGCATTTAAATGGTTTCTCCCCTGTGTGGGTTCGTTGGTGTATTCTAAGTCCTTTACTTAAACTGAAGCTCTTTCCACACTCCATACATTTAAATGGTTTCTCCCCTGTGTGGGTTCGTTGATGTCTTCTAAGTGTTCCATTTTCACTGAAGTCCTTACCACATTCAATACATTTAAATGGTTTCTCCCCTGTGTGGGTTCGTTGATGTCTTCTAAGTGTTCCATTTTCACTGAAGCTCTTTCCACACTCCATACATTTAAATGGTTTCTCCCCCATGTGAATTCGTTGATGTGTTCTAAGGTTTCCATTTTGACTGAAGCTCTTTCCACATTCAATACATTTAAATGGTTTCTGCCCTGTGTGAGTTCGTTGATGTGTTCTAAGGTGTCCATTTACACTGAAGCTCTTTCCACATTCAATACATTTAAATGGTTTCTGCCCTGTGTGGGTTCGTTGATGTATTCTAAGTGATCCACTTCTACTGAAGCTCTTTCCACACTCCATACAATTAAATGGTTTCTCCCCAGTGTGGGTTTTTTGGTGTATTCTCAGTCTTCCACTGTGATTAAAGCACATCCCACATTCCATGCATTTAAACTGTTTATTTGTTCTTATCCATGAATTCACAGATGGCTCCATAGAATTCTGATTGTCATCTTCCTCACCTGTTTGGGAGTCTGGGAGGAAAGAGAATTCTGTTAGACTTTCAAGAAAGACAAGAAAGAAACTGAACACATGTCAATCCCAATGTGCACCTTCTCTTATTTTAACACCGTCTCCATTCTCCACTGTCCTCGCTATGTTCCAAATTTTTAGCAATGCAGATGAGATAATGGCATGAGCTACACATGATCACTCCATTCACACAAAGTAAAGCATTATCATTTTATAATTCAGATCTATGGTGGAGTTGCCTTTTTAGACACATCTCTGTATTTTTCTTTTTCAAGTCAGTGATGGATCTCAGGCTCGAGTAGCAGTCTCTCCTCTGAGTAAGAAGTAAAACTTTAGTGTTCTTATGCCACATGTAACTGTAAGGATATCAGGAATCACAAGAGAGAAACCGGTAGGAGAACACTTCCATCTCCCAGGACGTTCTATACAAGATCTCAAATTAGCTGTCTTATTACAGAGAAGTTGCTTTTTCCTGTAAGACCAATTGCAGTCGTTAACAGGTTTACCACACTTATCAGCCAATCACCCATTCCGACCCCCTCTTCTGAGTAATACCCCTCCCCACCCTCACACTATATATAAGGGTCTGGTGATTTCTGTTTTAGTGTATCTGAAGAAGTGTGCATGCACATGAAAGCTCATACCAAGAACAAACTTAGTTGTTCTCTAAGGTGCTACTGGAAGGATTTTTTAAATTTTTTGTTTTGTAAAAATATTGCAATATATTACAACCTAAGAAGAGCCTGCTTCATCATGCAAAGGCCCACCTAGTCCAGCATCCTGTTCTCAAAGTGGCCAACCAGATGCTTGTGGGAAACTAGCAAGCAGGATTTCAGCACAAGAGCCCTCTGCCTTCCTGTGCTTTCCAGAAACTAGCATTAAGAAGCATTATTGCCTAGAACCACAAGGGCAAAGCACAGACATCAGTCTGACAAAGTGGACTCTTGACCAGGAAAGCTGGTGCCACTATAGCTCTTTGTTGGCTTTGTGTACTTATTTTGAAATTTGTACCTAGTTTGTACCACAGTGTCTCCATAGAAGCTTAGAGACGGACAAAATGTCAGGGGTGCTATAAATAATTCCACTCATTCTCACACATGACTCCAGTCTTTAAGATTGGCAGGTTTACAATATTTGCTTATACAGTAATGCTATGTGTAGAGGCTCCAGCCACAGGAATTGTGCATTACGATAATGGGTCCTTTGTCCCTTAAGCCCACCAAACTGGGGAGATGCATGCAATTCGTTTTGCATTACTTTCTATGGGAAAGTGCGCCTTGGTTTTGGAACGCTTTGGTTTTGGAAGACTTCCGGAACCGATTAAGTTTGAGAACCAAGATACCACTGTAACTCCTAAGATGTAAAAGCCTGGAGGAAGAAAATCTGCCCCCACTACTTTATTAAAGAGATTCCAAAAACAAAGAGCTGCTTTGGAGAAGGCCTCACCCCTTCCTTCTTACTGCCAGGCACTCCCTGCCTTTTGTCTCCTCTCCATCGTTTCCTCTTTCTCCCTCCACCATCCTTCTATCCATGTCCCCATCTCCTCTCCCCTGGAACTCACCAGATTTCTCCAAGGGTCCTGGGAGGGAATGCTCAGAGGTTGTGGGGAGGGACGCAGGAGGAAGCCTGACCAGGTCAACCGTCCATCTTCCTCCTTCCATCCTGGCCAGGTCTGCAGGTTCAGTCTCAGCTAAGTTTGTAGGTTCAGCTTCCTGAGCAGCATAGAAATTAGAGAAGTTGCAGCTTCCTGGGAGGGAGGAAGAAGCCAAGTGAATCTCAGAGCCTCTGCAGGGATTCTCCTGCCCAAGACATTCTGCTGCCCCTGTTGAAGCCCCAATTGGGCACACCCTTCCCAAGAGCCTCCACCCATTTGAAAACACCTTTGGCAATTCCTTTCATCACCTCCCTCCCTTTCTTATTTTCGATATTCAATCTTTATTGGTTTAAAATCAACACATACATACATACACATACATACACACACAACAAAAACTTAGAAAAAGAAAAAAGGGTTAATTGTTTTCTTAATACTGTCTTATTTATTTTATGGTACAGAACATTGATTATTGCTTTCATTTTATGGATCAATGGTCTTGTTAGATAGTAAAATTCATGTTAAATTGCTGTTTTAGGGGTTGTTTTTAAAAGTCTGGAACGGATTAATCCATTTTGCATTACTTTCTATGGGAAAGTGCGCCTTGGTTTTGGAACGCTTTGCTTTCGGAAGACTTCCAGAACCGATTAAGTTTGAGAACCAAGGTACCACTGTAATTCCGAAGATTTAAAATCCTGGAGGAAGAAAATCTGCCCCCACTACTTTACGAAATGGATTCCAAAAACAAAGATCTACTTTGGAGAAGGCCTCACCGCTTCCTTCCTTCTTCCTGCCAGGAACTCCCTGCCTTGTCTCCCCTCCATCTTTTCCTCTTTCTCCCTCCACCGTCCATCTATTCATGTCCCCATCTCCTCTCCCCTGGAACTCACCAGATTTCTCCAAGGGTCCTGGGAGGGAATGCTCAGAGTTTGTGGGGAGGGACGCAGGAGACAGTCTGACCAGGTCTGTCAATCTTCCTCCTTCCATCCTGGCCAGGTTTGCCGGTTCAGTCTCAGCTAGGTTTGCAGGTTCAGCTTCCTGAGGAGTGCAGAAATCAGAGCAAGTTGCAGCTTCCTGGGAGGGAGGGAAGACGAAGCCAAGGGAGTCTGAGAGCGTCTGCAGGGATTCTCCTGCCCCCGTAAAAGCCCCATTTTCAAACGCTTTCAGCAATTCCTTCCATCACCTCCCTTCCTTTTTTCTTTTCTATTTTATTTATTCAATCTTAATTGGTTTAAAATCAACACACACACACACACACACACACACACACAGTGAAAGCTTAGAAAATGGAAACAGTGGTACCTTGGGTTACATACACTTCAGGTTACATACTCCGCTAACCCAGAAATAACGCTTCAGGTTAAGAACTTTGCTTCAGGATAAGAACAGAAATCGTGCGCAACAGCAGCAGGAGGTCCCATTAGCTAAAGTGGTGCTTCAGGTTAAGAACAGTTTCAGGTTAAGAACGGACCTCCGGAACGAATTAAGTAAGTAACCATAAGTACCACTGTACATCTCTTACAAAGAGAAATAGAACAATACATCACGAATGCACAAAATTATTCCAGCCATTGAATTCTTTGATATGGGTTATTTATTTTCTTAATTAGGCTACTTGTCTCTATTTTTCAATAATCATTATCTTTATTTAATCTTGTCTGAATTCCTTATACCTTATTCAATTCCGAGAGTTATTTGAAGCATTTTAAAGTTTTTATACGGGGAAACTGTTCTTTTAAATATTGCCTATAGATCTCCCATTCCCTTTTAAATTTTTGGGTCAATCGATCTCCGATTTTTTCCCGTCATCTATGCTAGTTCCATATATTCTAGCATTTTTACTTGCCACTCCTCTTTTCATGGAATTTTATCTCCTTTCCACCCCTTGGCAATCAGCATCCCCGCTGCAGTTGTTGCATACAAAAAAACCCCTTCCCAAGAGCCCCCGCCCATTTTCAAACACCTCTGGCCATTCCTTTCACCTGCCTGTCCCACCTCCCTTCCGAAGGCTGGCAAGTATGCACATTAGTGGCCTGAGAGTAGATCCCTTGGAACATAAGAGTTAATCTGCAATGGACTGCTCTGAATACATGGGTGGCCCTTGCATGGAGATGAAGGAAGCCCCTTACTTGCATCTGGAACCCCTGGGAGAGGCGGGGGATCCGCTGCTCCCTCTGCCTTCGCTGCCTCCCCCTCTGTCCTCCTGCCCTGCAAACACCCTTTCTTCTTGTTACTCAGGGAAGAGAGGCGGCTGATGGAAAGAGCCTTCAAACCCATCCGCTTCCTCCTCTGCAGCCCAGTGAGAGGTGAAGGAGCTGCAGTACCTGGTTCACTTCAGATACACACATGGTTTACTGGGATTGTGAATGAACAAGACCTCTGCCTTCCTTGCAGTGGGAGTGGGGTGGGTTAAAAGTGGTAAGACTTCCCCCTCCAGTCCTTTTTGGAAACTTTTGCCATGAGTAAACAACTTAGGTGGCAAGTTCACAAGAGATGCACTTTGGAGCACTGCTTGCTCATCCCATGGGTGTTCTGTGGGTGTTTATACCACGTGATTCCTTAAAGAGTGCATTTCTTGAAAATCGAAGGTCATTTTGACAAAATGCAAGACTTTTTAAGACAGTCCTGTACAGGGAAGTTTTAATGTATTTTATTTTGTTAGAAGCAGCCCAGAGCGGCTGAGGCAACACAGTCAGATAGACAGGGTGCAAGTAATGAATTAATAATAAAACAATAATAATATTTCATCCAAAGCCTGTAATGCATGCTGATCAGAGACTCTGTCCCAACCACCCCCTGAACGCAACTCCTGTCCCTGTGGGAAACAGGAACTTTGGTCATGAGTAAACTTAGATGGCAAGTCCACAGGAGAAGCACTTTGTTGCACTGCTTGCTCCTACTAGGTGTGTTCTGTGTGTGTTTGGACCTAGAGGACAGCAAACATGTTTACACGACGGGATTACTTAAAGAGAGGATTTCTTTAAATTCGAAGGCCATTTCTACAAAATGGAAGACTTCTGAAAGGCAGCCCTGTACTGGGAAGTGTTTGATGTTTTTGGTGTTATTTATTTTGTTGGAGGCAACACAGTCAAGTATTGAATTTATTATTATTATTATTATTATTATTATTATTATTGCTTCCTTAGCCTGTCCCGCTATGCATGCTGATCAAAGACTCTGCCCCAACAACCCCTTCCAACGCAACAGGGCTTCCTATTTTTACTGCTATTCTTTACATTTCTATACTGCCCTTCCTCGGAAGATCACAGGGCAGCTTAGAATAGAAAAACACAGAGATGCACACCAGAGTAAGAAATAAAAAGGACAACCCTCCCCAATGCAGTTGTGAAGTCCACAGGTTGTTTAATGAGAGAAGAGGGATGCTTTCGCCTGGTGCCTAAAGATAAGGCCCTCCTCTCAGGGGTCTTTTGCAAGGGTGCAGATATTAAAATTAAAATACAATTATTAAGGCGATCCAGGCCAGCAATGTGCCCCCTTTCCCTGCAACTCCCTTTGCCCCAGATCCCGGGCAGAAAGAAGCCTCTCTCTATCCCCAGCGCAACCCCCCCTCCCCCCCCCGCCTTCAAGGCCCCCATTAAAAAACCAGCTCCCTTTCCTCCTTTCTCTTCTCCCCGCCCCGGGGCTTCTCATCCTGGACCCCCTTGCAAAGCCGCTTCCCTTCTTCCCGGCCATTGGCCTTGCACTCACCCGAAATCCTGGGCAGAGAGAGCGGGAATGGGAGCCCGCGCGTGGGAGGCAGGGAGTGACCCCGCTCAATTAGGAGGCTTGATTAGGAAGAAGCCGCCTCCTCCGCGTCTGCACGAGGCAGCCCCGCTTCCCGCCTCCTTTGCAAGCCCCGATTTTATCTCTGCTGGTGAAGCCGGAAGTCCAGGCAACTCTGGGGAGGAAGGAGAAGTTTCTCCCCACGCTCAGCCTCTTGTCCAAAGCATAATAACAATTTGATAATTGGGGGAAGGAAGGAAAACCTTGTAGTTCCCTGCCAATGGGGAGACGAGGGAAGGAAAGTGCGCATAGGGAACACAAGCTCAGACTTTGTCCCAGCTGGACTGGGCCTGCTTTGGACCCCGCTCTTGCAAGAACTTACTGTCCTCACTGCTTCACCAGTTTTGTTCAGATTGCATTTTAAGGAGCAAGTTCAAGGGGTTTTTTTTAATAGGAAAATCACCTGCATTACCAAAGACAACAGCCAGGAATATAGGCGCAAAACAGCAAACAGTAAGCCTGATCCTTAAAAAAACAAAAACTGTTGCAACAGAACTTGCACCCACCACCAGGATGAAGTAGGAAGGAAACCCAGAACAAAGGATGGTTCCCACTTTTATCAGTTTTACAGAGTTACCCACAACACCCCTAAAATCACATCATGGATACATTACCAATTACATCACAAAATGAGAGGTGTGTGTGTTTGGCGACAGAAACCTTAGCATCAGGGCTTGCCCCCACCCTTCCATTGACCTCCACCATACACCCATCAAGTGATGCAAAAGAGATATTTACTTGTCCCTGTTCCCCAGCCAAGTTGATCACACCCTTTTGATCTGGTTACAAGTAGGTAGCCGTGTTGGTCTGCCATAGTCAAAATAAAAAATTCCTTCAAGTAGCACCTTGTTGTTGTTCAGTCGTGTCCGACTCTTTGCGACCCCATGGACCAGAGCACGCCAGGCACCCTTTGTGGGTTAATCCACATATCCGGACTCACAACTGCTAGCTGTGAGCACCAATAAACAGATTAAGTTCAGCTCCAGAGGTTTTGAAGTAATCCTTCTTTTATTTATAAGCTAAACATATAGATATACATAGACTGTGTGAGTTTCAGTCACCTAGCAGAGATGACAACACATTTTACCTCAGGACTCTCTCCTCAGAACTGACAGTTAAGAACAGTTAGGAATAACAGTTACCAAGTAAGCTCCTCCTCCTCTCTCTCCACTGAGTCTTCTCTTCTCATGAGGCGGCCAAAGTACTGGAGCCTCAGCTTCAGCATCTGCCCTTGTGAGGCTACACGTGTAGCATCACATGGGGCACTGGTTATGGAGCAGCCTGCGGACGGGACGGCCGGTAATCCTGGAGCCCGCTCCCACCGCGCCGTGAAGAAAGGGATCCGCTGGCTGCAATCTGAGGGTTGAGTTCTGTGAGTCTGTGATGATTCTGCCTCGTGGATGTTTGTGAGCGTCTGTCTGGTCCAAAAGATTCCAAAGAGGAAAACTAATCTAAAAGGTGGCCAAAACTAAACGGCCAAATAAAAGACTCTCTAAAATAAAAGTGAAAATAAGACAACAGAGGCTGCAGTCTGGTGGAGGAGCCTACCGCTGCCCTGCGTGGTTGGTTTCGCTTTCTGTTTGCAACTGGGCTTGTCACGCAACGATGTTCTCGCGCTTACTCCTCGCCTTTCTCCACACCACAGGCAGGGAGCGGCAGCTATTTATTATGAGAACAGTCAACGTCATAATCAATACATTAACCAATCACAACTCTGTTGCTGCCCTAAATTAGGCGGGAAGATTAACTGAATGTTGCTTAATTCGAAGATGGAGCCACTTTTCCCCCGTGGAGGGTTCCCAGCAGTGAGTCGCCTGCCAGATCCTAATGCTACCTTTCCTTCCAAGGCGGAAGGACACAGTAAAAATAAGCACGAATAACCACAAATAAACATAAATAACCACAGGTGCGAACGCACCTGCAAAGTATATTCCCACATGCCCTTACAGTGAGCACTCAGGGCTGATTTGCTTCAGAATGAATAGGTTTGATCTTTTTGCAGTCCATGGGACTCTCAAGAGCCTCCTCCAGCACCATAATTCAAAAGCATCAATTCTTCGGCAATCAGTCTTCTTTATGGTCCAGCTCTCACTTCCATACATTACTACTGGGAAAACCATAGCTTTAACTATATGGACCTTTGTCGGCAAGGTGATGTCTCTGCTTTTTAAGATGCTGTCTAGGTTTGTCATTGCTTTCCTCCCAAGAAGCAGGCATCTTTTAATTTCGTGACTGCTGTCACCATCTGCAGTGATCATGGAGCCCAAGAAAGTAAAATGTCTCACTGCCTCCATTTCTTCCCCTTCTGTTTGGCAGTAGATGATGGGACCAGTGGCCATGATCTTAGTTTTTTTTTATGTTGAGCTTCAGACCATATTTTGCGCTCTCCTCTTTTACCCTCATTAAAAGGTTGGGAGGGGTAGCTAATACCCCAGAGGACAGGTCACACTTCAAAATGACCGTAACAGATTAGAGAACTGGGCCAAAGCAAACAAGATGAATTTTAACAGGGAGAAATGTAAAGTACTACACTTGGGCAAAAAAAATATGAAAGGCACAAATACAGGATGGATGACACCTGGCTTGAGGATCTAGGAGTCTTGGTAGACCATAAACTTGACATGAGTCAACAGTGTGATGCAGCAGCTAAAAAAGCCAACGCAATTCTGGGCTGCATCAATAGGAGTATAGCATCTAGATCAAGGGAAGTAATAGTACCACTGTATTCCACTCTGGTCAGACCTCACCTGGAATACTGTGTCCAGTTCTGGGCACCACAGTTCAAGAAGGATACTGACAAGCTGGAAGGTGTCCAGAGGAGGGCAACCAAAATGGTCAAAGGCCTGGAAACAATGCCTTATGAGGAACGGCTTAGGGAGCTGGGTATATTTAGCCTGGAGAAGAGAAGGTTAAGGGGTGATATGATAGCCATGTTCAAATATATAAAAGGATGTCATATAGAGGAGGGAGAAATGATGTTTTCTGCTGCTCCAGAGAAGCGTACACGGAGCAATGGATTCAAACTACAAGAAAGAAGATTCCACCTAAACATAAGGAAGAACTTCCTGACAGTAAGAGCTGTTTGACAGTGGAATTTGCTGCCAAGGAGTGTGGTGGAGTCTCCTTCTTTGGAGGTCTTTAAGCAGAGGCTTGACAGCCATCTGTCAGGACTGCTTTGATGGTGTTTCCTGCTTGGCAGGGGTTTGGACTGGATGGCCCTTGTGGTCTCTTCCAACTCTATGATTCTATGATTCCTTCTGCATTGTCAGCAAGTGACAACTGTCATGGAACAATCCCCAGTGTCTCTACAGAAAATTTTACTGATGCGGCTTGCAGGGGCAGGAGAGAGAGGCAGTCTGCTAGGTGGATAGGGTTGTGGGATATAAATGTCAATAACCTAAGACTGAAATGGAATAAATGTGTAACCTGCCTCAAGATAGTTTGTGGTTGTTTTGTACTTTTACATTAACTAAATCTGCTGCAAAACAATAGAAATGGAAATGAGCTGGAAGAACTTGAGAAACCTGACCTGCATTCCTTGCATTTCATTGACTGACTGACTGACCTCACTTTTTTTTCTTTCCACCCATGAAGTGTGTGTGTAGATAAATATACAGACATACCTCTTGTTACACCCACCTCTAGTTGCATATCTTTTGGGATACGCACACGGCAAACCCAGAAATACACTTAAGGGTTTTTGCCTCTCGCGCATGTGCAAAAACGCTCTAGCGCAACACACACATGCACAGAAGCACTCTATTGCAGCGCTTGCGTGTGCAGAAGCAGTGCCTCTGCTTGCGGATTTTTCGGGTTGTGCACGGACCCCTGGAACAAATTAAGTTCATATCTGGAGGGTCCACTGTAACTACAAGCTTAAATTCATACTTCATGCATCTGACAAAGGCCATTTCCAAACAATCTCTGTTTTGGGGTGGGATTCAGTCACACACAGGCAAATCTTTGGGGACACGCACAAGACAAACCCAGAAGTATACTTCTGGGTTTTCACCTCTCGTGTGTGCACAAAAATGTTCTAGCGTGCCGCACACATGCACAGAAGTGCTCTGTTGCACCGCATGCAGTGCAGAAGCAGTGCCTCTACTTGAGAACTTTTTGGGTTGTGCATGGAATCCTGTAAAGAATTCAGTTCGTATCTGGTGGGTCCACTGTAACTGCAAGCTTAGATTCATACTTCATGCATCTGACAAAGGCCATTTCCAAAGAATTTCTGTTTTGGGGTGGGATTCAGTCACACACAGGCAAATTCAGGTTGCATAATTAAAGCTGCATTGGAGTTCTTGCACAACAAACACACTTCCCCAAAAGACTTCAAGAAAAACAACAACCGGGTGGGGGGACCCACCAAACTATATAGTGGAATACGTGAGAATGAATTTTTTGAAAGGGATCTGTGCTTTATTAAAGTTTTATGAACCCACTAGCTGGCCCGGCCACGTGTTGCTGTGGTTTTTTTTTGCTTTTTTAAATTCTCCTGACCCCGAGAGTATTCTGGAAGCTTCTGTTTTCGTTCTTCCCTGTCCTTTAGAACAGGGGTCAGCAACATGTGGTCGGCCAGACTATATTTTGGAAAATAAAAGAATGAATTCCTATGCCCCACAAATAACCCAGAGATGCATTTTACACAAAAGAACACATTGGTCGGTGGTATTGATCACTTGGGACTGTGTGTGGAACATGTGAAGCTGCAGTGGCCATTTTAGGTGAGGGCACTTGAGAACTTTTACGCCTGTGAGTGTGCGGTGGCCATTTTAAGTGAGGGCACTGGGGACCTTATGTAGGCCTGTGGGCCTTGCTGTTTTTTTTTTTTTTACTGAAAAAGCACCCCCACAAGGACCTCCCCTCACAATTAACGGGCCCAATGCTCTACACCATTAAAAAGAGCATTCTCCCCCACCCCAGTCCCAAAATTACGCACCCCAGCGACAAAATCCCCCCAGAGCTGGTTTTACTCAGTGCGACCGCTCAGGCAACCTTGGGCTTCTTTCACTCCCGCATTTTTCCCTCCCCCCTCCCTTCCCCAAATGTCCTGCCTCCTGCTCCATCTTTTTTCCACGTTTCCGCTGAGCAGTTTGTGTCAGAAAGTCCTCGGGTGCTTACAGGTGGCAGTTATAAAATGGTGGACGGGGCATTATTTGTCGGCACAGGTTTGATGACGTCAACGGGTGATCTGCCTTTCTATTGGATGCTGTTGGAGTCTTCATTGCTTTTGCTGGTGATGTATAATAGGCGCACCCCCCCCTTTATCCTTTATTTTAGGTATGACAGGTGTGGTTTTTTGTAATTTAATTGTCATATTCTTCTCCAATGGTCATGGAATGCTGTGTCCTAATTTGATGCTATTTGGTCAAGTGGTTACGGAGCAAATTGGTAAGCACCGCACACGCAATGGGAACATTTATATATATATATAGATTACCAGGGTGGATAAAAATCATTTTTTAAAAAAAAAAGAAAGAAAGATGTTTTTTATTGATATCAGATTTTTTTTTATTTAAATCAGATTTTATTTAAATAAAATGCTTTTTGAGGAAAATATATTACCATCCAAAGTTTATTCCATCATGAAATAAAGATTAGTTTTTTAATTATGTAGAATACGTCTGTATATGTTTTTTTTGGTAAATAAATTCTATTAATCCATTCACGTCTTGCTCTTCCAGAGGTTTTTGCAAGACTGTTACTGGGCAGTTTCTCTGCCTACAAGATATTATCACAGATTCTTGGTTTACTTTTGCAGTTCTCAAAACTGAATTTGACTCAGCAGAGATCACATGCCTCTTCTTCACAGCAAAAATGTTATAACATGAACAGAGTTGAGAAAAAGACATTAATCCTATTGTTCTACAAACCTATGCATACAGAATCAACCCCTTCAGTGCTAAGTTTCAAGAAGTTCAGTGAATAGAATAGAAACAATATTTTTCTGATTGTTTGGAGTGGAATAGATCTAATAAATCTATTTAAATTGTTATTATTAAGGTAATGATTACTTTTCCCCTTCCTAAGTACAACAGAAAAGTTGTCCAAATATGAATGATTAACCTATTAAACTGGGGATAGAAAGACTAATATGAAAAGTTGTTATTATAAAAATCTTCATCTATTTGCATATTAAAGTTATACCAGCAAGAATCAAGCCTTACTGACTAGTGATTTAAATCAAATCCACCCTGCCCATTACCAACAAAAAAACCATTTTGAACAACAAAAGTATATTTGCAACTGGTCGAAAGGAACCCAAATTAGCCATATTCACAAACTCAGGAAGTGTAGGTGGGAATGATGCACTGACACAGGAAATCCAGATCCCGCTCTCTGTTCTGAGCAATATGCAGAACTGCAGGGAAAGTCCAGAATGCCAGATTCCAAGCTATGCATATCAACAGTCATCAGATACCTATTGAAAAAGAGAGGATCGCCAAATAGCATGGTCCCAAAGATAGAAAACAAACACTGCCAAATTCTTTTCGACACATCCAGAGACTTGACAGTCATCTTCACTTCCCAGGAAATCTGGGAAACCTGAGTGGAAAACTCCATACATTTATATGGTTTTCCCCCTGTGTGAATTTGCTTATGAATACTAAGGTCTGTTGAGAGTTCCATGGACTGCAAAAAGATCAAACTTATCCATCCTTAAAGAAATCAGCCCTGAATGCTCACTGGAAGGACAGATCCTGAAGCTGAGGCTCCAGTACTTTGGCCACCTCATGAGAAGAGAAGACTCACTGGAAAAGACCCTGATGTTGGGGAAGATGGAGGGCACAAGGAGAATTATTATTATTATTATTATTATTAGGGGGCGACCGAGGACGAGATGGTTGGACAGTGTTCTCGAAGCGACTGGGATGAGTTTGGCCAAACTGCGGGAGGCAGTGAAAGATAGGCGAGCCTGGCATACTCTGGTCCATGGGGGTCACAAAGAGTCGGACACGACTGAACGACTGAACAACAACAATTAAGGTCTCCACTCCCTCTGAAGCCCTTTCCAAATATATATGGTTTCCCCCCCGCGTGAGTAAGCTGATGTTTCCTAAGGTGTCCATATTGACTGAAGCTCTTTCCACATTCAATACATTTAAATGGTTTCTCCCCTGTGTGTTTGTTGGTGTCTTCTAAGGTCTCCACTTTGACTGAAGCACTTTCCACATTCAATACATTTAAATGGTTTCTCCCCTGTGTGAGTTCGTTGATGCATTCTAAGGTGTCCATTTACACTGAAGCTCTTTCCACATTCAATGCATTTAAATGGTTTCTCCCCTGTGTGAGTTCGTTGATGCATTCTAAGTCCTCCACTTTGACTGAAGCTCTTTCCACACTCCATACATTCAAATGGTTTCTCCCCAGTGTGAATTCGTTGATGTCTTCTAAGTGCTCCATTTACACTGAAGCTCTTTCCACATTCAATACATTTAAATGGTTTCTCTCCCGTGTGAATTCGTTGATGTCTTCTAAGTGTTCCATTTTCACTGAAGCTCTTTCCACATTCAATACATTTAAATGGTTTCTCCCCCGTGTGAATTCGTTGATGTCTTCTAAGTGTTCCATTTTCACTGAAGCTCTTTCCACATTCAATACATTTAAATGGTTTCTCCCCTGTGTGGGTTCGTTGATGTATTCTAAGTCCTTCACTTAGCCTGAAGCTCTGCCCACACTCCATACATTTAAATGGTTTCTCCCCCGTGTGAGTTCGTTGATGTTTTCTAAGTGATCCACTACTACTGAAGCTCTTTCCACATTCAATACATTTAAATAGTTTCTCCCCTGTGTGAATTTGTTGATGTCTTCTAAGTGCTCCATTTTCACTGAAGTCCTTTCCAAATTCAATACATTCAAATGGTTTTCCCCCTGTGTGGGTTTGTTGGTGTATTCTAAGTGATCCACTTCTACTGAAGCTCTTTCCACATTCAATGCATTTAAATGGTTTCTCCCCCGTGTGAATTCGTTGATGTCTTCTAAGTGTTCCACTTTCACTGAAGCTCTTTCCACATTCAATACATTTAAATCGTTTCTCCCCCGTGTGAATTCGTTGATGTCTTCTAAATGTTCCACTTTCACTGAAGCTCTTTCCACATTCAAATGGTTTCTCCCCTGTGTGGGTTCGTTGATGCATTCTAAGTCCTCCACTTCGACTGAAGCTCTTTCCACACTCCATACATTCAAATGGTTTCTCCCCAGTGTGAATTCGTTGATGTCTTCTAAGTGCTCCATTTTCACTGAAGCTCTTTCCACATTCAATACATTTAAATGGTTTCTCCCCCGTGTGAATTCGTTGATGTCTTCTAAGTGTTCCATTTTCACTGAAGCTCTTTCCACATTCAATACATTTAAATGGTTTCTCCCCTGTGTGGGTTCGTTGATGTATTCTAAGTCCTTCACTTAGCCTGAAGCTCTGCCCAAACTCCATACATTTAAATGGTTTCTCCCCCGTGTGAATTCGTTTATGTCTTCTAAGGTGTCCATTTACACTGAAGCTCTTTCCACATTCAATGCATTTAAATGGTTTCTCCCCTGTGTGAGTTCGTTGATGTTTTCTAAGTAATCCACTACTACTGAAGCTCTTTCCACATACAATACATTTAAATAGTTTCTCCCCCGTGTGAATTTGTTGATGTCTTCTAAGTGCTCCATTTTCACTGAGGTCCTTTCCAAATTCAATACATTTAAATGGTTTCTCCCCCGTGTGAATTCGTTGATGTCTTCTAAGGTGTCCATTTACACTGAAGCTCTTTCCACATTCAATACATTTAAATGGTTTCTGCCCTGTGTGGGTTCGTTGATGTATTCTAAGTGATCCACTTCTACTGAAGCTCTTTCCACACTCCATACAATTAAATGGTTTCTCCCCAGTGTGGGTTTTTTGGTGTATTCTCAGTCTTCCACTGTGATTAAAACACATCCCACATTCCATGCATTTAAACTGTTTATTTGTTCTTATCCCTGAATTCACAGATGGCTGTCTGGAGTTCTGGCCATCATCTTCCTCACCTGTTTGGGAGTAGGAGGAAAGAGAATCCTGTTAGACTTTCAAGAAAGACAAGAAAGAAACTGAACACATGTCAATCCCAATCTGCACCTTCTCTTATTTTAACACAGTCTCCATTCTCCACTGTCCTCGCTATGGTCCAAATTTAAAGCAATGCAGATGAGATAATGGCAGGAGCAACATATGATCACTCCATTCACACAAAGTAAAGCATCATCATTTTATAATTCAGATCTATGGTGGAGTTGCCTTTTTAGACACATCTCTGTATTTTTCTTTTTCAAGTCAGTAAATGATCTCAGGCTCGAGTAGCAGTCTCTCCTCTGAGTAAGAAGTAAAACTTTAGTGTTCTTATGCCACATGTAACTGTAAGGATATCAGGAATCACAAGAGAGAAACCGGTAGGAGAACACTTCCATCTCCCAGGACGTTCTATACAAGATCTCAAATTAGCTGTCTTATTACAGAGAAGTTGCTTTTTCCTGTAAGACCAATTGCAGTCGTTAACAGGTTTACCACACTTATCAGCCAATCACCCATTCCCACCCCCTCTTCTGAGTAATACCCCTCCCCACCCTCACACTATATATAAGGGTCTGGTGATTTCTGTTTTAGTGTATCTGAAGAAGTGTGCATGCACATGAAAGCTCATACCAAGAACAAACTTAGTTGTTCTCTAAGGTGCTACTGGAAGGATTTTTTAAATTTTTTGTTTTGTAAAAATATTGCAATATATTACAACCTAAGAAGAGCCTGCTTCATCATGCAAAGGCCCACCTAGTCCAGCATCCTGTTCTCACAGTGGCCAACCAGATGCTTGTGGGAAACTAGCAAGCAGGATTTCAGCACAAGAGCCCTCTGCCTTCCTGTGCTTTCCAGAAACTAGCATTAAGAAGCATTATTGCCTAGAACTACAAGGGCAGAGCACAGACATCAGTCTGACAAAGTGGACTCTTGACCAGGAAAGCTGGTGCCACTATAGCTCTTTGTTGGCTTTGTGTACTTATTTTGAAATTTGTACCTAGTTTGTACCACAGTTTCTCCACGGAAGCTTAGAGACGGACAAAATGTCAGGGGTGCTATAAATAATTCCACTCAATCTGACACATAACTCCAGATTGGCAGGTTTACAATATTTGCTTATATAGTAATACTGGCCACCTATGGTCTTCATATGCCCAATGCTATGTGTAGAGCCTCCAACCACTGTAATTCCGAAGATTTAAAATCCTGAAGGAAGAAAATCTGCCCCGACTACTTTATGAAAGGCAATCAAGAAACAAAGAGTTGCTTTGGAGAAGGCCTCACCCCTTCCTTCCTTCTTCCTGCCAGGAACTCCTGCCTTTTGTCTCCTCTCCATCTTTTCCTCTTTCTCCCTCCACCATCCATCTATCCATGTCCCCATCTCCTCTCCCCTGGAGCTCACCAAATTTCTCCGAGGGTCCTGGGAGGGAATGCTCAGAGGTTGTGGGGAGGGATGCAGGAGACAGCCTGACCAGGTCAACCGTCCATCTTCCACCTTCCATCCTGGACAGGTTTGCAGGTTCAGTCTCAGCTAAGTTTGCAGGTTCAGCTTCGCGAGGAGCGCAGAAATCAGAGAAGTTGCAGCTTCCTGGGAGGGAGGAAGAAGCCAAGTGAATCTCAGAGCCTCTGCAGGGATTCTCCTGCCCAAGACATTCTGCTGCCTCTGTTGAAGCCTCGATTAGGCACACCCTTCCCAAGAGCCTCCACCCATTTGAAAACACCTTTGGCAATTCCTTTCATCACCTCCCTCCCTTTCTTATTTTCGATATTCAATCTTTATTGGTTTAAAATCAACACGTGCATACACATACATACACACACAACAAAAACTTTAAAAAAGAAAAAAGGGTTAATTTTTTTCTTAATACTGTCTTATTTATTTTATGGTACAGAACATTGATTATTGCTTTCATTTTATGGATCAATGGTCTTGTTAGATAGTAAAATTCATGTTAAATTGCTGTTTTAGGGGTTGTTTTTAAAAGTCTGGAACGGATTAATCCATTTTGCATTACTTTCTATGGGAAAGTGCGCCTTGGTTTTGGAACGCTTTGGTTTCGGAAAACTTCCGGAACCGATTAAGTTTGAGAACCAAGGTACCACTGTAATTCCGAAGATTTAAAATCCTGGAGGAAGAAAATCTGCCCCCACTACTTTACGAAAGGGATTCCAAAAACAAAGATCTACTTTGGAGAAGGCCTCACCGCTTCCTTCCTTCTTCCTGCCAGGAACTCCCTGCCTTGTCTCCACTCCATCTTTTCCTCTTTCTCCCTCCACCATCCATCTATTCATGTCTCCATCTCCTCTCCCCTGAAACTCACCAGATTTCTCCAAGGGTCCTGGGAGGGAATGCTCAGAGGTTGTGGGGAGGGATGCAGGAGACAGCCTGACCAGGTCAACTGTCCATCTTTCTCCTTCCATCCTGGCCAGGTTTGCAGGTTCAGTCTCAGCTAGGTTTGCAGGTTCAGCTTCCTGAGGAGCGCAGAAATCAGAGCAAGTTGCAGCTTCCTGGGAGGGAGGGAAGAAGAAGCCAAGGGAGTCTCAGAGCCCCTGCAGGGATTCTCCTGCCCCCGTAAAAGCCCCATTTTCAAACGCTTTCAGCAATTCCTTCCATCACCTCCCTTCCTTTTTTCTTTTCTATTTTATTTATACAATCTTTATTGGTTTAAAATCAACACACACACACACACACACACACACACACAGTGAAAGCTTGGAAAATGGAAACAGTGGTACCTCGGGTTACATACGCTTCAGGTTACATACTTCGCTAACAGAGAAATAACGCTTCAGGTTAAGAACTTTGCTTCAGGGTAAGAACAGAAATCGTCCTCTGGCGGCACAGCGGCAGCGGGAGGTGCCATTAGCTAAAGTGGTGCTTCAGGTTAAGAACAGTTTCAGGTTAAGAACGGACCTCCGGAACGAATTAAGTACGTAACCAGAGGTACCACTGTACATCTCTTACAAAGAGAAATAGAACAATACATCACGAATGCAAAAAATTATTCCAGCCATTGAATTCTTGGATATGGGTTATTTATTTTCTTAATTAGGCTACTTGTCTCTATTTTTCAATAAACATTATCTTTATTTAATCTTGTCTGAATTCCTTATACCTTATTCAATTCCGAGTTATTTGAAGCATTTTAAAGTTTTTATACGGGGAAACTGTTCTTTGAAATATTGTCTATAGATCTCCCATTCGCTTTTAAATTTTTGGGTCGACCGATCTCTGATTTTTTCCCGTCATCTATGCTAGTTCCATATATTCTAGCATTTTTACTTGCCATTTCTCTTTTCATGGAATTTTATCTCCTTTCCATCCCTTGGCAATCAGCATCCCCCGCTGCAGTTGTTGCATACAAAAAAACCCCTTCCCAAGAGCCCCCGCCCATTTTCAAACACCTCTGGCCATTCCTTTCACCTGCCTGTCCCACCTCCCTTCCTAAGGCCGGCATGGTATGCACATTAGTGGCCTGAGAGTAGATCCCTTGGAACATAAGAGTTAATCTGCAATGGACTGCTCTGAATACATGGGTGGCCCTTGCATGGAGATGAAGGAAGCCCCTTACTTGCATCTGGAACCCCTGGGAGAGGCGGGGGATCCACTGCTCCCTCTGCCTTCGCTGCCTCCCCCTCTGTCCTCCTGCCTTGCAAACACCCTTTGCTCTTGTTGCTCAGGGAAGAGAGGCGGCTGATGGAAAGAGCCTTCAAACCCATCCGCTTCCTCCTCTGCAGCCCAGTGAGAGGGGAAGGAGCTGCAGTGCCTGGTTCACTTCCGATACACACATGGTATACTGGGATTTTGAATGAACAAGCCCTCTGCCTTCCTTGCAGTGGGAGTGGGGTGGATTAAAAGTGGTGGGGAGACCTCCCCCCCCGTCCTTTTTTGGAAACAGGAGCTGTTGCCTTGAGTAAACAACTTAGGTGGACCTAGAGGACAGAATACATGTGTGAGGAACCCTTCGAAATCACACTAAGAGCCCTCACACTGTAAACCGTTTCCCCAGACCGTGTCTCTCCCTAGGTTTCACCGACGACTAAAATGAATCCTAAAGTGATATTATGAGAGATGTCCTCGGGGTACCTCAGTGCTCCACGTTCGAAAAAACTCCTGCCACCTTGGGACCTCCCGCCCTGGGTTCCCAAACTACTGCAGCTTGCCTTCCCTTTTTGGCAACTGCGTGGCACCTTTGGCTTCCCTGCCCAGCCCTCTGTATGCCAGGAAAATAAGCCACCCGTTCCCTCTTTCCACAGGAAACCTTTTGTGCTTTTCCCCTCAGCCACACCTCTTGAGGCACTGACGCACTGCCAGAGTCCACGAACGTTGAAACACAAAATAAGTTTATTGAGGTAACTTAAATAACATGGATGTTCAGGTATAATGCGGTTACAAATCTTCTTTTCAGGTACGTAAGCTTGGTTACAACATTAAACAGGATAAAAGCCTTTCCTTCCCTAGCCTAAACCTAACCTCCAACCCGCTCACCCTCTCACCCTCAATCCCTGACCCACAACAACCGCCCAACTGCCATTCTCCCCCTTTTAAAAGGTCGAAAAGCCCCGCCTCTGCGATTGAGCTGCCAGTCATCTAGAGTGGGTGTTAACTCTTTACGCTCTGGGCCACTGACCATACCCAGGCTCCGGGTCGATCCGTTACAACATGTTTATACTACATGGTTCCTTAAAGGAGGCATTTCTTGAAAATCGAAGGCCATTTTGACAAAATGCAAGACTTTTGAAGACAGCCCTGTACAGGGAAGTTTTAATGTATTTTATTTTGTTGGAAGCTGCCCAGAGTGACTGAGGCAACACAGTCAGATAGACAGAGTGCAAGTAATGAATAATAATAGTAATAATAATAATAATCCATCCTAAGCCTGTCCTGCTATGCATGCTGATCAGAGACTCTGTCCCAACCACCCCTTGAATGCAACAGGGCTTCCTATATTTACTGCTATTCTTTACATTTCTATACTGCCCTTCCTTCTAAGATCACAGGGCAGTTTACAATTGAAAAACACAGAGGTGCATACCAGATTAAGAGATAAAAAACGACAAATCTCTCTCTCCCCCCCCCCCATGCAGTTGTGAAGGGCATAGATTGTTTAATGACCCAAACGCCTGGGAGAAGAGGAATGCTTTGGCCTGGTGCCTAAACATAAGGTCTTCCTCCGAGGGGGTCATCTGCCAGGGTACAGATACTAAAATTAAAATACTTTTATTACGGCGATCCTGGCCAGCAATGCCCACCCCTCTCCCCTTTCCCGCCTCCTTCAATGCAACTCCCTTTGCACCAGATCCCTGAAGGAGGAAGCATCTCTATCTTTTCCCAGCGCAACTCCCCCCCCCCCCCCACACACACTCCGCCTTCAAAGCCCCCATTAAAGAAACAGCTCTCCTTTCCTCCTTTCTCTTCTCCCCGCCTGGAACTTGTGCAGGGCCGCCTCTCCCCGCCCCGGGGCTTCTCATCCTGGACCCCCTTGCAAAGACCCTTCACCTCCTTCCCCGCCATTGCACTCACTCGAAATCCTGGGCACTGGAATGAGAGCCCCCCTGCGTGGGAGGCAGGGAGTGACGGCGCTTAATTAGGAGGCTTGATTAGGAAGAATCCCCCTCCTCTGCCTCCGCACACGATGCAGCCCCGCTTTCCGCCTCCTTCCCTTCCTCCTTTGCAAACCCCAATTTTATCTCTGCTGGTGAAGCCGGAAGTCCAGGCAACTTTGGGGAGGAAGGAGAGGTTTCTCCCCACGCCCAGCCTCTTGTCTGTTTTTTGATAATTGGGAGAAGGGTAACCTTGGGGTCCCCAGCCAATGGGGAGACGAGGGAAGAAACGTGTGCCTAGGGAATATAAACTCCGAAGGCTGGCATGGTATGCACATTAGTGGCCTGAGAGTAGATCTCTTGGAATTTAAGAGTTAATCTGCAAAGGACTGCTCTGAATACATGGGTGGCCCTTGCATGGAGATGAAGGACGTCCCTTGCTTGCATCTGGAACCCCTGGGAGAGGCAGTGGATGCGCCCACTGCTCCCTCTGCCCTCGCTGCCTCCTCCTCTGCCCACCAAATCTCCTCCTGCCCTGCAAACACCCTTTGCTCTTGTTGCTCAGGGCACAGAGGCGGCTGATGGAAAGAGCCTTCAAACCCATCCGCTTCCTCCTCTGCAGCCCAGTGAGAGGGGAAGGAGCTGCAGCACCTGGTTCACTTCAGATACACACATGGTTTACTGGGATTGTGAATGAACAAGACCTCTGCCTTTCATGTGGTGGGAGTGGGGTGGGTTAAAAGTGGCGAGGAGACCTCCCCCTCCAGTCCTTTTTGGAAACTTTTGCCATGAGTAAACAACTTAGGTGGCAAGTTCACAAGAGATGCAATCTGGAGCACTGCTTGCTCATCATATGGGTGTTCTGTGTATGTAGGGGTGTAGAGGATGTAGAGGACAACATCCATGTTTATACCCAGGGCCGGTGCTCTTAAGATTTAGTGTCAGGAGTATAACGTATTCCTGGACACCGCAGAGTTAGACGCAGACTTTTCTGGAAGCTTCTGGCTGTTGTGTAATTGACTGGACAGCACAACGCAGGAACTCAGCAAGTCACTGGATAACTATATACAGTATTTATTGATTGAAGTAACTAGTATCCATAAGTTACTATTTACAGACTTTACAAAATAAAAGAAACAAAACATAAAATCTTTTCCTCTCTGTCTCTCTGTCTCTGTCTCTGTCTCTGTCTCTGTCTCTGTCTCTCTCTCTCTCTCTCTCTACTGACCACTTTCTCCTTTCTAACACCACCAACACACTAACCACACTAACCACAAAACTCTCACACAGAGCTGAGTCTTTAGGAACTCATTGACCAATCACAGGTCGTTGCTAAGGGTCTGAGAGAGAGCAGATCTGGGCTTTCTGCCAACTACTAATTGCTTGGAGATAGACAGCTGCATTTCTGCACGTAGGCAACTCTGAAATCTCTAACAGGTGCTAGGGTTTTTTGCGCCCTAGGCGAGATCACCTTCTGCCCCCCCCCCCGGCCAATCATATTTCAAACACAGATGTTATTGTTCAGTATAATTTAGGAACTTGAGAGTTGCCATCGTTTTCTTGCTGTTATTGGTAAAACAACAGGGAGTAAGAAATCCTCCCAGATCTACTGCAAATCTGCCCGTAGATCCTGATCTACCTTTCTGCACACCCTTGCCTTAAGGGACAGCAGACCAGAGAGGAAAAGTTATCTGACACACTTCATAAATGTATGCCAGAAATGGCAGGGTTGGAGAGAAATGTCCAAATTTCCCCAAATTTCAGTGTCAGCTCTTCAATCTCATCAGACTAGAGTCACACCCCCACCACGCACATGCAAAGACTGGAGGAGATGGAGCATTAGAATAGGCCAATTTACTTTAGAACAAGCACCTCCAACCTATCAAAAAGTCAGTGATCTACCCCCCCCCCAAGTCGTTTAAGTTTATGAAATAAATAAATTGATCTTCATTTAACAGATACAGTAGTTATTTTTGGATATCATATCACCATGAAAGATCCAAATAGTCACTAGATGGACAAGTAACTACAGTATTTGCACACATCTGAGAAGCCAGCTTCTCTCCCTCTTCCCCCCCCCCTTCTGAATAGCTTCCTTCATCACTCCGTGATTCTCCCCCCCCTCTCTCTCTCTCTCTCTCTCTCACACACACACACACACACACACACGGCATTCTCACTCTCTTCCTCAACCTCAGTCTTTCTCCATCTGGAGCTTTTTGTTATTCCTCCGTGGCAAACCCCCCCCCCCCCCGCCATACATTCCAGTCCTCCCTCCCTCAGCAAAGTGCAGAGATGGGAGACTGAAAGGGTGTACAAAAATAAAGAAGTCTTATGTTTAGGGATATTTTTCTGCAAAAACAACAGACTGGTTGTCAAAAGTGTGAACTTCATTAATTGACCCTATTTAAAGGAATCAGCTTTGCTGATTTTTTTCTTCTTTTAATTATACAACTGCTTGGGGGGGGGGTGTGGAAGTGTGTTCAAGCACACAGCACCCTGGAACTATTAATCAGCCACCACCAGGCTCCTTTGAGTGTCTGTCAGCAAAAGCAATAAATGCAATAATATTCGCAAAGCTTTAAAACCCTTTAGGTTGAGAAGGCAGGGCTGAGAAAATCACTGAGGGTCATTTGTGTAGATCGGCATGAAGCAAGCCATGTGGGCTAAATATTAACTGTGCATATTGCATTGATCAGATGCATCAATCAAAATAACTTCCCGCCCCCTCCTCCCCGCGGGAATCAAGATAATTCAAAGTTACGGCTTCTGCTTTTTCCTGGTTCTGCTGTGCTTCACAGCAATCATGCATATTCAAAATTAAGAAGCTTATGGCACCCCCCTGCCACTCCCAAGCGTACCCCGAGCCTCGGGGGAAACGGTGCTTGCACCGCTCGCATGCAGGCAGCACGGCAAATGTCACCCCCGTCAGGATGGCACCTGGGGCAGGCCGCAACCACTGCACTCACCTCGGTATGCCTCTGACCCCTGGATGTGCACTCCATTGTCTCTTGAGACAGGTGGATATCAAACAAGGGTAGTTTGTATACACGATCACACACCCCTCTGTATCCAGGCAAGAAAGAGGCGTTATCGGAGTTCAAGGCCACATCCCAGCCAGGCAAGAGCACTCAAGCAGATCACAAAGCATGGCCAGATTGAGAGTTCAGGGGGCCAGATTGAGAGACCTGGAGGGCCATATATGTTTCCCCATCCCTGCTCTACATCACCCAGGACGAATAGCGCTTTTGGGGAGAAGCCCATTTGTCTCCATCTCTCCCAAATCCCTTTTTGTGGCTTTGGGCAAGTTGTGTTGCTTGGCAGGATTACAAAGTCTAACAGTGTAGCTAGATTTCAATATATCCTAGTGGAGCCTTATTTGCCCCAACGGGGTTCCTCAGGTTGCGCCCGGCGAGGAAAAAATGGAACCAGTCAAACAGACACCAAGGCTCCTGGCTTCAGAGGGAGAAAGGTTTATTCTGCATGCAGAAGGCACACACTGTGATCAAGGCACAAGCAAGTACAAAGCTAGTCCATTTTCAAACAGTTCTTATAGAGGTCTTCGGCTCATTTCCCCACCCCAGTTATCTACCCTGAAAGTGGGTGCACGCAAGAGGGGTCAAGGGTTATCTTATACAGGAATATTGGGGGACCTTCGTCTGCAGCTCATCATACACGCGTTGTCTATACATGTTGACAAGGGAAGCTAGCTCGACCCTGGTACCATGTTTTGGAATCCTTTAGAGGGCCCCTCTAATTCCTGTGTTTTGCCTGTGCATTTAGCTGGGTAATGTATCAACATGAGATAAGGTGCTCTGCCATACTCTCAGGGTCGTCTGTCTTCCTGGCAGGCTATCTATCTTGCTTCTTTCCTGCTTCTGATAACTTGGGGCCTTCCTGTGTATCTGAAGTGCTTAGCAGGGCAAGGCACTGAGAGAGAATCGCTATTTGAGTCTTCAAGGGAAGGGGGAGAGGAAAAACACCCTTGGAATGCCAGATGCCTCTTATTGAGCTGCATTTAGATTTTGCTGTGAGAGACCCCTTTTGAGCAGCACAAATAGAGTTCACAGTAAGAATTATACATTGGGAAAGATACAAACTTATACAACCAGAAATGCCAAGCTACATCTAGATATATGACTTATGCTGAAAATAAGAAAACTACATTTTGGCCAAACTGCGAGAGGCAGTGAAGGATAGGCGTGCCTGGCGTGCTCTGGTCCATGGGGTCACGAAGAGTCGGACACGACTGAACGACTGAACAACAACAACAACAACAACAACATTTTGGTCACCTCTTCCTCCACTAGTAGGTGCCCATTCTCTCCTCTCTCTCTCTCCCCACACTCCCTTGCCTTTCCATGCCTTTTTAAAAATGTGGTATTTGGTACAACTCCGCTTTTCTTTGAAAGCAAACCCAGGAAAAAATAAATTCCACTTTCCTGGAAATGCTGCTGGAGAGGCAGCTGAAAACCAGCTGAATCGTACCTCCCAGCGTTGTAAATATTTATCAATCAATACATGAAAATGAAACATTTTGGGAACATGGAACTTGCACGGATTACGAAATCCTGGACAGTGTGGCGGTGGGGTTGACCCTTCCAAGCAAGGCTAGATAGATGGGAAAAAACCCGAGTGATCTGACCTCGGCCTTGGCAATTGTTGAAATATCTGCCGGGCCTTGATTAAAGGGATTTGTTGCTGTTGGCAGAAGCCTAGGCTTCATTTGGAACAAGCCTAAAAAGTGGATTTTTTTGGGGGGGGGAATGAGAGTTGGAGAAGGATAATACGGCTGGTGATGCATTTGTGCTTTCAGTGGGGTTGGCTTCCAAGTTTATGCACACTTGGGGCTGCAGTCAGATAATCTTGATCGGAATGGATCTGCGAGTAATTAGCAGCTGGTTTTGACTTGCATCAGCTCCCGGTGGCTTTCTGAGGACCTAGGCAAGCGGACTCTCTGCCCATCACCATGACCAGCTATTGGGGAGCTCATGGTGGTATAGTGGTTAGAGTGGTGTCTCTCAAACTTGGATCTCCGGCTGTTATTGGGCTACAAATCCCACCATCCCTGACCACTGGGACTCCCTGCCTGGAACCCTGCCAGTCAGGCTACAGCAGCCCATGCCAACCTTAGAGCAAGTCTGGCTTAAGGGAAAAGCTCCAGAGCGAGGCAATACTTTCCCAAGGACTCTGTGAGCTCTGTTAATCTCCCCTCCTCCCCACACAGGGTGTCAGCGAAGGTACCAACCTGGCCAGCACGCCATGCTGGAGATTTGGAAGTACCAAAAGACCACCAACTTGCTCACCCGGAAGCTGCCATTTTCCCGCGTGGTGAGTCTTGTCTTCAGGAGTAGCTTGGGAGCCTGTTGCTTCCCTGATGGTGCTAGATTCCAACTCCCATCAGCCCCAGCCAGCAACAGCTAGGGATGATGGGAGTTGGAGGCCACCAGCCTCTGGGTGTTTGAGTTTGAGTTTGGCCAAACTGCGAGAGGCAGTGAAAGATAGGCGTGCCTGGCGTGCTCTGGTCCATGGGGTCACGAAGAGTCGGACACGACTGAACGACTGAACAACAACAAGCCTCTGGGTGCAGCATTGCCCCATTGCCCCAGGCCTATCCTTAACATCCTTCTTGCTTCCCCTTCTGCTTGTGGGAGATGCTTTGTTTATCTGAAACAGGGACAGGAAGCCTGGGTATGTTTAGCCTGGAAACTAGGAGGCTGAGAGGGGATATGATAGTCATCTTCAAATATCTAAAGGGCTGGCACACGGAAGATGGAGCAAGCTTGTTTTCTCCTGCTCTGGAGGGTAGGACTCAAACCATCTTATTTATAACCCACCCATCTGGGCGGCTCTCTATAATTCTATGAGTCTTCTTTCTGCTTCCCAGCACTGGCCATACACATTTTTACACATTTGTAAGAATTTTCACTTTTATCATAATGAATTGCTTTCTCAGTGGGAACACTTCTTGCCAGTTATGATGATGGACCACTTCAGTTGCATCTTTCCCCCCTCCTTTTGCCGCCTCTCAACTTCAGAGAAGTGAAATGTTATCATTTGTCCACATGGTGGTGCTGTTGACTTTAAGGGTCATCACAGAGGCTTTGTAAAGAATTATAGCTTCAAAAGCCTCATGATAAAATAAAATAGAAATGTCATATGATCTTTGGTTGGTTGCTGATTTTTTGAACCTTGACCTAAATCTTCCTCTCCTTCTCTCATCCTCTTTGCTTCTGCTGCCGTGAATATTTCTAGAAAGTTCCACGTATTCCCAACTGTCCCTTTCTTCTCATCTTCTTTTAAATGGAATGAATCTGGTTTTTTTCAATTTCTGCCTTCTTCGCAGGATCTGTTGTGAAGAGCAGTGTCATTTGAACTCTGCTCCACAGAATGTTTTTGTAATTCGTATGTTAAAAAGCAGATCACGTAATCATTTTTTTAAAAAGACGCAACATAACTTTTTTTTTTTAAAAGAAAAATGTTGCTCATTTAACCAATGAGTATGAGATGCAGAAAGACTCTCAACAACCCTGCGAGGTAGGCTGAGAGGCAGTGAGTTGGCCAACAGCAAACCACGTAGCTGAGTGAGGATTCGGCCTAATTTCACCACCATTCTCTCCATTATTACAGTTCTCCTTTTCCCACAAATTTCCTTTTTCCTTTGCTGCTCTGATAAGTGTGTTGCGGGTGTCCATGTAACTGTTCCACTTTCCTCTGTCAGAAAAATCCTGTCAGAAACCTGCAGAGCAAATACACACAGGTCCTTTTCCAAACCAACAGTGAATGCCAGGGTAGCAGAGCCGGGATGGAGAGACGAGGAATGAGTGAACCTCTTTTTCTTTTTAAACAATGCAAGATGTTTTCTGACAAAGTTTTAATAAAGCAGGTTTGAACATTTGTACACCTTTTCCGTCATTCCTGGGTGTGTATGGTGGTGAGGAGGGTGTAAGAACAGGAGGAGAGCCTTACTGGACTGGCCAAAGTCTGGGGAACCTGAGGGCCACATTGCCTTATAGGCAAACTTTCAAGGGCCATATGCCAACAGAGGCAAAAGTGGGAGTAGCAACAAATGCTTACCTTTGGACAGTGACAAGTTTCTGAACACACACCTTTCTGGCGTCCATCCAAGGGCAGGCAAGAGGCATTGCCAGAGTTCAAAGTTATAGTCCAGTTGCAGCCACTCCCAACAATGTGTGATGATTGTTTGGGGCAACCCTGTCAGGTAGGTGGCATATAAATAATAAAATTATTATTATTAATAATATGTACACAGTAGGAGTTTTTGCCTGCCACTCTTCTATTCCTGTTGAAATTCTCTGATATCCCTGGCCCTTCTCAGAGTAGACTTGCTGAAATTAACATGCACAGCTAACAGGTTCATTCATTTCAATGTTTATACTCTGTGAAGAGCTAGCATCGAATAATACATTTTTATTATCTTCCTTCATGGATCACTGCCTTGTTGTGGTGAAGGGGCTTGAGTAACTCAGAGAAGCTATGAGCTATGCCATGCAGGGCCACCCAAGACAGACAAGTCATAGTGGAGAGTTTGGACCAAACATGATCCACCTGGAGCAGGAACCGGCAAGCCACTCCAGTATCCCTGCCAAGAAAATTCCATGGGCAAAGACAACAGGCATATAAAAGTTATGATGCTGGACGATGAGCCCCTCCAGTCAGAAGGCATCCAACATACTACTGAGGAAGAGCGGAGGACAAGCACAAGTAGATTCAGAGCTGATGAAGCGGCTGGGCAAAAGCCAAAAGGATGCTCAGCTGCGGCTATGCCTGGAAGTGAAAGGAAAGTCCAATGCTGTAAAGAAAAGTATTGCATAGGAACCTGGAATGTAAGAACCATGAACCTTGGAAAGCTGGATGTGGTCAAAAATGAGATGGCAAGAATAAATATTGACTGTGAGAAGCAAAGCTACAGGGAACCAGGCAGAGGGCCTTCTCGGTGGTGGCACCCGCCCTCTGAAACGCCCTCCCATCAGATGTCAAAGAGATAAACAACTACCTGACATTTAGAAAACACCTGAAGGCAGCCCTGTTTAGGGAAGTTTTTAATCTGTGACATTTTAATGTATTTTAATATTTGTTGGAAGCGGCCCAGAGTGGCTGGAGAAACTCAGCCAGATGGGCGGGGTACAAATAAATTGTTGTTGTTGTTGTTGTTGTTGTTGTTGTTGTTGTTTGTTGTTGTTGTTGTTGTTGTTTGTTGTTGTCCTGGGCATCGGTGAACTAAAATGGATGGGAATGGGCAAATTCATTTCAGATGACCATCATATCTACTACTGTGGGCAAGAATCCCATAGAAGAAATGGAGTGTAGATTTACATTTGAAAAAATGTAAGAAATGGAGTTTAGATTTACATTGGGGGGGGGGGGAGAAGATGTTTAGATTTATATTAGAAAAAAACCCAGAATCCTTTCTCCTGGCTATTATGCCAGAGGAAATAAAAAGAACGGTTAGACCTATATTTATGTAAGCGACTATGACGGCGAGGTTATTGATTGCCAAAAATTGGAAAAGCAGCAGCATCCCGACTAAAACAGATTGGCTATCTAAAATGATGGAATACTTCCATATTGCCGAACTAACAGGGAGTATAAGAGGAGATGTGGTACAAAAAGTGAATAAGGAGTGGGCTATCTTTAAGGAATGCATCCAAATTTATGTGGAAAAAGTAGAATTTCTGACAGATATTGAGAGAATCCAGAAAATGATTAGAGTGAAAGGAGAGTAAAGTCAAGATAGAAGAAGAGATTAAAGAAATAATGAAATGTCTTTAAGCTAGCTAGAAAAATGAAGTAGCATAACAAGAATGGCTGGAAGTCAAGTCACTTGGTGGGTGTCCGTGTGGGGTAGGTGTGTAGGTATGTTGATATGTATAGTATTTTGTTGTTGTTCAGTCGTTCAGTCGTGTCCGACTCTTCGTGACCCCATGGACCAGAGCACGCCAGGCACGCCTATCCTTCACTGCCTCCCGCAGTTTGGCCAAACTCATGTTAGTAGCATGTATAGTATAGGTAGGCATTATATAGAGTAATGTAGGTATGTTTTATGTTACGAAAATAAGGTAGTGTGTTGTGTATGTGTTTTGTGTAAATGTATGTGTTTTATACATTTACACAGTGGTGGTGTACATTTACACAGAGCCAGTGTGGTGTAGTGGTTAAGAGCGTTAGACTCGTTATCTGGGGAACCGGGTTCGCGTCTCCACTCCTCCACATGGAGCTGCTGGGTGACCTTGGGCTAGTCACACTTCTCTGAAGTCTCTCAGCCCCACTCACCCCACAGAGTGTTTGTTGTGGGGGAGGAAGGGAAAGGAGAATGTTAGCCGCTTTGAGACTTCTTCGGGTAGTGAAAAGCGGGATATCAAATCCAAACTCTTCTTCTTCTTCTTCTTCTTCTTCTTCTTCTTCTTCTTCTTCTTCTTCTTCTTCTTCTTCTTATATGTTAATAAAAAAATAGATACTGTAAACTACTTTTATTTTTCAGTAGCGGTGTATTGTTTTTGGCATCCATTCATCTAGAGAGAGAACAGAGTGTGCCTCCAGGGGTGAAGTCAAACCACTGTGTTATCAGCACCAAAGTGACCTCTCTGGGGCTAAAGCCTGGGCAGCATGCATGGAAGAAGAAGAAGAAGAAGAAGAAGAAGAACAAGAAGAAGAAGACGCGGAGGAGGCGGAGGAGGAGGAGGAGGAGGAGGAGGAGGAGTTTGGATTTGATATCCCGCTTTTCACTACCCGAAGGAGTCTCAAAGCGGCTAACATTCTCCTTTCCCTTCCTCCCCCACAACAAACACTCTGTGAGGTGAGTGGGGCTGAGAGACTTCAGAGAAGTGTGACTAGCCCAAGGTCACCCAGCAGCTGCATGGGGAGGAGCGGAGACACGAACCCGGTTCCCCAGATTACGAGTCTACCGCTCTTAACCACTACACCATCATGGGCTGCCCAGATGACAAGACCCATTAGCTGCCCTCTCACCTGGTTAAGCTGGCCAATCGAAGCTGTTTCCTGGAGTGTGGCCACAGTTGCATGCTGACAGCTTCTAGGAGCCACAGGTGAGAGAGCTGGGTGCAGGGTGGGGACCAAAAGTGGGCAAATTACCCCAGAATGATATGTCCCCCTTAACACCCCGTATGCCCCACAAGTATTTTAACAGATAACAGACATTTTAAGGTCAGTGTGCCATCCCCACACCAACCGTCAGGGTGTGAAAAAGCCACACACTTGCCTGGCATGTTCCATACTTAGAGCCATGAATCAAAGTGATAAGTGGTGTTTTTGAAGAGATAACTCTCTGTTCCCCTGGCCAAGGCCGATGACTGGGGGCCCTTGCGAAACTGCTGGGCGCCCGAAATGCCAGAAAGTGTTTGTTTTCTTTGCTGAACGGTGCGCTATTCTGAAGATAACGAATCGCTTCATCGTTTTTATCTGCTTTTTTGTTTGCTTCTTCTGAAAGAGAAATTGCACCATTTATCTGGTCACGACAACTCAGGAACAAAGTGGTCAATCTGTACAGTACTTTACAAGGTTGGGAACATATAGCACTCTCTCGCAGCCCGAGGAGGAGCTGATTTGTCAGGGAAGATACAAAGGGAGGTCCAGGAAAGTGTCGGTAATGTCAAGCCTGAGACTCTCAATCTTAGGGTTGTCGGTTTGAGTCCCACGTTGGGCAAAAGATTCTTGCATTGCAGGGGGTTGGACTAGATGGTCCCCGTGGTCCCTTCTACAATTCTGTGACGGTGCACAATCTGGAGTGGCACTTGTTAGGAGCAAGCATAGGAAGCAGCTTTATATGGAGTCAGACCTTGGGTCCACCTAGTTCACTGACTGGCATCAGTTCTCCAGGATTTCAGACGGTGAGTCCAGCCCTGCCTGCAGATGCTGAGGATTGGAACTTCTTAGTTCTGCATGCAAAGCAGATGCTCTGCTGCTGAGCTATGTCCCTTCTCCAGGATTTACAACCCCAGTGCAAAGCTTTGGGGTTGTTCTCAACCTCCAGTTGTATGATGATGATGATGATGATGATGATGATGATGATGATGAATTTATATACCACCCTATACCTGGGGGTCTCAGGGCAGTTCACAGAATAAGATCAAGATATAAAATCACAAAATAGATAATCGAAATAAAAACAGCAACCAAATACCCCCCCCACAACAACAACAACAACAACAACACATTTTAAAAGGGCATAGGATAGAAATCAGATCAACCATAGGCCTGGTTAAAAAGGAATGTTTTTGCCTGGCGCCTAAAGATTTATAATGAAGGCACCATGCGAACTTCCCTGGGGAGAGCATTCCAGAGATGGGGGGCCACTGCAGACATCTCAAGGAGGAGGCACACGAAGGAGAAGATGATCTCAGGGTCCGGTAGGTTTATATGGAGAGAGGCGTGGGCGTCTCAGGGATCAAAAATAAGGCTAAGTACTTGGGGATTTGGTTAACCTCTAAAAGCATAAATTTATATGAAGACAATTATGTTAGAACATGGAAAGACATTAAGAAAAGCATGTAGATATGGAATAGGCTGCACCTTTCACTTTGGGGCAGAATCTCAGTCACCAAGATGAACATACTCCCCAAGATGATTTTTTTTTGTTTCAATCTCTTCCAATCCTGGGGGGTATGAAGTGCTTTAAAGATTGGAAAAAAAGAAAGAACAAAATTTATTTGGAATGGGGAAAAGCCCCAGATAAAATATCAATTACTAACCGATAGAAAAGAGAGGGGAGGTTTTGCACTACCGAATTTAGAATTATACCACGCAGCTGCGGGGCTACTATGGGTAAAAGAATGGATAATGTTGGAAAATCCGGAGACATTAGATCTTGAAGGATTTGACAATCGGTTTAGTTGGCACTCCTATTTGTTATATGATAAGGTTAAGGTCCACAGGGGATTTTTAAACCATTTAGTAAGAAAATCTCTTTATATCATCTGGCAGAAATATAGAGGAATTCTGAAACCAAAAATACCCGTGGACCTCACCGGTAGAAGTTATCACAGTAAGAAAAACAAATGTGGAGGGGAGATGGGCCACATGCCAGATGTTACTAGAAAAAAAAATAACAAGAGGAATGGTCCTTAAAGAAATATAAAAATGTTAAAGAATATTTGACTGACTGGCTACAGCACTACCAAATTCACCAAAGATTTATGATAGACAAAAAATTGGGCCTAGCGAAAGAAAAACCAAAGTTCGAAAAAGAATTAGTATATGGTAAAGGAAGATATATTTCACATATGTACGATCTTTTGTTGGAATGGGGTCTTAAAGAAGAACAGGTGAAATCGACTGTGGTTAAATGGGCGCAAGACTTAGGCTACAATATTTTAATGGATCAATGGGAAAGGTTATGGCAGGTGGGTATAAAATTTACTGCTTGTTATACTCTGAGAGAAAATGTACTAAAAATGATATACAGATGACACCAAACACCAGAAAAGTTAGCCAAAATGTATAAAAACAGATTGCCCTATGTGATGGCACTGTCCAGAGGTTGGTGCATTCTGGAATAATATATATAAAGTACTGAAGAAATTATTGAAATGTACATTTAAGAAAAAACCAGAATTATTTTTATTAAGTATTGTGCCAGATGAATTAAAAAAATCAAAGAGAATATTATTATTGTATGGGATAACAATGTTAGTAGCCAGAAATTGGAAAAATAAGATACTACCTAAGATTATTGATTGGCAGAACCTAATGATGGAGTTTGGCCAAACTGCAGGAGGCAGTGAAGGATAGGGGTGCCTGGCGTGCTCTAGTCCATGGGGTCACGAAGCGTCGGACACGACTGAACGACTGAACAATGATGGAATATTTACAGTTAGCGAAAGCTACTGGAAGGGTAAGAGAACAACCAAAACAAAAAGTCCATAAGGAGTAGAAACTGTTCAAAGAATATATGGTGAATAATGGTGTAGGAAGAACTTTCTTAGCAGAATTAGACTGAACCAGATGAGAAATTAAATTAAGAGTTAGTAAAGAGTTAAAAGGAATGGAAACAAAAGTGTTTAACTGTGCGATAAATTTAGGTAAAGAATATCAAATACAGGGAGACTAATTGGGAGTCTTTTTATTTAACAGTAAGAATGTTTTAAATTTTGGAAATTATGTTAAAAAAAGTTCTCTGTTCTTGTTTTTCTTGTTACTATTGTAACTTTTTTCCCTTTTGTTTTTCCTTTGTTGTGTTTGTTATTTTTGTGAATGTTTTTAAACAATAAAGCTATTTAAAAATTAAAACAAAAAAAGAAGGGTCCGGTAGGTTCATATGGAGAGAGGTGGTCTTTGAGGTATGGCGGTCCTGAGCCGTTTAAGGCTTTATAGTTCTTAACCAGCACATTGAATTCAATTTAATTTTGTCAAACTACAAAATGCTTTTAAACAACCCACAACCAAAAAACAACCCCAGTCCCCGTTTCTCTTTTAAAAAGCCACACAAAATATTCCTGCGGGGAAAACACAGTTATGATTCTCTGCGCACAGGAGCAAAATTATGTACGTCACAAACCCCACGCTAAGTTACTCAACCGCTTTCCTTGACTGTGTTTCCTCCTTGGTGGAATGGTGAACAGTGCCACCCATGGACAGCAGAAGTTTCTCCTTGGTGGGTTTGAAGCCTGTGGGTGGAGAGTGTTGTTTGGGGAGGTGCTTGGCTTTGCTCTCCCCCCCACCCGCCCCACCTGCAACCATGAATGTTCCTGGCTATATATGTACCAGGGTGGGACCACCTGCACCCATTTAAAAATGCTAACTGCTGCGCTCCTCGTTCTCCTCCTGCTGGTTCTAGCCCTGTTGACAAGGCGGCATGGGGGGTTCTGCTTTCCGAAGAACTCGGGGAGGCTGCCTGGGCCTTGTGCCTTGCCCTTCGTTGGCAATCTCCTCCACCTGTTCCACCCCGACCTTCCCACCCACCTCCATGACTTGACTCGGCAATATGGTCCCATCTTTCGCCTTCGCTTTGGCAGCAAAGGTAAACCAGAGCAAAAACTTGCTCACCAAGGCACTGGATATCTTAGTCACAATTTTACATTGTCTTGCCATTTTATTGTCTTAGGACTCAGCCACATTTGAGTTTGAGAGGTTTTTCTTTTGTCCCAGGGGGGGAAAAACCACACACACCCGCCGTTTACTGCTGAATCAGAACAAACTTCAGTTGGGTTTTCTGCAAATTGGCATTTGTTCCGATTCAGTGGTAAACAGAGGATTTTCTCAGGGAAAGTGGTGAGACAAATTAAAAACCTCTCAGACCTTTGCCTATCAATCACAGGACAAACAGAAGTGTGAATGGTCCTTAGTGTAGCTAGGTTTGGGGTGCAGTTTTTTGGGTGGTGGTGGTGGGGTATTCTTGTCTAAATTGTCATTTTTAGAAGATGATCCCCCCCCCCCGCTTCTATGGTTGCTAATTCTCTCTTTATAAAATTTACCATCTAAAATGTGTATTTGTAATACACAAATGAAGATTTTGCGCATAAAGGACATTGCAATTACTTAAAATAGTAATTTTTTAAAAATATATGTGTGTACAATCGTTTGTCTGTTAGTATTTCAGTTATTGTCTTGCATTTTAACTTTTTAGAATATCACATTTGTTTCCTCACTTTTATGGTTTTCAGTTCTTTCTTCATAAAATTTACTAGCCAAAGTGTTTATTTATATGCACAAATGAAGATCTTGTGCACAAAAGGATATTGCAATGATTCAAAATAGTAATTCTTTTTTTTAAAAAAATATGCAATAATTTTTCTGTTAGTTATTTGGTTATTTTCTTGCTTCTGCTTTTAACTTTTTAGAAGATCATGTTTCTTTTTCTGCTTGTCATTGTTGCCTTTCATTTTCATTTTTAAAAATAGCCAATACATTTATACATGGTCATAAATGTCAAAATTACACATAAAGGTTATTACAATAATGCAAAAGTGTTAATTTTTTAAAAAAGAAAAAGTAATAGTAATTAGAACAAACATCAAAACTTGATTGGCGTTTGTTAAAATTCAGCAGTGAACAGTGGGTTTTCCCAGGAAAAGTGGCAGGGGGGGGGGGAAAGGGGGGGCACCTCTTAGATGCCTGGAAATCACTGAATGAATGGAAGAACATTAAGTGTTCTTTACTGTATCAGGGTCTTTTGAAGTGCATTTTTTTAAAAAAACAAAAAACATTATTAAAGTCTTGGCTTTTTCATTCTTATTTTGCATGCCACCTTTTGAATAATACAGAGAAGTGGCTTTTCAACTATTAAATTCTACAAAAATGAGGAACTATCCAATGTTAGACTTTATTAATTTCCAAAGCTCTGCTTAAAGTGATATATCGAGACACAGCAATACCCCATAAACCAAGTCTTGGTCTCTCTTCCTCAGTATTGTCATAATAATAATAATAATAATAATAATAATAATAATAATAATAATAATAATTTATGATGTATACCCTGCCCATCTGTCTGGGTATCCCCAGCCACTCTGGGTGGCTCCCAACAGAATAATAATAACAATAACAACAACAACAACAACAACAACAAAGTGATAAAATATCAAACCTTTAAAACTTCCCCTTAGTGGTTGGCAATGCCTCTCCTGGGTTTCCAGACAAGGAATCTTCTCAGCTCTGTCAAAAAATGCCAGGGATTGAACCTGGGATCTTCTGCACACAAAAGAGATACTCTAGATCCCTCCTCTGATTCACAGCTTCCTAATTACCCTGAACAGTAATTAAATAAACGAAGCTGCTTGATGCACTGAGTTAGCCTAGAATTGTGTGTGTATGTGTGTAAACACACACACTGTAATTATTTAAAATTCAGCGTCACATTAAAAAGTCAAAAAAATACATCCTTTAAAAAAATGTAAAGAAAACTGAACCATCTAAGGGTATATAATCAATACCCTTGTCTGAGATTCCTAGTTCTCCTTTAATTCACCAGATCCTTGTGGCACCATAAAGGACTGATTTATTATAGCATAAACTTTTATGGATGAATGTCTGCTTCGGCTGGTTAATCTGATGACAGACGGCTGCATCTTACAAAGTGGGTCTGAGTCAGCAAAAGGTTATGGTGTCATAAATGTGTAAAGTCCTTTAAAGGGTCACAAAACCTTCTTCCTTGTTTGTTTGTTTTTTAACCACGTGCCCTTCAGAATCCAGCTGACCCTCTGCAGTTATTTAAGGTGCCTGGGTACGTTTCTCCATTCCACAGCACAGCTGTTGATTTCAGTGATCTCAAATTGCTCCAATACTTCCCTACAGTATTTAGACCTTAGCCTTCCCATGTGCTGGCAAATAAAATCATTGCCAGCGTTTAAGTAGGTATAATTCCTGCGATCGCATGTTTGTTTGGAAATGGGTGTTGTTTTTAAAACTAAAATAAAATATTAGCCTCATTAGTATAGCTTGAGAGATGCATCATCGGACTGGCTAAATTTCATTAATGATCTTGATGGCAAATTAAGTAATAATTCCTTGTTTTGTTTTTTATTACTTTATTAGTAGATTTGTCCTTCCAGTGCAAAGTAGTTTGTTTCTGGTCTTTCATACCACATAGTTTAAAAATATCAACATTAAAATCCTTATGAAAACCACTTGTCTACAGTCACTGTAGGCTATATATGAAGGGATAACATTTCTTACCAAGGGTATTTCTACAGGAAATGTTCATATTATCATTCTAAAATCCTTCACCGACTTATTACATAGGCTACATTAATTAAAAACTAACCACACAGGTACTTTCATATATTGCACGTTAAGAAGTGCAGGTAAGCCACTGCTGTAGAGGCAGGCTTCTGGTTCGTCACAGAAAATTATACGTGCATCCCAATAATTCCTTATTTTGTTTCGCTTTGAACTTTGGTGGAACTGTCTCTTCTGCCTTAACAGTAGCTTCCCGTGGTTTCAGGCGAGGTGTGTGAACTTGGGATCCTTTTATCAGCTGAGAAGGCAGGGATTTGATTTTTCGATCTACCACTTGCCTAGCCTAGTTACAGGTAGGTAGCCGTGTTGGTCTGCCATCGTCAAAACAAAATAAAAAATAAAAAAATTCCCTTCCAGTAGCACCTTAGAGACCAACTAAGTTTGTTCTTGGTATGAGCTTTCGTGTGCATGCACACTTCTTCAGATACACTGAAACAGAAGTCACCAGACCCTTATACAGTATATAGTGAGAGAGTAAGTAGGGGTATTACTCAGAAGGGTGGTGGGAATGGGTGATTGGCTGATGGGTGTGGACACGAAAGCTCATACCAAGAACAAACTTAGTTGGTCTCTAAGGTGCTACTGGAAGGATTTATTTATTTTTTATATTGTTTTGGCTGGTTTTTACAATGGCTCTTCCGGTTGGCAATGCGGATCAGACGCTAGATGCGGAATGGAGAAACTGCAGCCCTCCAAACATTACAGGACTCCCACTCGCATCACCCCCTGTCCATTGGCTGTTCAGGTGGGGACTGATGGTAATTGGAGTCCAAGAACATCCGCGGACACATAGCTGTCAAGTTTCGGATTTCAAAATAAGGGATCAGCGGCCTCACCTACCCCGGGGACAGTCACATGGCAGTGGTGGGCGGAGCCAGAAGCAAAAGTGGGCGGCACTGGTGTGAACGCGCGCAGTAGGCTTACTGTATTTTGGAAACGCTGCCCGTGGGCTACGACGCCTGTATGCGTGGGAAATGGCTCCCGCTTGCTTTGAGGCTGCAAGGAGGCGAGGTCTTCCCAGTCCCTGGCCAGCAGGGGGAGGGAGAGGAGCTGCTTCCTTTGAAAAAACGGGAAATTAAAGGGATATAAAAAATAAGGGATAGCAGCGGGAAACTGCTTGAAATAAGGGAGATTCCCGGGGAAAAGGGGATACTTGACAGCACTGCGCGGACAAGTTCTCCATGTCTGCGCTAGAGAAAGCGGGTGGGGTCTCCCCGGTGTAAAATCTGATGACGCAATAAAAACATAAAGGCATCCCATGCCCTAAACTGGCCAATGCACCAACATTCATTGGATTCTAGTCACGGTTAAATTTTGATCATCATCAGCCCAGTGCAATAGGGAGTCAAGTTTATACCGGGGGGGGGGGGGGGAGGGGGGACAAAACCAGACTTCTGATAGTTACTGAAAAAATGAATCGCTTGGTTTCTTCATATGTAAAGTTTAAAAGCATTACGAAATGATCTGAAATGGAATTAGGAATGATCTAAAATGTCAGGGGTCCCTTTACCTTTACCTTTAAATGTATATAAAAAAGGAAATTCAGATAGAGACTGTATATGCAGAAAATGGAATTCATGGGACTTAATACAAGATAAGATCAAACACTTGAAAATGCAGCAACCTGAAGCAATTGGATATTTATTATTATTATTATTATTATTATTATTATTATTATTATTATTATTATTATTACTATTTCATTGTTTGTATGCTGCCCTATAACTGCAGGTCTCGGGGCGGTTCACAACGTAAAATCGCAATGTAAAAACACAAAATACATAATAAAAACAAAAAAAAGAACAACCCAGTAATATCCCTCCCTTCCACAAAACATTTTAAAAGGGCCTCAGATGTCAATCCACTTACAGACTAGCAAGCAGCATTGACAAAGCAATCAATTGAAGTAAATAACATAGAATTCCATCTAGCTGTGAAAAGAAGTTTCCCTTGCATATTAGATCAGTAAAAATTCCTTGGTACCAGCCTTAGGGCAGCAGGCTAGACTTCGTAGTGCTCAGCTTGAGCAAAACACATGGCAGTGGTGCCAGAATCCATCATGAACAACTCCCTTGTTCTCTTATAATGGCAATGGTACCCACCTGAGAGGTGCTGGAACTGAATTCTGGCGAGTTCCAGCTGAAAAAAAGCCCTGATGATGACGAAGAAATGTACAAACCCCCCCCCCAAAAAAGAAGAGCAACCTGAAAATACCTGAATATGCATTTTATACAGATCAGCAACAGGACCAGAGGGCTGGAGCTTTTCATTAAATTTTCCATGAATTTTGCTGTTCTTGTAGAGCAGGAATTCCCATAATCTATATGGGAGGCAGGTTGCCATGACCTGAACTGATTTGTCTTGACATGTAATGGCTTCTTCACCTTTGTTTTGGCTTCCTGGCCAGGTTTTCCAGTACTCTGATCACCGTGCAAAGGTCTCCATTCGCCTTGCATAATTCAGCAAAAATCTGCACTAAGAGTCTGAAAAGACAAAGAGAGGCACAGCCTTCATCTGTTCCAGCTTCTAAAAGCGTGCTGAAAGCCTTTCTGTTCTTTGAGGCTTATGCAGGCCAGCAAGACCACATTTCCCCACATAAGTCAGTTGCTTTCTGATATTAAATTTAATTTTTTTAAATGTATATACAGTTGTACCTTGGTTCTCGAACAGGATGCGTTCTGGGAGTCCGTTCACTCCTGGAACTCTTCAGAAACCAAGGTGCGGCTTCCGATTGGCTGCAGGAGCTTCCTGCACTCAATCAGAAGCCGCGGAAGCTGCGCAGGACGTTCGGCTTCCGTAAATCATTCGAAAACCAGAATACTCACTTCCGGTTTTCGATTGTTTGGGAGCCGAAAGACACGAGTTCCAAGGCGTTCAGCAACCAAGGTATGACTGTACTGTTGTAAACCGCTTCAATTCTGTACAAGAAAGAAGATTCCACCTAAACATTAGGAAGAACTTCCTGACAGTAAGAGCTGTTTGACAATGGAATTTGCTGCCAAGGAGTGTGGTGGAGTCTCCTTCTTTGGAGGTCTTTAAGTGGAGGCTTGACAGCCATCTGTCAGGAATGCTTTGATGGTGTTTCCTGCTTGGCAGGGGGTTGGACTGGATGGCCCTTGTGGTCTCTTCCAACTCTTCTATGATTCTATGATTCTAATTGTTTGTTTTTGTGAACTGTGGTATATAAATATTTTTGTAAATAAATGACCTCAGGGCATAGGGCCAGTGCTTTTTTCCTGATGGGACGCAGGAGTGCACATACCCCTAAACATTTTGTGAATCTAAGTTTAGCCTCATTGAGGGGCAGTATTTCAATATGACTAGGAAAATGAGAGTACCCCTAAACATTTTTTTTAGAAAAAAAACCCCCACTGCATAGCACCATCTGCTTTGATCCATCATGAATACTCTTCTGCGTGCATAAAACACTGCTGGGTGCGATGGATCGGTAAGCCTAGCGGGGGCCAGTTTAACACCCAAAACATCATCCATCTTCCTCAGGGCAAAGTCCTCCTCTCACTCTGCTGAAATTCCACATCCTCCCCACCCCCCATCCACACCTGCAGAGATATTGTATTGCTATTCCACTCAACTCTGCCCCCCCCACCTCCAAAATAATCTGTTTTCTTGAGGTAAGACAAAAGATGGGCATACAACTTTGGAAAACACAGGGGGGGGGTACAGGATGTAAATTAAACATGAGTAAATAGGGAAAAATAAGGGTTCTTCTGATAAGAGGGTGACAGATTCTAACCTAGCTGTCTCCTTGATGTGCTGATTTTCCATGTTTGTTTATCTGGTATTTAAAACACAATCTAAAGACAAGCAATAATATTTTATTTCTTCATTGCATTTTTATCCCAATTGTATTTATATTGCATTTTTTCCGGGACTTCCGGTGTGAGCGCCATTCCGTGCAGTCGGGAGCTGTCTCGGCTCTGAGATAGCTCCGGTGTTTTCGGGGATTGGAGTGACGGCAACCGCGCTGCGGGCTCCGTTAAACCTCGGGAGGGGTGTCCCGAGGGCTTGGGTTCTAACGGGCACCAGACGTGCCTACCTGGCTCTCGAGCAACCCTTGTAAAAGGGAGGCTTGAGCGAGCCAGGCTCCGGTGCGGCGCTGAAGAGCCATCGCTAACCGAAGACACGAAGCAGCGGGTACTGCCGGATTTTGAGCGCTCCGATTTCCCTCAATTTGGACTTAAAACAAGGACGCTGTAAGTACGGAGCATAATTTGAGCTTAAAAGATTGAAATTTGGCTTACAGAGAGAGATCAAAGAGGAAGTCCGTCTCGCTCTGACAGTGGCAAGTTTAAAGTAACACCTAAAAACTGTAGCTGTGAAAGATCTGTCTATTTTAAGTGGAAAGCTGATTTTGTATACATTAGAAAACCCTGTTTGGGGGGTAGACTGAGAGTTCGATTTATTTCTTCTTGTGGATTACAAAACTAAAAGGAAAGATACCGTTAATCCCCTGGCCAAGGAGTCTGGGTCAGGCGGGGAATGGCGGCTTTGGACTGGATTGCGCAGTTGGAAAATAACTGAGACCCCTTCACTTCCTGCTTATCCAAATCCCACGGTGTCCTTGAAGATTAAAGAATGCTAGACTCAACACTGACACCATTTCAGCAAAGGCTATTGTTAGAATGCCAATTACTTCAGCAGAGAGTTATAGACAAGTTTACCCAGATTGGAACTACTTTAGCGAACTGTTTCTTAAACCCACTCGATGGAAAGGATGGAGAGGATGGAAAGGATGCAGATCCAGAGGAATTTTCTGAAGAGGAGGATATACAAGTTGGAAAACAAGAAAGGCTCCCTTGGCGTGAGAGGCGGGGAGCCCACAGTTTGGACAGTACAATGAACCCTTGGGGTGTGAGTCCAAGGGCTCGAGAACAACAGACATGGAAGATGCAATACGTACCGGAGAGTGGGGGAGAGATACTTTATGATGATGTCAGAGCAACTACTTATCAAGAAGAAAGCTACAATCTGGAGGAGAGGAAGCTACAACGAAGAACACCAAGTCTAAAACTGAACATGAAGGAAATAACAGAAGAAGGGGGGACTTGTGGGGGATGGGAAAGGTAATGGGAAGGGTGGTGATGGACAGGAGGGGTGGGGTAAAATAGGAATACTTAAAGGGGATATTATAAAGGCTGACCATGGAACTCCAAAACCAGAGGGAAAACGGTGTATGAGACTGGAAGAAACATTTAGGTAAATGATAAGATGTGATTTTTTATATTTGATAATATTTTAATATTTGATAATATTTTAATATTTGATAATATTTTAATATTTAATATTTGAAATTGGAATCAGAAGAAATATAGGCTACAGTATAACAAAGTTTAGTTAAGAGAGGATAAAAGAAGTTGAGATGTGGAATTTGATGTTTTGTTTGATAAGAATAAGATTTAAGATATGTTGATTATAATTGTAAGATTAAAATTAGGTGTAAGAAAGTAGATTTTACAATGTTACAAAGTTACTAAAGAAGATTAGAAATGAATGCAGAAGAGAGGACGTGAGGAAGTCCCAAACTTAGGATCATAAAGAGGATAAGGATGGATAAATAAGTGTTTTGCTTGTGTGTATTTTGTTTTGTAGTTTTTGTAGTGTTTGTATTTGTATTTGTGTATGTTTATTATTAAAATCCAATAAATTCTTATTAAAAAATATATATTGCATTTTTCCCAAAGAGCTTAATGTGGTGTACATGGCTTTCCCTTTCATCGTTTGATCCCCACAACAACCCTGTGAGGCAGGTTCGGTTGAGAGGCAGTGACTGGCCCAAGGTCACCCAGTGAGCTTCATGGGCAAGTGGGGTCTTGAACCCTGGTCTCCCAGGTCCTTGTCTGCAACTGCCACACCAACACCAAAGCAGAAACCTTCCCCACACCTGATATAAGCAGCTTTTGAATTTCTTTTTCTTTTTCTTAGACATGGTGATTCTGAACAGCACGGACCTGATTCGGGAGGCACTGTTGCGGAAATGGTCTGATTTTGCAGGACGGCCTCACGGATTTGTTGGTAATTGTATCCTGGTTGAATGGGAAGATATACACATAACCCTGGTTGAAATGTAGAACCAGCCATGACTGCTTAAAGCAAACATGGATCAATCCTTGGTTCATTAGCCTAGTTTGCTAACTAATCACAGTCAGAAAAGAACTTGGTCTCCTCAGTTGGCAGATAATGAGAAACTACAGTTTATTCAAAAGTGGAAGCTTTCGATTCTCTTGTCTCGTGTGGATAAAGGCAGGGGGAGAGATTTTGGCTCATGCTTGCAACAGCAAGCCATGGTTTATTGTTACATCTGAATCTGGCCATAGAGTCAACTAGACTAGAGCAACACAAAGCCCTCACTGTTGACATCCAGAGGGAGACGGGAGGGCAGTTGGCTAGCCCCCAGCTGTATCAGGTCCTCCTCGGCCGAACTGCCGGGTGAACTCCAAAGTCTGGTGCAACAAAAATAGTGACTCATGCTTCCCTGAATCCTCTGAGAGCAGAGCACACTCTATTATTTGCAGATCGCACTGCGTAACAGAAGGGTCTGGTGACTTCTGTTTCAGTGTATCTGAAGAAGTGTGCATGCACACGAAAGCTCATACCAAGAACAAACAAACTTAGTTGGTCTCTAAGGTGCTACTGGAAGGAATTTTTTTTATTTTGTTTCATCATGTATACAGTTCATCGTTGACATTACGTTGTTCCACCCCCATCGTTTCAGTGCACAGGAAAGGCAATGGAAATCGGGAGGAAAACAAATCAATTCTGTATCATTTCCAGACTGTAAGCAACAACAGCAAATCCTGGCTTAATTGATTTCCCTTCTGGCGATGGGGCCAATGAACAAACTCCAGCAATTTCTGCTCCGGTTTCCATCGCAATTTGCTGGTGTGTGAATGCATCCCCCCCCCCCCCGAAAACAGCAGCAGTCCGGAAGCATTCCTTCTTTCCCTCCTACTTCTCCCCCTGCAGTAAAACTTGTTTCGTTGGGAGACAAGGACCTTTCCTTGGGCAACTATACGCCGACCTGGCGTCTGCAGAGGAAAATGGCCCACACAGCTTTCCAGCGCTGCCTGCGAGGAAACATGGAGCAGATTGTCCAGAGCCAGGCTCGGGAGCTCTGCAAGGTGGGCAGGGTGGGTGGCTTGTGCATCTTGCAAAGCCGTCTCTCTGGGGCCAGGACTTCCGCTTGTGCAACAGAACTTCCCCTCGCATCCCCTCCCCTTTAAAAAAAAATGTGGAACTTCTAGCATGGGCAATAAAACCCAGAACCACATTGTTTTATTTCATGTCGGGGTGGGGAAATCTTTTTCAGACTGAGGGTAGCACTGTCGCATGGGCAGGCCTCTGCGGGTCACATGCTGTTGGTGGGTGGAGCCGGTGGCTGTGGGAATGTTTAGGAGTGTGGATGATGATATATTATTTTATATATTTCATCCCAGCTTGAGTTAACAAGCTCCAAACTTAGCAGAGTTACATTCCCTTTTAAAACACAGCAGACGCGCTTGCACAGGCTTGCTAAGGCCTCTATAAGAAATATATATTCCTGGTATATTTTTCCCCTTCTTCCCTCTTAAAAGTAAAGACACAACACAGTACTGTTTATAAGCTATAAAAGAGTTTACTTACAGGCATCCTGAGCTACAGCATACAGTCTCAGAAAGGCAGACAGGCTTAGATAAATGTTTTTTTTTTTTTAATTAAATAATCTTTATTTCAAAATATTTTAAAAGAATACATTCACACACAAATATACAACAAAGAAAATGCAAATCATACAATACAAACACAATCACAAAAAAGATAACCAATAACCCCCCCCAAAAAACGAAAAAACAATAAAAAAAAATTAAAAACAATGACTCCCCGTCATTTGTATATCGTTTCCCTCTACGTTGTAACATTTCTTACTTTTCCTCACCATACAATACAATACCACCATCTAGCAAATGCATCAATCTGTCATATAATATACTATCCATCTATATATTCCCTTATGTGTCTCATTCTAGACAAATCACCAATTCTGTTTTCATACCTTCTTTAATCAAGTAATCCTCCACATATTTCCACTCACTTTTGATTTTTTGTTTTGGGACATTTCTAATTGCTGCTGTTATCTTTGCTAAATTCATATATTCTACTAATTTAATCTGCCAATCCTCAATTGTTGGGATCTTCTCCCCTTTCCAATTTTGAGCAATCAACATCCTCGCCGCTGCACATGCATATAGAAATACATTTCTCCTATCTTCCGGGATATTCTCAGGGATCAAGCTTAAAAGGAAGGCTTCTGGCTTTTTCTCAAACGTCACCTTCAACATTTTTTTCATTTTGTCATACACCTCGCTCCAGAATTTAGCAACCTTAATACATTTCCACCAACAGTGGAAATAACTACCTACCTTCTCCTGACATTTCCAACATTTATCCGAATTGTTTTTATAGATTTTTGCTAGTTTTTCTGGTGTCAGATGCCACCTGTATACTAGCTTCATCATATTTTCTCTAATTCCCATGCAAGCAGTGAATTTCATGTTTACCTTCCACAACCTATCCCACTGGATTCTATAAATTGTTCTTCCAAAATCCTGTGCCCATTTTATCCAAACACTTTTAACCTCTTCCTCTTTTAAATCCCATTCTAATAAAAATTTATAGATTTTTCCTAATATCTTATTAGAATTCTCAATCAATAACTCTTGTAATTTAGACTTCTCTTCTCTAATTCCTAGTTCCTTGTGCTTCTGAAATAGACTTTGAATTTGATAATATTGCAACCAACTATCACAATGGCATTTAATTAGATGGTATGGTTTTAATACAAATTGATCATTCTCTTTCATTAGCAAATCTCTGTATGTTAGCCATCTTCCTTCCTTACTCCTGCTGTTAATTGATGTCATTTCTATTGGCGATGCCCACCACGGAAATTTGGTCTCCAATAAATTTTTATACTCCACCCAAATATTAAATAATGATTTTTTAAATATATGATCTCTAAAATTCTTACTATTTCCTTTCTTTTCCTCTAATAGATATGAATGCCATCCTCCTACATTCCTAAAACCTTCTACTTCTAGTAATTCTTGATCTTCTAATAGGATCCAGTCTTTCAGCCAGCATAGACAGGCGGCAGCATGATATAATTTAAGGTTTGGAACTCCCCAACCGCCCCTTTCCTTTACATCCATTAACACTTTATATTGGATTCTCGGCTTTTTCCCCATCCAAATGAAATTACTAAAATCCCTTCTCCACAACTCAAATGTTTCTTTTTTCACCATAATTGGCAACATTTGAAATAGAAACAGGATTCTCGGTAATACAGCCATTTTTAATGCCGCTATTCTCCCTGATAAAGTCAGATTTAACCTCTTCCATCTTTCCAATTCTTCCTTAATTTCCTTCCATAATTTAGAATAATTGTTTTCAAACAAATTTATATTACTTGGGGTAACCCAAATCCCCAAATATTTAATCTTATTAACTATCTCCCATTCCAAATCTAACTTAAGTTTTTCCAATTCATTTTTCCTTATATTTTTAATAAGTATTTTGGTTTTCTTCCCATTTACTTTAAATCCCGCCAATTCACCATACTCTTGTAATTTAGTTTTCAAATTATCTATTGATACCCTTGGTTCCTCTAACATTAAGATAATATCATCTGCAAAGGCCTTATATTTATAGATATTTTTTCCTACTCTTATTCCTTTAATATTTCCATCCTCCTTAATCTCTCTCAATAGGAACTCTATCGATAAGATGAATAATAAAGGGGATAGCGGGCATCCTTGTCGGGTTCCTTTTGATATTTCAAATCCCTCTGTTATTTCTCCATTTATAATTAATTTGGCTGTTTGTTTACTATAGATTGCATTCACTCCCTTCAGAAATTTCCCCACTGCTCCTATTTTTTCCAGAGCTTTTTTCATAAACCCCCAAAGTAGATTGTCAAATGCCTTCTCGGCGTCTAAAAAGATGAATACCGCCTTTTCACTCGGGTGCCAATCCAAATATTCAAACAAATCTAAGAGGATTCTTATATTCCTGGACATTTTCCTTTTTGGCAAGAATCCCTGTTGGTCTTGTCCTATAATCCTATTCAAGACCCCTTTTAATCTATTAGCTAATATTTCAGCGAAGATTTTATAATCTACATTCAGCAGGGAGATTGGTCTGAAATTTTCCACTTGATCATTCTCTGCTTTCCCTTTTGGGATTAAAATTATAAATGCCTCCTGCCATGTTTTGGGGTATATTCCTTCCTCCATAATTTTATTCACCAGTTGTTGGTACACTCCTACTAGTTCCTCCTTGAATAATTTATAATGCTGGCTTGACAGGCCATCTGTACCTGGGGACTTCCCTAGTTTCAATTTGGCTATGGCTGTATATATTTCTTGTTTAGACACTGGTTTATTTAATAATTCTCTTTCCTCATCATTGATCTGGCTTATCTTATGATTCTTGAAATAATTCTCTAAGTTAACCTCATTTAATTTCCTACCTTTATATAATTTCTTATAGAATTTAACAAAACATTTTTGTATATCTTCCAGGTTTGTCCAACTTCCCCCCCCTCTTTAATACTCATAATTGTCATTTCACTTTGTCTTTTCCTTAATTGCCATGCCAAATATTTCCCTACCTTACTTCCAGATTCAAAGGTCCTTTGTTTTGCCCATTTAATTTTGTTTTCCATTTCCTGACTCACCAGAATATTTAATTCCTTTTGCAAAATTTTTAGTTGCATTGCTAATTTTGTGTCCTTTAGATTTTTTGCTAAATCTCTCTCCTTCTCCTCTATTTCTTTTTTAATCTTTTCAACCTTTCTTTCCCTTTCCTTCCTTACTCTACTTCTTTGCTGAATATATATACCTCTGATGAAAGCTTTACTAGAGTCCCAAGCTTAGATAAATGAATCCCAGGCTTAGATAAATGTATTTACATGTAGAGGCTAACTCCATAAGGGAGGAAAGCCTCTTTGTGCTCTCTTGGCTGGGAGCCGAGAGAGCATCTTCTCCTAAGATGTTGCTTGTTCACAAGACGATGCAAAAAGGGAAAGATGGAGTCTGCTTCCTGTGGTTTTGTGTAAACCTGCCTAAGTGAAGCCACACCCATCTTCAGTTAGATAGAGGAAGTTGTCTCAGTCCAGGTAAACAGGAAGTTAAGGCTGGAGGACTGAGACACCTTCGTGTCTACTCTAGGAATGTTGTGTTTGGCTGCTCTGTGTTTACATCCCACAGTGGCAAACATGGGTGGAGCAACAGAGATGAACTTTGTATGGCGGGCTGCATTTCAGCCATCCAAAAGTCAGGGGTTTCTGGGCGCACCTCCAGGCAAGCAAAAAGCGCCATCACTCTCTAAGGAGGGTCCTGAGGGTCACACAGAGAAGTTTGGAGGGCCACATTCAACTTCCAGGCTTGAGGTTTCCCTCTGCTCTTTTAAGTGACGTACGCTATTTTCAGAAGGCTGAGTTCTGCACTCGCTTTGCAAATTTGCATAGTGCCAAACAAGCTCCTCTTTAGTGCCTTCCGATGCTACACTTTTTAAAAAGGTTTTTATACTTTTCAGATTTATACATTTCATTAGTTTTACAATCCATTTAACATTTCAAAAACTGACTTCCTTCCCCCTCTTTCTACGGTTCCTTAAATTTATTTTTTTTAATCTTCTGCATATCCAAATTCATTTAACTTGCTCATTTAACTATCTACTATAAATATATACTCCTATAAAACTGCAGGTTATTACAATAATCCTGCTAATGTTTTTATCTGTTTATAATTAATCTGTAAATATTCAATGAACCATCTCAATTCTTTTATAAAAAGCTTGTTATCTTGATTTATTATTCTTCCGATTAGTTTCACCATTTCTGCATATTCCCTTCTTCCTTTACTGAGACTTCTGCTTCTTTCCATTTTTGGGCAAGTAGCATAGAATCATAGAATCATAGAGTTGGAAGAGACCACAAGGGCCATCCAGTCCAGCCCCCTGCCAAGCAGGAAACACCATCAAAGCATTCCTGACAGATGGCTGTCAAGCCTCTGCTTAAAGACCTCCAAAGAAGGAGACTCCACCACACTCCTTGGTAGCAAATTCCACTGCCGAACAGCTCTCACTGTCAGGAAGTTCTTCCTAATGTTTAGGTGGAATCTTCTTTCTTGTAGTTTGAATCCATTGCCCCGTGTCCGCTTCTCTGGAGCAGCAGAAAACAACCTTCCACCCTCCTCTATATGACATCCTTTTATATATTTGAACATGGCTATCATATCACCTCTTAACCTTCTCTTCTCCATTCTTGCTGCTGTAGTAGCATACATAAATAAGTTTCTATACAGCTTAGGTATTTATGTCTCTATAATTCCCCAGAGAAAAGCTTCTATTTTTAAAAAAATAATAATAGTTACTTTGAACACCCTTTCAATTCATTATATATCATTTCCCAGAAAGCTTTAACCTTACTACAAGACCACCACATAGGATAAAAAGAACCTTCTTTCTCTTTACATTTCCAACGCTTGTTTGATTTAGATATATCCATTTTTGCCAGTTTACTTGGTGTTAGATACCAACAATACGTCATTTTTGTATAATTTTCTCTTAAACCATAACATGCTGTAAATTTTATATTCAAATTCCACAATCGTTCTCATGCTTCCATGCCTATATTATGACCGATATCTATTGCCCAGACGATGCCACACGTTCTAAGGGAAGCCTTTTCCTCTTCTGGTTTTGTCAGGTTTTCCATGGTTATGGGGGCAAACCTGTGGACGTGGCTCACGATTTCTCCCTGCAAGCCTGTGGGATCATCTGCAGCGTCTTGTTCGGGCCGTTGGTGAGTAGGAATGGAGAAATTTGTCCACTTCGGCCTCCCTCAGTTTCTCCTTTTCCTGTTCTTAAGTTCAGATCTCTGTAAATGCACCTCAGTTTTCAATTTCTCTCTCTTAAAATGTCCTCATGAAAATTCAATGACATTCGAGTGGGCACTTCCCTAATTTACCCATTTTTGCAATGCATTTCGCCCTAATATAAAACATTTTTGTCGGTCACTTTCACCGATTCATGTATTTTATGCACATCTTATGCCAGCATGTGCATTCTTGCACATTACTTGCCCCAAGAACTGCAATGCAAAATTCAGAAAAGTCCCCAGGAGAATTCATAAGTATTTTAGTGGGTGATTCCCTAATACACTCACATTCCCTTAAAAGGTAAAGGGACCCCTGACCATTAGGTCCAGTCACGGACAACTCTGGGGTTGCGGCACTCATCTCGCTTTATTGGCTGAGGGAGCTGGCGTACAGCTTCCGGGTCATGTGGCCAGCATGACTAAGTCGCTTCTGGCTAACCAGAGCAGCACACAGAAACGCCGTTTACCTATTTATCTACTTGCACTTTGACGTGTTTTCAAACTGCTAGGTTGGCAGGAGCAGGGACCAAGCAACGGGAGCTCACCCCGTCACAGGGATTCGAACCGCCAACCTTCTGATCAGCAAGCCCTAGGCTCTGTGGTTTAACCCACAGCGCCACCCACGTTCCCTTAATTTCCCCTTAATATACACTGTAAGGGCTTTCAGTGGTTGCTCATGAAGAATCAGCCAAACGCAGGACTTCTAAGCTAAGTTCTTTATTGTGCAGATTATTTACAGTGGAGCAAAAGTTCAATGTCCATCTCCTCACTCATCAGAGTCCAGGAATGACCCTTTCCGGTTCTTTTTCCAGCAAAGAAAACGCGGGATTCTGAACCCCCGCCTCCCCCTAACACGTCCTTCCTGTTGTCCCCTTTGGAGCGTGGGAACCTGACCCTGTTCCTCGCTAACCTCGCGATGCTGAGGCTCTGCGATCTTGTCAGAGCCCCTGCGCCTCCTTCCTGCTTCTGACTCCCCCTCCCCACCGGAGGAATGGTAGCGTCCTGAGGAGGAGGAGGATGAGGACGAGGGCGAGCTTGTGAAAAGCACAGGAGGTTCCCTATACCTCAAGCCCTCCCGCGACCCCACCAAGAGCGGAGAGGGGGGTTTCCTGACATACACATACAGTGGCCCATCTAGTCCAGGTATCCTGTTCTCACAGTGGCCAACTAGATGCCTGTGGGAAACCTGCAAGCAGGATCTGATCACAAGAGCCCTCTGCCCTAGAAGCCAAGCAGAGCAGAGCCATCATTCTGAGTAGCTGATAAACACACTTGCAAGCAATTTCCCTTAATAAAATGCATTTTGTGTGCTATTTTCACGGATGTACATGGATAGGCAGGGTATAAACAATAAATTGTTGTTGTTGCTGCTGCTGTTATCGTTGCTTTCCCACTAAAATGCATTTTTGCAAACCTCATTTATCTGGAGAAACGCGCCACAAAATTTTGCAAGGGCAGTTGCATTCCAGTTCACGATTAGGTAACAAAGCAAATTAGGTCACTGCAGCAAATTGTGTACTGTTCGATATTTGTCCCTATCCCTATTGCTGTCATCAGGTGTACAATCAAATCTCGGGTCCTCTGTTTTGGAACGTTTCGGCTCCTGAACGTCGAAAACTCGGAAGCAAATGCTCTGGTTTTCGAACGCTTTTGGGAAGCCAAAACATCTGTTGATGTTGAACATCTTCCCGGAAGCAGAATGTGCTTCTGGAAAGGATCGTGTTCAACAACTGAGGTTTGACTGTATTGGCACGAAATACCACTCTTGTCATTAGACTCCCCTTCCTGTTAAATCACCTTTTCTCATGGCTGGCTGCTCTGACTAGGGTTGGAAGGAACTGTCATTTCTGGTCCTCTCAATTTCTCATCCCCTCCCCCCATCTAAAATTCAGTTTTCTACATTTTGCAGCAATTTTCATTAAAAAAAACCCCCAATGAAATTCAATCAGCATTTTAGTGCAAATGTCACCTAACAAACATCTTTTCATACACAGTTTTGACTAATATATGTACACAGTTTTACACAAGCAGTTTCCTCTATTATGATGCTAACAACTTTTGCACCCCCCCCAATATTTGCATTTCTGCCAATCCTGTGTTGTCGGAGAACAGCCTTGCAAAATTCGGACGGGTGCGTATTTTGAAAGAAAGCTGTGTTTTTGGTCGCATATTGTTTCAGGAAGTGTGAGTTTGATAGGTCTGCCAGAAATGAGTTGACTCTCCCAGCACCTCTCCTGCCATTTGTCTTTGTCCCCATCCTGACTCTGCACTTTCCTCCACTTCAGGACAATTCCACGATTGAGAAACTGCATGACTGCATCTACAAGACAATGGAAAAGTGGGGTACAGTCTCTGTCCAGTTGGTGGATGCCTGGCCCTTCCTCAAGGTACAGGGACAGCAATGAGCTGGCTAACTGGGGGGGGGGGGGACACACACACACACCACCACCACCACCACCACCACCTAAACTTGCTTTGCTTGGCCAGGGTACATTTCACTTTCTTAAAGAGCATCTCCACCTCCATCATTCAGCCTGGACACTGAGGTCCAGCTCTGAGGGCCTTCTGGTGGTTCCCTCACTACAATAAGTGAGGTTACAGGGAACTAGGCAGAGGGCCTTCTCAGTAGTGGCGCCCGCCCTGTGGAACGCCCTCCCATCAGATGTCAAGGAAATAAACAACTATCTGACTTTTAGCAGACATCATTTTAGGGAAGTTTTTAATGTTTGATGTTTTATCATGTTTTTAATATTCTGTTGGGCGCCACCCAGAGTGGCTGGGAAAACCAAGCCAGATGGGCGGGTATAAACAAACATTATTATTATTATTATTATTATTATTATTATTATTATTATTAAAGCAAGTTTATTGGCTGGGTCTAGTCAAAGCGCTTTGCTGCTCAGCTCAAGCAAGCAGGCTGCTTTGGACTTTGCCGAGGCTAAGCTGAGATAGCCTGGTTCTCTGCAAAAGTGGGAGGAATGATCGGGTGGGTCTCTGGGGGTTTAATGTTGAAAATCAGCTACCTTCTGCTCCCCTGACACCCTAGGTCTTCCCCAATGCCAATTTGAACCACCTGCTCTCCTGCGTCAAAAGCCGGGATGCCTTGGTCCAGCACGTGATGAAGAAACACCAGGTGAGGATATGGATGGTGAGCAGGTTGGGATCTTCTTGTGGGGGATCTGCAGCAGGAGACCGGGACACTCATTGGTCCTTGATGCAGCAATGTGGAGAAGCAGCACTTCTAGGTACTATGGAAGATGACATCATGCATTTGTTGGGTAGAAACCCAACTGGTGCAGTGGTGCTCAAGGAAGGCCTCTTGACCCAGCGGGTGCTTCTGCTAATGGAAGGGGAGTGGCAAGTTTGCTTTAGCCAGTTTCCCTCTACCACCTTCAGCCCCCTTGAAAATTAACTCCAGAGAGCCGAGGGACCCTCCAAAACAGGGTGGACAATGGTGCGGAGGACTATTTGTTCATTTATTTGTTTATTACTTTTATATACTACCTTTATCTTCTAAGGAGCTCAAGGTGGGGCACATGGTTCTCCAGTTCCTTCTCACAACAACACTGTGAGGTAGGCTAGGCTAGGAGATTGTGACGGGCCCAAGGTCAGCCAATGAGCTTCATATCTGAGTGGGGAAGGGCGAATTGTCAAGATCCATCCATTAGTAAAGGACGGGGTGGGGTGGGGCTTGTGGCTTTCCAGAGCTACATTGGATTCCCGGCACACCAACCGTTACCTGGCCTGACTGGGACCGACTGGAGTTGAAGTCCAACGTTACCTGAAAAGGGCCACAAGTTGTCCATTCCTGTGTTAGTGAATGCCTCTGTTGAATGAGAAGGTTTGAAATTCCTCCAGAATGTTCATAATGAGGGAAACAAATACAAGTAGGCCATTCCACAGATGGGGAGCCACCACCAAGAAGGCCTTGTCACATGAACAGACAAACCAATAGGGCGGTTTCAGTGATGGGGCGTGGGGTGGGCTTTTCATGACAACTGGAGGTGAAGATTAGATTTAGTCAGGGCTCTTAGATTCCCTTGGGGAGGAGTGGGCGACGTCCTGGTTAAGCAGAAACTGACGAGGTCATAGCATTGGGGTCTCTTTTGATTTTGGGGGAGCTTGAGAATATTAAAAGAGGCCTGGTGGAACAGGCCAGTGGCCCACCTAGTCCAGCATCCTGTTCTCATGGTGGCCTGAGGAAAACTGGTAAGAGTGACGCGCAGCGGGAATTATTTAAGCAGAGTTTTCATTGAAACAAATAAAAACTTTTATTAAGCTTAAAATAAGCCTCTTCTTAAAAATAGATCACATAGAGAATACAGGCTCTTCTCTATACAGGCACACACTCTGAGAGAAACTAGTCACCACAGTCAAGGTAAGTAACTCACACAGCACTGAAAGACAGTTACAGACTAGAATGGCAGTTACATATCAGAATGACAGTTACAGCAGTTAGGCATCAACAGTTGTACATGCTCTCATGCGTCTTTGTCACATGACAAGCAGGACTGAAGCACAAGAACACTCTCCCCTCCTGTGGCTTCCAGCAACTGATACTTGGAAGCATTGCTGCCTTGAGGTTCTCCCTTGCTTGGGCACTAAGCCACTTCTTGCTCTCTCTCCCAGGAGCCCCACAGCACCTCAGAAGGACAGTACATGGTGGACCACATGCTGCAATTCCAGCATGACCATGGGGCTAGTGAGTGCAAGGGGACGGGTCTTGTGCTGGAACACGTCCACATGGCCATTGTTGACATGCTCTTTGGAGGTACTGAGACCACAGCAACTTTACTCAACTGGGCTGTGGCCTTTTTGGTGCATCGCCCACAGGTAGGATGCAGCGGTGTGTGTGTGTGTGTGTGTGTGTGTGTGTGTGGTCCCAAGCTTGGTGGTTCACTAGGCCAAAGTAGCTCCCCCCCTCTCCTTTCTTGGAGGTTTCTAAGCAGAGGTTGGATGGCCATCTGTCATGGGAGTTGGACTAGATGATGCTTGGGGTCCCTTCCAACTCTGTTGTTGTTGTTCAGTCGTTCAGTCGTGTCCGACTCTTCGTGACCCCATGGACCAGAGCACGCCAGGCACGCCTATCCTTCACTGCCTCCCGCAGTTCCAAACTCATGTTAGTAGCTTCGAGAACACTGTCCAACCATCTCATCCTCTGTCGTCCCCTTCTCCTTGTGCCCTCCATCTTTCCCAACATCAGGGTCTTTTCCAGGGAGTCTTCTCTTCTCATGAGGTGGCCAAAGTACTGGAGCCTCAACTTCAGGATCTGTCCTTCTAGTGAGCACTCAGGGCCGATTTCCTTGAGAATGGATAGGTTTGATCTTCTTGCAGTCCATGGGACTCTCGAGAGTCTCCTCCAGCACCATAATTCAAAAGCATCAATTCTTCGGCGATCAGCCTTCTTGATGGTCCAACTCTACAATGCTGTTATTCAGCCTGTGTTTGTGCAGGGTGGGGTGGGGAGGCTTTCTGTGCCTCAGGGTTGCATCCCCTCATGTCAGCCTGGGTCTATAGCAAACTATAGGGATCCCAAATCTGCGGGAATGTTTTCTACTTCATCTTCGCACCCCGATTCGTTCTTATCTCTGCCACTCCAGATCCAGGAGCGAATCCATGAAGAGCTCATGGCCGTGGTGGGGACAAGCCGTGACCCCGCCTATAGTGACCGGGAGCACCTGCCCTACTTGAACGCCACCATCTTGGAGACCTTGCGCTTGCGCCCCTCGGCAGTCCTTGCTTTGCCCCACATGACCATCCGGGATACAAGGTACCCAGTTTCTGCGAGGCCTATCCTGACATTCTCCATGTGTAGAAGGGAACCATGGGGGCTGCGTTGCTGGACCAGCTCCGACAGCGCGCTCCCTGGATAGCCACATGTTGGTGTTGATACCTGTAGATTCTCATGTGCAAACATTCACTGGGCTGATAGATATCCATGCCAGTGCAGTGGACCTCTAAACTGGTGCCATACAGAGGGTGTCAAGAGGGGGTTAACAGTGCAGCTCTTGCTCCCACTTTTATGTTGCTGCTGCTGCTATTAATTGGATTAGTGAATTGCTTCCTATGAGCATAAGATGTGGATGTTTAAAAACGTGTTCCCAAAACAACAAACTAGGACGGAGCTCCTCTACTCATCGTCCTCCTCAGAAGATGGAGTTCCCCAGACTAAGCTCCTACCCCTTCCCCAGCACGTGAGCCCCCACCTTCTCTTCCAGTATCTTTCGCATGTCTCGGCCACTTTTGAGATCCTACAAGATTTGGGAGAGAATGCTTCCTGCGTTCCAACGTCTGACTCACTATTGTCGCTCTCACACAGCTCACACAGCTACCTGTCCCTCTGGCCCTGTTTTTCTCCTCCCGTTTGTTCAGAGCCCCCTCCTCTCTGCCTTCCGCTGCTAACTGTCCTCTCCCTATGCCTACTTCTCCTCCTCCTGTCAGTATCTGAGCTTCGCTGACACCAAAGCTGACAGATCCATCCATTCCTAGTTAGAACACTACTCTTTTGTGTTCTGATATATACAGTGGTACCTCGGTTCTCGAATTTAATCTGTTCCGGGAGTCCATTTGACTCCTGAAACAGTTCAAAAACCAAGGTGAGGCTTCTGAGCTTCCTGCACTCAATCGGAAGCCGCGTCGGAACACTCACTTCTGCGTTTGCGGCATTCGGGAGCCGATTTGTTCGGGAGCCAAGACGTTCGACTACCAAGGTACCAATGTATATATATAAAACACCTGCAGTGTGGCATCAGAGCTCCATCTAATCCAACTTCCTACAACGGCCAAAAGGACACCCTTGAGGAGCTCAGAAGCAAGGTATAAAGGAAATGATATTTTCCTGCTGTTCCTTAGCAGCAGGAAATTGGATTGGGAAGCATAGGAAACTCATAGATCCCATGCACCCCGACAGGAAATGATGCCTGGTCAGTGCCATGTTGGGGAGGGCCAGCAGTGTAGCTTTCCCATGGCTCCCTTCTCAGGCCTGTTAAGGCCGATGCTTACAAGGCTTTTCCTGTTTCTAGTGAGGCCTTGCTACCACTGACACCAATGCAGGAGGGAGGTTTTGAACCAAGACCTCATGTAGGAGAGAAGAGAAGGGAGAAGTGGGGTGGATTTCAGAGGCCCAGAGGAATTTGCGCTGTGCACTGCACCAGGAATATTGAATTCTTATGGGGGGGGTCACATTCCCGTGTTTGTCAGAGCCAGAGGCAAAACGGGGTGAAGCTATGAATATATCTTTTTTTTAAAAAAAACCTATTTGCAGTACTTTCTAGGCACATTGTCGCAGCCCCCTCCATCTAGGGAAGCACGTTTGAGGACAGTGTTTGAGGACATAAGCCAGGCATGCAAAAACCTCTTTCAGAGCAGGGCAGGTGGAAGGTTGAGGTGGGCGGCTGAAAGGGAGCTGCAGCCCCAGGAAGACTACCGGGGACCAGACAGAGATACATTCGGTCCCCAGGCCTCAGGTTCACCACCCAACCACCCCTGCTCTGTGTGCTCAGGACGGGAGTCTTTGTGTTTGCAATAGATGCCAAGGCTGTCTCTGAGAAGGTGGTCCAGTGATCAGGGCAGAGAGGAGAGGAAGCTGAGACCCTGTTGCCAGTGAGATGGCAGGTGTTAACTCATTTTTTTTTGTCTTCTCTCCACTCCAAGCTTGTCTGGTTTTTCCATTCCCAAGGGGACAACAGTCATCACTAATCTCTATGGGGCCCATCATGACGAGAGCAAGTGGCACCGCCCCCTGGAGTTCAGACCAGGTATTGCACTATGTGTGTGAGAGAGGGGGGGGGAGAGAGAGAAACAGGGAAAGAGATCTGTGTGTCACAATGAAAAAGCAAGGGCTCACCTGCACTTTCACCGGACACATATTTTGATTGAACTGCATACCGATTAATTGCTAGGAGTGAGCATTGGTATAAGGCAGATTCCTATGTTCCCAATAAATTTAATTACTTTGGCTTTAAATAGAGATAATTCAGGAGAGCGTGAACCGGAATGAGTTGAGGGGAACTGAGCATAAATGAATGGAAAATAAATGGTATTAGGGTGAACTTGGGCAGGGTGCAAATCAATGGAAGAGGTTATCTGGGGTGATCTGGGAGAAAATATGTTGCCTTGACATTTAAATCAGCATATGTAAATTCCATGCAAATAGCGCCCTGCGTACCAGTGCCCTGAACCTTTTGCTTCCGTGGGTGGGCAGCTCTCTTCCTGACACAAGCTTTCTCTTCTTGCCTAGAGAGGTTCCTGGAGGAGGACCCCTCGGGGGAGGCCCAGAGGCAACTCATCCCATTTGGTTGTGGGGCACGGGTCTGCCTGGGGGAGACTCTGGGGCGCATGGAGACTTTCCTCGTCCTTGCACACACCCTGCGGGATTTCCAGATATTGCCCCCATCACCTGGACACCTCCCTGACCTCAGGGGGTACTATCGTTTTATTGTGCATTGCAAGCCCTTCAGGGTGAGGCTGGTTCCCTGGGCAGCGGCGTCTGATCTTGCAAAATGAGGCCTCCATTGGCAGTGGGGACGACACTCAGGCTCCCTTCCGACTCTGCAATTCTACGATGCTGTTATCTTGGGACAGTCGGCGACTCTCCGTTGAACCTACCTCACAGGGTTGTTGTGGGGATAATATAGGAGGGGAGAACTATTTTATGCCACTTTGAGCTCCTTGGGAGATATACTGTAGCTATTTATAGACAGATGTAATAAACGTTAATCAATTTAACCTAAACAACATGGAGTGTATATTAGACTGGCTTTTATGGTTTTTATTAAAGGTTTTCTTTTGCTACAAAACAAATGGGGGAAAAGTACATACAGTGGTGCCCCGCTAGACGAAAATAATTCGTTCTACGAGTGTCTTTGTAGAGCGAATTTTTCGTCTAGCGAAGCGGCAATGCAGCGCGGAGGTTTTCGCGCGGAAATTTTTTTTTCCGTCTTGCGAGGCAGCCCCATTGACTTTTTCGTCTTGCGGGGCAGCCTTCCGCTAGCGAATGCCGTTCGTCTAGCGAGTTTTTCGTCTAGCGAGGCATTCGTCTAGCGGGGCACCACTGTATTTCATCTCCACTTTCAGTTCATAGAGACTTTTTCACAGTTCAGTTGCCTGTAGGGAGAGACACTTTAGTCATGGGCATCTTGCGATTGGGGGAAAAGAGAGGGGAGGGAGAGTGTTGTGCTTTAGTTCTGTTTCAGTGTGTTAGTGTAGGGATTTGTGTCAGCATCACGTGATAGATCCTGTGTATCACACAATAAATATTGCTGCAAACATTTCTGAGATCATGGTCTTTCTAACGAGTGGCCCTTGTCCAGGTTTGTTAATTGTCCTACTTTAAATGTTGTGAGGATCCTATAGCCTTTAAAAATGTTTTTTTGGAGGGGTGGGGTAGGGGGTGTGGCGTTTCACCCCTAAGGGTCCTCCAAGGGTTAACTTGGCAGGGAGGAGATTGACCAATGGGAGCTCTCCAGGCAATTAGAGTGTGGAAGGATGACAGTTAGAGAGGATAGAAAAAGCAGTTAGAAGTTGGAAGTTAGGCAGTTGAGTCAGAGTTAGAGAGGGATAGAGAGAGGGAGATAGAGCTAATGAGCAGAGCTAGAGCAGGTTGAATAATTAACAGGAGGCATTAGGGATAGTTATTGGAATACTAGGTAGAGAGTTGAAATATACTTATCTGAATAACCATACAGTTACATTAAATGTTTTACCAAGTCATTTGAAACCATTACGCTTTGTACAAACAATAAAGAAACTTATGTTTTATTTTTACCACAATCCGAATCTGAAGTGAGTTATTCATTGCCAGAGTGAATACTGGCTGGTGGCAGTGGATATACCATATGTCGTTGGGGCAGTTACCAATAGACCGTTAAACGTCCGGGGGTGCTGCTCAGGTCTGAGAGAGTGATTGCGACAGGGGGTTATTGGGTTGTTCTTTTTATTTTGATTATGTATTTTGTGGTTTTATATTTTGATTTTATTCTGTGAACCGCCCCGAGACCGTTGGTTATAGGGCGGTATATACTGTAAATTCAATAAATAATTATAATTATAATCACAATCACAATCACACAAACACTACCCTGAACCTTTAGATCACCCAGGTCATTGGGTCTTATGTTTTAAAACAGGGGTGAGCACAATATATTTAGCCCTCAATATATTGCTTGACCTCAACTCCCAACATCCCTGGTGACGGGCCATGCTGACCAGGGGCCAATGAGAGTTGTATCCAAATGACATCTGGATGGCACCAGGTTGCCAAAAGCCTGGGAGACCAGGGTTCGAATCCCGACTCAGCCAAGAAGCTCACTAGGTGACTCTGGTGCAGTCCACTGCCTCTCGGCCTATCCTACCACACAGGGTAGTTGCAAGGCTAAAACGGGGAGGTGGCAAACCACCTTGAGCTCCTTGGAGAAAAAGGGTGGAGTATAAATTAAATAAGTAATGCTTCTCCTTATCATGGCCACCCACTCATTCACACCCACTTTCCCTCCGGCCCATAGAGGAAAGCAAGTAGGCTGTGATGAAGGTCTGCCCTCCGTCAGATGCTGCTTGGCTCTGCCCCATCCTCCACCCCATAAGACACAAGTTATAAGCTGAGCCAAGAACAGCCCTGCAGGATCAGGCCAATGGCCTGCCTTGCCCATCAACACAGGGATCAACCAGATGCGTATGGGAAGATGCCCGCAAGCAGAAACTAAGCATAACAGCCCTACTCTCCCCCCACTGCGATTCCTTGCAGTTTGTATTCACAGGCATTCACTGAGCCAAACACCCCTTTCGCGAATAAACTACCAGCAAAAGAAAGACACGATTCCTTCTCTATCATTTTTTCCAAAATTTATTTTTTATTTTAAACGTTTTTTCTCACAAGGATCTAAAAAATAACAACCCCCCCACCAAGCGCTTCGTATAGAGAAACTTTACCCTGATGCACCCCCCAGAAAAGTACCACTGTACAGCCTGCCCCTCCCACCCTGTGCAAAGATCCTGCCCAGGAACAATGCGCTTGCGCTGCCCTCACAGGGGAGAAAAGCAAATCCTGTTCCCCCCAAAGTGCTGAGAACATGTGCTGTGATCCAGGGGCCTTGAGAGAAGTGCCAACTGCATGTGCGATTCTGTTTGCACCATCTTTTATTCTGGGCTCTCGCTGGAGCCACCCAGGATAGCAGCCAGAAGGTACATGCCAGGCTTCTGACACTTGCGAAGAAACGACAGCAAGAAATCAAGATCCTGCCAGGGAGATTGGAAACACCTTGTTTCTTGCCACCCTAGTTCTCTCTCCACTCGCATTTCATTTTTCCAGGCTTTGGATAAGACTTGAGTTCCCATCTTGGCCCAGTGCTAGAGTATCTGATTGGTGTGCAAAAGGACCCAGCCCCCTCCAATGGCATCTCCAGGAAGGGTTGGGAGAGATCCTGCCTGAAACGCTGCCAGTAGATGCAGAGCTTGATGGACCAATGTTCTGGCTCCGTATAAAGCAGCTTCCTAGGTTCCTTATTACTAACATGGGCTCTCTAGTTTCTGCCTTCTGGAACAGGAGAGGCTGAGTTGGGATCTGAGGCCAGTAGTGTTCAAATGGCAGGAGCCTTTTGTGAAGAACTCGCCTACCATTTTTAGAAGGCTACCGGGGAGGCATACCGGTAATTTGGCTAAATGTGTGTATGTGCGCACCTGCATGTGAAATCAGGCAACACGGCTTGCAGATTTCAAATTCCCCTCTACCTTTCCTTATGCAATCAAAGCGACGTTCTGGTTTGCTTAGAACTGTTGCGCATCTAACTTTTTAAACAAACACTATTTGCTGTTTCGCTCTTCTCAGCTTCAACACATTCGTTGTTTAAAACAGGAAATTAATCTGAGAAGCGTTTTCCATCTGTCACTTCCATCAGCACCCATCAACAGATTCTTTCATCCAGGGCCCTCCAGAAGTTCTGTTGGACTACAACTCCCATCATGCTGGCTGGAGCTCATGGGAGTTGGAGTCCTACAACATCTGAAGGGCCGAGGGTTCTCCAGCAGCTTTAAGTCAACCCATCAGCTCATTTTTCTGGTGCCATTCCACATCTGGAGTGCTGTTTACAAAATAATAATAATAAAAAAAATAATTTCCCCCCGTATTCATAGAGTTCAAGGAATGCACACGCACACTCCACTTTTGAATGAGGCCTGGTAGTGCTCAGTGGCACAGAGGAAGAGGCTGGAAGCAGAAATACAGAGCTCTCTCCCACTCTACCAAAAAAACTGTAGCCTGTTTGCTTTCAGGTAAGCCTGTTTCTTTTATTCCGTTTTGTGCAGTTTACACTTCTCATCCTTTAGAGAAGGCATGGCCAACTTGGATTGAAAGCAATTACATTTCCCACTCCCCACCAATGGCCTGAATACATTTTTTCCTCAAGGCGTGGTGGAAACTCCAGTCACCATTTCACTTGTTATGGTAAAAGGGCTTCAAGTTGCAAGACACTGAGATATTTCCCACTTCACAGCTGCAGCTCTGGCTCTCCTGCCTCTCTCTCACACACAATTTGCTAGAAACAAAATAGAAAATTCTTTCCAGTTGCACCTTAGAGACCAACTGAGTTTGTTCTTGGTATGAACTTTCGTGTGCATGCACACTTCTTCAGATACACTGAAACAGAAGTCACCAGATCCTTAAATATAGTGAGGGAGTGGGGAGGGGTATTACAATTTGGTAGGTCAGGCTAAGCCAACAGCTGTGAAGCCCATGGCGATAAAAACACTTATTATTTGTAAAGCACTCTGCTAGATGACCGCAACACTGGCCTCATTCTCACTGAGCTTTCACACCTGTGTCTGGGCTGTACCAATTCAGACAGCAGGTAGGGGTTCACATGGCAGACAGTTTCAAATTTCTTCCCGCATGTAGAAAACTAACATGGCAGGAGCCTTCTCTCTCACATGCTAGTTTTCTACATGCAGGGTTGAGATAGATAGGGGAATTCAGCCATTTGCACCCTCACCTGCAGCCTGAAGTGGTACATTCCTGACCCCAGGTGGAAGTCAGCCAATCCTCCCTTACAAAGACAGACAGTAAAATCACCATTGCTTGCCAGCTTAAATCGATCTTACTGTTATCAATTTGCATCTCTCCCAGTTTTCATCTCGGGGGGTCTTTTCAGCCCACATCATTCAGCTCTCTTTTCGTTCTGTGATCTTTTAAGCTGCCAGCTCATTCCAGTTCACCTGTTCTTCTCTTTCTGTCTCTTCTTTGCAATGGCGAGTTGTTTGGGGAGGGGGAACACGAGAGAGGCAAAAGCTTTTGCGTGGATGGGGAGCAGCTGGCTTCAGTTTATAAGATTCCCAGGAGGGGTAAAAGAAATGCCAGAAATAAAAAAAGTGCTTTTAATGTTAACCTGCTTTCAGCGACTGTGTTTACGAGTTTACCTCCTTTCTGGAAAGGATTTGGGGGAGAGGGAGGAGGAGAACTCGGAGGGAAGCTGAAGAAAGGGAAACTTGACTGGAGACAGATCTGTGGGAGCAGGAAGCCAGACAGAGGATAGGGCTAGAGGGAGGGGTCAGCAACTACAAGATCGTGGGCCAAAACCCATCCCTTTCAGGGATGCAACTTGGCCCAGCCAGTTGGCTATCTTAGAAGCATCTTAAGAGGAGAAAATGGCTTCTGTGGCAACAGTCCATGTTGGGGATTGGGACGCTGGCCAATCTGCCCTTGCTCCTTTGTTATCAGTGACTCTCCAGGAAAAATCTAGTTGCTGACCAGGCAACAGCTATCCTGCAACATGCTCCAAACGAAACCATTCCATCCCCTTAGCTCTGCCCCTTCCACTATCACGTGCATCGCATCTCTCTCATCTTGTGGCTGGTCAGCAGGAGATGGGGGGAGGAAATGAATACTACAAGGTGCTTTTGAAAAAATTGTCCATTCCCTTTGTTTTGCTCCTTCCTTTTTCTCGGGGGAATTTGCGGCAGGGTGCGAGGTATCCCATTGCAGAGGGGTGGTTGCTGCTGCTGCTGCTGCTTCTCTTTCCTCCTCCTCTGTTCTCCCCCTTAGTCAGTCCTGCAGCCTCCTTCCCTTTGCTCACACCCGACGCAGAGGCCGGAAGCCGCGGGGTCGCATTTTCATCTCTGTGAAAGGGATGGAAAACTCGAATCCTTTCCAGTTAAACCAGTTGATGCCCTTGGATGAGACAGAAAGAAAGAAAGAAAGAAGGTAAGTGAGAAGCAAGGAGATGCATACATATCTAGGAACAGTATGTTCCCTGGTTGGGGACAAGGACATAAACAGAGACTGCTGAATCAGGCCAGTGGCCCATCTAGTCCAGCATCCTGTTCTCACAGTGGCCAACCAGAGGCCTGTGGGAAGCCAGCAAGCAGAATTCGAACACAAGAGCCCTCTCCTCTCCTGTGGTTTCCAGTGACTGGTATTCAGATGCATTACTGCTTCCAACTGCGGAGGTACAGCATTGCCATCGTGACCAGCTGCCATCGATAGCCCTCTCCTCCATGAATTTATCTAATCTTGTCTGAAGCAAGGGAAGTCTTAAAAAACAAGTGAGCAGGTGGTGCTCTCCCCATCACGACAATGGGTAAGGGAGACTGGCCTGTCACTCATGATTTGAAAGCACTTTGTGTTTGAAAGGTGCATCTGTCCTTCACTCTCCCTCGCCCCATTGCATTACCTGGTGGTCGCGGTTGTTCGCGTAGAGCCCGTTGAGGTTGGCGTAGTGGCAGTTGCGGTACCACCATGCGCCACGGTAAGAGACAGCGCAGGGGATGATGACTCGGTTGGGGTCGCGGTCCTTGGTGGAGAAGACGCTGCCCGAGTGGTAGGTGAAAGCGTCGCCTGTGGAAGTGGGAAGAAGAAGAAGAAGAAGAAGAAGAAGAAGAAGAAGAAGAAGAAGAAGAGTTTGGATTTGATATCCCGCTTTATCGCTACCCTAAGGAGTCTCAAAGCAGCTAACACTCTCCTTTCCCTTCCTCCCCCACAACAAACACTCTGTGAGGTGAGTGGGGCTGAGAGACTGCAAAGAAGTGTGACCAGCCCAAGGTCACCCAGCAGCTGCATGTGGAAGAGCAGGGAATCGAACCCGATTAAGAGTTCACTGCTCTTAATTACTACACCATACTGGAAAGGAGGAGAGAGGGTTTGAAACGGAGCACAAATCTTGTGCTCAGCCTTGAATCCTTGGATCCCCCTGCTCAAACCTGCCTTGAGGTTCCCCCACTCAAAAGAATAATATAATATGAACATATGTATTGCTATGTATTTGTGGGCGACAGCTGCAACATCTAAGGAGAGGGAGAAGGCTTGTAAAAACAAACAAACACCTTTATCTATGCAGGAAGATTCAGGGCAGGCGAAAGAAAGTCCTTCTCCACACAGTGCATAGTTAAACTATGGAACTTACTCCCACATGAGGTAGTGATGGATACCAAACTGGCTGGCTTTAAAAAGAGGATTATACACATGTATGGAAGGAAAGGCTATCAATGGCTATTAGCCACCACAGTTAAGTTCTGCTTCCACTGTCAGAGACAGCATGCCTCTGAATAATAGTTTCTGGTTTGTTTTGTTTTGTTTTTAACCTTCTCATGTTCACAGAATCATAAAACGTTAGAATTGTAGAGTTGGAAGGGATCCCATTGGTCATCTGGTCCAACCCCCTACAATCTCAGCTAAAGCATCCATGACAGATGGCCGTCCAACCTCTGCTTACGGTAAAAACCTCCAGTGAAGGAGAGTCCACAACAACCTCCCAAGGGAGAACTGTCAGACAGCTCTTACTGTTCCTCTGAGTCAAGTTGCCCTGCAGACATCCTAAGCGCTCCCTCTGAAACCAAATTGCCTTTCAGCCTCCTCTTCTTGCAAGCTCTCTGACTGGATCCCACCTGACAATGGCGACGGTCTGGAAGCCCCAGCCCCAGCCCCCCCTCACCAGCAGTGCCGCTGTAACTGCCCAGGTGCAGGCGGTAATGATCAGCAGGGGGATCCACGCGGAAATTCTGATAGGTTGCATAGACAGATTCGTTCCCAGCCCGCAGGTCCACGCGCAGCTCGTAGTCCCCTGATGTCGTCAGCTGGTGCAGAGCATCGTTCCCTGGAGAGCAAGGCAGAGAGCAGGATGAGCCCTGTTTCCCTCGCACGCCCTGGTTCCCATCCTCCAGCAACATGGCTGTAACTTTAGGCTGCGTGTTTTCTTTTCTTTGGAGAAGAGGCTTCTGGTGACATTGCAGAAAAAGAGAGCCAGTGCGATCCGATTTTTTAGCCTGAGGGCCGCTCCCCCCTCCCCCATGCAACCTTCCAGGGGCCAGTAGCAAAAGCAGGAGGAAGTAGGGATGTTGTTTACCTTTGTACGTCAGGCTACTCTCTCTACACACATTGACGCACCCCTCTCTATCCTGCATATGGGCAAGCAAAAGGCATCACTATAGTGCAAGGACACATTGCAGCCAGGCAAAGATGCCCAAGGGGAGTGTTGAGCAATGCCAGTGAGGAGTGTGGCCTGGGGAGCATTCCAAGAGCCAGGTGAAGAGGCCCAGAGGGTCACCTTCGACCTCCGTCCCTGACATATGGCTTACGTTTGAGAGGTCTGGTTTTAAATCCCAGCGCGGCTGGGGAAAGCCTTTCTTGTGCCATGTGCTTTTTTTGCCTCCGTTCCCAGTTTGTAAAGGGACAGTGGCAACAAACTGGCCACAGCATCCTTTTGTGCAGATGGAGGAATTAAAGGGTAGCTAAGCGATGTACGCACCAAGCCAGAACTCCCGGGTGAGGTTGCCGAAGCCGGTGGCGTATTCCTGCCAGTTGCGCCAGAAATTGGTCTCGCCGTTCATCCGACGTTGGAAGACCTAAAGAGAAGGAGGAAGAGCGAAATGGCACGGTGGGGTGTGTGTGTGTGAGAGAGAGTTTTGTGCATGTGCATCCAAATGAACTTCTTGTGTGTTTATGTCTGCTGTGGGTAAACAAATAAAATTTGCATCAAGGTGGCGCAGTATCAGTGCCGGCTACAGATGGATTTCTGATAATGCAAATTAATGCCCCTCAACATGCTCCCAAACAGCACAACTGCATAAATGAAGAAACCCCACAGGGATGGGGGAATCTGTTTTGAGCTGACACCACCTTTGAATGTTTCTACCCATAAGTCCATTCCTCTGCTACCCTCCGTAATACTTACTATCCAGCCTCCTCCGTCAGTCTCCATGTCGCAGTACACCTGCAAGGGGCGGTCCTGGTTGCCCCCAAGATAAATCGTCCTCACTCTCGAGGTTCCTGGCCCATTCTGGCTCTCCTCTGCGCAATCCCGAGGGAAGGGGTATCTCAGGTGTCCTGCCGATAAAAGGAAAGACGACTCTGCCAATGTCTATCCTATATACTAATTGCAAGCTCGTTCTCTGTTTGCTGATCCTTATGTAGCTATCCATATGGATAGGCTCAGGGGAACCCCAAAGATACAAAACTAAAACTAAAACATGGGTAATATAAGGTGCTCCAAACTGTCCCAATGAAGACAGATTGACAGAATGCTGATTGACTGATGAAAGGAGGGTGAGCAGAAAACCTTGGGGCGGGGCATGCTGGAATGGAGTACGTGGAAGAGAGCATGGCCAGGTGGCTCAAATCCCAAAGAGGAGTATTCCATGCTGCAACATTTTGTCACAGTTCCCACTTCAGTATAAAGGAAGATAACCTCCATTTTCAGGAGCAGCTGCTGGGGGCACATATGAGGGACTGCTTGCCATTATTGTGCCCTGCTTATGAGCTTCCCAAAGGCACCTGTTACCAGACTAATGTTTGCGGCAGCGGCAGGGGTGGGGGGAGGGAAAGAACTAGATCAGATGAATGACATAATTCAATATTAAGTGAGATGAACTGTCTCAGAAACAGTGGAGGCTGGTCCATTGGGGAGAATGGGGCACTGACCCACCAACCTCAGCCAGCCCCCCCCCCTGCTGTTTTTCTTACTTATAATCATTGCAGAAGGAGGCACTGACTGTCTCAATGTTGCCCTTGTAAAATTCAGCAGGGAGGAGGATGGGGAGAAAACTGGAATGAGCTGGCTCACCCTGTCCTTTGCTCTCTGGCTCCACCTACTGTTGGCCTCCTCTGCCTTCTGCCCTGCCAGTCCCAATGGCTGTAAGTCACCATTGCTCAGAAGGGATTATTCTGAGAAAAACTGTTGGACACCACCGCCACTGGAATATACATGAAATTTCCCCACCCCTAGTTTCGCTGACTACAAATGGTGCAGAGACTTTGGGGGGCCAATTTTCACTTAGCATTTAAATCTTCCTGTTTCATAGCATAAAGGGGTCAAGGGTGTGGTCTCAAGATGTAGAATTGCAAGAGGGAATCCTCTTGTTCTAGAAAACAGCAGCAGTTTCCCCTCTTCCTCCTCGAGGAGCGTGTTCACACAAACAGAGATGAGTCTGGAGTTAATGACATGCGAGCCTCATTCTTATATGTGAATGTCATCACTGCAGGATGAAAAACTGGGGGGGGGGGGGAATGAAAAATGGGCATTCTCTCTCTGGTGCAGGTTTTCCGAAACTGTAAAAGCCTCGTGTGCCTAAAAAACAAATGTGTTGACCCGTGGATGCCCCAGGCAGAGCAATTACCGGTGGTGAAGGACGTGGCAGTTGGGGCTGTAGGAGTGCCTCTTCTCAGTGCCTGGACTTGAACCTGGTACAGACTGGAAGGAATCAGGTCTTGGAGTTCATATGAGGTGACAGAAGCGTCCACGGTGATCTCCTGTGGAGCAGACAATGGGGGGCAGTGAAAAGCCAAACCAATAACATGCTGTGAAGCTTACATGGTTAACCCCAAAACTCTTCCCCTATAGTAGAGTGCTCCCAGCCCTACTAACAGAAAGGTGAGTCAGCCAATGAGTCTGACACTTCATATATTCTCATGGAGGGATTGTTCAGGGCCTACATATCAGCTTTACATATTGGTAAGGTAAAGGTAAAGGGACCCCTGACCATTAGGTCCAGTCGTGTCCAACTCTGGGGTTGCGGCGCTCATCTCGCGTTACTGGCCAAGGGAGCCGGCGTACAGCTTCCGGGTCATGTGGCCAGCATGACAAAGCCGCTTCTGGAGAACCAGAGCAGCGCACGGAAACGCCGTTTCCCTTCCTGCCGGAGCGGTACCTATTTATCTACTTGCACTTTGACGTGCTTTTGAACTGCTAGGTGGGCAGGAGCTGGGACCGAGCAATGGGAGCTCACCCTGTTGCAGGGATTCGAACCGCCAATCTTCTGATCAGCAAGCCCTAGGCTCTGTGGTTTAACCCACAGCGCCACCCGCGTCCCTTACATATCGGTAGGATTGCCTAAATAAAAAATGTTTCAGCAGAAACCAAAGACAGTATAGAGAAGACACCTGCCTAATGTCAATGGGCAGGGAGTTCCAGAGTCTTCACAATACAATTTCTCTCCTGGGGAATCTGATACAAGATCAGTGATTGCCTGCTGCATAAAGGTAAAGGTAAAGGTACCCCTGACTGTTAGGTCCAGTCGCGGACGACTCTAGGGTTGCGCGCTCATCTCGCTCTATAGGCGAGCCGGCATTTGTCCGCAGACAGCTGCCGGTTCATGTGGGCAGCATGACTAAGCCGCTTCTGGCTAACCAGAGCAGCGCACGGAAATGCCGTTTACCTTCCTGGCGGAGTGGTACCTATTTATCTACTTGCACTTTGATGTGTTTTCGAATTGCTAGGTTGGCAGGAGCAGGGACCGAACAACGGGAGCTCACCCCGTCGTGGGGATTCGAACCGCCAACCTTCCAATTGGCAAGCCCTAGGCTCTGTGGTTTAGACTGTTTAATTCAATGGGCTCTGCTCTGTAGGTTTCGACTTGAAAACAAACCATGCCCTGTAGTGCCATCCCTGGAAATTCTCACTTCTCAGGGAACTGGGGAGTGCATAACCAGAACAATGCTAGACAGTTTGAAACCTTTGATCGTCCAGACGGGGTTTCATAGGTTAGCAGATATCCACCAGGTGGGGCACGGGGTGGCAACCAAGTGAGACGAGCACTGCGGGGTGATATTTCACTAGCCTGCAGATCCCGGGGTCCATCTGGTCCTGGAAAATGGAGAGGAATAAAGGTTTAAGAAAAACCAAAGCAGTACAGTTATCTACCTGGCACAGGGAAGATTCCCTCTCAATGCAACATGTCCCCTCTCAGCAGCGTAAACCAGAGGGACCCAAGAAGGAAGGGCTAGCTCAGTTGGCAGAGCATGAGACCCTTAATCGCAGGGTCATGTGTTTGAGCCCCATGTTGGGCGAAAGATTCCTGCATTGCAGGGGGTTGGACTAGATGACCCTCAAGGTCCATCCCAACTCGGCAATTCTATGATTCTATGTAAACTTGACTAAGGAGGACAAAATGAGAGCCCTGCAAGATCCAGGCTAAAGGCCCATCTAGCTGTTCTCACAGCTGCCAGCCAGATGTTTATGAGAAGCCTGAAAGCAAGACTTTACTCACTTGTGATTCTCAGCAGCTGGTATTCAGAGGCATATACTGCCTTTGACAGGAGAAGTACAACAGACATAGGACATGGTTCCCTCCCAAATCCATTTCAGGCCCTCCAGTCTCCATTGGCTGGCTTTTCTGCCCTATGTGAGTCTCGGAATGTCTCTATCTCTTCCCCGGACCCATCCGCATACCGGTGGTGAAAGTGGCGCTGGCGGGAGAACTGCGGTTCCCTCCTTTCTCCCCATACACGCTGGCCCGATATTCTGTGTCCAGGTGCAGCCCTGACAACTGCAATTCAGCCCGGTTCCCTGGCACTGACTCAGAGGCCCTTGCACCTGGGAGAGAAAGAGAAGAGACGTGTTATAAAGAATGGGCCCTGCTGCAAGTAGAGATGGGTGGATCTGTCAGCTTCGGGTTTTTTTTTGGGTTCTACCTTTTTTGCATTCACAGGTTCAGGTCTCCACACTGCCACATCACCTGCCATCTTAATTTTATTTTATTTTTTTTGAAAAGGTAACATGTTCATGGAAATTCACCAGCATTTTAGTGTGAATTACACACATCTGTAAGGAATTTTGCTCCTTAATTCTGGGCCACTTTCCACCACTGTCCCTGAACCACTAGTTTGCGTCTGACTCCAGCTGTGGGACTTTGAAGTTCTACTAACAATAACAATGAAGATTGCAGAAGTCCAAGGCTTACACACCTTTTCCTTTTGTCTTGTGGCTATGTCTACCTTTTGTGGCAACAAGTATAATGCAATTAATTACACTCTCAGTCTCCCCCCTGCCTCCCTACTGGAATAAGGGACTTAAAAGGTAAAGGGACCCCTGACCATTAGGTCCAGTCATGTCCGACTCTGGGGTTGTGGTGCTCATCTCACGTTACTGGCTGAGGGAGCCGGCATACAGCTTCTGGGTCATGTGGCCACCATGACAAAGCCGCTTCTAGCGAACCAGAGCAGCGCACAGAAATGCCGTTTATCTTCCCGCCAGAGCGGTACCTATTTATTTGCACTTTGACGTGCTTTCGAACTGCTAGGTGGGCAGGAGCTGGGACTGAGCAATGGGAGCTCACCCCATCGCGGGGATTCAAACCGCTGACCTTCTGACCAGCAAGCCCTAGGCTCTGTGGTTCAACCCACAGCGCCACCTGCATCTCAATAAGGGACTTGAACACCTGCAAAACATGCCACCCCTGCCCAAATCCCCAACTCTCACCACCGGCAGGCCCGTAGGTGACAATGTAGTTGTTCATCTGAGCCACAGCAGGTTGCCACGTAAGCACAGCTGACGAATCGGTTACGTCGATGGCACGCAAGTTCGAAGGACCATCCGGAACTGTGAGGAGGAGAGAGGAGGATGCTGAAGGAGGTACAAGCCCCGGCAGAACTGGTTGAAAGGACCCCAGGGAGAAGGTATGGGAGCGAACCCCCTTCTCCTCCTCCACCCTGAAACCCTGCATACACACTGCTGTGCTCAGGTTTGATGTGCAAATGGTCCAGATTGGTACAAGGTGGCTTCCTGGTCTTGGAAGAGACCGGAAGTGGTTGAGAGTTGTTGTTTCTATCATGCAATATTATATTTCAAATGGGTCACTAAGTTATTTATTTTTGTAGTCGTGCTTTTCACTATGACTTATTTGCGTTGGATCTGATGGGTTGTCAGGTGTGCGATCTTTGTTGTATATTCTGTCGTTCCTATGGCTTGTGAATTGCCTTGTGTATAGCAATGTGGAAAGGTGGTATACAAATTTAAAATGGCATTGCTGCAACGTGCTCTATGTGAAGCTTCCCGTAGGCTTCTCTGGAGTACAGTCGTACCTTGGGAGTCGGACGGAATCCATTACGGGAGTCCGTTCGACTTCTAAAACTTTCGGAAATCAAAGCGCGGCTTCGGATTGGCTGCAGGAAACTCCTGCAGCCGGATATTAGACTTTTCCAGTACGCAGTGGCTGCAGCTAGAATTCTTCTAGCACAAAAATGGAAACAAGAAGAATTACCAACGAAAGAAGAATGGACAGTGAAACTGACTGAGTATGCAGAAATGGACAAAATGACGGGAAGAATCCGGGAGCAGCGGGACCAGAAATTCATCAAAGACTGGTTAAAATTTACGAATTATCTAAAAGACAATTTACAATTGAATACGCTAATAGGACTTCAAGAAGTTTTGTAGTTAATGTGTAGAATTATTATTGTAAGTAGGATAGTAATAGTAGAAGGAATTCTTTTTGATATTGTAAGCAATGGTTGATTAAAGAAATATAATACTAAGATATAATTTAGAAAGCCATGTGAAGGGATTGAGGGAAGTCATGGCTTGTTAGCCAAATGGAAAATGTATGAAAATGTTTGTTTAAAAGTAGTATTGTATAGTATTGTAGTTTTAGTGTAAAAATAATAAAAATTATTTTTTTTTTAAAAAAAGGAAACTCCTGCAGCCAATTGGAAGCCGCGAAAGCCCCATTGGACGTTCAGCTTCCAAAAACAGTTTACAAACCGAAACAGTCGCTTCCGGGTTTGCGTCGTTTGGGAGCCAAAATGTTCGAGAACTAAGCTGTTCGAAAACCAAGGTACGACTGTACTGCAATGTGCTTAATGTGAGGTTTCGGCTGGAAACTGCAGCTGTTGCAGAATGCAGCAGCAAGGCTGCTGACTAGGACATCCCGTTGACGCCACAGAACACCTCTGCTGAGGGAGCAGCACCAGCTGCCAATATGCTATGGAGTGCAGTTCAAAGTTTTGCTTTTAGCACCTAAAGCCCTGAACGACTTGGAACCACCTCGCCCCATATATCCCTGTCTGGCAACTGTGTGCCTGTGATGGGCCCTGCTGGGAGGAGCTCCACATGCCCCAGAAGTGCACTTAGTTTGTACTAGGAACTGGGCTTTTAGTGTGGTCACTCCAGCACTCTGGAATCAGTTACAAGCTGAAATTAGACAGGCACATAGCATCTTGTCATTCAAGTGACAACTGGAGATGTTTCTGTTTAAGAAGGCTTTCCTAGAAATGTAACCAAGTCTGTTTACGGAATATTGCCAATGGTATAACTACAGAAATGGTTTTATCGCTTTTAGGTTGCTTTTAGAGATTGCATCTCCTGCATTTTATCATTTTGTTTTTTGTACGTTGCTTCGACAGTTTCCGGGTGTGAAGTGGCTTATAAATCTGGAAAACAAGGAAAGGAATAAAATTATGGGGGTGTTGCAGCTTTTTTCCACGGACGTACCTGTGGTGACATAACCCACCAAGGGCTCGCTTTCTTCGAACCCACGAACAGACATCACAGTGACCTCATAGCTGGCCCCGGGGGTCAGGCCCTCAATGGTTGTTCGGAGCTTGGATCCATCCACAGAGATGCTCCTTGGCTCTCCTGCAACAGAATTAGCAGGTCTCAAATCTCTGCAGAATTGCAGGACACCAGGATGTCAAAGGCTTGTCTTAGGAGGCAGCACATTGTTCTTCAACTGGCCAGGACTGCGGTGTCACAGGCTGACTTAAGCTGCTGTCTGGACTCCAAGAGTAGGATTGCTGCTAGGGATGGGCAGATCTGCCAGGTCATTTCTCTCAATTTCTGACTTTTCCAAACCTTAATAGTTTAGTCTCCACATGTCAACATAGGTTTGTGGATTATTATTATTATTTAGCTCCCCATGAAAATCCATTGGTATTTTAGTAAAGTATATACACATTTTGCCTGAATTGCAACACAATTTCCCCTAATTTTTGATGGTATCAAAGATATCTAGGGAGCTAGTAATGCCACCCCATCTAAAGGTAAAGGTAAAAGTAAAAGTAAAGGACCCCTAGACGGTTAAGTCCAGTCAAAGGCGACTACAGGGTTGTGGCGCTCATCTTGCTTTCAGGCCGAGGGAGCCAGTATTTGTCCACAGACAGCTTTCCGAGTCATGTGGCCAGCATGACTAAACCACTTCTGGTGCAACGGAACACCATGACGGAAACCAGAGTGCATGGAAACGCCGTTTACCTTCCCGCTGGAGCAGTACCTATTTATCTACTTGCACTGGCGTGCTTTTGAACTGCTGGGTTGGCAGGAGCTCACTCTGTCATGGGGATTTGAACCACCAGCCTTCCAATCAGCAAGCCCAAGAGGCTCAGTGGTTTAGACCACAGAGCTCCTCACGTCCCCTTTGCTACCCTGTCTACCCCACGGGAGACAGGATACAAGGCCTCACCTCCATCTGAGGGCTGGAAGGAAACTTTATAACCATCAACACGAGATGACGGTGACCTCCAGTTCGCCACCACAGAGGTCTCGTGGATGTCACTGAAGAGCAGGTCCCGGGGGCTATCCAGCTCTGGAAGGAGAAAGAGAAAAGGGAACAGATTGTTTTGTTGCATGCATGAGAGCTCGGAGCTGCATCGTTGGAGCTCCTAATGTCATGTTCTTCCTTTTAAAAAAAGTTTGAAGGGGAAGAGAGGAGCTGGATTTGGATTTGGGCTGCTGCAGCAGCACAAGGGGACACAGGGCTGGATCCGCCGCCCCTGCTCTCCCCATGGAGTGGCCCTGAGCCCAACAGCCTGCTTTTTTGGAGAATAAAATTACGCAGGGGGTTCCAGTTGCATGACTCCAACATAACGTATCGTTTGGCCCTCGGCATCCAAAACAATACCCACGCTTTGGCACCTGCCTCTCTGTTGCTCGCTTACCCCCCCCCCCACTTGAAATCCTCCTCCCTTTCTCCTGGGATTAACTGTGGCCAGTTTGGCTGACCGCAAAGGAAACAGAGAAACGCCAAAGATTAATTCCTCGGGTCTCACAAAGGAAACCACAGCTGGAAGCCAGCCGAACCCTGCGAGCTAAGCCAGGGCTGCAGCTGTTGGGGCTGCTTCTCGCTGCCTCCTAAAAGATCAGCTCGGACCCTTCGAGATAACCGCTTCTGCATTGCCCCCTCCCCTCCCCATGGCCCTCTTAAGCCTAGGTTAACTGGTACAGTTTGGTGGCTGCAGCTGGCTGTGTTGTGCTCAGGGCTGAAAGTGTGTGTGTGATAGAAATCCTCAATTTTTTTTTAATGCATTATTGAACAAAAGAAGTAAAAATAATTCTATGTTTTGCAGAGTAAATGAGGGACAAGTTGGTTTTCTAAAAACTCCCTCTCATTTTTGCTGCTTCGTTTGTGGGTGGAAGAATGAGGGCATTTCGGCACTGAAAGAAAATGGGTTAAAATGAGGGTTGGAAGAGAGTTTAGCAGTGGTGATGCAAATGTTTCCTTGTAGCCACCATGCTCTCCCTTCCCACCCACCCCCACCCCCGTAGCCCCTTGGCACAAATGCTACATCATCATGTAGAGTTGCTAACAGATTATTGGGGGGGGGGCAGTGAATGGTGGCTGCTGGGAACAGCTTGCATTGCCACTTTTACCGGTGCCAATGTGTCTTGCTTGCGAAACTTTCAGCAGCAGTGAAGACAGCAAAGAAAGGGGGGGGGCTCTTCTTTCCCTCTCCTAACTTCATGCCAAAAGCTCTCAGCCTTTATCCTTTCTTCTCCTGCAAAACCAATCTCATAGGCTCTCTGCCTCTTCAGTCTTCCCCATTTCTTCCTTCCATTTCTGCCCAGCAACACCAGGCCTCTTGTGTGTCCAACAGGACGTGGTGTGGGTTTCCCTCTCCCCCCCACACTTAACTGGCCTTCTGTTTTTCTCACACGAGCTGCATCAACAAATCTGTTCAGTAGCTAGAGACAGTTTCTTACAACAAACATTCCATGACATCATGGAATCTCAGCCAATAGCTGTGGGGCAAGTCTCACAAGTAAATGGCAGCTAGTTTTCCTAGCTGTAACATGGAATATGGATTCGGATTTGCCTCACCCAGCATTTGCCTCACCCAGCATTCGGATTTGCCTCAACCCAGCAGGGGGTTGGACTGGATGGCCCTTGTGGTCTCTTCCAACTCAATGATTCTATGATTCTATGATTTACTAATGCATGCAAGCGTAATTCAGCTGACGGACTCCAGGAGATTAAGACGTTTTCCTCCTGCTTTTCTGGGTAGCAAAGTGGCATGTGTGGCTTTCTTACCTGTCCCACTTGTCGTTGCCACTGTGTTGATGCTGGCCGCTTCTGACCCGTCCTGGATGCCATAGACAGTAAGGCTGTACTCAGTGTTGGGTGAAAGGCCCCGAAACATGACAGAGCGGTCATCCCCGGTCACATTGATTTTCTTGGTCGGTGTGGGACCCATTTCACTATCTGGAACAGAGTTCTTGCGCTGGACCAGAAAGAAATCAAACTCTCCTTTGGGAACTTCCCATGTGAGCTGCAGCGTAGTGGGTGTCACCTCAGAGACAACCAAGTTTTCAAGGAAGGCCCGTTCGTTGGCCTCTGGGAAAGCTATGGGATAAAGAATAGAGATGAGTGAACAGGCAACAAATTGACAGATGAAGTTCAGATTAAGTATACAGTGATTAACATCACACCCCAAAATCATCATAATCATCACCCTAACTTCACAGAATTGAACTGGGGGTGACTAATCAGAAAAGAGATCTTGGGGTTGTAGTGGGCAGCTGAATGACTATAGGATCGCAGGATGTGACAAGACAGAAAATGGTGAATTCCATGGTGGGGCTTGTTAGGAAGGGGGCCAATTTGGCTGGGAAGACCCCTCAGCCTCTGTGGCCCTTAGGACTAGAACCAGAGATGGATTAACAATTAAGCAAAATAAGCACATGCTTAGGGCATCAAGGGTAGGGGGGGGCACCACAGTTATTATCAATTGCTGGATTTTTAACACAAAATAAAATAAAAAATTCCTTCCAGTAGCACCTTAGAGACCAACTAAGTTTGGCCAAACTGCGGGAGGCAGTGAAGGATAGGCGTGCCTGGCGTGCTCTGGTCCATGGGGTCACGAAGAGTCGGACACGACTGAACGACTGAACAACAACAAGTTTGTTCTTGGTATGAGCTTTCGTGTGCATGCACACTTGTTCAGATACTTCTTCAGATTTTTAATGTTAATGGTCACAAATGGTTCAGCTGAATGTTCTTTTTCTCAGCTGAAATATATTAAAAATCCCGGCAGAACAACCATGCAACAAGGCATGCTGGGTGTCTTATCTCTGCTAATTACAGAAGCAGATGTGTTATGTAAGACTAGTTTTGAGGATCTGATCAAAGACTGCAATGAGAAAAAGTAGAACTTTTTTCAAATATAAAGTGGAAGTATTCAAAAATAAACATCGTTTCCCATCTTACTGTAGGTTTCATTTCATTTAGAAAACGGGAAAATTATTTTACGGCTTATTCGTGCTCGTATTTTGAATTAGATATGTATGGGGCCACCAAAATCTTTTAAGTGCTTAGGGCCTCTAAAGGTCTTAATCCGGCCCCCAGCTGGAACTCATGAACATCCAATGAAGCTGACTGTTGAAATATTAAGGACAAAAAAGAAAGAAAGCACTTCTTCACACACCGCATAGTAAAACCACGGCACCCACTCCCCTAGGAGGCAGCAACGGCCACTGACTGGGATCAGGCCCAAACAGAGGTGGGGTCATATGTGCCACTTGGCCTGGGCCTCCGATTCCAAAGGGGGCCTCGGTCAGCATATTCACAGTTGCTCACCATTATTTAAATGTAAATCCTTAAAATAATCCTTTTCCCTATGTATTTTTTAAAAAGCACTATTGTACAGTGGTACCTCGCTAGACAAATGCCTCGCCAGACGAAAAACTCGCTAGACGAAAGGCATTCACTAGCAAAAGGCTGACTCGCAAGACGAATTTTCCTATGGGCTTGCCTCACAAGACGAAAAATTTTCGCGATTTTTTTCTTTCTTTCGCCAAACCGCTCTTCCCCCGTTGGTGCTTCGCAAGACGAAATTTTCGCTAGACGACAGCACTCGCAGAACGAATTAATTTCGTCTTGTGAGGCACCACTGTATATGAAAATGTGAAAATTAATTATATACTTACTTATTTATAAGACTTCGGAGATCCCCAGGGTAAAAAAAAGGGGGGGGGCACATTATCTACCTGGCCCATCCCTCTGCCTGGCTCTGCAAGGGCCTGACTGGGATGGCATTAAAGGAGCATTAGACCAATTCATGGGGGAGATGGCAATCAATGGCTAGTAGCCATGATGGCTATGCTCTGCTGCTGCAGTTGGCGGCAGCAGTGATTCTGAATCCCAGTTGCTGGAAGCCACAGGAGGGGAGAATTCTCAAGTCCTGTTGGCTGGCTTCCTACAGGCATGCGGTGGCCACAGTGAGAACAGGATGCTGGACTAAAGTGGGCTATCGGCCTGATCCTGCGGGGATTCTTATAAGATAAGAGAAGAGAAGATTCCTTTATTGTCATTGTACAAGTACAAGTACAAGTAATGTTGTACAAGTGCAACGAAATTGGGTGCCATCTTCTTATGTACTCTTCAGAACACACACTTTTAACTAGATGTGATAAGTTGTTGTTGTTCAGTCGTTCTGTCGTGTCCGACTCTTCGTGACCCCATGGACCAGAGCACGCCAGGCACGCCTATCCTTCACTGCCTCTTGCAGTTTGGCCAAACTCATGTTAGTAGCTTCGAGAACACTGTCCAACCATCTCATCCTCTGTCGTCCCCTTCTCCTTGTGCCCTCCATCTTTCCCAACATCAGGGTCTTTTCCAGGGAGTCTTGCCTTCTCATGAGGTGGCCAAAGTACTGGAGCCTCAACTTCAGGATCTGTCCTTCTAGTGAGCACTCAGGGCCGATTTCCTTGAGAATGGATAGGTTTGATCTTCTTGCAGTCCATGGGACTCTCATCAGAGTCTCCTCCAGCACCATAATTCAAGAGTCTCCTCCAGCACCATAATTCACCATAATTCAATGTGATAAGGGCAGGGTTCAAACTGCTGGTGCCACGTGTCTAGGTTGTTCCTTGGCCCTGCCTGTGGCTGATCCTCCAGCCGTGCCTCTTACCCCCGGCTCCATCCTTCTCCTCTGCAACAGGACCGGCCTTGAGAAAGAGACGTCAGCGCCACAAGGCTCTTGCCTCATTTTTCAGACAGGCTCGCATGCTGCACACGCCAGCACATTCCCCCCCCCCTTTGCGTAAACACCGAACGTAAGTGTCGGCCGCTGTCAGCTCATTAGTAAGTGGCCTGACTTGTACCATTAATCTCTCCACACATTTCTGCGTTTTGCGTGCGCGCTGCTCCTTTGACGAGCACGGGCTGTTGCTCTGAGCCAGTTCTCGTATTTTTTTTAAGCCAAGGAAATGGAGCTGGATCTAAACTCGGATCTCCTCACTCTGCTGACTGAGCACACTTACAGTGAGGCTGGCCGGCCTAGAGGGGCAGGGAGTGAAAGAGGTCCCAGCAGGAAAATCTCTTCACTTTCTGGGCTGTGGGAAGCCTTGGAGAATTTTTGGGAAAGGCTCATAAGGCAATGAATGGTAGAGCAGATGCTTGCATGTAGAAGGTGGTTATTTGGGGGACAATTGCCTCAACCCCTTTACGTTCAGGAGAGGCCCTCTAAGAGAACCTGTCATTTTCAGTTTCACCCAGTTTCTCATTCTTCCAAAGTTCGGTTCTCCACAATTGCATATTGGGTTGAGATTTGTTTTTGTTTTTTAAAAATATTCTCCATTATAATCCATGAGCATTTTAGTGTGATTTTATCCTTATAGACACATTTTTGCGTGCAGTTTCACCCAAGATACACATTTTTACAAAGCCATTTCCACTAATACAACACATTTTTGCATATTATTTTCACCAATATATGCATTTTGCATGCTATTTTGACCAATATAGCACCCTAGTATATGCATTTTTGAACACACTGCTTGGCTGGAGAAGCTTGGCTGAGGGATGAGACTTGGAGTCCAATGACATCTGCAAAGCCCCAAGTTCGCTATCCCTAGCTTAATGGATCATCCATGTTCAGAGGCACTATGCCTCTGAATATCAGTCACTGGGGAGAAAGAGTAAGATTGCCCCACATCCCTGGGGCATCTGGTTTGCCACTGTGGGAAACAGGATGGTGCTTTAGTCTGATCCAACAGAGCACTTCTTTTGTTCTAAGAAGAAGTGGTGAAATGGGAAGGACAAAAGAAGAAGAGAGGCTATGGAGTAGAGGAAAAGGATACAAATATGAGAGTGACAGGAAGAAAGACCTATAGGTGGTTCTAGAAGGGAAGATGCAATGACAGAGCAGCAATTCAGACCCTTGACATGGACTGGTTGGACCCAAAGGAATAGTGGGAGAAACCAGCTGGGGAACCCTCAAGAGAAGAAAGCTCAGAGCCCGGAGAGTGGTGGTGGGACCAATGAGTGGTCAGAGGGAGAAAATAGAAAATTCTTTCTAGTAGCACCTTAGAGATCAACTGAGTTTGTTTTTGGTATGAGCTTTCGTGTGCATGCACACTTCTTCAGATACACTGAAACAGAAGTCATCAGATCCTTAAATATAGTGAGGGAGTGGTATTACTCAGAAGGGTGGTGGGAATGGGTGATCAGCTGATAGGTGTGGAAAACCTGTTGACGACCTGTTGATGAGGGAGAAAAGGGAGCAGACTGGGAGGAGGAGGTATCAGAAGCTGAAGAGGAAACAGGGCTTAGTGAGCAGGGAGAGTCTGTGCCAGAGAGAAGTTCAGAATCAGAATCAGACCCAGAAGCAGGAGAGCAGGGAGGCTAAGAGGAAGAGATGAGTCAGGCTGGGGAAGAATCCAGGGGGTCTTCCCCTCCTGCTGCGGCAAGCTCCCTTCCCCCCTGGTCTCCCAGGACCAGGTGAGACATGAAGCAGGAGGAGCAAAGGCAGACACACCAGTGGAGTCTCAGATTGCTTGGGAAGGATCTGGGCAAGGAGAAAATTTAGGCAGCTGTGGGAAGGCAGGGACCTTCAGACTCTGCAAGTACATCACAGGGTGCAAGACCTACTGAAAAAGAATTTAAGAGTGCTCATTAGGCACCCCTAAACAGATCCCGTTTCTTTTAATAAAGAGTTCACTTTCTCTGTGTGGTTTATTGCTGGCTCACTTCTAACAACCATGTTACCTGTGACAGCATCTATAGAGATGGGCCCGTGCCACTTCCTGCCAGAGATGCCATAGAGGTTGAACTTGTATCTGTGGGAAGTGGTCAGGTCCTTGATGACGACTGTGCGGGAATCAGCATCGACGGGTACTGCCTGGAGCTTTCCGTCAGCGTCCTTGTACTGGATGAGGAAGGAGTCGAATTTCCCAGCAGAGATGGTCCACGAGAGGCGGACAGAGTCCTGAGTGACCTCGGAAATGGAAAGATCGCCCAGTGTGGGCTGGACCTCTGTTTTCACAATTGGGGCTAGAACAAATAAGAAGAGCAGCAAAAATGAATGTGAATCATCTTGTTCTGTTATGTAATGTGGATGCTAGCCCCTAATTTATTTATCTCACAACATTTATGTAATGTTTGATTGTACAGTCATCCCTTGGATCCCAAACGCCTTGGTACTTGGACGTTTTGGCTCCCGAATGCCGCAAACCTGGAAAGTGAGTGTTCCGTTTTGCGAACTTTCTTTGGAACCCAGATGTCCAACAGGACTTCCATGGCTTCCGATTGGCTGCAGGAGCTTCCTGCAGCCAATCAGAAGCTGTGCTTTGGTTTCCGAATGTTTTGGAAGTTGAACGGACTTCCGGAACAGATTCCGTTCGACTTCCAAGGTACGACTGTAATAAAACCACCACTATGTGGTTTACAAAAAAATAAATAAACTCAAACATTAAGATTATATAAGATTGTATAAAATGCATTTAAAAACATTAAAAAGTGAATTATAATAAACAGTAAGCAAAATGATTAAAACACATGCCAGCATTCCATATGCTGGATAGGTATGCCTAAACAAAATATTTACATGTTTCAGCCAGGTGCTGAAAAGAGTGCAGCGAAGGTGCCTGCCTGATGTCTAAAGGCAGGGAGTTCCAAAGTTTAGGTGCTGCCACAGTAAAAACCAATTTATTACAAGTATGGAATAAGTATCATGTTCTGCAGCTATGGAGTAAGGCAATGGCACAAGTAGATTCAACCCCAATATAGCCCTGTTTGTTCAAACAGGATAGCAGAAGTGGAGTAAAGTATGGGAAATTATAAAAAAAACTGCAGGTAAGATGTGCAATATAAGAACAACTTTTCAGATCTGCTCATCATCCATAACTGGTACAGAGGTGAGAACTGCAGGATACAAAATATACACAGTCAAGATAAATCTATACTATATTTATATAGCTATACTGTAGACATGCATAGGCACTGGGAATGCAGGAGTGAAAGAGTCTCAAAGGAGGATAAAATCAAATGAATAAAACTGGGGGTGGGGTGGGGAGAAAGAGGGGGGTGTTATATCCTCCCCAGGAATTCTGACCTGTTGCTGCTTCAGTGGAAATGGGTCCAAGACGCTTCCGTCCGGAGATGCCAAATAGGTTGAACTTATATTTACGGGAGGGCACCAAGCCGGAGACTATGACATCGCGGGAGTCTCTGTCCACAGGCAGTGCCTGAGCTTTGCCCTCCGCATCTCGGTACTGAATGATGAAAGAGTCAAAATCCCCGGACCGGACACTCCAAGACAGACGGACAGTTGTGCTGGTGATGTCAGAGGCTGAGAGCTCCCCCAGAGTGGGCTTGGGAGGGGCTGGCTGTTCTGAAACGGCTAAGGATAGGAAAGAGAGAGGCAGAAGCTTGAACCAACGAGGCTTTGATAAAAAGCCTTTATTTCACCTCCACGTTATATTTTATCTAAAAAGGAACAGCCATGTTAATCTGCAGTGGCAAAAATTCCAGGCACCCATGCCTGGTTCATTGGGAAAACTCCAGAAGAAACAGTAGCATAAATACATTTCTCGGGTCACAATCCACACCATATCCATATATTAAAAATGCATCTAAGGTCTCCCCACCCCCACCCCCCACCCCAAAAAAATCCTGGGTTAAATTGTGTCATTAACCAGCAGAACCACTACTCATTTTCCTTTAAAATCTATGCAGGAACATTGCAGAGTTAATTAATATCCTGCAGAGTTAATTAATACATCAGGCACCAGGGGGAGTAGTGCCTTTGTTGTGCAGAAGTGTATACTGTATAAGGTAATGAAGCAGTGATCCTGGGGCTTAGAATACAACAGGTATAGTAGGGCTGCCATACATCCAGAATTTTTCAGACATAGCCTAACTTTTGTGTCCAACATTTCAAAGATAAAAACGATATATTTGTGAAAACAGGCACACTTGTTCTCGTATGAGAATATGAGAAATGGGGGGAAGGGGAAAGGAAAATCAAATATGTCATTTTTATATGTGAAATGTAAGAGGATTTTTTTTTTAAACATAAAAAATGACTGTTTGGCCAGGAAGTGAGGAGTGGGCAGCTGAATTTCTGGAGGTCGGGAAACAAGAGAGCTTTGCGAATGGCAGAAATAAAAATTTAAAACATGGACTGAGAAAGTAACAGCAATGGTATAGGGTTAAATTAAGGGGGTCCTTTTCTGTGAGTGCATGCTGAGGAAAGGCATGGTGCCTGTTGGGAAGTGGAAGAGCAGGAGTTAATTTCGTTAGGGTGGAAGTCAACTAGCCAAGAGGGTCATGTGGGGAGGTGTTGCTTAGCAACCAAGCACAGTGGCATGATCCTCCCTGAGGTAGTGGCATGCTCTTACTGCTGTGTATTTCTGAGGGAGTTTTCTTCTGTATGTTTGGTTGAATGTCTGTGCTGTGTGCAAGGCTAGAACTACATAAGAAAGACAAAACTTTGCTGTTCTTTTCTCATCAAATGGAACAGGCACTTTTTAAATTCTTTTTTTCTTAGTAAAGCCTTATGAAGAATTTCTGTCTGGGCTCCGACTGCGTTATTTAAGTAACTTTGCCAACAATGCCATAGTAGATGGGTCTACTGTTACTATGTGTTTCCCAGTGGCAAGCTGAAATCCAAAACAGAAAAGCATCAGCAAAGCCCACAGCTCTCAAGATGTGCTACTCAGGAGAGGGGAGAGCGATTTGTGTGTGAGAGAGACCTAGAATGAAAAGAGAAATGGTTACTAGGTGGCTACTGAGCCACCAGGGCTGACCTGTGGTGGCCTCTGTAGAGATGGGCCCGAGACGTTTGCGGCCAGAGACGCCGTAGAGGTTGAACCTGTATTTGTGGGAGGGGACCAGATCATGAAGCCGCAGCGAGCGCAGGCCACCATCCACAGGCAAAGCGTGGGGATTGCCATCCGCATCCCGGTACTGGATGATAAAAGAGTCGAAATTCCCAGTCTCCACAGTCCAGGAGAGGAGGACTGATTCTGGGGTGATGTCTCGGGCTGACAATTCTCCGAACTTCAGCTGAGTCAGGGCCCCAGGCTGGGTACCTGGAACAGAGACATGAGATACGAGATGCCGGATTAAAAATATTTTAACAGTGAAGCCGCAGAGAGCAGCTACTGGGAAATTTTGCCATTTAACACAGATATAAAGAACAAAGAAACAGCTAAAAGGAACTGAAAAGAAAGGTTACAGTATTATAAAGCACAGCAGCCTTCAATCTTTTCAGACCTGGAACACACTTTGAACACACACATGCACTTCGGGACCATTTCTTTCTTTATTTATTTTTGCTACATGGCAGTAATGCTGCTATTGCAACCCATTTTGCATTAGGCTTCAGCCTGAAAGTGGGCCCTCACCAACCCGCTGAAGCCCAATGACAAAGCACATCTGTTTGTCAATGTTTCCCCCCCCCCCAAAAAAAAACCCCAAAGCCACACGTTTCAACTGATTTCAGCTTGGTAATAGCGTAATGGTAATTATAAGAGCTGTTTTTTTGTTTAAAAGAAGGCTATTGGGTGCCTGTGCGTAGTTTGGTTGAAAGTTGAAGAAGGCCAGAGGTCTTGTGGGTTTAAAGCCCTCTGCAATTCTCCTTGTAATCTGAGCAGCGGCAGTTATTGTTCAAACAAGGAGATATTCCCACATTGGTAGTTGGCCTCCAATACTCACTGCCGTGAATTGGGACATACTGGGAAGTGATGGAACAGGCCCAAATGTGGTAATACGAACAGGGAAAGCAGTTCAGGGATACATATTTCTTTACAGAGAAGCGTGACACCTTGGAGGGTTAACATCCCCTCATGCGCTATCAGGGCCTATCAGGAGGACAACACTCTGAGGAGTTGGGTCTTTCTCAGAGTGACCCCCCCCCCTCACCCAGCCCTAGAGGCTGAGGCGCTTGATCAAGGAGGGAGGGAAAACAAGAGATTGGAGGAGCAAGCTGTGGCAAGCCCCCCAAAAGTCAAGCAAGATGGGCAGGAGAAAGGAGCAGGAATACTTTCTCCCAGCAATGCTAAGAAACCAGGGAAAAGAGCCTGCAGAGCTGGGAAGAGCCTGGAGCCAGTCAAGGGCACCTGCAGGAACGCTTCCAGTGGCAGGAGGGTGGGGAAAGTTAGAAGAAGAAGAAGAAGAAGAAGAAGAAGAAGAAGAAGAAGAAGAAGAGGAGGAGGAGGAGTAGTAGTTTGGATTTGATATCCCGCTTTTCACTACCCAAAGGAGTCTCAAAGCGGCTAACATTCTCCTTTCCCTTCCTCCCCCACAACACACACTCTGTGAGGTGAATGGGGCTGAGAGACTTCAGAGAAGTGTGACTAGCCCAAGGTCACCCAGCAGCTGCATGTGGAGGAGCGGGGACGCGAACCCGGTTCCCCAGATTACGAGACTACCGCTCTTAACCACTACACCACACTGGCTCTCTTAACCACTCACCACACTGGTTAGGAGGGGAGCAGGCTTGCTTCTCACACAAAAAATGAGAAAACTAGGATTTTGCCTCATGTCTCAAATGCTTGTCGAACTCTCTTTCTTTAATGAAATGTGGGAATCTGGGGATTATGGTTTATCGGGGTCTAAGAGCACAGTGAGGACCCGAGGAGCCTGCATGTGGGAGATCCTTTGTAGCACTGACTGAGGCCTAATTCCCTCTGAGGTCATGGATGCTATACAGACTACCAGTGCTTTTTTCTGGGGGGGACGCGGGGGGATGCATACCCCTAAACATTTTGTGAATCTAAGTTTGTCCTCATTGAAGGACAGTATTTCAATATGTGTAGAAAAATGAGAGTACCCCTAAACATTTTTTTTTAAAGAAAAAAAGCACTGCCGGTGACTCCATTTACATGAGGGTTACTTTCTGGAGACAGCACATAAAGCCAAAATTGCATATAGTCAAAGCGCATGGGTGGGTGGGATTGCCAAAGTCCTCCCCCCCCCGACGCATGCCGCCTTATTATTATTATTATTTTGCCAAGCGTGTAAAGCTGAAAGTGTACAAGTAAATGCGTGCACATTGCGAGTTACTCAGTGCCGTGGGGGCAAGGCAGGGCTCATGTGACTGAAAATAAATTATCTCTACACCGCAAGCCGGCACGTGCCAGGGACAAGGGTTTGGGCCTAGTTGATGTACAGTGGTGCCCCGCTAGACGAATGCCTCGCTAGACGAAAAACTCGCAAGACGAACAGCATTCGTCTAGTGGAAGCTGCCCCGCAAGATGAAAAAGTCAATGGGGCTGCTTCGCAAGACGAATTTTTTTTTTTAGCGCGAAGACCTCCGCGCTCCATTGCCGCTTTGCTAGACGAAAAATTCGCTCTACGAAAAAACTCGTACAACGAATTATTTTCGTCTAGCGGGGCACCACTGTATTAGTTTTCTACATGGAGGAATCGTTTCATGAGGGAGCTTTCCATTCTGCAAGTCTCCCACTCATACACCCCATTGCAGACTCAAGTGGGGCAGCTGGAGCAAAGCCAAGGCCTTTGTTCTAAATGGGTGTTTGTTGCTGTGCCCCCTGGGAGAACGTCCCTAGCCAGTTCCTGACAGGCTGGCGCTTGGAGTGCACCCCGTGGCAAATGCCACCGAAAAGAACAGCCTGTATTTCCTCTTCCCTCTTCACTTTAAACAGCTCTCTGAGTGAACGGGGTCTGAAAAAGAGACTGAGCGAGCGCAGTTAGGACTGCCAGGCCGTGGAGCAAGGAGAACCCGGTTCAGGTCCCTGCTCAGCAGGCTGATCCTTTATATTTCAGCCTAGCCCACCTTGCAGAACTGTTGGAAGGATAATGCAGGGGAGGAAGAACCGTGCACACCGTCTAGAGCTGCTTGGAAGAAGGCTGGGATATAAATACAGTTAACAGTACAGTACAGGGATTTAAAAGGAAAAAAATAGTTTGTTAAGCTGAAGTCACAATTCATGTGAGAGGCAGGTTTCTTTCTTTCTTTTTTGAATTACGTTTCTCACAATGCAGCCACCGCCATTCTGCTAAGGAAAGAAAGTTTGTGTGTGTGTGTGTGTGGGAACCATAGCTTCCAAACCAAGGACCCCTGCCCCCCCCCCCCAGTGAAGGTGTCATCTGACCTGTGACAGCATCTGTGGAAATGGGACCGAGACGCTTGTGTCCGTAAATGCCATAAAGGTTGAACTTATATCGGTGAGAAGGAGCCAGGTTGGGGACGGTGACGTTACGGGAATCACCGTTTAGGGGCAGCACCTGGGGCTTGCCCTCTCTGTCTTTGTACTGGACAAGGAAAGAGTCGAAGTTGCCTGCAGGGACGCTCCAAGAGAGGCTGACTGAGTCGCTGGTGGTCTTGGACACAGAGAGATCTCCGAGCCTGGGCTGAGTTTCCTCACTTGTTGCTGGTTCTGGGGCTAGAGGGGGAAAGAAGGGTGCAGAGTGGAAAATGAAGAGGTTCTTGTCACAAGCTGAAAGCCTAAAGTGCGCTATATATATATATATATATATATATATATATAGTCAAGCTATCTCAACCAGGAGAAACACAATGGAGAATGTCAACCTGTTGGAGAAGAAGCTGGTGAGATGGATTTGAACCATAATTTTTTTTTGGGGGGGGGTAGGGTGCTTGGTGCCCCTTTTAATAACTCTCTGCATGGGACCAAACACTGTGTTTTTCCATGTATAAGACTATGTTTCCCCCTATTTTTTCAAGTTTAAAATTGGGGGTTGTGCTATACACGGATAGTGCATATGGGGGATAGTGCATATGGAGTCCCGAAAAATAGGGGTCATGTTATACACGGAAAAATATGGTAATTTTAAAGGTATGCTTGGGTTTGGGTCCCGTCCAGACACCCCTTTTTATTGCACATTCATGATTTGCTCTCTTGATGTGGATGTGAGCAATCAGAGCTTTCTACATTTCTTCTGCCTGCAAAAGTTTTTTGGGGTTTCAAAGTGACTCATTTCTAATCAGTGCATATCCTGCTAAATATTCTAGCTTTTAAATGTTCTGGTTTATTTTTCAAAATCTCCTTGAGAGTTTCAACAATAGACCATGTCAACACTCCACCTGCTGCAAAATGCTGCACCTAGACTGTCGATGGGCACATAACTTTGGTACTCAAGAGCTTCCACTGGCTGCACATCTGCTATCAAGCCAGGTTCGCTGTTCTTACATTTGCAATTCCCTTAACATCTTTGTTCCAGGATACCTCAGGGACTACTTAATCCCCTATATTCCTGCCCAATAACCGAGGCCTTTGGGTGAGTCACCGTTAGTGGTCCGCCGCAGCTCGGATGCAAGGCTCATATCCATCAGGAGCTGTGCATTCTGTATTATGGGCTCAAAAACAGTGGAACCCCCTTCCACTTGATGTCAAGCAAGCCCTCTTGAACTTCCAGTGCCTGCTGAAGGTTTTTTTAAATGGACTTCTCATTTTGTAGTTTTAACTCATTCTTATTGCACCAAGTTTCTTGCATAGTTAATTGTAATTTAGCGCTATATAAATTGACTGCATGAATGAATGAATGAATGAATGAATGAATGAATGAATGAATGTGGAAACCCTGGAGACCCTTCTCTGAAGACTGATGTTTTGAAAACCACCACCTTAGACCAAGGTGTCCTTCTGCCCTCTTTGTTACACTTCAAACCTGGGAAAAAAGTTTCCCTTTCACATTCCTTTCCTGCACCTGTTAGGGAAGCAGGGGCTCTGTCATTTAAAACACCAACAACTCATAGAGTTGTGATTACAGTGTCAATGTGGCCAAAGTGAAAGGCATCCAGGGAGCTACGAACAAGCCTCTGCTGACCTGTGACAGCATCAGTCGAGACAGGCCCAAGGCGCTTAGAGCCAGAGACTCCGAAGATGTTGAATTTGTATCTCTGCGACGGCACGAGGTTGTAGAGGTGGAGGGAGCGCATGGTGCCATCCACAGGTAACACCTGGAGCTTCCCTGCAGCATCCTTGTACTGGATGAGGAAAGAGTCAAAGCTACCTTCCTGGATGTTCCAGGAGAGGAGAAGAGAGTCTGGGGTGACCTCAGAGACTGTGGCGTCTCCAAGGCTGGGCTGAACTCTTTGGCCTGCGGCTTCTTCGGGCCTCTTCTCCTCACCTGGCGGAGTTGTTTCTGGAGCTATAAGAAGACAGAGGAAGACGGTGGAGGAAGTTGGGATACAGCTTCTAGGAAGGAACACGACCTTGAGGTCAGGGTAGTTTTTTTTTGGTGGAGGCCTCTACCTTTAGCTCCTTTCATGCTTGAGGCACAAAGAGCAGAGGGGAGAAATTTCCACATGCACAATTCATACAAATCATGTCTACTGTATGCATCTGTTTTTATATGAGGTCACCCATGTTTTTCCCTGTACGATATCCCACTGGGAGTGACAGAATACCATCAAGTGCCATTGCTCCCAAGCAGCAGTGGACCAATCTGTCAATTTCAGCTTCCCATTTTTCAATCTTCAGTTCTGCATGTTTCTGTGTCACTTTGCATTCTTTAAAAACTCCTCATGAAAATTCATCAGCATATTAGTGCAATTTTCTCCTAACATGCACGTTTTTCTTTTTTAACTTTTGAAAATCTTTGTCTATATAGTTATATTATGTTAAAGTGTTCGCCTGAGCTTTAAAAATATAAAAATACACATTTTTCTATGCAATTTCTCCTAATCAATGTATTTTTGCAAAGTGCCCCCCCCCCGATATTAGTATTTCCTGTTCATGCACATTTTTAATGTCACATTCACTAATATAAGCATTTATAATGCAGAGTTTATGCTAGTAAATGCATTTTTGAATGCATTGCTTGGCTGGAGAACTGCTTTGCAAAATTCAGAGAAGTGCCAGTTTCAAAGGATGACTGCTTTTCAGTGTGCTTCTTGTTTCAGAAGGTGGGAATTAGGTAGGTTCAGATTAAAGTGAGAACTGAACCCAATTTCTGCCCCACCTCTTGCTTCTAATAGACTTGCTGCATTGCGTCCAAAGCATGAGGCAGCAAGGAGCCTTGTGGGTGGCTTAATTACCCTTTAAAAGGAAATAAAAACATTTTTAGAGGGACATGAGGCTGCCTTAGAACAAGAACTTTTAAATTTTTGTACTTTTCTGAGATTTTAAAAGATTTTTGCTTTAAAATCCATACATGAATGGGGTGGGGTGGACTCAATCCTGCTCCCATTCAGAACTGGGATGGACCAGACTTTAATGGGCCCATCCATCCCCAATGAGACTGCTAACCCTCTTGTGATTAGAATGGTATGATTATAGCTGTAATGTGCTGCATCTTGTTTGCTTGGATATGGTATTGATTCAGTTATTTTGTTTTAAATTGTGTTTTTAATTTGTTCATCGCCCACAGAAAGAATGCTGTGGCATGGGACCATAAATTAGGATTTCATGCCACAGTATACTTTTTGTGGTCGATGAACAAATTTAAAACACAATTTAAAACAAAACAATCGAAGCAATGCTAAATCCAAGCAAACAACCACTGTCAGTATAGAAACAGTCGGGTCCCAGAAGTTCCAGCAACTTAGGGCACAAGTTCAGGTTGAGGGGAAGTTAGTTTCTCAATAGAGAGGGGCTCCGTTTCTGACATTGCCAATTGCAAAATTTGGATGCATTCGTTAAGCTTCTATGTTAAACCACAAGGTCAAGAATCTCTCTCTCTCTCTCTCTCTCTCTCTCTCTCTCTCTCTCTCTGTGTGTGTGTGTGTGTGTGTGACACAGATGCTGTGAATCAGAGGAAGCTGACTTCTGTGCCCATACAAAACTACATCATGAAATTTTCACGCATTCTGTGGATCTGAACCCTATCAGGAGAGGGGAATGAGCAGATGATGAGGAAAGAAAGAAAGACGTGCAGTGATCCGTCCACAGATGGTTTCAGAAACTAGCAGTTGACCTAGAACCTATTAAAGAGGAAAAGTTGAGTTAAGGAATAGGGAGGGTGAAATCATTAGTACTCCCCAGCACCCCAATTTCTCCAGGAATTGCTGCTGACCTGCTGTCACAGCATTGGCAGAGTTGGGTCCAAAACGCTGGTTTCCATAGATGCCATAGAGATTGAACCTGTATTTGTGAAAGGGGACCAGGTTGGAGACAATGACCTCGCGGGAACCCCCTCCTACAGGAAGTGCCTGGGGTCTTCCATCAGCGTCCTTGTACTGGACAGAGAAAGAATCAAAGCTTCCTTCGGGGACGCTCCATGAAAGACGGGCAGTGTTACTGGTGACCTCCGAGACCGAGAGCTGTCCCAGGCGAGGTTCCACCTTTCCTTCCACCGCTTGCACGTCAGGATCTGTGGCTAGAGTTAAAACAAAGATGGTGAGGGAGAGAATGCTGCTGGGGTATCTTTGCAATGGATGTTTCTCGCCTTCTACAGGTCTCTCCAGCTTTAGGTGGGGAAGCATGCTAGCACGATAGGGAAATTTAGGAAACTATGACACACAGTTGGAAACTTCCCAAATCTACATGCAAGCTGCCAGGAATTTCTAGGGCTAGATATGGGGTGTCTGTATGCTGCTTCCCCACACAGTGATCTATCCAGGCTTCATGCTAGTGTGTTCCTTGCCCAATGAAGTTGTCAAGGCTTGGCCAACGGCACCAGAGTGGGTTGAGAGAGGAGCCAGACATCAGAGGGACAAGCCAGAAGTGGTGGTGTCTGTTGGGTGTGGTGGTGCGTAAGGCAGGAGGCCAACAGTAGGTGGAGCCAGAGGCAATGACAAGCAGAGCCAACGAATTCTAGATTTGTTCCCATCCTTCTTCCTGCCATGTGAGACAAGAGCAATGCAACAGCTAAGGAGGTGGAGAAAGCTGACAGCTTGTGCCACCATGTGGGGTGGTTGTAAGAAGACAGACAGGCGGGGGTAGCTGAGGACAGGCGGAGTCCAGTGGGGGCAGTGGCTTGTTTTCCCTATAAGGGGAGGAACAAGCAGGAAAGGAAGCAGGAAAGAAAGAAAGAAAGAAAGAAAGAAAGAAAGAAAGAAAGAAAGAAAGCAGGACAGGCACTGATCCTCCCTGAGGGTTTTAGTGACCTAATAAAATGTAATAATGGGGGAAAGATCAGTTAGAGTGAGGAGGTGAAATCATTAGTACACAGCCCCCTCAATTTCTCCCGGAGTTGCTGCTGACCTGTCATCTCAGCAGTGGCAGATATGGGTCCAAAACGCTGGTTTCCAGAGATACCATAGAGATTGAAGTTGTATTTGTGAGAGGGGACCAGGTTGGAGACAATGACCTCACGGGAGCCCCCTCCTACAGGAAGCGCCTGTGGCTTTCCCTCTGCGTCTCTGTACTGGACAGAGAAAGAATCAAAGCTTCCTTTGGGGACGCTCCATGAGAGACGGGCAGCGTTGCTGGTGACTTCTGAGACTGAGAGCTGTCCCAAGCGGGGTTCCCTTCCGGTAGAGTCCTCTGCATCCACCTCGTCTCTCTTTAGCTGTGTTGCTGCGAGAATTAAAACAGAAATGGCAAGTGAGGGACCGATGCTGGGATAACATTGCAGTGGGCATTGGCCTTCAGATATTCTACCAGAGGAAGAGTGTCTACTACACATAGATGCAATAAATAAATATCCCAAGGACCAGAGACAAATCCGTTAATGTTGGTGTCGCTCAGTTTCCCGTTTTTCAAATTCTGGATTCAGTTCTCCACACTTCTGTGGCAATTTGCACGTGTTAAACACTCGTGACAATTCAGCGGCGCTGCTTTGGGAAGTGCAAATGAGGTAGGGCCAAATCTGCATTGCAGGGGGTTGGACTAGATGACCCTAGAGGTCCCGTCCAACTCTACAGTTCTATTATTCTCCCCATCCCTAATAAGGGCAGCATGGGTTGAACCCAATGTTAGTTCTGCTCAGAGCATAACTATTTATATTAATGGGCATGTATAACCAAAAGCCATTAATTTCAGTGGGTCTACTCTTGAGTAGAACGTAGTTGGATACGACCCCACATATTTCCAGTACTCCCTCATTTGAAGGGAACTAAAACTAAGGGAATTTCTCACTGCTTGGAGAAGTGGGGAGTGGGTAACTATGGCTGGCACCTAACGGAGTTGTCCCATTAATACAAGGACTTCCGTTTGCACCATGAGACTTCCATTCCAGCACAAAGGGGGTGGGGGAGAGTGCTCTTGTGCTCAGTCCTGTTTGTAGGCTTCCCATAGGTACCTGGTTGGCCCTGCGTGAACAGGTCACTGGGCTATATGGCCTGATCCAGAAGGTTCTTCTTCTACTATGTTCTCACACTGCATCTTCCCAAATCTGCTCTAGATTCTCTTTATTGTCATTGTCCCATACAGAACAACGAAATTGAAAAATCTACATCTACAACTCAATATCTGTATCTATCTATATTTGGACCTGCCAACTGAAGATAATACTGAACTTTGTTCAATGGATGAAGTAGGTTATGACCCATGTGTTACTCTTGGGACCAGCTTATTTTGAGGGTCACCTTACCCCATATGTGCCCACTATGGGGAACTGACACTTTTACATTCTGTACTTGTTAGAAATTGATATTTTTGTGTGGCAGGACCTGCTTTTTAGGACTCCCTGCCCGTTGATTTTTGGCAGGTGCCTCCATTGTCCCGTTGTTTTTTTAAATTATACTTTTCAGATATATACATTTAATTAATTTTACAGTCGTTTTGACATTTTAAAACTTCCTTCCCCCTTTCTGCAGTTCCTTAAATTTATTTTTAGTATCTTCTGCATATCCAAATTAAATTAACTTTCTCATTTATTTATCTTCTTTTTAAAAAAATCTCCTATGTAGCTGCAGTTTATAACAGCAATCCTGCCAGTGTTTTTAATTGTTTACAATTTTTCTGTAAATATTCAATAAATCGCCTCCATTGTACTGTTTGTGACACCTGCTAAAAATATTATTGTTTAGGCAGCTTTCCTAGACATGTAAACAATATGATGCACATTTGTTTTGAAAGGTTATATTTTGATAATTTTTTTAATGTTTTCCGTTTCAGAAATATGCTTGTATTGCTATTGATGAATATCTGACGTCGTTTTATGTAAACTGCTTAGTTGGTTTTTTAAAAATAATAATAATGATAATAATGATAATGATAATGATAATGATAATAATTAAATGGTATCTGAAATAGTATTTGCTGCTGTTCCTTGTACTTTCTAAATCACCATCTTGCCAGACAGAAGGCCTGATGCAAGGAAAGGTGGACTTTCCTGCCAGTTCGTTTTCTGAAAAAGAGGTCTGCAACCAAAGCAGTAAGAAAGAGAAAGCGGAGGGAGGAAACAGCACTGGAGAAAACAGCTGTCTTGAAACGACAGAGAGAATGGCATCCATTTTTAGATCCTCTGCTGACCTGTGACAACAATGACTGAGATTGGGCCAAAGCGCCTCCGTCCAGACAAGCCAAAGAGGTTGAACTTATATCTGTAGGAAGGCACCAAGTAGTAAATCACCACAGAGTTGGTCTCCTTATCTACAGGCAGTGCCTGTGGTTTATTGTCAGCATCCTTGTACTGGATCAGGAAGGAGTCAAAGATCCCAGAGGGGACATCCCAAGAGAGGCGGACAGAATCGCTGGTGACATCAGAAGCAGAGAGCTGCCCAAAGTCAGACCCTGGAGGGGGAGTTCCTCTTTCCCCCCTCTCTGTCACTGGTGTCAACGGAGCTGTAAAAAAAAAGAAAAGTCAACAGTAGATGTTGGCGGAGGACCCTTTCCATGATCAACAAACTTTTGGCTGTGAGGTGTGCAAAATTATACAGTAGATTGCACTTCAGGAAGAGGAAAATACTTAGGCATAGTTTTATTGATCCTGGTTGCAGGGTTTTTTTAAATAACTTGAAATACTATGTGAGGCTCTGGTCACCTCAAAAAGAGCATTGCAAAGCGGGGGAAGGTTCAGGAAAGAGCAACCAAAACGATGGCAAGGATGGAGTGAATTCATTTCTTTAAAAAGTATATAACATCCTCGTGAAAGTTCATCTGCACCTTAGTGCAAAATTCTCTTCATATACACATTTTTGTACGCTTTTGAGTACAGGAAACATTTTTTGCAAGTGCAATTTCCCCTAACATAATGCAATTATTGTGTGATATGTACACCACACAATATGTGAAATTTTATCCACACTTTACTCCAGTATATGCATTCTTGTACACACAGCTTGGCTTTAAAATCCACAGAAGTGTGAATTTCGAGGGTTGGCTGTGTTTTGGCTTGCATGTTGTTTTGGGAAGTGTGACTTCGGTCATTTCACTTCAGAATGCAAACTGAATGAACTTTCTCCCCGATCCCATGTCTAATCTACTAAAAGAAAATGGAAGACAATGTAAATCCTCCAGCAGAGGAGCGAACAGCCAATTCGCTTTGGTCACATCCGCAGCATACATTTAAAGCACTTACTAGACCACTTTAGCAGTCATGGAGAATCCTGCGGGCTGCAGTTTAAGAGTGCTGACCTCGCAGAGCTAGAGTTCCCAGCACCCTTAAACTACAGTTCCCAGGGTGATAGTGCTTGAAGTGTATGCTGTGGATGTGACTTTTCTCTCTAGGAGTTGGGCAAGGGCCTTGTGTGTGCACTGCTGACCTGTGGAGGCATCAATGGATACGTGGCCAAGCCGCTCGCCACCAGAGAGTCCATAAAGGTCAAATCGGTATCGCTGGGAAGGAGACAGGTTAGAGACAGTGACCTCACGGGAAGCACCGTCCACAGGCAAGGTCTGCAGCTCGTCCTCTCCATCTTCGTACTGAACAAGGAAGGAGTCAAAATTCCCAGTTGGGACACTCCAGGATAGACGGATTGAATTGCTGTTAGCTTCTGAGACTGAGAGCTGTCCCAAGCTAGGCTCACTCTCTCCATCATCTTCGTCTTCTTCTCCCTCCTTGTTGTCCTCCTCGGCTTCAGCTAGAACAAAAAATGAGGAGTGGGAACAGGGGTAAAGGTCCCGCCGTTGTGAGAAATGAACCACCAGGATCATTTTGCTATCAAGTACGGGGAGGAAAGCATGAACAGACTAACACATCCTGGTGGGAGAAAATTCCTGCAAGATAACAGAAAGGCAAATAAGGCAGCGGATGTGCATTTGTGGCTGAGTTCCTTCAACACAGCTGCTTATAACACCGTCCATTATAGGAGGGAGGAAATGGGAAATTAGGGAATAAGAAAAAGGAGAGAACTAGTTTCAGGCTGTGTGCACACTCCAATTTACTCTGCATCTAGAGCTGCTGGTCTGGGTAGAGGGATACACTTGATCCATATCTATCTGCTGGTCCTGCTGCTGGTCTGGGTAGAGGGATACACTTGATCCATATCTATCCTATATCTTTCCTGTCATTGCTTAGGAAATAGAGGTACTGCATTTCCCCCCAAGCCAGCTTTGATCCATACTGAGAAAAAGAACAGCACAGCCTCATTGTAAATCAGTAATTGTGTGCACAACCATAGTCCAATAGTTTGCCTGTATACCCTCCCCATTTGTATTTTAAAATAAACATTTTTTTGGCAAAATGCGCCCCCCCCCCAATAAATCAGAAAGCATTGCCTCCTCACAATGACAGCAGACTCTTTAAGTGATGTCCATGAAACTTCTGTGGTTAAGTAGCAGGAAGCATAAGACTAAACCTTCTCTGAATGGCGAGAAGTAGAAAGTGGAGTTCCACAAGGAACAGTATTGGGACCTGTGCTTTTTGACTTGTTTCTAAACAATCAAGAGTTAGGGGTGAGCAGTGAGGTGGCCAATTTCGCTGAGGATACGGAATTGTTCAGAGAGCTTCAAACAAAAAGAGATTGTGAAGAGCTCCAAAAGGACCTCTCCAAACTGAATGGATGGGCAGCAAAGTGGCAAGAGCAATTTAACGTAAGCCAGTATAAAGTACTGGATGTCAGGGCAAAAATATATATATCTTGATTTCACATATACACTCGTGGGGACTGAACTGGGATTGACAGGCCAGGAACAAGACCTTGGGGATGTAGTGGATAGCTTAATGAAGATGTTGACCCCATGTGTGGCAGCTGTGGGAAAAAGGCAAATTGTAAATGGATGTGGGATGGTGCAGACACAGCTTAGAAGGCGAGAGGATGTCGCTGAGAGAATTTGCTTCCTCCTTTCTGCCCCTAAAACAGAAAAAGAGAGAGAAGACTTCTGCTGACCTGTGGTGGCTTCAGAGGAAATAGGGCCAAGGCGCCTGCGGCCAACGACCCCGTAGAGATTGAACTTGTATCTGTGGAAAGGAACCAGGTTGGAGACAGTGACCTCCCGAGCAACTCCCTCCACGGTCAGCGCCTGGGGTTTGCCCTCTGCATCCTTGTACTGGATCAGGAAGGAGTCGAAGTCCCCAGTGGGGACAGTCCAGGAGAGAAGAGCGGAGTTGCTGGTGACCTCTGAGACAGAGAGCTCTTCTAGGCTGGGCTTCGCTGGGCCTTCGCCAGACACTGCAGCTGCTGAGGCCAAGAGATTAAAAACGAACAGGAATTAAATCTGTGTTCAGCTAGTATGCTGGGTTCAGAGGCAGATAAATTAGGCTCGAAGCTCAGAGTGCTGAGTTCAAATTCCATCACTGCCAGGGATTTTCACAATTGACATGAGTCTGAGACAGGGCAGGTGCTATCTAGAGCCTTAAACTGCTTTAGGAGTTGCTCCCTCCTCTTGAGGAACTTAGCTTCACAAATTTGCCTCCACAGGAGGAAAAACAGTTAACTTCACCCTGTTAACTTCCTGCTCAAAATCTCACACATAGAATGAAACTCTACCCAAGCTGCTTCTTCAGGGCCAGCACCAGGAGTCAGGGCAAACTCCGTCGGCTGACACCCCTACCCTCTCTGCCAGCAGCATTGGCCTGCTTTGCCCCCTCCCTTCCCCAGTGGTGCCAAGCTCATCTAGCTGCAGGTAGGCCAGGGTGGCCCAGTAGTAGTGGGGCCAGCCAAAGAAGGGTGAGGCCTGGTTGACTGGATTCACCGGCAGAGGGACCACTGGAATTTTCCCACGATGCAATAGCATGCATTGCAGGCATTACCTTGAGGGAAATTTAAATGGCAGCGGTCCTGGTGAGTGTAGTTCAACATCAGGCAAAAATACAAATAAAATCAAAGGGGCCTCCTAAGTGACCCAGTTTCTGCTACCTTGGCAGAACCCTCCAGGCTTCCAATATTTACCTCACTATGGCCTGTATTAGCACCAGGCCTGGTAAATTTTCATTTTGAAAAGAGACCATTGAGTCTTTAATATGGATCTGCATATACATATTTGTCTGAAATATGTGAAATAGCTTAATATAGCCAGACACGTGCCGAGGGAAGAACAGACTTGATACTTTCGGTTTCTCTCTGCTTCCCATTTCCCCATATCTTTGGTTTTCCGAATTTCTGCATCAGTTTCTAATGATTTTTTAAAAGCCTGTGTGAGAATTTGCCTGCATTTTAGCGTGCCTTCTTCCTAATGCACATACAGGCAACACCTGATTTGTGCAGGGGTTGCGTTCCATGTCATTACGCATGATGGTGGAGCATGTATATGCCCACCCTAGTCCCCTCCCCGTTTCCCTGTCATTTCCAGGCTCTCAGCAATGCACATGTGCATGGTTGTGTGTGCTTTGAATGTGTGCAAATGGTTGTTGCCGGTATTAAATTTGTATGAAATTTTGCCTAATATACACATTTTAATGTATATTTCAGCCAACATAACTGCATTTTCGTACGTTATTTTCTTGAGCATAGGCATTTTTATTCACACTTCCCCCAAATCTGCACATGTTTGTGTGCACATTATTCGGTTGTCTTCATGCACACAGCAACATTTGGAAGAGTGCAGATTTTGAAGTTGTGTTTCGCTTTGTGTGTCATTTCGGGAAGTGCAAATTAAGTAGCTTTTCATTAAAATGTGAACTGAACCAAATTTACACCCCCCACCCCACCCCCAATGCCCTATTCATGCCAAAGAGCCATGTGCTGACCTGTGACCGTGTCGGCAGAGACAGGGCCAAGGCGTTTGCGCCCTACGATCCCGTAGAGGTTGAACTTGTATCGCCGGGCAGGAGACAGGCCAGAGATGGTGGTCTCATAGGTGGCTCCATCCAAGGGCAGCTGCTGGGGTTTGCCTTCAGCATCCTTGTACTGGACTAAGAAGGAGTCAAATCTCCCGGCTAGAACAGTCCAGGAGAGGCGGGCAGACTCACTGGTGACATCAGAGACAGAGAGTTCTCCCAAGGTTGGTGCAGCCAGCAATTCTGCAACTGGATTAGAGAACAGAGAAAGAGAGAACAAAAATGAATAATTTGTAAGCACCAACTTGGCTCCTCAATAGGTGGTTCTTCAGGCAGTGGCATGTAAGACTGGCAGGAATCAAAAGAATAGAAGAAGATCCCTGCTGGATCCGGCCAGTGGCCCATTCTAGCCCAGAATCCTGTTCCCACAGTGGCCAACCAGATGTCTATGGGAAACCGGCAAGCATGAGTGCTCTCGCCACCAGCAATTTCCACCCAATGGTATTCAGGGGCATAAACTGCCTTCAACAGTGAAGGGAGAACATAGACATCAGGGTTAGTGTATTGTCTAAAACAATACAGCGGTAGTGCTGACTTAACATCAATAGTTCCAAAGCATGGGAGCTGCCACACTGAAAGGCTGACCCCCTGCAAATGCAGAATCAACATTATTATTATTATTTATTAAATTTGTATACCGCCCCTCATCTGAAGATTACAACGTAAAAAGTACAAAATGGGAACATAAAATACAAAATGAAACAAACCAATAATTGCCCCTCCCACAAACACATTTAAAAAGCCATAGAAAGTTAATCAGATGAATGCCTTGTTGAAGATTAACATTTTCACCTAGTGCCTAAAGATATGTAATGATGGCGCCAGGGGAGCCTCCCTGGGGATAGCATTCCACAAATGGGGAGCCTCCGAAGTCAGGACCCGTACTCATGTTGCTGCCCTCTGGACTCCTCGTGTAGGAGGCACACAAAGTAGCGATGGAGGTCACAGGGTCCGGGTTGGTTTGGACAGTCCCTGAGAGAACCCCACGTGGGCTCAGACACTATCTTTGTGTAAATTGACACAGAAAATAAACCCTGGGAAAGGGCCCCAGCTCATCAAGTGAAGCTGACCTGTGGTGGCATCTGTGGAGATGGGGCCATGGCGCTTGCGGCCAGTGAGTCCATAAAGGTTGAACTTGTATCTGCGGGAAGGAACCAGATTGGGGACGGTGGTCTCACGGAAAACTCCCTCCACTGGAATCGCCTGAGGTTTTCCCTCAGCGTCCTTGTACTGGATCAGAAAAGAGTCAAAGTTCCCCGTGGGGACAGTCCAGGAGAGACGGATGGAATCAGTGGTGATATCCAAGGCCGAGAGCTCTCCCAAGCTGGGCTGAGGAGCTGGCGTTGTTGGTAGTACAGCTGAAAAACGGAGAAATAGAGAAAGTGTATCTTAAGGGATGGTGGAATCATAGAATCATAGAGTTGGAAGAGACCACAAGGGCCATCCAGTCCAACCCCCTGCCAAGCAGGAAACACCATCAAAGCATTCCTGACAGAAGGCTGTCAAGCCTCTGCTTAAAGACCTCCAAAGAAGGAGACTCCACCACACTCCTTGGTAGCAAATTCCACTGCCGAACAGCTCTCACTGTCAGGAAGTTCTTCCTAATGTTTAGGTGGAATCTTCTTTCTTGTAGTTTGAATCCATTGCCCCGTGTCCACTTCTCTGGAGCAGCAGAAAACAACCTTTCACCCTCCTCTATATGACATCCTTTTATATATTTGAACATGGCTATCATATCACCCCTTAACCTTCTCTTCTCCAGGCTAAACATACCCAGCTCCCTAAGCTGTTCCTCATAAGGCATCGTTTCCAGGCCTTTGACCATTTTGGTTGCCCTCCTCTGGACACATTCCAGCTTGTCAGTATCCTTCTTGAACTGTGGTGCCCAGAACTGGACACAGTATTCCAGGTGAGGTCTGACCAGAGCAGAATATAGTGGTACTATTACATCCCTTGATCTAGACGCAAGAGGTAAGAGAAGCAGAAGGCTCTCAGGAGCAGGGAGCTCCCCAGGCTGGGAGCAATTGAGGGCTCCTTTGGAGGAGACATTGAGGAAACGGACAGTGGCAGAGAAAATTTTCAACTGTCCTGAGTTGGTTCTCAGGAATAGAGGAATCTGCCTAATATACTGAGTCAGGTCATAGAGGAAAAATTCATTTGACCTACCAGGGTGGTGTGGGAATATGTTTTAAAGGTGCTACTGCACCTGTTTGTTTGTGTTTACTTTACGATATCCTTCCGCATTAGGAAGGAAGGGCAAAGGATCCAGCAGGGAGTTTGCTGCATGGATCCCTCCGCGTTTGGGAAAAGCGCGCCAATTTAGCCAATGTAACGGTCAATAGATGGTTTCCCGCCCTGAAACCAGCTTAGAGACAAGGTTGTGATTGGTTCATGTAAATGTTATGACGATGTTTGATGCCTTAATAAATTGCCTCCGCTCTCTGTAGCGTGTGTGGAGAACACGCGAGACAAGCCAGAGAGAACATTGGTGTGTGACAAGCCAGAGAGAAACCAAAACCAAAACCAGCCGCACAGAGCAGTTGAGAGCTTCTTCACCATTGACTGCAGTCTCTTAGTATTTATTTCTTTTATTTAAAAACTTTTATTTGGCCTTCTAAGTTTTGGCCGCTACCTAGCTTAGCCTATCTTTCACTCTGGAGACCTCTGGAATCTTCGGAACCTCCAGATACTTGCAGAAACCTTCAGCAACCTTCAGAACTCACGACAACTACCTTCAGATCATAGCCAGCAGACCCTTTCACGACGCAGTGGGAGCAGGAACTCCGGGATTACTGGTTGACCCATCTGCTGGCTATCCCCACAGGGTGGTTCTCAGGAAAATAAGAAGCTAACTTATGCTGTGTTGGACCATTGGTCCATCTAGCTCAGTAGTATCCAGACTCACTGCTAGCAGCTTTCCAGGGTATCAGGCAAGAAATCTTTCCCAGCCCTACCTAGAGATGTTGGGACTGAATCTGGGACCTCCTGCATGCAGAGCAGCAGCTAGACCCCTAAGCTGTGGCCTCTTGAGCATGTATTATGACTGGCAAAAGGTCTTTAGAACCTCCCCTTGCTGACCTGTGACTGTGTCAGTAGAAACTGGACCCAGACGCTTGCGACCAGAGAGCCCATAAAGATTGAACTTGTATCTTCGGGAGGGCACGAGGCTGGAGACGGTGACCTCGCGGGAACCTCCGTCCACTGGAAGGGCCTGAGGCTTCCCCTCCGCATCCTTGTACTGGACCAGGAAGGAGTCAAAGCTCCCAGTGGGGACAGTCCAGGAGAGACGGACAGAGTCGGTGGTGACGTCCGAGACCGAGAGCTCTCCCAAGCTGGGCTGAGGAGCAGGTGTTGTTGGTAGTGGGGCTGCAAAACAGAGGAGGAAGAGATGAGAATGTACATCTTAACGGATGGGGGGAGGAAGAAATGAGACAGAGGCAGAAGGTTCTTTTCATGAACTCTGTGTTATCTGGCTGGCCTTGAGATGGGTGTTTCACCTCCAGGCCTGGTGGTTTTACTTTAAGCAAACAAACCAACCTCCATGTGACACTTTGCAATTTGTGGCAAGCGTTTTCTCCTAAAGCTGATCCTGAAGTGCCCCCTGTTTTTGGAACATGGGAAGGTAGCTGATACTGAGTCAGGCCATTGGTCCATCTAGTATTGTCTAATCCAGGGTTTCCCAAACTAGGGTCTCCAGCTGTTGTTGGACTACAGCTCCCATCATCCCTATCTTGCAGGACCAGTGGTCAGGGGTGATGGGAATTATACTCCAAAAAAGAGCTGGAAACCCTGATCTACAGTGACTTGGTAGCAGCTGCTCTTCCATTGAGCTAGGTCCCTTTCCATACTAGCCTCTTTTGAAAGGGACAGCTGTTCTGGAGGCTTTGGGCAAACTAAATCCTAAAATAAATTGAAATGAGGTGAGGGCTTGCCAAAATAGGAATTAGCACATGGCTGCGTTATTAATTGTTTTCAAAATCGTTAAAAGCTTTGCTAACATTTTTACCCCTGTGGTGTATCTTTTTGCCCCATTCTACTTAGAGTAGACCCACTGATATTAATAGAACAAAGTTAGTTGTGTCCATTAATGCTCCTGGGTTTATTATGAGTAGAAAGTAACTGGATACAACCGCATGAAGATACAGAAGCGGTTTGGAAGTTTATTGCATCTGAAAATCCAGTTCCTCAAGCCAAGATGGAAATGTGAGCCTGGAGAGAATGCTGCCACGTTTGCTTAGGACAAATGCCTCCCCGAACCTGGTGGCCTCCACATTGGGGGGGGGGGGGAGGCTGTCTTAAAGAAGGATGGTTGCTGACCTGTCTCTGCTTCGGTGGAGATGGGGCCCAGACGCTTTCGGCCCAAGACGCCATAGAGGTTGATCTGGTATCTGTGGGACGGTGCCAAGTCGTGGAGGTGGAGAGAGCGGAGGCGCCCGTCAACAGGGAGAACCTGGGGTTTGCCCTGAGCATCTTGGTATTGGATGATGAAAGAATCAAAGTCCCCTGCCTCCACAGTCCAGGAGAGGTCAAGGGAGTTTGGCATGGGATTGCCAGCTGTCAGCTCTCCGAGCTTGAGTGGTGGAGTGGGCTTCACCATCAGTTGATCTGGAACAGAGAGAAGAATAAGGAGTCAATGGCCACCATGAGAGAGAGAGAGAGAGAGAGAGAGAACTGCTTCTTCCAACTTATCACCTATGCCAGAGGATGTCATGTTCGGCATCACCACCTGGCATCATTGCCAGGGCCCTCACAGGCTCAGCAGAAGAAGAAGAAGAAGAGTTTGGATTAGATATCCCGCTTTATCACTACCCGAAGGAGTCTCAAAGCGGCTAACATTCTCCTTTCCCTTCCTCCCCCACAACAAACACTCTGTGAGGTGAGTGGGGCTGAGAGACTTCAAAGAAGTGTGACTGGCCCAAGGTCACCCAGCAGTTGCATGTGGAGGAGCGGAGACACGAACCTGGTTCCCCAGATTATGACACTACCGCTCTTAACCACTACACCACACTGGCTCTCTGCTGACCGCTTGTCCTGACACCCTTAATTTTCACCCCCTTTCCTCCCGGCACTCTCAATCTCCCACAGTGCCCTCAAGCAAGCATTGCTTTGGGGTTTCGTGGAAAACATCAGTGGTGGCTAAAGCTGCACATTCCTGCATTGCAGGACTAGGTGATCCTCAAGGTCCCTTCCAATGTGATGATTCCATGATTGTATATGACAATCGAAATGAATAATTCACTCTGACATGGGGAAAACGCACTTCCGGGGCACGGTGGCTACTTTGTTTGTATATATTTGCATGCACCCTCGGTCTGCACTGCAGATGGAGACACAGCGACGCCCCTGCTCCTGAGACAGAATGGAAATAAACTGCTTCCCCTGTGAAAGAATTGTGGTTGCTGTGACCTCAGCTGACCTGTGACTGCACTAGTGGAAATGGGGCCAATCCGCTTGCGACCAGAGATCCCAAAAAGATTGAACTTGTATCTACGGGAAGGCAGGAGGCTAGAAATGGTGATCTCGCGGGAACCTCCGTCCACTGGAAGGGCCTGAGGCTTCCCCTCCGCATCCTTGTATTGGACCAGGAAAGAGTCAAAGTTCCCGGTGGGAACTGTCCAGGAGAGGCGGAGAGAATCACTAGAAACATCAACGGCTGAGAGTTCACCTAGGGTGGGTTGTGGTGGCGGCGGCGGCACTGCTGAGGCTAAAACATAGAGGGAGAGAAAAAGGGGGTGAAGAGTGAAGTACTACTTAACAGTCCGAAACTCTTCTGCTCCTGTAAAAATTAAAGTCATGATTAGAAGAATGCAAAAGATCTCCCAGTATGCTCCCCCTAAGCCTTAGGGCCTAAGGCATAGAACAGACTGAAGAGCTATACCAAAAGGTAAGATGAGATTAACTCGCCCATTGTTTTTCCCCAACAGCAAGGCTAAAAAGTAGGCACTCATAATTAGGGATGCTGGAGAATGCCAACTGGATCAGAAATCACCTGTTTGCAGATTCACTAGTTGCCAGGACCGGATTAAGATAACGCAAATGCAAGCGGGCAGTTCTTTTCACCATATTTCAAAGCTGCAAATAACTATCACCACTGGTGACTGACGCCCAAATAATGCATAAAAGCTATGGCCGTGGTGATCTGTATGCACTGGTAATCTCAAGTCGAAACAAAATAAAAAAATTCCTTCCAGTAGCACCTTAGAGACCAACTAAGTTTGTTATTGGTATGAGCTTTCCTGTGCATGCACACTTCTTCAGATACACACATGCACAATAAAGCTCATACCAATAACAAACTTAGTTGGTCTCTAAGGTGCTACTGGAAGGATTTTTTAAAATTTTGTTTCTACTACGGCAGACCAACACGGCTACCTACCTGTAACTGGTAACCTCAAGATTAGACTTTTGCAATGCACTCTGTGTGGGGCTACCCTGATGCCTGGTCCAGTGCAAAATGCTGTGGCTACACTGCTGGCGGAGACAGACTGTTGCCATTGCATAAATCTAGTGCTTAAAAGCTTGCACAGGTTGCCCATATGTTAGAGAGCCAAGTTCAGGGGTCATGTATTAGTTCACAAGGCCCTTAACAACTTGGGTCCTGGATTGTTGAAGGACCGACTGATCCCTTATATCCCTGTCTGATCACCGAGGTCTTTTGGGGAAGGATGTCGTGGTGGTTCCCCAGAGCTCAGGTGCACAGCTTATAACGACTAGAATCCCCCACGTTATGTGGTGTGGGCCCAAGCATGTGAAACTCCGTCTCAAGTGCGATCAGGCACTCTCAATGCTGAACTGCCGCTGCATGACAAAAGCCACATCTACAATGTGCAATTATAGCTTCCTTATTCCAACTTTGTCTTTTATCCCCCCCCCCCCCGAAATCAATCATGGGAGCTATAGTTTGTTAAGGGAGCCAAGGATTCCTTAGGAGATCTATTCCAAGAACCTCCTGCATGCAAAACACTTGATCGACCATGGAGCTACAGAATTGCGTTGTATATTTAATAAAGCAAGAAAAATGATGGTGGTGGGGTAACTGACACCAATGCGAGTCCCCTTGCTACCTCAAATCTTCTACATTCTACCTCCCCACCCACTTAAATTGCCATAAATGTAGTGCAAACGGGGCTGGGAAAGTGGTTCACGAGGGAGGGAGGAAAGGAACTTAAATGTAAAAAGTAAGTATCTGCTTGTGGCCAGGCTATCACTGGACAGAGAGGTTTCTCTCCTCCCACCACCCAATAAAGGCCCTTCAGGTGTAGAGCTGAAAAGGTATGCCTGAAAGAGAACAGAAATTCATAGGCTGGGATGCATCTTCTTCCGATGTGCCCTGAGGAAGAAAGGAGAAAAGTGTGCCGGGGGGGGGGGGTAGACCACAGCCCGGTCGACCAGTTCATCCACTGCTGACCTGTGACAGCCTCCACTGGCAGGGGGCCATAGCGCTTGCCGCGGTAAAGTCCGTAGAGGTTAAACGTGTATCTGTGGGAGGGCTCCAGGTTGGGGACAGTGAGCGTGCGGGAAGCCCCATCCACGGGTAACGCCTGCGGCCTCCCATCTGCATCTTTGTACTCCACTAGGAAGGAGTCAAAATTCCCAGTTGGGACGGTCCAGGAGAGACGGGCCGAGTCACTGGTGATGTCAGAAACAGACAGCTGGTCCAGGGTGAGCTGAACGACGGTGACCTTTTCCGTGGTCACCTTTGGTGGTGTTCCTACAGCAGCTAAAACAGAGAGAATTTGTAACCCCATAGCGGTGGAACAAGATGTAGGGCAGGGGTGGGGGCAGCCTGAGGGATAAATTCCCTTCTAGTTTACCTCCAAAAGCCCAGGCCAATGGTGTGTGTGGTTAAAGGCAAAAGAAGGTGGAGTCATGAATGTCAATGTTGCCTTTGCAAATTGGTTTCTCCCAATTTTTCTTTTTTTCTAGTTTTGGGTTCACCTTCATGGGCATAGCCAGGAATTTTGTTGGGGGGGGGGGGCGGCAGGACTTTATTAGGGCGGCAGAACCAATGTGATTGGTCAGTATTTCTATTGTTTTACTCGGGGGAGGGGGCAGCTGCCCCCTCTGGCTACGCCCATGTTTAGCTTGTTGCATTTCTGCAGCAATTTTAAATTTACTTTTGGTTTTTTTTATTTTTAAAAATAAGGCACTATGAAAATTCAGCAGCAGATATCATACAGCATGGGAGACTAAGGCAATTTAAGAGTCATGCTTTCCCTGCTAAAAGAAAGGTGGGATTTCTGGTTCGTTAAAGAAGATGAGAGTTGTTAGGAGACTTTTAGCAAACTGGAGTTTATGTAGGTCCCATTGCCATCTCAAATTTTCTGCAATCCTTTTACCTAGACCCATTTAAACTTGCCATAAATGGGGGGCAAATGGGCGGAGTCACCGGTGATGTCAAACGGGGCTGTGAAAGTGGTTTGCAATGGAGAGGGAGAAGGAACTTTCAGCTCAATGTTAAGATAAATGTAAAATGTAAGTACAGTCACACCTTGGAAGTTGAACAGAATCCGTTCTGGAAGTCCGTTTGACTTCCGAAACGTTTGACTTCCAAAACGTGGCTTCTGATTGGCTGCAGGAAGATCCTGTAGCCAATGGGAAGCCTCAGAAGCCTCATCGGACGCTGGGCTTCCAAAAGAACGTTTGAAAACCGAAACACTCATTTCCGGTTTTTGATCGTTCGGGAGCTGGAATGTTTGACTTCCAAGGCGTTTGGGAACCGAGGTATGACAGTATCTGCCTGTGGCCAGGCTATCACTGGACAGAGAGGTTTTTCTCTGCTCCCACCACCCAATAAAGGCCCGTCAGGTGTAGACCTCAAAAGGTATGCCTGAAAGAGAACAGAAATTCATAGGCTGGGATGCATCTTCCTTCGATGCTGCAGATGCGCCCTGAGGAAGAAAGGACAAAAGTGTGTCCGGGGTGGGGGAGGGGGGAGACCACAGCCCAGTCAGCCAGTTCATCCACTGCTGACCTGTGACAGCCTCCACTGGCAGGGGGCCATAGCGCTTGCCGCGGTAAAGTCCGTAGAGGTTAAATGTGTATCTGTGGGAGGGCTTCAGGTTGGGGACAGTGAGCGTGCGGGAAGCCCCATCCACGGGTAACGCCTGTGGCCTCCCATCTGCATCCTCGTACTCCACTAGGAAGGAGTCAAAATTCCCAGTTGGGACGGTCCAGGAGAGACGGGCCGAGTCACTGGTGATGTCAGAAACAGACAGCTGGTCCAGGGTGAGCTGAACGACGGTGACCTTTTCCGTGGTCGCCTTTGGTGGTGTTCCTACAGCAGCTAAAACAGAGAGAAAGTGTAAACCCTTAGTGGTGGGACAAGATGTAGGGCAGGGTTGGGGGACTCTGTTGCCACCCTGAGGGATGCATTCCCTTTTGGTCTCCCTCCGAAAGTCCCCAGGTGGGTGGGTGTTGCTACAGGCAAAAGGGTGTGGAGCCATGGATGTCAATGTTGCCTTTGTAAAGTAGGCTGTTTTCTGCATGCACTCAGACACGTCTCTCTATCCCCTACCCACTCAAGCAAGCAAGCAAGAACAGCATCAGAATCCAAGGACACAATCCAAGTCAGGCCAAATACTTGGGTGCAAAGCAAGGATTGTGAGGGGTGTGTTCAGTGGATCATTCCAAGGGCCAGACTGAGATGCCTGGAAGGCTGCTTGTGGCTCCCAGGCCAAATGAGGTTCACCAATCTCAAGACAGCTAAACTGTATGTGAAAGGGGCACTGCATGCTGGTAGGCATGGACAAAGCAGTCAGCTTTGGTTTCTCCCAATTTCTCCTTTTTCTAGTTTGGGGTTCACCTCCATGGGCATAGCCAGGAATTTTTTTGGGGGGGCAGGACTTTTATCAGGGGGGCAGAAGTGATATGATGGGTCAATATTTCTATTGTTGTACTTAAATCTGGGGGACAGCTGCCCCCGTTGGCTATGTCCATGTTCAGCTTGTTGAATTTTGCAGCAGTTTTAAATTGATTTGAGGTTTTTTCAGAATTTTAAAAATAAGACATTATGAAAATTTAGGGCTTGCTGATCAGAAGGTCGGCGGTTCGAATCCCTGCCACGGGGTGAGCTCCCGTTGCTCGGTCCCAGCTCCTGCCCACCTAGCAGTTCGAAAGCATGTCAAAGTGCAAGTAGATAAATAGGGACCGCTCCGGCGGGAAGGTAAACGGCGTTTCCACGTGCTGCTCTGGTTTGCCAGAAGCGGCTTTGTCATGCTGGCCACATGACCCGGAAGCTGTCTGCAGACAAACGCCGGCTCCCTCGGCCTATAGAGCGAGATGAGCGCCGCAACCCCAGAGTCGGACACGACTGGACCTGATGGTCAGGGGTCCCTTTACCTTTACCTTACACCATGGGAGACTGATGTCCTTTAAGAGCTATGACTTCCATGCTAAAAGAAACATGGGATCTCTGGTTCGTTAAGGGAGACGAGAGTTGTTAGGAGACCCTTAGCAAACCAGACTTTGCAACCTAGTAAGTCTCATAGCCACCTCAAATTTCCTACAATCCTTTTACCTAGGCCTCTTCAAACTTGCCATAAGTGGAGGGCAAATGGGCTGAGTCACTGGTGATGTCAAACAGGGCTATGAAAGTGGTTCGGGACAGAGAGGCAGAAGGAACTTTCAGCTCAATGTTAACATAAATGTAAAAAGTAAGTATCTGCTTGTGGCCAAGCAGAGAGGTTTTTCACTCCTCCCACCACCCAATAAAGGCCCTTCAGGTGTAGAGCTGAAAAGGTATGCCTGAAACAGAACAGAAATTCATAGGCTGGGATGCATCTTCTTCCGATGCTTCTGATGTGCCCTGAGGAAGAAAGGAGAAAAGTGTGCCCGGGGGGGGGGGGGGGAGAGACCACAGCCCAGTCGACCAGTCCATCCACTGCTGACCTGTGACAGCCTCCACTGGCAGGGGGCCATAGCGCTTGCCGCGGTAAAGTCCGTAGAGGTTAAACGTGTATCTGTGGGAGGACTCCAGGTTGGGGACAGTGAGCGTGCGGGAAGCCCCATCCACGGGTAACGCCTGTGGCCTCCCATCTGCATCCTCGTACTCCACTAGAAAGGAGTCAAAATTCCCAGTTGGGACGGTCCAGGAGAGACGGGCCGAGTCACTGGTGATGTCAGAAACAGACAGCTGGTCCAGGGTGAGCTGAACGACGGTGACCTTTTCCGTGGTCGCCTTTGGTGGTGTTCCTACAGCAGCTAAAACAGAGAGAAAGTGTAACCCCTTAGTGTTGGGACAAGATGTAGGGCAAGGGTGGGGGACTGTGTTACCAGCCTGAGGGAAATCCAAGGACACAATCCAAGTCAGGCCAAAAGACTTGGGTGCAAAGCAAGGATTGTGAGGGGTGTGTTCAGTGGATCATTCCAAGGGCCAGACTGAGATGCCTGGAAGGCTGCTGGTGGCTCCCAGGCCAAATGAGGTTCACCAATCTCAAGAGAGCTAAACTGTATGTGAAAGGGGCACTGCATGCTGGTAGGCATGGACAAAGCAGTCAGCTTCGGTTTCTCACAATTTCTCCATTTTCTAGTTTTGGGTTCACCTTCATGGGCATAGCCAGGAATTTTTTTTTTGGGGGGGGAGGACTTTTATCAGGGGGCAGAAGTGATGTGATTGGTCAATATTTCTATTGTTTTACTTAATCTGGGGGGCAGCTGCCCCCTTGGCTATGTCCATGTTCAGCTTGTTGCATTTCTGCAGCAGTTTTAAATTGATTTGAGTTTTTTCGGATTTTTTAAAATAAGACATTAAGAAAATTTAGCTGCAGATATCTTACACCATGGGAGACTGATGTCCTTTAAGAGCCATGACTTCCCTGCTAAAAGAAACATGGGATCTTTGGTTCATTAAGGGTGATGACAGTTGTTAGGAGACCCTTAGCCAACCAGACTTTGCAACCTAGTAAGTCTCATAGCCATCTCAAATTTTCTACAATCCTTTTACCTAGGCCCCTTCCAACTTGCCATAAGTGGAGGGCAAATGGGCTGAGTCACTGGTGATGTCAAACAGGGCTATGAAAGTGGTTCGCGACAGAGAGGGAGAAGAACTTTCAGCTCAATGTTAACATAAATGTAAAAAGTAAGTATCTGCTTGTGGCCAGGCTATCACTGGACAGAGAGGTTTTTCTTCTCCCCTCCCACCACCCAATAAAGGCCCTTCAGGTGTAGAGCTGAAAAGGTATGCCTGAAAGAGAACAGAAATTCATAGGCATCTTCTTCCAATGCTTCCGATGTGCCCTGAGGAAGAAAGGAGAAAAGTGTGCCCCGGGGGGGGGGGAACCACAGCCCAGTCGACCAGTCCATCCACTGCTGACCTGTGACAGCCTCCACTGGCAGGGGGCCATAGCGCTTGCCGCGGTAAAGTCCATAGAAGTTAAACGTGTATCTGTGGGAGGGCTCCAGGTTGGGGACTGTGAGCGTGCGGGAAGCCCCATCCACGGGTAACGCCTGCGGCCTCCCATCTGCATCTTCATACTCCACTAGAAAGGAGTCAAAATTCCCAGTTGGGACGGTCCAGGAGAGATGGGCCGAGTCACTGGTGATGTCAGAAACGGACAGCTGGTCCAGGGTGAGCTGAACGACGGTGACCTTTTCCGTGGTCGCCTTTGGTGGCCTTCCTACAGCAGCTAAAACAGAGAGAAATTGTAACCCCATAGCAGTGGGACGAGACATAGGGCAGGGGTGGGGGACACTTTTACCAGCCTGAGGATGCATTCCCTTCTGGTCTACCTCCAAAAGTCCCCAGGCCAATGGTGGGTGTGGCTAGAGGAAAAAGGGGTGTGGAGCCATGGATGTCAATGTTGCCTTTGTAAAGTAGGCTGTTTTCTGCATGCACTCAGACCCATCTCTCTAGCAACCATGCAAGCAAGTGCAGTATCAGAGTCCAAGGAGACAATCCAAGACAGGCCAAAAGACTAAAGCAAGGCTTATGAGGGGTGTTGCCAGCAGATAGTTCCAAGGGGCAGATTGAGATGCCTGGAGGGCCTCATATGGCTCCCAGGCCAAATGAAGTTCCCTATCCCATAGAAAGCTAAATTATATGTGAAAGGGGCAGTACATGCAGGTAGGCATGGACAAAGCAGTGATTTCTCGATCTTCCCAGTTTCTCCTTTTTCTAGTTTTGGGTTTGGCATGTTGCGTTTCTGCAACAGTTTCAACTTTATATTATTTTTCAAAAGAAAATAAGGCACTATGAAAATTCAGCTGCAAATATATTACACCGCTGGCGACTGAGGCCCAGTGTCAGAGCCATGGCTTCCCCGCTAAAGGTATCCTGGGATTTGTAGTTTGTTAACGGAGTTTAGAGTTGCTAGGAGGAGTTTGACAAGCTAGATTTTCCTGGTCCACAGTTCTCCAGCCTTTGTGGCCTGGATGAAGAACCCAATGCCTTCCAGAAGTTGTTGGACTACAACTCCTATCATCCCAGGCATCAACCATGCTGGCTGGGCCTGATGGGACCTGGAGTCCAAAAACACCAGGAGGGTCATAGGATCTCCATCACTAGTCAGACAAAATCCCCCATCACCTGCTCCATCTTCCTTTTTTTAACGGACTGGAGGTGTCCGATATTAAGCCTGGGACCTTTTACATGCAAAGCAACTGATCCTCCGTGTAGCTATGGAATTGTGGTGTGACATGGGGCTGTATATTTAAGGAAGCAAGAACGGGGGGGGGGGGGGGCTGCCACCTCTTTTCTATGCAAGTCCCCTTGCCACCTCAAATTTTCTACAATCTGTCTCCACAGGCCCCTTCAAACCTGCCATTAATGTAGTGCAAATGGGGCTGGGAAAATGGAAGGGGAGAAGAAACTTCCAACTCAATGTTAAGATGAAGGTAAAAAGTAAGTACCGTGTTTCTCCTAAAATAAGACACCGTCTTATATTTTTTCCCCCCTCAACAAAACACAGCATGGCTTATTTTCAGGGGATGTCTTATTTTAACCACGTCGCATCAGTATGCTGCATAGCCACGCCTCTCCAGGCTGTTTTAATGGGAGATGGCGCATCATTATGGCTTATTTTCGGGGAACGGCTTATATTTTGCAAATACACAGAAATCCTGCTATGGCTTATTTTATGGCTATGGCTTATTTTAGGAGAAACACGGTATCTGCCTGTAGCCAGGCTATCATTCGAGCAGAGAGGTTTATCTCTCCTCCCGCTACCCAATAAAGGCCCTAGAGCTCAAAAGGTATGCCTGATAGAGAACAGAAATTCATAGGCTGGGATGCATCTTCTTCCGATGCTGCAGATGCGCCTTGAGGAAGAAAGGAGAAAAGTGTGTCCGGGGGGGGGGGAGGGGAGGGAAAGACCACAGCCTAGTTGGACAGTTAATCCACTGCTGACCTGTGACAGCCTCCACTGGCAGGGGGCCATAGCGCTTGCCGCGGTAAAGTCCGTAGAGGTTAAACGTGTATCTGTGGGAGGGCTCCAGGTTGGGGACAGTGAGCGTGCGGGAAGCCCCATCCACGGGTAACGCCTGTGGCCTCCCATCTGCATCTTCATACTCCACTAGAAAGGAGTCAAAATTCCCAGTTGGGACAGTCCAGGAGAGACGGGCCGAGTCACTGGTGATGTCAGAAACAGACAGCTGGTCCAGGGTGAGCTGAACGACGGTGACCTTTTCCGTGGTGGCCTTTGGTGGCGTTCCTACAGCAGCTAAAACAGAGAGAAACTGTAACCCCATAGCAGTGGGACGAGACATAGGGCAGATGTGGGGGACTCTGTTACCAGCCTGAAGGATGCATTTGCTTTTGGTCAACCTCCCCAGGCCAATGGTGGGTGTGGCTAGAGGAAAAAGGGGGGTGGAGCCATGAATGTCAATGTTGCCTTTGTAAAGTAAGCTATTTTCTGCATACCGTCAGACAAGTCTCTCTATCCTCCACCCAAGCAAGCAGGAGCAATATCAGAGTCGAAGGACACATTCCAAGTCAGGCCAAAAGACCTGGGTGCAAAGCAAGGCTTGTGAGGGGTGTGTCCTGAGGGGAGGATGTGTGTCCAGCAGACAGTTCCAAGGGCCGGACTGAGATGCCTGGAGGGCCGCATATGGCTCCCAGACCAAATGAGATTCCCCAACCCTGAGTGAGAGCTAAACTACTACTACTATTAAAATTTGTATAGTGTACTTCACCCATAGATCTCAGGTCAGTTCACAACATAAAAAAATACAACGTTTCCCCAGCACACACATTTTTGGATGTATTGCTCGGGTGGAGAACTGCATTGTGAACCTTGGAGAAGTACAAATCTCGAAGAATGGTTGTGTTTGGGTCTGCTTGTTGCTTTGGAAAGTGTGAATTGGGGAGATTTACTGAGAAGTACAAAATGATTCAATTTGGCCCCTCATCAATTTGGGTGCTACACTGACTATGTAACTGTATCTTTGAAGGATGCGCAGAAAGGTACAGATGGATCAATGGGGGTGGGAAAGAGAAGAGTAAAAGACAAATAGGAAAGAGAAGGAACAGATAGAATGTCTGGAAGAGGTTTGTGTCAACACAGCTACTGTAAAATCAGGGAGAAAGCAATAAGTTTGACTGTTAGGTGACCACATCTGACACCGCTGCTGCTTCCTGAGGAAAGAAGGAAATTAATAAGGAGGGTGGAAATTATGAAACACCTCCAGGCAAGGGGGCATACAAAAAAGGGCCTCAGATGATGGTCATAGGGTCCAGGGTGGTTTGGACGGTCCCTGAGAGAACCCCACGTGGGCTCAGCCACTATCTTTGTATGAATTGACACAGAAAGTAAATCCTGGGAAAGGGCCCCAGCTCATCAAGTGAAGCTGACCTGTGGTGGCATCTGTGGAGATGGGGCCGTGGCGCTTGCGGCCAGTGAGTCCGTAAAGGTTGAATTTGTATCTGCGGGAAGGAACCAGATTGGGGACGATGGTCTCACGGAAAACTCCCTCCACTGGGATTGCCTGAGGTTTGCCCTCAGCGTCCTTGTACTGGATCAGGAAAGAGTCAAAGTTCCCCGTGGGGACAGTCCAGGAGAGACGGACAGAATTGCTGGTGGCATCAGAAGCAGAGAGCTCCCCCAGGCTGGGAGGAGTTGGCTGTTCCTGTGATGATGCTGGAGGAACAGAAAGAAGTAGATGCTGCTGAACAAATCCTCTCCTGGGTGGGCAGTTTAGGAGATAACAGAACTGAGGAGGGCGCATATGTGTTGTGGAGGAAGTGGTTAGAGAGAACTTTTTCTCAAAGGGATAGTCAAATCTGTCATGCTCTGACATGCTCTGTATTTTGTATATTTGTATTTTGATGTTTTGAGTGTTTGCTGTATACTGCTTTTGGCACAGCTCATTGTGGGAAAGCATTATATACTATAAGTAAACTTAAGAAAGCAATCACTAAATCAGTCAATCTTGCATTACTCAAACCTCTAGTGTTGTTTTAAGTCACCTTTCTCCTGTCAATGTTTCTTCATTCTGACACCCCTGCTGTGGCCACTGGTGCTGTGCAACCTGCCTTCTCTTTCCCTAACTTCCCTGCTCTGACTTAATAAAAATCCAGGACTGTGATGAGGGACTATCAATTCTCCAATGGGGGCTTCGCTCTGATTTCATGTGAATCTAGAATTTTGATGTCCCACAAAGGGAGCTGTAAAATGATAGCCTGGCATCTTTATCTATACAGGAAGATGTAACATATGCATTTATATGCAATCTTTAGTATATTCATTTCTGTACACATTGCTCACCTGGAGAATTGTATTACAAGATTCAGGAGAAACACAAATTTCAAAAGACGAATGTGTTTCAGTTTGTGTATTGGTTTGGAAAAAGTGAATTGGGTGGATTTACCAATGAATGCAAAATGTTTCAGTTTTCTCCCCAATCCCTACTCAGAACATACAAAGATTGGTCCTCTCACCCACCCACCACACTGATTGAGTACCAACTGTATCCTGAGAGGAGTCCCTTAGAACCAAGGCCTATGAAATCAATGGGAAAGCAATAAATGTGAGTGTTCGGCAGCCACTTCTGACACCGCTGAAGCCCTCTGAAAAAACAAGAAAACTAAAACACATCCAGCCCAAATGACTCTTGCTGCTGACCTGTGGTGGCATCTGTGGAGATGGGGCCAAGGCGTTTGCGGCCAGTGAGTCCATAAAGGTTGAACTTGTATCTGCGGGAAGGAACCAGATTGGGGACGATGGTCTCGCGGAAAACTCCCTCCACCGGAATCGCCTGAGGTTTGCCCTCAGCGTCCTTGTACTGGATCAGGAAAGAGTCAAAGTTCCCCGTGGGGACAGTCCAGGAGAGACGGACGGAACTGCTGGTGGCATCAGAAGCAGAGAGCTCCCCCAGGCTGGGAGCAATTGAGGGTTCCTTTGGAAGTGATGCTGGGGAAACAGATAGTAGTAGAGAGAGAAAAAAATCATTTGACCTACCAGGGTGGTTCTCAGGAACATAAAAAGCTACCTTATACTGAGTTGGACCATTGGTCCATCTAGTTCAGTAGTATCCAGACTGACTGCTAGCAGCTCTCCAGGGTTTGAGGCAAGAAATCTCTCCTAGCCCTATCTGGAGATGTCAGGGACTGAATCTGGGACCTTCTGCATACAGAGCAGCAGATATACCTCTAAGCTATACCCATGGCCATGTGTTATGACTGGCAAAAGGTCTTTAGAACCTCCCCTTGCTGACCTGTGACTGTGTCAGTAGAAACTGGACCCAGACGCTTGCGACCAGAGAGCCCATAAAGATTGAACTTGTATCTTCGGGAGGGCACGAGGCTGGAGACGGTAACCTCGCGGGAACCTCCGTCCACTGGAAGGGCCTGAGGCTTCCCCTCTGCATCCTTGTACTGGACCAGGAAGGAGTCAAAGCTCCCAGTGGGGACAGTCCAGGAGAGACGGACAGAGTCGGTGGTGACATCCGAGACCGAGAGCTCTCCCAAGCTGGGCTGAGGAGCAGGCGTTGTTGGTAGTGGGGCTGCAAAACAGAGGAGGAAGTGATGAGAATGTACATCTTAACGGATGTGGGAATGAAGAGATAAGACAGAGGCAGAAGAATGACCTAGAGATGGGTGTTTCATCTCCGGGTCATGCGTAAACCATGTGACATCTGTCAAATTTAATTAAAAGGCCCTTGGAGAGAAACATTTAAAAAAATGACAGTAGCTGAAAGAACAAAAAGGAAAAAAGTTTTAGCTACCTTGACTTCCACATCTACCAACCCATGCAAATATCCTTCAAAGCATACCGAGATCTATAGCTTTCTGTGATTTCCATTCTAAAGATCCCCTACACCTTCACAGAACCACAGTTCCCATGGCTCCTTAGGAATATTGCAATTCCCATGGCTCCTTAATAGAACCACAGTTCCCATGGCTCCTTAGTAGCACTGCAATTTGCATGGCTCGTTAGCAGAGTTACAGTTCCTGTGTTTCCTTAGTAATGGCTGTGAAATAAGCTTGCTGCTCGTTTAATTTTGTCATGGGCAGACATGCACTGTGAAAAAAATCGCAAAACGAATCCACTGCTCTCGTAGCACCACAGAATAAGATGGCGTTCCAGAGTTTTAGGATTCAGTTTGTGGCTCCATCTTTTTCTGACCTTGCCATCCCAAATAGAGAAAGAGAACGAATGCTCTGCCAGTTAGAAAATGCATATACGTGGACTGAATGCTTGTGCTAACCTGTGGTGGCATCAACTGAGACAGGTCCAAGACGCTGGGGCCCAGAGATTCCATAGAGGAAGAATGTGTATCTTTGGGAAGGAACCAAATTAGGAACAGTGGCCTCGCGGGAATTTCGGTCTATGGTCAGGGCTTGGTCAATGCCCTCGGAGTCCTTGTACTGGAGAAAGAAGGAGTCAAAGCTGCCAGTGGGGACATTCCATGTGAGACGGACAGAGTTGCTGGTGGCATCTGAGATGGAGAAGTCACCAAGGACAGGTTCTGGCTCAGGCTCAGGTACAGGCTCTTCGTCCCGTGATGCTGTTATGGGGAAGCAAGACGAAATATAATAGAAGGCAGCAGCAGCAGCCCTCAATAGCCCTAGAGATCTACACATAATGTTTCTAAGCCTGCGCTCTCATTCCTGCTTTCCTAGTCATGGCGGGAAAAGCATCTGAATATGTAGGCCTGCGCTATAATATGCACCTTGAATGCCAGCCCTTGTTCTGGGTGTTTATTTTCGTTTTGCCTGTTGAAAAGGCCACAGGAATGCTTATGTGGATAGGTGGCACCCATCCTTTCATATAATCCAAGGTCACTGGTTTTTAAAAGAGCACTTTCAGCACACAAAACTTTTGCAGGGCTTCGGAGAAGCCGAAAGCATGTTACAGCACAATCCTAAATGAGTCTTACTCAGAATTCAAGGGGGCTTACGCCCAGATAAGTGGGGTAATAGCCACACTTGTCCTCTCATTGTCTAGATGCAAAGGCAGGTTGAATTCTGTGTACAGTTGCGTCCTGGGTGAAGCAAAAATGAAACACTATGCCCTGGAAAAGGAAATGGGTTAGAGTGGGGGAAAGACGCCACCTCCTGCAAACACAATACTATAGTTCATGGCAGGCCTTCTGCTGACCTGTGGTGACATCTGCCGTGGCTGGGCCGAGACGCTTGCGACCGGAGATGCCGTAGAGATTGAACCTGTATTTGCGAGAAGGAGCCAGGCTAGGGATGGTGACTTCGCGGGAATCCCCCTCCATGGGCAGCACTTGGGGTCTGCCCTCAGCATCCTTGTACTGGACCAGAAAGGAATCAAATCTTCCAGAGGGGACACTCCAGGAGAGGCGGACAGAACTGCTGGTGATATCTGAGGTGGAGAGTTCTCCCAGGCCGGGTGGAGCTGTCACTTCTCTCTCTGGCTTCTTCTCTGGGGCTGGGACTTTGCCTAGAGAGCAAAGAAGCAAAGAATATATATATTTTTAAGGGAGAGGAAGAAGAAGAAGAAGAGTTTGGATTTGATATCCCGCTTTTCACTACCCGAAGGAGTCTCAAAGCGGCTAACATTCTCCTTTCCCTTCCTCCCCCACAACAAACACTCTGTGAGGTGAGTGGGGCTGGGAGACTCCAAAGAAGTGTGACTAGCCCAAGGTCACCCAGCAGCTGCATGTGGAGGAGCGGAGACACGAACCCGGTTCCCCAGATTACGAGTCCACCACTCTTAACCACTATACCACACTGGCTCTCTAGTTAAAAAGGAACATTTTTGCTTCTGAACAGGAGGAGGAGGAGGAGGAGGAGGAGTTTGGATTTGATATCCCGCTTTATCACTACCACTACACCACACTGGCTCTCAGTGTGCTCTCAGGGAGTGCTGGGACTGAGCTAAGGATGGATCTGCCAGTGCCAATTTTTCTGAGTTTTTCATTTTTCCAGGTTTCAGTTCAGTTCTCCATATTTCCACATCAACTTACCCAAAAAAAATTCAGCATTTTTGTGCATTTCCCCCCTAATATTCACATTGTTGCATGCAATTTTGCACAAGACAGACATTGAAGACATTTTGGTAGCAACAGACTAACAAGTCTAATAAATTCTTATTCTTATTACTTTTAAAGCAATCTCCTGAAGGTGATTTCCATATAGGAAAATTAAAAACAGTTAAATACACAAATTCAGCAAATAAATTTAAAACAAGACAAAAACCCTAACAGGACTTGTGGTATAGACCATTTATTCATCTAGGAAAGGCTGTCGGAACAAAGATATCTTCAGTTGTTTACAGAAAATGTTAATGCTGCACTAGAAGCCCAACTCCAAGTTAATGAGTTGTTGTTGATGTGATAAATATCCTCTTGAATCATAGAATCATAGAGTTGGAGGGGACCACTAGGATCATCTAGTCCAACCCCCTGCAATGCAGAAATCTTTTGCCCAACATGGGGCTCAGACCCATGACCCTGAGATTAAGCGTCTTGTGCTCTACCAACTGAGCTATCCTACAGGGCTAAATCAATGCATTTTATATGTTATTTGCATCTTTGTTCACACTTGGCCTAGTACAGTGGTGCCCCGCTAGACGGAAATAATTCGTTCTACGAATTTTTTCGTCTAGCGGGTTTTTCGTCTAGCGAAGCAGCAATGACAGCCGCGCTTTCGCTAGACAAAAAAAAAAAAGACGAAAAAATTCGTCTTGCGACGCAGCCCCATAGACTTTTTCGTCTAGTGGGGCAGCCTCTCGCTAGACGAATGCGTTCGTCTAGCAAGTTTTTCATCTAGCGAGGCATTCGTCTAGCGGGGCACCACTGTATACAATTTTTTTGGACACATGATTCAGAGAACCGCATCACAAAATTCAGAGAAGTGCATAGTTTGAAAGATAGTTGTGCTTCAGTTTGTATACATAAGTCAGAATTAGTTGCGTAAAATGTGACGTGAACCATATTTCTCTCCCCCCCCCCAATCCATGTTCTGAACTGTGCTATTTTTTATAATGGTTTATACATTATGTATTTGTGGATATTTATTTTGTGTGTTAATAGAAGTGTAGTAAATAAGACAAAAAGGAGGATGTGCAGAGCTATGCAGAAAGATAACCAGTGCAGTAAAGAGGCTGGTTTGTCAGGGCGGGACTAGGAAGAACTGGGCCAGAGCTGCAGAGAAATAGTGATTAAAGCAAAATTTTGTGAAGTTTGCATACTTATTCAAGAAGAAGCAACTCTGGGAAATTGTACACGATAGGAACATTATCTTATCCCTTCAGCAAATTTTCCTTATGCTTGGCAAAAAAATCCAATGATATAAGAAAGCAGAACCTCATACCCCAAACCCCATCCTTTCACATGAAACAGAACCTCCAAGTGTCCCTATTTTCCAGGGATAGTCCTGGCGCTACAAAAGCTGTCCCGGTTTCTGATTTGATCCCGGAATGTCCCGTTTTCCCTTAGGATGTCCCTATTTTCATCAGAATAATGTTGGGGGGTATGGTAGGATGACCCTATTTTCATTGGAAATGTTGGAGGGTATGGAGTTATCTGACCCCCGAGCCATCTGAAGGCAGCACTCTATACAGAAGTTTGTTTAATGTTTAATTATGTTTTTATATTTGTTGGAAACTGCCTGGTGTGACTGGGGCATAGCTGTCAACTTTTTCCTTTTTTTAAAGGGAAATTCCCTTATTCCAAATAGGATTCCTCGCAAGAAAAGGGAAAAGTTGACAGCTATGGACTGGGGCAACCCAGTGAGATGGGCGGGGTCTAAATTGTAAAATTGCTGTTATGGAATAGGACATCCCTATTTTCACCGAAAAAACGTTGGAGGGCATGATGAATTTTGTGAGGAAACTGTCTTTAGGGTTTGGATATACAGTAGACAAAAAGTTGGAGAGCTGAGCTCAGATGATGATGATAAAAATTCATTATTTATATACCGCTCGTCTGACTGGGGTGCCCCAGCCACTTTGGGTGGCTTCCAACAAATTAAAAATATTAATCACTGTCAAAAACCAAACCAAACATTAAAAACTTCCCTATACAGGGCTGCCTTCAGATGTCTTCTAAAACTCAGATTGTATTTCCTTGACATCTGAGACTCCCAGGGCCACAAATGTTGGATTCAGACCACAGGCCTGGCCTGAAAGGGGTTTCTGTTGCCTCAGTGTAATAACTTTGAGTCATAAAAATTCCATTCCTGCTTTTTGGTCAGAGCTTCTTCACAGATAGGCCTACAGCTGTATTCTGCTGCCCACACCCCTTGGGCCTAGAAGAGGTACTTTGTCCTCAGCTTACTTTTTCTTTGGCCAAACCATTTTGCCAACTCATCAGCGCCATGTTTACTTGGGAGTAAATCCCACGGAACTCAGTAGGGCTTACTATAGATTAGGCATACATGGGACATGGACAATTTCTCTCTGATTCCTCCCTCCTCCTGGAGATTTATTTTTTTTTTAAAAAAAGCAACACCATGATGGGATAGTTTTTAAACCTTTGGGCCTGCTTTCAAGTAAAATATCTCTGGGATTTTACAAGACATTTCTATCTGGAAAAGGAAACAAAGAAATCTAAATGCAACTAAAGTTTTCCTGTGCATTTCAGGTTCAAAACCAGGACTGACTGGAACGGCACAGTTTGATTTTGTGTTTTTAACACGCCTGGCTTCTATCACTGTCCTTTTTGGGGAGGCGTATGATTAACACAGCACCTATTGACTAAAATAAGCTGTTGAAGGAAATGATCCGCCCACCCTGTTAAAATGTGTACTGGTTCTATAAGACTGAGCGGCAACAGAGGCAGCCATTTTGATGGTGACAGCCATTTTGAATTTCCTGAAAACCAGTAAGCACTCCAGAGCAGGGAATGAAATGGAAATTTAATGGCATTTTTTCTCTCTCTCTCAATGGTTGGATATTCAAGGAGGAAGTGCTTCCTTCCACAGGGCAGAGTTAAGCAGTGGCATTTGCTACCACAGGGTGTAGCAGTGGCCGCCTACTTGGACAGCTTTAAAGAGGGGATTAGACAGATTCAGGGAAAATAAAAATATCAAGATCTTGATAGGCCAGGGTGACCCATGCCAGCTAATAGCCAGGCATAAAAGTAGCCATGAGGGTGAAAGCTGTCCATCAGGCCACAGAGCTTTAGAATTTGTATTTCTGTATAAAGAACTCCTTTCGCAACCCCTCCTCAGCACCTGTTAACCACAGACTTGCAAGAGGAAACTGCTAGCTCACCACATGTCTGTTATATCATGACTACTGAGAAATGGCCCACCACAAAAGGGTACCACAACATCTAAGGAAATGGTGGTCAGGATCCACTGTATTTGGGTCATAGCCAAGCTAATTAGGTCACAAACACTGCCATATAGAATTTTAGTCATGCAACACTGCCTGGTGGACGAAAGTAGAGCAGCATGCTTGAAACAAATAAGGCAGCCAGATGGATGTATTCCCCATCCTGATTGGCCAGAAGGAATGCTAGGGGTTGGGTTATTAGCAGTTTGTAAAGAGTATAAAACACCCCTGCATGTGCTTGAGGGGTGTGCAGATTTTTGGGCACTAGCCAGCTGCACCATTGCTTTGTCATGACAAAACAATAAAAAGAATCTTTTATCTGAAAAGCTGCTTGGAGTCTTTCCTTTTGGTCAATGATAGTCATGGGTGCAAAAATCTAGTTGTCATATTGACTATATGCTGTCTCTAAAATCAAAAGTGGTACATCTCTGAATGCACAGGTGCTAACCCCCTGGGGCCCTGGGTGCCAAAGCACCCACTAAATTCCCTATGAATTTGGCTGGGCACCCACAAATTTCAGTGCCAGGGCCATGCATGCTGCATAGCACCCACGGCCTGATCCAGCAGACAGGCTCTTACATTCTTAATCCTGTGCTCAGTACCACATATTAGGTGTCTGTGTTTCTGCAGAGTTACAGTCCTGGATAAAGTTAGGAAGGCCTGGAAATTACATGAGCATTTCAGAAGCAGCAGTGATTCCAGCAGATTAGGCTGCCTTGAATTAATGTCTGCACATTTTACAAATCTGAGACAGGGCAGAATTCAGGCTCCGAATATTACTTCTGAAAATTTAGAAATGTTCATGCTTTCTTTTCTTTTTTTACTTCCGACCGTGAAGATCAGTTTATAAAACTGAAGTATTGTCGATTACTTTGTAGATAATAATATGCCAATTCAAATGCACTTTTAAAAGAAAGAAAAACAGATGGATCCAGCGGTCTGCATAACAGGGAGCGTTGGAATGCGTAATTTGTGGGAGAGAGAAATTTCAGCGCAACAATTTATAGTGTAATCATCATCAATCTGATGCAACAAAATTGGCAAGGCATGGTTATAATTGTTGGAAAATCTGCCTCATTTGTTTCTGTGCAGCAATAACATTGCCCCTGGTGAGTATCTGGCTTTGACTTTTTTTTAAGGTATATAAGCAAATGGGACCAGCAATGAAATGTGGTGTGGAGTGTCCTGGCATGGATTATTCTGGAAGGCGCATGGTTAGCTGGTCAGCCAGCCTGCCAGCCATCTACTTCCCTTCTGGAATAATCTGTTCCCTTCCCTTTCCTACACAGTTTTCTATTCAACCCCTGCCCAATAGTTAGCATTCCATGGACTGTATCTAAATAAATTCTACTCAGAGTAGACTCACTAAAATCAATAAACCTAGATTAGTTATGTTCCTTTACTTCAACTCTGAGTATAAATTTCACACCCTGGTGTGTGCCCCCCCCCCCGGAAGGAGTCCAGGATAGTGATGGTGACTTATTTTTGCAAGCAATTTGAGTTAGGATTTGCTTGGCATTCCCCCATCCCCATCCCAAACTCATTTCAACTCTAAAAATCAAGAAGCATGCCAACCAACATTCTGGAGAGACATCGCTCACCTGTAACCATCTCTGTGGAAACAGGGCCATGTCTCTTGCGGCCTATGAGTCCATAAAGACTGAACTTGTACTTCCGGGAAGGCGCTAGGTCATAGATGGTGACCTCCCGGGATCCTCCATCCACAGGCAGACTCTTCGGCTTGCCCTCAGCATCTTTATACTGGATCAAAAAGGAGTCAAAGGTCCCCGTGGGGACGTCCCAGGACAGGCGGGCAGAGTTCTCTTTGACGTCCGAGACGGAGATGTGCCCCAAAGTGGGCTTCTCCACTGCTGGTGCCGGGGCTGAAAAATGAACAAGAGGAGGAGAGGATGACGGCTGCCGAATTCTTGAGAAGGGAAGAAGTAAGCGGATGGGAGAAAATATAATTATCATAATAATAATAATAATTTATTATTTGTACCCTGCCCATCTGGCTGGGTCTCCCCAGTAATCCCCAAGTATTTTTATTTTATTTTACCAAGCCTACCCAGAAGAAGTCTATTTTATTTCTGCAGTTTTTAATTCCTGCTGGTTTTAATACTGTTTCGTGATCTGTGTTCTATCCTACGCAACCAAGTCTAGTGCCACCTAATGACCAAACTGTATAATGACACTATCCATGAGCCCAAGGGACAGTGGACTACGAGTAACTTGGCTACAGTCCAGTCCCTCCTCTGGACTAAAGAAGTTTATTTCCCGGTAGGTTATCGGTTGCATTCATTAATTCATTGATTTCCAGATTTCTACACCACTATATTTTCAGAAAACTACCCAAGCGGTGTCTATAGGAGCCAGTGATGGCCGCCAGCTTGAATGGCTTTAAAAGTGGATTAAAGAATTTCATGGAGGACAAGGCAATAATAATACAGGTAATGATAATGATGATGATGATGATGATGATGATGATAATAAATTTACACCCTGCCCATCTGCCTGGGTTTTCCCCAGCCACTCTGGGCGGCTATCAACGGCTATCAGCAGCTGTTAGCCATGATGGCTGTGCTCTGCTTCTCTTTGCCTCTGAATTCCAGTTGCTGGAAATCGAAGGTAACAAACAAACCAAACGCTGTGTTGCAAAATGTGAATCAGCAATATCAAAAGCAACCATCGTGTTGCTTTGATATTGGAAATCGAAGGTAGGCAGAGTGCTATTGTGCTCATATCTCACTTGCAGGCTTCTCACAGGCATCCGGTTGGCCACTATGAGAAGAGGGTGGATGCTGGACTTGATGGGCCTTTGGTCTGATTCAGCAGGTTCATCTTATAGAATACAACACAGATCATAACACAGCACCGAAGCATTAAAAATGAGAACTGAAAACTGTGGAAATAAAGCCGATCAAGGCTGCATGGGAACCATACATTGAAAGCACATCATGTCCCCTCAAGAAGCCTGGGAAATGTATAAGGCTGTTGGGAATTATAGCTCTGTGAGGGGTATACTATAGTTCCCAGATTACTGGGGGTGTGGAGATGTGCTTTAAAAGTAGGTAATTTAGGAAGGAGTTGGGAGGAAAGGGAGATTAACAATATAACACTGAAAGAACACGGGCATGTGGGGGCTTGCTTCACTGGGAAGAGGATTCCAGGAAACTGGTGCCGCAATCCTAAAAGCAGGTGCTCAAGTCACAGCACACCACTGCAAGGGTGTGTGCGGCACCATCCTTCATCACATGCAGGTGATCCCAGGGCAGTTTCCATCATATTAAAAAAATACAAAACTAAAATACAGTATATAAAACGTAACTAATTACTGCAGCAGTATAGAGGCTAATCAACATGGGAACTCTTGCTAGGTAGCCCTCTAGAATGGTTGTGGGGACCTCCTTCCCTTACGCCTTAGGATTCAGTGTTGCTCGACCCCCATCCCACACCCAGCAAGCAGCTCATGATAAATAACCGCCAACATCTCAGAATCCTGCAAAGTGGAATGGGAAAAAAATAATTGGTGTTTATCACACCAGAACGGAGAAGCAGGCTGCTGAACCCCAAAATATGGGTCTGGAAGAAATATGGGAGTTAGTGGGTGAGAAAACTTCCTGGTTTGTGTCAGAAATAGGTATTATAAGAGGTGTTAGGAAGTCTTCTTTGTGCAGGTTCTGAAACAAAGTAAAGGAGGCCTAGAAAAAAAGAAAGGTGATTAGCTGGGTAAATGAGGGTTGTGGCTCGTGCCTAGAGCATCTCTTCTAAATGGAGAAGGTCCTTGGTTTGCTCCCTTGCATGGCTGGGATTGCCCACTGAAACCCTGGCGAGCTGCTGAAAGTCAGTGTAGGCAATACTGAGCTAGATGGAGCCATGATCTGACTCTGCATATAGCAGCTTCCTCAGTTCGGGGAGCCCAGAGCGATGTACCTGTGAATGTCTTTGTAGTTAGAGGAGGACTGTAGCTCCCATCAAGTTTCTCCCCACTTAACTCCAGTTCGTACTCCGTTCTGGGGGTCAAACCCATCACGGTGACGCTTCTCTCTGTCCCCGGTACTCTGATTTCCCCTGGTGGGGCACTGGATTTGGGGTCCCTGTACTGAAGGGAAAAGCTGCGGAAGGAACTGGGTGGGGCCAACCAAGTCACACGGAGACTGTCCGGAGAGACGTCCGTCACAGTCAGGTCCCGCAGTGGCACTTCAGGGCTTTGCGTGGTGAGTCTAGGGAAAGTTTGGGTCTTGGCAGCTGAAGGAGATCCTGGAGCTGAAGAAAGAGAGATGTCGGGTGAGAAAATTGCAACCTCTCCTCCTCCTCCGCGGCTTTACTCCAACTAGCATACCTCCCTATTCCTTGGCCGTGGAATAAGGGGTGAAAGGTGTATTGACTACTGTAATGTACTCTATGGCGGTGGGCTGCCCTTGAAGGCTATGTGACGGCTTTAACTAGAAAAGAATGTGGCAATCCATATACTTAGGGCATGGGTCACTGATAGCACATCTCAAGAGGGCTCCAGGCCCTGTGCTATTTATTTATTTTATTTAACAAAATGTATATACCACTTTAGGTTTTTTTTGTAGGGTTGTGGGGTTTTTTGTTTCGCAATGGGTGGAAGTATTTACACTAAACTCACCCTCCACTTTCACCTAGACCTAATCTGCCAAGAAAATTTGAATGAGGATAAATTTTATTAAGAATTACATGCCCAAACATAACTTTGTTTTAATTCTAATCAAGAATGCTGATTTCAGGGGAGAGCAGGGGTCAGTTCAGTGGAGAAGTACGCTAGCCAAACCTGTATCAGAGCTGACCCCGTCAAGAAGTGGGGGTGAGAAAAGGGTTGTATCACACAAAATCATCCCTTTAGCACAAGGACTTCCATCTGTGCAATGGGACTCCCTGTCCCTCCCCAATGGGGGCAAATGAGGCACAGAGAGAGAGGAAAATAAGTCCTGTTACATGGGCAGAGGTCGTTGTGGTACTGGATAGAACCCCAATCATTTCCTCTATGGCCTCTTCACCCAGTCAGAGAGAGCACCTGCTTGGAAAAAAAAAAAAAACCACACGCACACCCCATTCAAATATCCCAGTTAATTTCAAGGTGGGCACATAGAGATGCTGAGCAGTGGATGGTGGGAACAGCAGCTATGTGAACTGGTTTGATGAGTGCGTGGTGGAAGCCAACATTGCTGCAAAAGAAAGTGTGTGATTGAGGGAGAAATCTTTCAGCCACACAGAAGCAAGATGAAGGCAACAGCTCGGGACGACTGCTTTGCCTGGAGGAAGAATAAAGCAGTTAAACACAAAGGTATCCAGAGACACTCTTGACCAAGGTCAGCACGTGACTGTAGCTGGGGAAAGGGTGCACAATGGAAGATAAATAAATAAATCACGTGACAGAGAAGAATTAGTGCCAAAACAACATTTTGCAGAAACATAAAGTTCAGTGCAATTTCAAAATTCAAAAGGTGAAAAATTATGAAGTTTATTTTTTTGGTGGGGGTCCCCCTTTTATTTTAAAGAGAGAACTCTTTGGGTCTTTCTAATAAATGTTCAAGGCGTAACCTTAAACTAAATACTTAAAACTAGATACAATAATCTGCCAGTGTGAGGTTGTGTTTAGAGCACTGGTGATCTAGGTCCGGTTGCTATATTTCAGTCTAACCTACCTAGCAGGGTTGTAGAGAGGATAAAAGGGGAGGTTTGGACAAAGCTGGTGTTTTAGACAGAAAAGCAGAATAAAAATGCAATGAATACTTAAATTAAATCCTTCTCAATCACCCTGTTTTCCTCTCCAAACATCATTTATATTTAGCATCATCCATGATTGGGATCGTCATAAATATTTTTTATCAAGAAATAAATACTCCTTTGTTTGCAAGCAAATTCATAGGACAGGGGGTGCCCCTCAAGGCCTTGCTGGATTACAACTTGAATCATCCCACTGGCCAGTGGCCATGCTGGTTTGGGCTCATGGGAGTTGGAGTCCAACCACAACTGTTTTTTGTTTGTTTGTTTGTTTTGTTTTGTTTTTGGGTTTAGATCCCCTCCAAAGACTATCGTAGTTTGGTTCACAGACATTCAGACGATCTTGTGGCAACACAGACAAGGAGCAAAGGTAAACACAGTGACTGCAAGAAGCAGTGTGTAGCACAAAAAACAGATTGGACAAAAATCCGGGAGCCACAAGTGATTGCATTATTTGGCTTCAGGAAGAAGAAGATAATTAGCTGGTGGACACTGTGACATTTGCGTGAAGAACGATACGAGTGAGGAAGACAAGAAAGCTGTTGATTGGGAAAAAGAGAAAACAATTAGCAGGCCACTGTCTGAACGACTTTCTGGAGCAGGGGTGGGGAACCTCAGGTCTGTGAGTGGAATGCGGCCCTCTACCCTCCTCAATCGGGCCCTCAGAACGTTCTCAGAGCCACACTCTCCCCAGGCCACAACCTTTGCCAGTCACGCTCCACCCTCTCTTCAAGTCTTTTCAACTAGCTGGAAGGGGTCCTTGAAATGTAATACAATGCCTCTTGCTCGTTTGGTCTGAGAATGGAGACTTTAAAAAAAAGGTTCCCCACACCTGTTCTGGAGAATGCGAAAGCAACACATGTCTGGATGGCACACAGATTCAGTTTGGTGGCAACACGGACGAGGCATGTGATTGTATGATTACAGGCAAGAAGGAGATAGCGAACCACCCTGGGAGACGGATGTCCTACCCATCCTGGTACCTGTGGCGGTTATAAAGGAGTATGACTTAGAGGAACGTCCTTTCAGCACCCCGTGGATTTCCACATGGTAGGTTGTGCCAGGGTCCAATCCGGTGATAACTGCTCTGGAGGAATCTCCAGGCACCACGAGCTCCCTTACTTCTCCAGTCCCCGTATTGCGGTAGAGGATGACCACGTTGTCAGATACCCCTCTCACGCTGTCCAGAGACACCTCAATGCTGCCCGAGGAGCTGCCTACTACAGCTGGCTTGGGGTGGTCTGAGTGGGAGTAACTTCCTCTCACAGTCGGGGATTCTGTTTTCTGAAGCAAATCGTCAGTCTCTCTATCAAGCCGGTCCTTGAAACTCTCTATGACCTCTTCTGGCTTCCGGAGAATTAGATAGATGTATATGTCCCTGGCCACACTCTGTATGGTCCGGTTACCATGGAGAGGGAAGTTTATGGCACGGAGGTAGCTCTCCAAACGCTCGAGGAGGGTCCCGTTGTACGGGGAGAGCTTGGTCGAGATGTTCTCTGTCATTTTCTTCATGAAAAGCTCCTTAGCTTTGGCGACGTTGGAAGGGCTGCGGCCTGGCTGCGGCCTGTTGCCCGGCTGCTCAGCTGCAGGCCCAGAGGAGGAGGAGTCAGGCCTTCGGTGGGAAGAAGAAGGGGGTGGTGTGGAGTACTGGCGGACTGGCTGGCTTGGAGCTGGTGCTGGTGGGATCAAAAATGGAGGCAGTTACAGCAAAGGAGGGGATGGAAGTGAGCTGTGGAGATGGGATGCATGGGAAGTGGTAAATCAATCGGAGGTAGAGCCCCAATTGGTAAAAAAAATATATCCTGGTTTCCCACCCATCCACCCCTTCTGAAGCAGCCTGCAATGAATGCTGCTGACTCCTTCTTAGGAACCTTCCTTCAAGCTATCGCATCAGCTGGAATAAAAGCGAGGCAGTTAGTTTGAGCCCTCCTCAGAAATCACCCTTGTAGCCGTTTCCGTCCGTTGGTTCTCCAGAGACCTGTGAGCTGTAAAGAGAAGGGAAGAACAAGGGGCTGTGTGGGAGAGTAAGGGACGCCATCTTCTGACCACAAGCCACTGCAGCTGTCAAAAGGAAATAATGAGATGGTAAAATAATACTTGGATAGAAAAGGCATGGGGAAAAGATTATGGTGAAAGATAAGAGGCACCGAATGTGTGACTAGTGGGGTGGAAGGCAGGGAAGCCCAACAGTAGGAAGATCCATAGCCAATGACAGGCAAGAGCCAGATCCAATGGCAGGTGGAGGCAGCTAGTTCTAGCTTTGCCGCCATCCTCCTTCCTGCTGAGTTTTTCAAGGGGCATTGCTGGGCTTAAAGGAGAAGGAAAGTGACAGTCAGGGCCTACCCCCGGACTGGTTTTAAGAAAGAAGGCGGGTAGTTGGGCACTGGCTGAGGGCAGAATGAGGTTGGGGTGGTGGTGCCTCAGTGGCCTTCCAATGCTGAGCCTCCTTTTCACCACCATTGTTGTCTAGGCTGGAGACAGATGAACATACAGGCCTTGTCCATGTGGTGTTCTCCTCCAACTGCTGTTGTCCCACACTTTCTCCCCCCTAAACCCAGAGATTCCTCATGCTTTGAAAATCCAAACAGGAAAGCTGCATCGATCGCATAGGGAATCTCCAAATGTAGGGAGGAGAAAATGTGGGACAGCAGAAGTTGGAGGAGAATGACGTGGGGGAATCAAAGGAGACACAAGAGGTCCACAATCCACATTAAGCTAAGGTATGAGCAGGTCCCTGGTCCTAACAAGGAGATAGGAAGTCACAATGGAGAATCACTGGGCCTAGGTATACATTTGTTGAGTTTTGTTATGACCGTTTCTTTCATTTCACCATCAGGTTTTAGTCCTTTATCAAAATCTGGAGAATTGTAGATTTCGAAAGATAGCTGAGTTTCAGTTCATGCACTTATTTCAGAAAGCTGAGAATGTCAGCTTCACATTTTAATGCAAACCTGCCTCCTTTGCTCATTCTGAACCATCCTTCTCCCTTAATCGCTTGCCACATGGCATAATCCATGGCACCATAAGCTCACCTGCTAGCCTCACATGTGGATTGATTTGCATGTTAGGGAAGCAGATGGCATGGACTATGAAACCCAGTCCTGTTTCCCTACCAGTTTTGTACTAGAGGTATCTGCAGCAGAGATCAAGCACTTAGTAGTGGCATCCCATTAGGTTGCAGGACTGAAAACAGGAGTGTGAGTGGGTCACTCGGAAGAGCGCTCTGCTTTCCTTTGCCTTTGCTGCGTTCTGGATTGCAAACTGTTTCAGGAAGTGTGGATTAGGTAGGTCTGCCTTTTGGTACAAACTGAATCATCCCGCATCCCCAGCTGAGACAAGGGGCAACCCTAGCTCCCAGTCGTCACTCCCATGGCCCTACCAGTAGTGCTGACGATGATGCTGGTGGCTCGGCTGTTCTCGCCACTCTGGCGGGCGAACATGGTGATACGGTATCGGGTGCTACTCTCCAGCTCATCCAGAGTGACGCGTTCAGGTGCTGCAGGTAGTTCCACACGCTTCACGGCCTGGGCAGGCCGAGAGGCAACCAGGGGCACATAGCTCAGGATGTAGCCATCAGGGCGAGAGGCTGGCGGTTCCCAGTCCAAGGTCATGGAGTTTTCTGTCACCTGTGACGACTGCAGGCCACGCGGAGGAGCTACTCCTGGGAGGGGGAGGGGGAGAGATGTACATAGCACACAAGGCACTGAAATGAGACAGGAGGACACTTAGAGGCAGCAGGAGCTTGTGCGGAATGAAGGTAGCTGGGACGGAGCAGAGGCAGAGCGCTTTAAAACTGAGGACTAGAACCTTGATTTGTTGGCACAGGGTGTAACAGGAAGTACAGGTGTTTAGTTCTATTCCAAACTTAAAACTGGAAAGCATAATGCTGGTGGTCAACAAAAGAGATTTAAAGACTCTCTCAAGGCAAATTGGCCTCCACAGTCACTAGCAGTCTCACTGTGAAAACCGTGTTCATGGAAGATAATCTTACTTGGCTACGAGTAACCGCCAAAGAAGAAGTGCAGGGGAAGGTGGTATAAGAACATAAGAGAAGCTCTGCAGCTGCAACAGGCCAAGGGCCCATCATACTCTGGCATCATGTTCTCGCAGTGCCAAAAGGAATCCTGAGAGCAGGACCACCCCTTCTCTCAACACTGGAGATTCCCAGCAGCTGTTATTTAGAGGCATGCTGGCTGTGACAGTGGAAGCAGAACATAGCCATTGCGGTTAGCAGCCACAGAGGCCATTTTAGGATAGCGCAACCAGTTTGGTTGCACTGGGCGCCACACTGCAGGCAGTGGTGGAGCTTCATTCTCCGGCACTGGGGGCGGGAAGCAGGCGGGGCGGGGCTGGCACATGTCCCGGGGGCATGGCACGCTGCCCAAAGGGGCGTGGCGTGCATTCTGAGGGCGCAGTACGTGTTCTGGGGGCATGGTGTGTCGCCCAAAGGGGCATGTGTTCTGGGGGTGTGGCGCCCAGCGCAGGCGGGGGGCAGCCGTGATGGAGCCCCCCAGATCGTGCCAATGGGGGGGTGCGCTCCTATCGCCCCCACCTTCCTCTGCCCCTGGCTGCAGGGGGCGCCACAACAATGCTGCAGAATGGAGCACGAGAGGCAGCAGAGGCAAAACTGGGCATCACACAGAGCACCACTGAAATGTGACAGCCCAAAGTCCGCCACTGGTAACCACTCAGAGCCTTTACCCTCCATGAATTAGACTGCATTTGCACACCAGTGCATTCTGTTTCCAAATGTTTCACTAACTGCTAATTTCTGCATTGTATTTTAGCTTTCACACAATGAAAAGGCCACTTCCAGAAGTGTAGCAGAATATTGTGGGTGATCTTGGGTGTCCCTATTTCTCTGCCTATGGATAAAAGGGGAAGAGGGAGAATTGGTACACCGCCTGTAGCTCCTAGGAGCAAAGGCGGGTTATAAAGTGGTGCAGTGCATTTGGTCAGTGCCTCTGGCTGTTAACCGGAAGGTTGCTGGTTTGAGCCCACCCTGAGAAGGCTGTGGGCAAAAAGATTCCTGCATTGCAGGGAGCTGGGCTAAGTGATCCTCAGGACCCCTTCCAACTACAATTCTATGATTGTATGATCATCGTCATCACTGCCGCACAGAGGGTAATTTAGACTGAAGATGGGCACTCCTAAAGCTGAACTGGGAGCAGGCCGCAAGGGTGGAGAGGGGCAAAAGAGAGAAAAAGAGAAACATGCTGCTCCAGGCTACATACGTGTACGCACGGTCTGGGTGACTGGGGGTCCGTAGCGTTGCCCCTTTTCTGCCCGGACAGTGACAGTGTATTCCTCTCCCGGCATCAGCCCTCTGCGTTCAAAGCCTGTCTCCGTACCAGACAGACGTACTGATTCACCTGCCTGCTGATCCCGCTGCACATCAGAAGAGAAAGGTGCTGAGTAACTTTTCGGCACCAGAAGGAAACACCCAAGAACGCACCTCCGGGCAGTGCCCGGTTGTGTTGATACACACACGCAGCCGGGTCTGATTAAAGCAAATGTCACATTTCAACCACGCACAGCGTGAAGAAGACCTTTCTGTCACTCCTGAATCTCTCACAACCTGGGTTCACTGGATGGCGTTCTAGTGTTAAGAGAGACCTCAACACCAGCCCAAGATATTATGCTGCTTGAGACAAAATGGTGCGCCCCTAGCCCACTTACAGATACCATCCGGAGGGGCAATCGGATCTTACTTCAGCATGAATCATATGGCAGCATCCTCCACCACAACTGAGGACAGCAAGCTAGCTTAGTTGTCACAGTGCGAGCTGCATAGCGCAACCAGCTCTGCCCTCCAACATCTCACTGGAGCCCCCCTCAGCATCTGCCTCATGAAGTGGCCGCCTCACTCTAGCTAATGTTAGGGCCAGCCCTGATATACCTCTATTCCCCCTCCCCCCATACACCATTCACCATTTTTTCTACCCAAATGAATGAAGGCCCCTGCTCAAAGACACACCCTCACAATCTCTACCCTTCCCTGCTTTTTGTGGAAGTACATTGTCCCAAAAAGTGGTTGCTTACTGTGGGCTTCACATGAATTTCATACGCATCCACAGATACTTCCGGGCGGTTCCACTCCAAGCGGAAGGACGTCTCATCTCGATTTTTCACATGGATGCCAATGGATGGAATCTCTGTTCAGGTCAAGAGCAAGAGGAGGGTGGTGGGGAGACAGAAGAGAGTCGAAAACCAAATTTATCTCCAGCTTTCTTTTAACACTCACCCTCCCCAACATGTCCCCCAAAAGCGTATTGATCTGAACCTCAGCAAGATAAAAGCCCTGATGCCTAGGGTGGCTAGAACTTGCATGCCATTTGCATATGCAATTATACAGTACAGTGGTACCTCGAGTTACATACGCTTCAGGTTACAGACGCTTCAGGTTACAGACTCCACTAACCCAGAAATAACGCTTCAGGTTAAGAACTTTGCTTCAGGATAAGAACAGAAATTGTGCTCTGGCGGCACAGCGGCAGCAGGAGGCCCCCATTAGCTAAAATGGCGCTTCAGGTTAAGAACAGTTTCAGGTTAAGAACAGACCTCCAAAACGAATTAAGTACTTAACCTGAGGTACCACTGTATATGTATAGATGCAAATTTAGGGGGGGATAATAAAAATGGAAATACAATACATCACACCACGGCAGGAAAGACTGTGATCGGGTGACCAGAATGCCTGACTATGATAATTAAGATGATTTTATTCACGAATTATGTTCACCTCAAGGTGATTTATGTACACACCATTAAAAACGATTGTTTTAAGAACAAAACAACAAAAACCTAAAGACAGATTTAAAAACCAATATAAAATTATTATTATTATTAATAATAATAATAATAATAATAATAATAATAATAATAATAATTGCTTGTGCTTCACCCCAATATCCCAGGGCAGGTCACAACAATTTAAAACGAAACATTAAAAGCAGATTTTTAAAAAAATGAATGCAAGTATAATGACTTTTTAAATGTATAATTATTTTAAAAAATACAATCACAAAAAATAGGATGGGTTAACACCTAAATGAAATAAAAATGAGCACTAAATCAGAGACCTTTTCATACCAGATGTAAAAGCTTGTTCAGTATGCTGCCTACTATTGATGAACAAGATAACTATTCCCTTATGAAAAACAAAGGCTTGCTCTCACTTACACGGTTTGACCTGAGGTGTGTCAGGGGAACATGCAAAATAGCCTGAGGGCAAGAGAAGCTAACCCAACACCCTGAGCCACTGGGCCGCAGTGATTTCATCTTGAGGTGTCTCTGACCTACCTATGGAACAGTCTTCTCCTGAATAACCATCATGACAGAGGCACACTCCATTCTGGCACTCCCCGCGGCCACTGCAGTCCTCTGGACATGCCAGTTGCCCACAGTCTGGCCCGGTATACCCCTTGTGGCAGGCGCACACGGCTCCTTTCAGGCAGCGGCCTCTCTGGCTGCAGTCGTTTGGGCAGGCCTTGGTTCCGCAAGCTGGGCCCGTGAAGCCGGGCTCACAGAGGCACCGCCCGTTGTGGCACTCTCCCCGCCGGTTGCAGTTGCTGGGGCAGGCCCGGCTCCCGCAGTCAGGCCCAGAGTAACCAGGGTCACACACGCACTGCCCATCCACACATCGGCCATGACCTTGGCAGTCCTGCGGGCAGGCCGGGTCAGCACAGGAAGGTCCAACGTAGCCAGGGAAGCAGGTGCAGCGCCCGTCCACGCAGCGCCCTTGGTCGTTGCAGTCGTCTGGGCAGGAAGGTGGCTCCTCGCAGCGGGCACCGGAATAGCCGGGGCGGCACTGGCAGCGCCCGTTTGTGCACTTGCCACGCTGGGCGCCGCCACAGCCACCTGGGCAGGTTGGCTCGGCACAGGTGGGGCCACTCCAGCCTGCCTCGCATTCGCACAGGCAGCGGGAGAGGTCGAAGGAACCATGGTTCGAGCACAAGGTGCGGGTGTCCGTCTGGCCTAGGTGAGGGGCGAGAGACAGTAGGGAGGGGGAGAAGCGGGTCAAGGATTGAAAGCCAGGCCACACATAAACATCTTGTGGGTTTATTTATTTGCACATAGAGTCATACCTTGGTTCTCGAATGGAATCCGTTCCGTTCCATTTGACTTCCGAAAATGTTTGAAACCAAGGCGTGAGCTTTCTGCACTCAATCAGAAGCCACGGAAGCCGCATCATACATTTGGGTTCCAAAGAACGTTCGCAAACCGGAACACTTACTTCCGGGTTTGCGGCATTTGGGAGTCACAAGGCGTTCAAGAACCAAGGTACGACTGTATTGCCTATATATCATGCCTGTCAGGAACGAGCCAGCAGTAAATCACACTGTGCAAGTTGGAGTTACCGGTAACTCTTTATTACCAAAAACACAATAGAAACAGGAGGGTCAGGCCTAATGAGCACAGCAGCTCATCTCTAGTAGGCCTTGCTCCTATGACGCAGTTGCTAAGACTGAAGGTTCCCGTCTCCTCACAGCTGCCCAAGTCCCATCATCTCCAGGGTTTTTCCCAAGCAATCAGAGACTGCACTTGTGTGAAGCCAACCTCTCCTCTGCCCTTTTCATGCCTCTTCTGGTTCTGGAAGACCAGAGGGGAGGAGAGCTTGTTGCAGCAGGAGTGGGAGACACCTGTGACTCTTTACCAGCCTGACTCATCTCTGCCTCTTGACCTCCTCAGGTTCTGCCTCTCATTCTGGACATTGCCACAGAGTCTTCCAGCTCACCAAACACTGCTACATCTTCAGCTTCTGATACCTCCTCCTCCCAGTCTTCTCCCTCCACCACCACTCCCCAGACTCTGAGTCTTCTTCCCCTGGAAGAAACTGTAGTGGCATACAGGGTTCTCTCCCACCCGCATTTCATCCCCACAAGAACCCTGTGAGGTAGGTTTCCTTGTGCCCCAGGGAGGTCACTTTGGTGCCGCATACCCTCTCCAAGGCCTTACCTGTACTAGCCTGGGAACTGCTGGTCGCAGGGCAGCAGCCTCCCCCAGCCTGGCAGGTGTCCCGCAGTGACCGCACTTCGTTCTCTAGTGCCTGCAGCCGTCTCAAGAGGTCCTGGGTGTCCTCGGTACCAGGTGGGCACCCACAGGACTGCTGGGGCAGGTTGATGCGGTGAGTGAAGACCACATGCTCCTGGTCTGGCCCTTCCAGTGTGTGCTCATAAAGGCCTCCTCCCCTGGAGGAGCCAGGAGGGCCCAGCGCCTCTTGGGGTGCAGAGGAGGCTCCCTCATCCTCGGTGCCATCTCCCTTCAGCTTTATCGTGTAGATATGAGAGAAAACGGTAGCGTTGGAGGGGATGACCCGGTGGGGCACATGCGCCTCCCAAGAGGTCCCCAGCCAGAAGAGGAACAGAAGGAAGGGCATGGGTCTTGGTTGTCTCCCCATGCTCTAGACCTGTGAGAGAAATGGCAGTAAAAAAAGATGGATGGATGAGGGCCGACAAAATGGCTCTGAAGGTGCATTCGGTTATTTGGAATATTGCATCTGTTTTCTTGATTACAATGGAAGTAAAGTAAAGTAAAGGGACCCCTGACCATTAGGTCCAGTCATGTCCGACTCTGGGGTTGCAGCGCTCATCTCGCGTTACTGGCTGAGGGAGCCGGCGTACAGCTTCCGGGTCATGTGGCCAGCATGACAAAGCCGCTTCTGATGAACCAGAGCAGCGTACGGAAACGCCGTTTACCTTCCCACCTGAGGAGTACCTATTATTATAAAGAACCATATGCCGCTCCAAGGTCTGTCATCCTGTCACTGTCATGGCCACTGGTTTAGAGGTGGTGGGAATTTTAGAACAGCATAACTTTCTGGAGGACTGAAGGTATTCTCAATCCCTGTTCTGCATGATTTGGACAGTTCTGCATTTAGCTGCATGCAATGGCCACTCCCATGACTACTCTGGCGAGAGGCATCTGATGAGCTCAACTGCTCCCTACAATTTTTACTCCCTAATTTTTTTTCTACCTCCACTGTTTCTGGGAATAGCAGGTAGGCAGAGAGCTGTTGGCTCATGTCCACCTTATGTCTGGTTGGCCACGGTGAGAACAGGATGCTGTACTAGATTTAGGGGTGACAACTTTAATAAAATATTTGGGGGCCCAGATAAGGCCCCCCTCCCACATGGGCACACCCATACCATTTGAATGGCAATGCCCATCAACTTGGGGGCCCCCCTAATTTTATTGGAGGACCCAAGGGGACCTTGGCCCCTAGAAGTTGGCTCCTATGACTAGGGTCAGTTTATGGTTGAGGCGAAATTTGAACCATGGACCTGCTGATTCACTGCTCAACCTCTTGGCTGCCCACTACACCGAATCAGCTTTCATGTAATAGCCGGGGGGGGGTGCTTTTGGCTAAAGCTACGGCAGAAAAACATAATTGTCCGACAATAGGTTACCCACAGTTCAAAATATGTGTTTGTTTAAGGTTCGTTCTTTATTGGCTAGTCTTCAGCCAAAGCTCTCAGGGTGGCTTAGGAAGATTAAAAACAAAATTAAGTCAGCAAACAGCAGAGTTGATAGAAGCTCCAACCTTGAAACATTCAGCATAAAATGTTCCTCGGTAGCCACAGTGTGTGAAAGGGAAATGGGTGCGCAATGAATGATGTATGACTGCTTAGTAGGGGAAGGGATGTATCTCAGTGGTAGGGCATCCGATCTGCATGCAGAAGGTCCCATCTCTAGGCAGGGCTGGGTTTTCGCCTGAAACCCTGGAGAGCCACTGCCAGCCAGTGTAGACAGCACTGAGCTAGATGGACCAGTGGCTCTGACTCAGTATAAGGCAGTTTCCTGTGTTCCTGTGCCATAACTCTTCCTCTCTGAGGGCTTATCCAGACTTCCGCTTATCTCATTGCTTTCCCCAGGGGAAAACCACTCTTTAGTGCTCCTTCAGAGTAAATGGTGATGCAGGTTTTCTCCGTAGAGTATAGGCATTTGCTCCAGTTTAGCACTAAAGAGCAGATTTTCCCTGGGAAGGGAGAGGGGCAAGGGGGAAAGCTGCTCGGATCCAAGTCTAGAAAGCGCGAGTCACACAGAAAACCTCCCATGCTTTCTAAAGGCACAGGACAAGCGGAAGTGAGGACAAGCCCTCAATTTCAGTCACAGGGCTGCTACATCCAAGCCAGGTTTGAACCCACAGAGCGTTGAATGCACCATATATTTAAGCTCTCGTGCACCTGCTGATTCTTGTAACCTGTCGCTCGCCTTATGCGCCAATCTGATTTATACATCAAAGCCTTTGGCAGAACTGGAGTTGTGAGTTTGATGAATTTTCATGGATGAATTGCTGGGGAAATGTGGAAACAAGATTGGAAAAAATGAGGGATTGGGGAAAATGGCATTTGACTGATTTATCTACCCCTAAATATAACCCTGGGACGTGGTTGGTGCTGTGGTCTAAACCACAGAGCCTAGGGCTTGCTGATCAGAAGGTTGGCGGTTTGAATCCCCATGACGGGGTGAGCTCCCGTTGCTTGGTCCCTGCTCCTGCCAACCTAGCATGGGTACCGCTCCGGTGGGAAGGTAAACAGCGTTTCTGTGTGCTGCTCTGGCTTCGCCGGAAGCGGCTTAGTCATGCTGTACGCCAGCTTCCTCGGCCAGTAAAACAAGATGCGTGCCGCAACCCCAGAGTCGTCTACAACTGGACCTAACTGTCAGGGGTCCCTTTACCTTTACCTTTAAACATAACCCCATTTAATTAAAAGGGGGGAGGATATCCAGAAGACAAAATTAAAGTTTGTTTGTTTGTTTGTTTTTGTTTTTAAGGGAAAGTGATTAACCAGGAACAGCCAGCCAGCCAACAGAAGTTGTTCTTAGTAAATAAAAACAACTGTGAAGTTCAGGAAAATTCATGTCTGTTGACGCGTGTTAAAACCTCTCTCTCTCTTAAAACACACACACACACAAACACAGGCTGCTCCTTAATGCAACCTCGGTTGGAGAAACCCACCGAAAGGGGTGGTTTTCATGCCTGCTCCTGCAGCAGCACAACCACTGAATTAAAAAAAACAGCTAGGGAATTGTTAGGCACAATGCAGGTATCTCCAATCGCATTGATGTGGACAGCAGGAATGCAAAACAGAGGCATGACAGGGAACCCACAGCGCTCGCCAAAACCAGGCAGTTGGGAAGCAGGAACAGCAGTACACAGCAAGGGGGGGGGAACAGGCCACGGAGTGCTCTGAAATGCAAGCAGAGACGTGGCCAGGAGTCAGATATGGTGGAGGAAGCTGGCAGGGTAGACGGGGAGAAACGGATTAGATAAGAGTGGGCCAGGACAGATGGAGGGAGCGCAATCTTATCCTTAAAGCTTCCTTGTGACAACAGTCTGCAGTGCAGCCGTGGACTGACCTGCCTCCAGAGGTTGTGGGATTTCCTTACTTATAGCCGCCTGGGCCTCAGACTCCTCGATCCAACACTGTCAATGGCCTCGGTGGCTAGGACTGCCTATTTCCAGCTATGACTGTCTCACCATCGACGTCCCTTATCGCACAGAAATGAATTGGTCACTGTACTCCAGGTTGTGGGTAGCTACCAAATTGGATCACTGCAATGCACTCTATGTGGGTCCAAAATGCAGCAGCCAGATTACTGGGCGGGGCTCCATTTTTGAATTTGCTGCTTTAATACAGCTGTAATGGTTGCCAGTTTTCCCCCAGGCCCAGTTCAAGGTGCTTACATTAATGTTTAAAGCCCTAAATGACTTAGGCCCTCAATTCCTGAAAGACCACCTCCTTCCCTGCAGACCCTTTCAGGTGTTAATGTTGGCAGAGGACGTGGCCCTCAAAATCTCAGGGGGGCGGGCAGGCCAGGAGAGGGAATTCTCTGTGGCAGCCAATAAGTTCCCTCCCCACAGAAGTGTGTCTGGCACCTTCATTAGCAGCAGACTTGGGTACAGAGAATTCCCAGCCAACATTCCAAGAAGAAGAAGAAGAAGAAGAAGAAGAAGAAGAAGAAGAAGAAGAAGAAGAAGAAGAGTTTGGATTTGATATCCCGCATTTCACTACCCGAAGGAGTCTCAAAGTGGCTCACATTCTCCTTTCCCTTCCTCCCCCACAACAAACACTCTGTGAGGTGAGTGGGGCTGAGAGACTTCAGAGAGAAGTGTGACTAGCCCAAGGTCACCCAGCAGCTGCATGTGGAGGAGTGGAGACACGAGCCCGGTTCCCCAGATTACGAGTCTACCGCTCTTAACCACTACACCACACTGGCTCTCAGCGCTTGCGCTGCCTTTCCAAAAGCAGGTAAGGAAGTGCCCGGCTTTGGGAAAGAAGCACAAGGCTCTGGCAAGTTCCCAGAGCAATCCTACCTCCTTCCCAAAGCCAGGAAAGAGCTAACTAAGCTTTGGGAAGGCGGTAGAAGGACTCTAGGACCTAGTACCTTGTGAGACGGCGCCCCCCCCCCCGGGCTCAATGCTCAATGCATGTGCACCACTCACATAGCCCTAAATCTGCCCCAGTCTTCATTGCATAGGTTTCAGCATTTTCCATCTATTTAACAAAATGTATAGGGTTGTATGCAGCAGAAATGCTACTCAGAGGAAACCCATCAAGATTAAAAAACAGGAATTTAGGGCCATTAATTTCAATGTATCTACTGTAAGGAGTGCTCACTGGAAGGACAGATCCCGAAGTTGAGGCTCCAATACTTTGGCCACCTCATGAGAAGAAAAGACTCCCTAGAAAAGACCCTGATGTTGGGAAAGATGGAGGGCACAAGGAGAAGGGGATGACAGAGGATGAGATGGTTGGATGGTGTTCTCGAAGCGACTAGCATGAGTTTGGCCAAACTGCGGGAGGCAGTGAAGGATAGGTGTGCCTGGCGTGCTCTGGTCCATGGGATCACGAAGAGTCGGACACGACTGAACAACAACAACACTGTGAGTAACAGTTAGTCGAATACAACTCATATAAGCGCTTGACTGTAATAAAGCTTTTTAGTGGCATACTGGAAAAATATCAATAAAAGTTAAAAACAGGTATACAAAAAGACTCAAAAGGTAAAGAAGTTCAAGAAGGATACTGACAAGCTGGAACGTGTCCAGAGGAGGGCAACCAAAATGGTCAAAGGCCTGGAAACGATGCCTTATGAGGAACGGCTTAGGGAGCTGGGTATGTTTAGCCAGGAGAAGAGAAGGTTAAGGGGTGATATGATAGCCATGTTCAAATATATCAAAGGATGTCATATAGAGGAGGGTGAAAGGTTGTTTTCTGCTGCTCCAGAGAAGCGGACACGGGGCAATGGATTCAAACTACAAGAAAGAAGATTCCACCTAAACATTAGGAAGAACTTCCTGACAGTAAGAGCTGTCAGACAGTGGAATTTGCTGCCAAGGAGTATGGTGGAGTCTCCTTCTTTGGAGGTCTTTAAGCGGAGGCTTGACAGCTATCTGTCAGGAATGCTTTGATGGTGTTTCCTGCTTGGCAGGGGGTTGGACTGGATGGCCCTTGTGGTCTCTTCCAACTCTATGATTCTATGATTCTATGATTCTAAATAAAATCAACAATAAGCTATAAGAGTTTACATGTCTCATTCTGAATATCTGGATAAGCTTGCCTGAACAGAAATATTTAACCAGGCGCTAAAAAGAGCTGAGCAAAGGAACCTGCCTGGTGTCAATAAGCAGAGAGTTCCAAAGTGTAGGCGATAGAGCAAAAGATGGTTTTCTTACCAATGCGAAACAAGTCTTATGCAGCACCACAGACTGAAGTGGTCAAGGGGGCTTATAAGGGGTAAAACCAGGGGCAGGCAACCTAAGGCCCGTGGGCCGAATGCGGCCCAATCGCCTTCTAAATCCGGCCAGCGGATGGTCCGGGAATCAGCGTGTTTTTACATGAGTAGAATGTGTCTTTTTATTTAAAATGCATCTCTGGGTTATTTGTGGGGCATAGAAATTTGTTCACCCCCCCCCTCAAAAAAATAGTCCGGCCCACCATATGGTTTGAGGGACAGTGGACCGGCCCACGGCTGAAAAAAATTTGCTGATCCCTGGGTAAAACCATCTTGCAGATAGACTGGTCCCAAGCTATTAAGGAATTTAAATACTAATAGTAACACCTTGCACTTGGCCCAGCATCAAATTGGCAGCCAGCGCAGATGTCTAAGCTGAGGTGCTACATGCTGACAGGGTCTCGCTCTGGTCAGCAATCACGCTGCAGCAATCTGCAGTAGCTGCCGCTTCCAGATCGAGCTCAAGGGAAGCGCCGCATAGAGTGCAACACAGTAACTCAATCTTGAAGTCATGCGCCGAAGATGCTCTTTCTTAGCCTAGCCTTTGACACCTGCGATACCTATTTTTAGGACCCACCTGCTTCCCCCCCCCCACTCAAAAGTACCATTTTAACAACCACAAGGCAGCAAACAAAACAAAACCAGCAGCTGAAGCTTCCTGCCAGGGAAGAAGAAGATGGAGAAAGCTTAACCAATAGAATTTCTGCCTGCCATGCAGCTGGTCTAGGAAATGGAAGGGGGGCGGAATGGTTGCGAGAGACCCTATCCTGAATTAACCTTACTCTATAATGGGGAATTAACATTTCCCCTCTCCCTTCGGGTCAGCGCACTGCTGGAATCCATGGGAGTTAACAAACATCTGAGCTCCTGCACCAGCTTTATTATTATTCCAGCTGTTGGCCCGAAGTGCTGCAATTTTTCCAATAAACTTTCCTGGACTTCCCTTCGTTCCCTCCAGGGGCTGCTCCGTTACTTATTGGGAGTAAATAAAACGCCTGTTCTCCTCTTATGCTTCAATATGAATAGCCTCTTACAGAAGGACTCAGCAGGAGAGCAGCACCAGGCGCCTCGCCTTCCAAATTTCCCTTCCCTCCGTTTGCAAACTCTCTCGCCACCGTTGCCAAAACTGAGAGGATTCGGTAGGCCCGGCCTGCCCCTCTCCCCTCAGCCCCCAGGCCGCCTCTTTGACTGAGAGAGGTTTGAAACGATTGGTATTGATGCTCCTTCCGATAAATCAGACCCACACATTCCCCTCCCCCCACGCTGCACATAACCGCCACGTGCTGGGTGGGGGCAGGAGTGTCGGTGCTGATTCATCGGCCCGGTATTTCCCGCCACAAGCCAATTCTGTCGCCTAACCATACGTCCAGCCTGAAGGGGGATTAAGTAGGATTCTGAATTGGGACAGAACAGACCTCGATGCCAAGGGACCTCTTTACAGGATACAGTTCCTCAGGCAGAGAAGTGAGCCGGGGTGGGGTGGGGAAGCACTCTGTGCATGCTCTGAGAAAGGAAGGGGTAGAAACTTCCATTCGGTGCACAACCTATCTGCAAATCTGCTACTTCACACTTTCTGAAAGAACATGAACACCAAAGCGAAGGCGTCCCTTGAAACTGGCACTTCTCCCGATTTTGCACCACCGTTCTCTAACCAAGCGACATCCAAAAATGCATTACTGTATATTAAAGGAACGACAAGGCTGTATATTGTCTCGCTGCTTATTTAACTTATATGCAGAATTCATCATGCGAAAGGCTGGGCTGGATGAATCCCAAACCGGAATTAAGATTGCCGGAAAAAATATCAACAACCTCAGATATGCTGATGATACAACCTTGATGGCAGAAAGTGAGGAGGAATTAAAGAACCTTTTAATGAGGGTGAAAGAGGAGAGCGCAAAATATGGTCTGAAGCTTAACATCAAAAAAACTAAGATCATGGCCACTGGTCCCATCACCTCCTGGCAAATAGAAGGGGAAGAAATGGAGGCAGTGAGAGATTTCACTTTCTTGGGTTCCATGATCACTGCAGATGGTGACAGCGGTCACGAAATTAGAAGACGCCTGCTTCTTGGGAGAAAAGCAATGACAAACCTAGACAGCATCTTAAAAAGCAAAGACATCACTTTGCCGACAAAGTTCCGTATAGTTAAAGCTATGGTTTTCCCAGTAGTAATGTACGGAAGTGAGAGCTGGACCATAAAGAAGGCTGATCGCCGAAGAATTGATGCTTTTGAATTATGGTGCTGGAGGAGACTCTTGAGAGTCCCATGGACTGCAAGAAGATCAAACCTATCCATTCTCAAGGAAATCGGCCCTGAGTGCTCACTGGAAGGGCAGATCCTGAAGTTGAGGCTCCAGAAGAGAAGACTCCCTAGAAAAGACCCTGGTGTTGGGAAAGATGGAGGGCACAAGGAGAAGGGGATGACAGAGGATGAGATGGTTGGACAGTGTTCTCAAAGCTACCAACATGAGTTTGGCCAAACTACGAGAGGCAGTGAAGGATAGGCGTGCCTGGCGTGCTTTGGTCCATGGGGTCACGAAGAATCGGACATGACTGAACGACTGAACAACAACATATTAAAGGAAATTGCTTTGCGAAGAAAATGTGCGTATGAAACAAAACGAATTTTCACTAATAATAATAATAATAATTTATTATTTATACCCCGCCCATCTGGCCGGGTCTCCCCAGCCACTCTGGGCGGCCTCCAACAAATATCAAAATACAATACAGAGTCACAAATTAAAAACTTCCCTAAACAGGGCTGCCTTTAGGTGTTTTCTGAATGTCAGGTAGTTGTTTATTCCCTTGACTTCTGACGGGAGGGCGTTCCACAGGGCGGGCGCCACTACCGAGAAGGCCCTCTGCCTGGTTCCCTGTAGTTTTGCTTCTCGCAGTGAGGGAACCGCCAGAAGGCCCTCGGCACTGGATCTCAGTGTCCGGGCTGAATGATGGGGGTGGAGACGCTCCTTCAGGTATACAGGACCGAGGCCGTTTAGGGCTTTAAAGGTCAACACCAACACTTTGAATTGTGCTCGGAAACGTACTTTAAGACTTTAAACACACACACACACACTGATATGGAGAACTGAACCAAAAAGATTGGGGGAAATACGAAGCTGAGAGAAACCGAAATTGACAGGTTTCTCCATCCCTAGCAGGGGTGGGACACTCTTTTATGCTCGTTGACGCCTTTTATTTTTAGTTTGCACCCTGCTTGTATGATCGCCAGCGCTAAGAGCATTTTAATGGTCTTTTGCAGCAGCCTCATAAACGGAAATTTAGGAAGGGAGGTTTTTCTTGGCATGGAAATCAGGGCTGGGGGGGCGGGGAGAGTTGTGACCTGCTACATATCTGTACGTCAGCCCAGCTATTCAAGGCACTGGAGCAGGACGTGTGTGTGTGTGTGTGTGTGTGTGTGTGTGTAGAGGTCTCATCCCTCCACTGATGATCCCAAATGGTTGGAAGAAATTTATAACTTCAAAAGAGTTAGAAACCTCTCTTGCTTTAAAATGAAGCAAAACAGCCTCTGTGACGGGAGCTTGGGTGGTCATCATACAAGGTGCAGGGACTCGCAGAGAAACAGCCAGAATATACCTATGGGTAGCTTAATATGTTCAAAGAGTTTTCATTACATTGCAGTTACTAGGAATTATGGGTATTTTCTGTCTCCACCGCCAGAGGCACCATATGCCTCTGAATAGCAGTTGTTGGGAACCACAAATGCAGAGATAGTGCTGCTGTGCTCAGGTCCTGCTTGTGAGCTTCCCAAAGGAATCTGAGTTGGCCAGTGGGAAGTAGATGAGCCATTTTCCCCCACCCAGAAGGGCTCTTATTATGTCTTTATGGCTATCATCCCATCAGGGTGTTCATAAATTCCTAAGTTATCTGTGCAGGGCGTGTGAAGCAGAGTGTTTCTTTTGACTTTTCCAGAATCTCCTGCTGATCCGTTTCACTGGATGACCCCAGGTTCTGATAATATCGAAGAGGGGCGGAAAGCATCCCCAGAGCCACTTTCACAAAATTTTATAAGCCTCTGTTATCTATTTTTTTAAAAAAAAAAAATCTGGGAGGGGGGAACCTACCGATGAAAAGGCTGGAGTACACATCACCCATTTAAAGCGCTTTTAAAATAATTCTGGGAATTGTGGCTATTAAGGGTGCAGGGAAATGCAGCGCTGTGAGGGGAGGGGTGGTCTGGAAATGGGGTGTGTGCCCAAGGGCCACGTAGAGAAGCCGCAAGGGCCGCATCAATGGTTCCCCACTACCGATCTACCCCAACGTTGTCTGTCCTGGCTCACGGCTGCTCTTCAGAGTCTCACCCAAGAACCCTATATCTCAGTCCCTTTCAGTTGAAGATGCCAGGGACTGAACTGGGGGGGGGGGGGTGTCAGTATATTTCAGAGATGAAGCCAGGCCAAAATGGTCGGAACAACTTTGCTGCGAAAGAGCAGTCTAGAATAAGGTTACCATATTTTTTTTTTCAATGAATCTGGGGACGCTTTTCAACTTCACTGGATTTTGTATGGGGACTGATTTGTAAACCCGGGGACTGTCCCCGGGAAACGGAGACGTCTGGTAACCTTAGTCTAGGACAGCAGTATAAGCCACTTGCCTCAGTTGGACGCAGCGCCACCTATAATTAGAATAGTGGTATTACAGTTAAGCCTATACCTCACAGGGACCTTGCCTGCATGGGAGAGTCGTGAGTGCAGGTGTCGAGGGTTGGCTTGGTCGGGACCCTTCAGGGACCCAGGGCACCCACTGGCAAGAGCCCCTGGGACCTTCTCCTCTTCCTCACCACTGCAACACTGTGTCTCCCTGCCTCTCCTTCTGGCCCAGAGGGGATGACCAAGCAAGAGACTACAGTGGTGCATTGAGCACAGTCTGTTTGCTCAATGGCTGCCTCACAAATCAGCAGGTGGTGGGAATGATGGCGTAGGAGCAGCAACAGTTGGCAGTGGAGGGTGGATCAGGGAGAAAGGACTACAGGCTCAGGTATGGGGCGCGGGCGGAAATGTGCCCAATCCAGACCTTTCTATGTGGCCCTTGGGAACCTCTCCAGCCACAACCCTCTCTCTGCCCCTGCTCTGTCCCTTCCTTGGGTGTATATGCCTTGCTGGAACCTGTTGATCTCTGATCACGCTTCATGCTTGACTGAATGGAGGCTGTCTTTTCCTCCCCCAAAAAGCTAGAGGAGTTGGGTGACTAGAACTGGGGAGGAGCCCCGGGTTCGAATCCTCAGTTGACCACGTGAAACAAAGAGGAGGAGGAGAGCCTGGAGCTCCTCAGGGGGAAAGCAGGATGAAGGAAAGAAAACATAGTCTTGGTCAGAGAGCTGTGGCCCCTTTGTTAAATGCACGAGGAGGAGGTAAATTACGGACCTTTTCCCCATTTGAGCTGTGCGGTAGCAGTCGGCTGGATTAGCCGCGGGGGGAGCCGTACCTTGACGTTTTAAGTGGTCTGCACACACAATGCGCCGGAATGCAACCTGTCTGCATTCCAAACCACTCTGACCGCACTTAAAAAGCCAGGCATGTCTTCATCCTGAGGGAGCGAGCGTGTAAACCATAAAACTCTGGTTCAAATCTTATCTCCATCAAGGGCACCCTGTGTGGCCTGAAGGAAACCGCAATTATATAGTTCAGTATTACTGAAGTAAACTGCCAACCGCTCCATCCCGTCCCCCCTCAGATTCTTTCAACTTACCTCATGGAGCATTTGCTCCAACTCCTGGGTTCCTGAGTTACTACAGCATTACAACATGCACATCTGGGGTTGTGAATGGGTGGCGGTGGGGATGCGGCTTCTCGACCTGCCTGCTGAGCCCATGTGGTGGCCATGTGGTGTGGGTCTCTTGGGGAGCGCTTCTGGGTTTAATTAACCTGTTTATTGCCTGTAACCTGCTGAGGCACGCACACAGAGACCATAACCACGGCCGCTCTGAGACACTAATTCGTGTGGTAATGTTTTGACACCTCCTGCTTTTAAAAGGGGGAAACAAAAAGCCCAGAAGGAGTGTGAGCCCCTTTTAAATATGTTGGGGAAGGGAGGGCATTATTGGGTTGTCTTTGTTCTTATTTTTATTGTGTGTTTTGTGTTTTTTTTAAATATTGCAATCTTATGTTGTGAACCGCCCTGAGATCTACAGGTATAGGCCTAGGGCGCTATACAAATTTAACAAATAATGAAATAGTGAATAATAATTCCCAACCCGGTTCAGGAAACTGAGCTGTTGCTGTAACGTGGTGCCTATTGATATTATTATTATTAATTAATTTACTATGGTGCCCTTCATATGAGGATCACAGCACGCTTTGCGATACGAAAACACAAAAGTACATAACACAGTGACAAGCAAAAACAATGGAACTCAAGTTTTTTTATCTGAGGGTTCAGCTTTTATCTTAACAACACCCCCAGCTTCCTGTCAGATATAAGGGAAGGGTTGCAGCTCAGCGGTGCTAGAACATCTGCTTTGAAAGCAGAATTATTATTATTATTATTATTATTATTATTCAGAAGGCCTCGGGTTCGATCTCTGGCACCTTCTCTGGCAGCTCAGTTGGTAGCGCATGAGACTCTTAACATCAGGGACATGGGTTCGAGTCCTATGTTGGGCAAAAGATTACTGCACTGCAGGGGGTTGGGCTAGATGGCCCTTGGGGTCCCTTCTAACTCTGCAATTCTCTGATTCCAGGTAAGACTGCCTGAAACCCTGGAGAGTTGCAGCCAGTCAGTGTTGACAATGCTCTAGGTTCAATATAAGGCAGATTCCTATGTTCCTATATTGACTTTTCACAGGTACACCATATAGCAGTTGGGAATGAAAATACATGCAAAGCACATCCATAAGTTTATGCTGCTTCCCAAAACCATAAAATAAAGCAAAATGCCATCTGGTGCCTGAAGCCCCCCTTGGCCAGCTGTGGCAGTGCAGCTTGCTCCAACCTCTGAGTTAGCATCCTGAGAGAGGGCCCCACCTGCGTACCCCATTTCAGCTGGACGGGGTGTGTGGAATGCATCCCTCTGCAGTTCACTATCCTCACCATATACCCCCCCCCCAAAAAAGAAAGCACACACCCCTGTCTCATGTTTGCACAAACAAAACTTGACCTTTGAGCAAGAGGGAGAAAATCCCAGGTCCAAATTAAATAACCACCGTCTTAATCCTCCTATAAGCAGTCCTTTGGCCCGGGAAACAGAGATCTCTTAATGAAAAGAGAACTGTAAACAGCCAACCCTAATGAGATCCTTCAGATCAGTGCAAACACAGCTTTGGGTCCGGCCACAGATCCCCCTCCTCCCTTAATCCCAGCTGAAATTTAGGACCACCACCCCTCCACCTCCACCTCGCCGCCAAAAAAACTCAGCCCGAGGCCTGAGAACCCCTCTGTCTGTCCAAGAGACGTTAAGTGTCCGTCAGAGGGGCCAGCTTGGCTTCCACATGTTTGCAAACCGGCTCGCATCGTACAGCAAGAACCCAGCTTGATGTAGTACAAAGGGGGCTTTCAAACCGTTCCCAGGGAACAGGGGAGACTGGCACATGAGGTCAAATGGGGCACTGCCCCATAAACCTCCTTCTGCCTCCAGGCAGCCCCCATCTGCCTGCCTGCCTACCTACAACCAGCCTGCAGGGGGGGGGGCAATGGCTGTCAGCCTCCTCTCCCTTAGTCTCAGTGTTGCCCTTGCAGAACTCGGAAGGGACGACAAAACCAGAATGAGTTGTGATGCAGTGGTTAGAGTGTCAGAGTACGCCCTGGGAGACCAGGGTTCAAATCCTCACTCAGACACATGACCTTGGGCCACTCACTGCCTCTCGGCCTAGCCTACTCCACCAGGTTGTTTTGGGGATTAAATGGGGAAGAGGGGAGCCTTGTATGGCCCCTTGAGCTCCTGGGAGGATAAAAGTGGGGTATAAATGCGATAAACTCATACATGTGGGCAACTTCCCATTTGCATGAGAGCTATGTTCCGAGGCACCCCATGTTTAAGCGAAATTGTGTATACCTGTATTGGGAACACCATTGAGAAAGCCTGCAAGCACGTGCTGAACCTCTCACTACCCTTTAAAAAACCCAGCAGCGTTTACTAGACTCCCTCCAAATTGCCTTGCTCAAACTGCAACTCTCCGCAGACTGCAAAGGTCAGTGCAAAGTTGCACATGAAAAAGCCTTGTGGGATTGCTAGGTTCTGCTTTGTGCCGTTTTCATGTTCTTTTGGGGGCCATTTTTGCCCCTCTAAGTGCCACTTACGGGTTCTGGCATTGCCTGTGCGTTACTCGAATGCACGTAAATGGGGAGTTGCCTGTCGTTGACTCTGCCTGTCATTGGCTCTGGCTCCGCCTATCCCTGTTTCTGGCTCCGCCTCCCTGCCATGTGTCCTCCCAGACACAGGGGGCATAACAGATCAAAGATAAGAGCAGACAAGATTCTGCAAGGCAGCCAGTCCTGGAATTGTTTCTCTCCCCTTGTCATGCGCAGCCACAGGGGTGGGTGTGTAATGTAGGGATCTTCTTCTCTCAGTTCATCCAATGGGATAATAAGGCCCAAGCCGACTCAGTGTCTACCACAAACTGATTCTGCATGCACCCCCCAGAGCACCAAGACTGCATGAAGCTGCCTTATACTGAACGGTTTTATCTCTCTCAGCATTGTGCTGATTTGCAGCGGCTCGCGAGCAGGTTGGCCCTTGTCACCCGAACAGCAGAACTGCATCCCCAAAGAAATCGTCCCTGCAACTTCTCAGCCCACAAGCAGAGCGGCAAATTTTGACAAGCCATTTGATTTCAGACCGATAGCCACATTCCCTCCGAGGAAACACCGAGGGCCACATGCCAGGGGTAAGAGGGGGCCTGAAGCAAAAGTGGGCAGAGGAACAAATGCAGATTTTACCTCTGTACAGCTGGCTAGTTTCTACAGACACACACTATCGTCCCTCCAGGCAGGGAAGAGGCATTCTCAGAGTTCAAGGGCATATTCCAGTCAGGCAAAAAACTTTCCAGGAGTGTGTAAGTCATATAATCATAAGAGTTGGAAGGGACTACAAGGGTCGTCTAGTCCAACCCCCTGCAATGCAGGAATCTTTTGCCCAAAGTAGGGCTTGAACCCACGACCCTGAGATTAAGAGTCTCATGTTCTACCAAGTAAGCTATCCCAGGAAGCAAGGCAATTGAGGGGCGTGGCCAAGGGAGAGGGGGTGTGGCCTGTGGGTAGTTCCAAGGGAGAGGCTTGGAAGGCAGTGTTTGCCCCCTGGGTGTGGGGCTCCTCACCCCTCTGATACACTCCTAAACATGCTTAATGCCCTGAGTGCCATTCCTTATGAAGCCAAAACAGCACCATCCAGCACATGCAGGGGAAATCACAAAGACTGCAGGAGTTCCAAAATTATTTCGTCGAAACCTCTACAGTGGCATCGTCCATTGTCCCGTCCCCGTCCCCCCCCCCCCCACACAAATAGAGCAACCCAGTGGGGACTGAAAATGCTCAGTGGGCACAGAATGTTAACTCACTGTTGGTGTGTCAGAAACAGAAATAAGGCGGAATGAATGGAGTGTCTGGAAAGGAGACATGGCTGGCTTGATGGCAGGAGTGCCCCCACGCTGCCACGTTTTGTTGCAGAGCCCACCTGTCCGTTCTAGTGACCATCTGTGAGATCCTGCTGTGTGCAGGGCTTCGTTTGACTTATTCCTTATTTGTTGTTTTGCTTTCCTTTAATCGACACCCCCCAGGCCAGCTGCCGGCCCAGGCAGTGGAAAAGCAGCCGGGAAAATCTGAGTCAGCCAGGCCAGCCACCACCTCTTGCCCTCCCCGACAGGCCCCTTTCACGTGTTTTCCTGGCAGGGGGGGCTTGTTGCCAGGAAGAGAGAAGCATGTGTGTACGAGGTCCGGATCTTTTGTGCAAAGGCGTTGCGGGCGGAGCTATCGGGGTGGGTCTCCATAGCTGAGGCCACACGAACCTGCTACACGTTTCCAGAGACATTTTTCCAGGGTGGTCAAAGGTTCCAAATGCACATATTCTGTTCATTAAAATATGACGAACGGTATGAGGAAAGGAGGTGAGAGATAGAGAGAAACTCTTCTTCCCCTCTCTTATAAAAGCAGGACCCTGGCAGTAGGTCAAGCCTAGTGGAACTGACTAGCACCTTTTCGTGGGACGCATTGCAAAACTTAGGCAAGCTGCTGTCACGAGATGCAGTGACACAAGCTCACAGGAAGAGCCTGGCTTGCTGGATCAGGCCAGAGGCTGATGGAATCCAGCACCCTGTTGTCACAGTGGCCAACCAGATGCCTCTTCTGGGAAAGAGCCCACAAGCAGGAAATGAGCACAAGAGCACAACTCTCCCTGTTCGCGATTCTAAGAAATCAGGAAGCTCCATTTCTGATCCTGATCCTGATCTACGCAGCCCTCCTGATCAGCAGCCCATTGACACGGCCTCAATATCCGCCATCAGCTGTAAAGTTCCTTAAAGCCAGTTAAAGGCTGCCAGCTCACAGAGAGCTTTTTAAAGCATCACTATCGATATGGCGAATAAGATGCACAACGAACACCAAAATCGCAAACACAAAGAAGCAACATCCACCAACACAATGAATTGATGAATTCCACAGTGATCACTCTCTGCTTTTGTAAGACGTTTATGTCACTGCATTTATTTCTGTTCGGTTGCTATAATTTGCTTCAAAAACAAATTTCTGTGCGAACATAGCAAGCCTGCCTTAATACTTGCCTTGCATGATTTTTTGAGAACATAGGAAGATCCCGCGAGATCAGATCAATGGCCCACCTAGTCCAGCGTCCTTTTCTCCCAGTGGCCAGCCTGCAAGCAGGATTCAAGCGCAAGAACCCTCTCCCCTCCTGCGCTTTCCAGCAGAGTTGGAAGGGACCCTGAGGATCATCTAGTCCAACCCCCTGCAATGGCAGGAATCTTAACTGAAGCATCCATGGCAGATGGCCACCCAACCTCTGCTTAAAAAACCCCAAGGAAGGAGAGTCCACCACCTCCCGAGGGAGATCGTTCCACTGTCGAACTGCTCTCTTACCATCAAAAAGTTCTTCCTGATGTTTAGCTGGAATCTCCTTTATTGCAACTTGAATCTGTTGGTTCAGGTCCTACCCTCGAGAGCAGGAGAAAACAAGCTTCCTCCACCTTCCATGTGACAGCCTTTGAGATATTCAAAGGTGGTTATCAAATCTCCTCTCAATCTCCTCTTTTCCAGGCTAAAGAGACCCAACTCCTTCAACCATTCCTCATAAGGCTTGGTTTTCCTGTCCTAATCACAGAACCATAGACTCATAGACTTGGAAGGGACCCTGAGGGTCATCCAGTCCGACCCCCTGCGATGCGGGAATACGCAGCTGTCCCATATGGGGATCGAACCTGCAACCTTGGCATAATCAGCACCATGCGCTAAGCAACTGAGTTATGTGCCTATCGCATGCATGACCCTGAAGTGCTCTGTTAATCTTGTGTGGAATGGGGGTGAGAAAGACTTAGGTAAGGACTGGATTATTATTATTATTATTATTATTATTATTAGGACAAAGGCAACAACCCCTAGGCTTGAAACCTCCCTCCCTTTCTTGTTAGAGAAATATAACTACAGCTGGACAATAAAGGGCCTCACATCGGTGTAATTCTGCAATGCATTGGGGTACATTACAGCCCGCCTGCTTCAGCAACTGCTGGATGGGCTCCCAGTCCTGCCTCTATCAGCATCCAGCTCCATCCTCTCCGAGCTGTTTACTGTGTGTTAAATTCTTTTGCGAAAAGACAAGGTCCCCACCCAAAGCCAGTGCTCTCGCAGGGGAAAGCCTCAAGAACGGAGGAGAAAATCCAGACCCTTTACATGCCATGGGGCTGTTGTTATTGTTGTTGTTGGTTATTGTTAAATCTTTTCTTACCCACCCTTCACCATCAAGTCACAGAGCAGGTTGCAACAATTCAAAATTGAGGATTAACAAGAAATCAAGACAGAGTACAATCACAGGAGTAGGGCGGACCTCGAAAACACACATCTCAGGTGTCATGGTTAAAGCCATGGTTAAAGAGGTGCAGTCACTGGCTTTGGGGAAAGCTCAGAGTCGGGACACCTGAAACCGAGATAAGGCGGGTGAGATGCATGGTTGGGCAAATCTGGTTCCTCTTCAATTTAGTGCAAATTTCATAGAATCATAGAATTATAGAATCATAGAGTTGGAAGAGACCACAAGGGTCTGGTGATTTCCCCCTTTTTTCCATTTTTTGTACATATCCCTTTTAAATCTTAAATCAGTTAAAAGTTCTTTAGATAGCCACCCTGGCTTCTTGAGGCACCTTCCATGTTTTCGTCTCATTGGTACTGCTTGAAGTTGTGCTTTTAATATTTCCCTACATCCATCATGAACTCTCTTCCCTTTTAGTATTACTGGCCATGGGATCACACCCAGCGTTTCCCTAAATTTTCTGAAGTCGGCTTTCCTAAAGTCTAGAATTTGAGTCTTAGTATGCCTAGTGTGCAATTTCTCTTTTTGCAAGGCAATTCTCTATTGCATTTCTGTGTGTCAGTTTCAATAATACGTGCATTTCTGGGCATAATTTAAGGCACCCAGCACCTGCCGTTTTGAACACTTCGCTTGCCTTGCAAAATTCAGAGAAGTGGGAATTTCGGAAGGTGGCTGTGTTTCGTTTCTCTTACTGTGTCATGAAGTGCAGAATTGGACTGTTTGTGATTATTGATTCTTGCATTGGATTAGATGACCCTCAGAGTGCCTTCCACGTCTACAATTCTATGATTCTGTTACTAATCTCCCCCCATCCATAGTGAGAAAGTCATCACCAGAGTTTAAGATTTGGAGTCTAGGCAGCAAGTCCATTTCAGTACTGGCATGCATATATATATATATATATATATATATATATATATATATATATATATATATATATACACACACATACATACATACACACACACACACACACACACCAAGCTGTATTACAAAAGTAATATAAACCTCCTCCCCAGCTGCAGTATTTCAGGATTAAGATTACAATAATTAAATAATCTTACGAGCTGTAAGAATTGCAGAAAGGGTAATTGGTGTTAGCTTGCCTTCAATAGAGACAATTTATGCTACCTGAGTTAGGAAGAGAGCAGAGAGAATTGTAGCAGATCCTTTACATCCTGGTCATCATCTGCTTGATTTACTTCCATCTGGACGTCGCTACAGGACTTCATATACAAAATCGGCCAGGCACAAAAATAGTTTTTTCCCTTGTGCCATTAAATTGTTAAATTCATAGTTGTATAGCTTAAGGGGAGGTAAAATATGGGTGGGGTTTCTTTGCTTCTTTGTATTGTGAGAGGAACAGTGTCTGTATGTTTACATTGCAATGTAGCCGAAACAAATTCCAAGTATGTTGGAAAATGTACTTGGCCAATAATAAATTATTCCTAATAAATTATTCCTATTCCTATTCCTATTCCAATACTTTAAAACTCAATGCATTCTACGAATAACGTTAAGCATCTTCTATATAACAGAATATGCTAATTTTTCCTTTGCGGCACATTCAAACAACAACAAATGACTCCACTAATCAGAGCCACATTTCATTTTCCTTAATCCGTCTAACCCATTGATCCTGTTTTCCCTTAAAAAGACCAAACCACTTTTTAATGTAGCTGGAACCATTCTAACAAATTCCTGGCTATTTATACTGGCTGAGTTCATGATCACTGCCCCCCCCCTTCCCTAGGTTTAGACAACATCTCCTCGATCTTCTCCCTGCCTGACATCAAATAAAAACCCATTTCACTATCTAGATTCAAACCAACAGAGGTTGCAAGGAATCAGGCGCCAACTTCCAAGGGAGAATTGGGGTGATGTCACGCATGGGAAGAAAAGGAAGAAGAGTTTGGATTTGATATCCCGCTTTATCACTACCCGAAGGAGTCTCAAAGCGGCTAACATTCTCCTTTCCCTTCCTCCCCCACAACAAACACTCTGTGAGGTGAGTGGGGCTGAGAGACTTCAGAGAAGTGTGACTAGCCCAAGGTCACCCAGCAGCTGCATGTGGAGGAGCGGAGACCCGAACCCGGTTCACCAGATTACGAGTCTACCACTCTCAACCACTACACCACACATCGTTCCCTCGCATCAGTGCCTTGCACTGCCTCTCTTGTTTTTCAGGAAACACCATCAAAGCATTCCTGACAGATGGCTGTCAAGCCTCTGCTTAAAGACCTCCAAAGAAGGAGACTCCACCACACTCCTGGGTAGCAAATTCCACTGCCAAACAGCTCTCACTGTCAGGAAGTTCTTCCTAATGTTTAGGTGGAATCTTCTTTCTTGTAGTTTGAATCCATTGCTCCGTGTCCGCTTCTCTGGAGCAGCAGAAAACAACCTTTCACCCTCCTCTATATGACATCCTTTTATATATTTGAACATGGCTATCATATCACCCCTTAACCTCTTCTCCGGGCTAAACATACCCAGCTCCCTAAGCCGTTCCTTATAAAGCATTGTTTCCAGGCCTTTGACCATTTTGGTTGCCCTCTTCTGGACACGTTCCAGCTTGTCAGTATCCTTCTTGAACTGTGGTGCCCAGAACTGGACACAGTGTTCCAGGTGAGGTCTGACCAGAGCAGAATACAGTGGTACTATTACTTCCCTTGATCTAGATGCTATACTCCTATTGATGCAGCCCAGAATTGCATTGGCTTTTTTAGCTGCTCCATCACACTGTTGACTCATGTCAAGTTTGTGGTCTACCAAGACTCCTAGATCCTTTTCACATGTACTGCTCTCAAGCCAGGTGTCACCCATCCTGTATTTGTGCCTTTCATTTTTTTTTTTTGCCCAAGTGTAGTACTTTGCATTTCTCCTTGTTAAAATTCATCTTGTTTGCTTTGGCCCAGTTGTCTAATTAAAAGGCGGGTAATAAATTCAATAATTGGTTTCCCCATATTTTGTTGCCAAATTATAATACATTATCATTTTTAATTGCCAGTCTTCTTTATTGGGTATTCTTTTGGACTTCCAATTTTTTTGCTATGAGGATAAATTCAATAATTGGTGATATAGTGGGAGTCTGGATCCCTCCCCACTATGGGAGCAGTAACTCCATTTTGGTACTGGCCGAACTAGCGCTCGCACACACAGACTTACACAAGGCCCCCCTGATCTCTTGACTCTTCTCTCCCCCCCCCCCGCCAACCATCCATCAGTGAAAAGCCCATTCCAGATCAGATTCACATCAACGAGACCTGCAAAGAACAAAGGCGATGGAGCCCCTGCGCTTTAAGAGCCTCATCAAAGAGAACGTTTCCACATGTGGCCTTTTCCTGCAGGCGATGGGAGAAGCTGTATCTGGCAGACTTCTCTCTGTTTACGTCGCCCTGGACACGCGCCGCTTCCTGGAGGTCGGAGCAGCCTGACAAAGCAGCCCATTTGCCCAGAGGGGGCGGGGGGGGGCTGTCCCTCTCTGAAGGCCTTCCAAGAAGGAGCAGCGACCTCTTGCGGGTTGTTACGGAAATTAAGGGGGGGAGTCACCTAAGCAAAGTCTCTTCCCGGGTAAACTCATTTGGGGTATGGAGTGATGCCCTTAAGGGGACCCATCTCTCTGCCATGATCCAGTAGGCGAGAGACCACGTGCACAGGGAAATGCCTCAGCAGGTAATCTCTGGGTGCTTCAGGAAGCCACTGGGCTAATATCCCTCAGCTGGAATCCCATTGTTCTCTCCCAGATAAGTGCTCAAGGTATCCTTGCCAATACTTAACACCCATTCACATTGGCTCAGGGCTATCTCCCTGATATTGCTCTGTTTCCCCCATATGCTAATCTTGTCTTTCCTATATGCCAATCATGTATAACCCTTCCCTTTAGTGATGTAGTGATGATGTAGTAATGATGTTTCCAAACTGTATTCTGGGATATGATAGGGGTTTTTAAAAGTTCTTGTAACACTGTTCTGGGTGTGCAGTTTGACTGTAACCTATTGCGCAATAAACCCTGTCTTGTCCTTGCTCCAGTGGCTGGACTTCTTTTATTTAACTCCGCAGAAACCAGTGGGCCTATCCCTAAGGGCCAGGTGGCTGGGCAGTTCCACACCTGGGATTTTTTCCGTAACAGTGTGCCCAGAGTTGCCTGGCAAGAAAAGGATGCTGGACTTGGATTGGCCATTAGCCTGATCCGGCAGGCTCGTCTGACGTTCAGTGCTGAGGAAAGGGCACTCTGTAGATGCCCAGGGGGACTCTTTACATCATTTCGCCTCTTGCACGTGTGGTTGTGGCTGAAACCTAGCTCTGAAAAGAACCATGTTTCACCCTCATGCAAAATGAACCCCAAATGCTGACGGTGAAGGGCCCTCTCCATCTCCCACTGCTGCCACCTTCCCTCCTTCAAGACTTTCTCTCTCTCTCTCTCTCTCTCTCTCTCTCTCTCTCTGACTGCCAGCTGGGTTCCATGCACAGCAGTCCGTGGAGAGAAAGGCCCTTTCAGGGCCCATTTCCTTGGGAAGCGAAGAGGTCGGAACTGTGCCCTGAACCAATGGCCAACACACAAGAGCCTTCTGTCCTCTCCTCCTCCAAACAGATGCTGTGCTTATTTCCCTCCTTCCTGGCTCACAGGCAGGATTCCTCCACCCCCCACCTTCCCACCCCACATGGACCCCGTATGTGTCTCAGAAGGTTCCAGGTACACATGACCCTCAATTTTATTCTTCTTTTTCTAATCTTAAGTTCAGTTCTTCATATTCTACTTCAGTTGCCTTAAAAAAAAGTCCTCATGAAAATTCATCAGCAGATCAGTGCCGATTTCCTTTCACACATGCTTCTGTGCAATGTTGCTGACTATACACTTGATTTTCTGCAGAGCCATTTCCCCTACCATAACACAAATCTGTATGTTATTTTCACTGACATGCATTTTTATGCACACCTAACCCCAGTATGTGCATTTTTTTAGGTGCACTTGACTGGACTGCATTGCAAATTTCGTAGAAGTGCAAATTTCGGACAATTGACTACAAGGCTCTTTTGCTGTCCCTTCTCTAGGCACGGCAGTAGCACCCTCTTTTTCTATTTTTAATGCTTTCCGGAATGTTCCAGGTTGTGAACAAAAAGGAGAATGTATTTGGTTGAAAAACAAGACAGTCTAGACTAGGGGACAGAGGCACCATCTTTTTAAGAGGATTGCCATTACATCTTGCGCACAACACTGAGAGTCATCATGACATCATGTGTGTGACATCATACGATGCCCCGACATCGCATGCGCGATGCCACAAGGAGTCAGAGGGCGGTGCTGACCACCCCTTGAATATTGAGGGGGCTTGACCCCCTCAAAAATACTTGGGGGCAGGCCGAAACTGTCCTGGCTCCTAGGGAGTTAGCACACCTGCTAGGGGAGGAACCTGAAAGATTTTTCCATCCATGACACTATAAAACAAGGGTTTTTGCTTTGCAGTTGTAATTTAAATCTAAAACTTATTTTCTCTGTATCCCAAACCTTCCTCGATGTCATGAATTGGCTGGGTACAGAGTACCCAGGGGAAGAAGGGTCAGAGCCCATGGAGTGGTGGTGGGACAACAGAGAGTGATCAGAGGGAGAAGAGGGAGAAGACTGAGAAGAGGGTCGAAAGCTGAAGAGGCAACAGGGTTTAGTGAGCAGGAAGAGGCTATGGCAGAGGGCAGTCCAGAATCAAAGGCAGGAGAGGAGGTTGGAGAGGAAGGAGGCCACGAGGCAGAGATGAGGCAGGCTGCTGAAGAAGCCAGGGGACCTCCCCTCTGGTCTCCCAGAACCAGAAAAGGAATGAAGAGGGAGGAGCAGAGACACATCTACAGAGTCTCAGATTGCTTGGGAAGGCCCCGTGGAGGAGGAGACTTAAGGAGCTGTGGGAAGGTGGGGATCTTCAGCTTCTGCAACTGCCTCATTGGGACAAGACCTACCGGGAAGAGTTGCTGCTCTCTCTCAGCCAGGCCTCCTGTGCTGTTTGTTCCTTTAAATAAAGAGTTAAATTCACTGATCCTGTGTGAGGTATTACTGACTTGCTCCAGGCCCCTGCCCCTGACACTCAAAGAGGAATAACCCAATTCTGTCAAACCTTGGTTCCCAAATGCCTTCACTTTTTAACATTTCAGCTCCCGAACGGCAAAAACCTTGAAGTAAAGTGTTCTGGTTTTCAAACGTTTTTTGGAAGTCAAACATCTGACGTGGCTTCCGCTTGAATGCAGGAAGCTCCTGCAGCCAATCGAAAGTTGCACCTCGGTTGTTGAACATTTCAGAAGCCGAACGGGTTTCCAGAACAGATTATGTTCAACAACCGAGGTTTGACTGTATTCCTGTTTTATTCTCATAACAGCCCTCTCAGTAGTGCAGGCAGAGTGTTAGCGGCTGACTCCAAGAATTGCTCAGTAAAGAAGGTACACAGGAAGCTGCTTTATGCCAAGCCAGGACCATGGTTCCACCTAGCTCAGTATTGTACACACTGACTGGCAGCAGCTCTCCAGGGTTTCAAACAGGGAGCCTTTCACCAGCTGTTCCTAGAATTGCTATTGGGGGTTGAACCTGGGACTTTCTGCATGTAATGGAGATTCTCGAACCATTTTGCTGTGGCCTGCCCTCTCAGCATAGCGGCAGCCTTTTGCAGGGTAATGTAAGACAGCTGCCACAGAGGCGACACGTCATTAAAGCCTCCCAGAAGGCACTTAAAGTGATTTTTCAGATCAGCTGTGAAAAATGTCCTGAAGCCTCAGTTCAAAGCCATGGATGCTTAGGGTGGCTTTTCAGTCTCTCCATTCATTTCTTTGTAAAACCAGCAGTACTAAATGCATGCCGGTGCAAGCGGGAAAGGAATCTGGGGATACAATCAACGTACGGAGGAGGGTCAATACTGTATTTCCTGATTTTCTGTGATTCAGGAGTTGGGTTTGTTGCTCAGTCGTGTCCGACTCTTCGTGACCCCATGGACCAGAGCACGCCAGGCACGCCTATCTTTCACTGCCTCCCGCAGTTCGGCCAAACTCATGCTAGTCGCTTTGAGAGCACGGTCCAACCATCTCATCCTCTGCCGTCCCCTTCTCCTTGTGCCCTCCATCTTTCCCAACATCAGGGTCTTTTCCAGGGAGTCTAAAGGGGGGAAAGGCCTTCAGAGGAGAGGGAGCGGTTGCAGGGTGGGCCCGAGCGAAGGAAACACTTGTGTTTAGAATAGGAAACAAGAACCACCCATGATCCTTGCCAAATATCCTTTGCGTTGACCCCAAACAAACTACGTCCCGTCTGCTAGCATGCTCTCCTCCATATCAAAAGCAAAGGCTTCTGGACTTCACATAGGAATTTGCAGCCATGCTTACACACACACACACGCGCACACACACACACAGGGCCGGCGCGTCCATTTAGGCAAACTAGGCAATTGCCTAGGGCGCCAGAATGGAGGGGGCGCTGGCCAGGCTTGGGCAGGACGGGCTAGCAGCAGCTTCTCCGCTGTAGCGGAGAGGTGCTGCTTGCCCCCTACACCACCACCCCGGCTCCCGCTAAAGCAGGCTTTGTCAGGGGGTGGGCGAGCAGCAGCTTTCCGCTACAGCAGAGAAACTGCTGCTTGCCTCTCCACCCCCCCCCACCTCCCGCTAAAGCAGGCTTTGGCGGGGGGCGGGAGGCACCAGAAGGTGGTTCGCCTAGGGCAGTGTTTTTCAACCACTGTTCCGCGGTACACTAGTGTGCCGTGAGATGTTGCCTGGTGTGCCGTGGGAAAAAATTGTTTATTTGATTCCTATTCAAGAGAATTACTTTATATATAGTCAATATAGGCACAGGGTTAATTTTTTTAACATTTTCTAATGGTGGTGTGCCTCGTGATTTTTTTCATGAAACAAGTGTGCCTTTGCCCAAAAAAGGTTGAAAAACACTGGCCTAGGGCACAAGAAGCCCTAGCACTGATCCTGCACACACACACACACACACACACACACACACACACACAGCGTCTTGTCATCTGCTTTCAAACATATACCCCAAAGTCTCATTGAGCTAAATGAGTCTTAGTTCTGAGTAGACATGCCTAGGATGGAGCTATTTCACGCTCTGCATGTGCTCAGAGGCGCTCTCCTTTCCCCAACATTCTGCTGTTTTGACTTCAGCTGAATGAGGATGGAATTATTATTTCCACTTTCCTGTGCATTATGACATTCACAACCTCCTAGCCCTGAAACGACAATCCAGGAGGATAATGCAAACATCACCACCGCTGCAACTCCTGGCTCCAGTTAAGCTCTGTTTGAACCCTTCTCATCTTAGCTGACTGTGTTCCTTGGAGTTTCCCTTTCGGAGATAAACTGGCGGGCACACGCCCCTCTTTAATCATCGTACTTCCTTTTGCATATCTTCTATTTATGTTAGAACCTTTCTTGGCCGCTTTTCTGGGCAAGGCTTGGCGGCATCTGCATCTCATTCCGTGCAAGGTTATCGGCTACCCATGACAAATCATGCCCCCCCCCCGGCTCCTCTGCCGAGCACCACCCCAGCTCAGCCTTGCTTTTGCAACGGTCTCTGTTTGCACCCTGGGCAAGCGGACGGAGACCCGGGGAGGTCTCCAAGTCCATGAGCTGCTGAGCTACCTCCATGTTCCACCTCCAAAAATATAGGCACAGGCTGGATCTTTCTCCCAAGACCTTCACACAGCTCAGGGAGCAGGGCTGACCCCACATATTCTGGCACCTGGCGCAAACCGCAAAACGGCACCCCTCACTTCCCCACCAGGAAAGAAGGGGTGAGTGAAGATCTAACCAGCAGGGAATAAAAGTCTACATCAGCCCGGACACTGAGATCCAGTGCCGAGGGCCTTCTGTCGGTTCCCTCACTGCGAGAAGCAAAACTACAAGGAACCAGGCAGAGGGCCTTCTCGGTAGTGGCGCCCACCCTGTGGAACGCCCTCCCATCAGAGGTCAAGGAGATAAACAACTACCTGACATTCAGAAAATACCTGAAGGCAGCCCTGTTTAGGGAAGTTTTTAAACTGTGATATTTTAAATGTATTTTAATATTTGATGGAAGCCGCCCAGAGTGGCTGGGGAGACCCAGCCAGATGGGCGGGGTACAAATAAATTATTATTATTATTATTATTATTATTATTATTATTATTATTATTATTACATCAGGATTTGCTGTCGCCTGAGGCAGTCGCCTCACCTTGTCTCATGGGTGGGCCAGCCATGTTGAGGTAGTACCCGGGGATGTTGGCACCCCCGGCAGTTCCGCAACTTGCCTCTATTTGAGGTAGTTTGGGCTGGGAGGCAGTGTCTGGTCGAGTGAGCTGCGTGGCAGAGCGGGGATTCGAACCCTGGTCTCCCGGTTCATAGTCCAACACTCTAGCCACTACACCGCAAGCCACACCCCACTCCAGTCCTGGAATGTGCCCTTGAACTTCTTGCCTGGTTGGAGAGGTGCAATGTGGTTTGTCTGTGCAGAAACCCCTGGCCTTTGCATGGCTAGGGTGTCGTCTTCTGCACAGCAGCAAAACAGTCGCATCCGTTGCCCTGCCCGCTTTTGAATCTGGCTCCACCCACCCTCGGCATGTGCCCACTCCACCCCTGAAGGTTTTCTGCAATGGGCCAAGGAAGGTTCCCTGCCCTTGCTTTGCACGGGATCATCAGGTCGGAATGCGTCTCCTGGGCTTCTCCTGCAGGTCCTGGAACAACAGGATTCCTGCCTCAAAGAGCTTAGTAATCTTCTTTAAAAAGAAGCAGGGAAAGGGCAAGGGAGAAGCCTGGCCCAGCCCTCCCTCCCCACTGATGGCTCATTACTGCAATATCTTGGACACGGCTTAAGTGGGAATAAGCATAGTTGAATCCGCTGGAGCTTACTTCTGTGTAAACATTGGGTCCAGGCCATCACTCTGCCTCAGGGAGCAAGTCCGTCTAAGCCAAGCCAACTTCAATCTCTCCAAACAGCTTTTAAAGCGTGTAAGGATGAGGTCTGTTGGGGGAATGGCCCGTCCAGTCCAGCGTCCTCTTCTCACAGAGGCCACCCAGATCGCAGAATCATAGAATGGCAGAGGTGGAAGGGACCCCGGGGGTCATCTAGTCAAACCCCCTGCAATGCAGGAGTCTCAAGTAAAGCATCCAGGACAGGTGGCCGTCCAACCTCTGCTTAAAAACCTCCCAAGGAAGGAGAATCCACCACCTCCCGAGGGAGACCGTTCCACTGTTGAACAGATGCCTATGGGGACCCTGAGGGCAACTGAACTCTCCTCTTCTGTAGCTTCCAGAAGCTGGCCTTCAGAAACCTCTGACCATCAGAGCAAAGCTACCCTGGCTAGTAGCCATCAAGGGTCTTCTACTTCTCTATTATATTCATCCAATTCTCTTTTAAAGTCCTCCTCATGAGAAGGGAAGACTCCCTAGAAAAGACCCTGATGTTGGGAAAGATGGAGGGCACAAGGAGAAGGGGACGACAGAGGATGAGATGGTTGGACAGTGTTCTCGAAGCTACTAACATGAGTTTGGCCAAACTGCAAGAGGCAGTGAAGGATAGGCGTGCCTGGCGTGCTCTGGTCCATGGGGTCACAAAGAGTCGGACACGACTGAACGACTGAACAACAACAACAACAACATGTTGGTGGCCTCCTGAAAGGGACAAATATGGAGGGCTGCCTCTGGCGCGATGAGTTTAATAGCCCTTGGGCCAGTAAGATTCATGCTAAACTTTTATCTATGGGAATCTCGCCCACAGAAGTCTTGAACTATGATCTTACCTTAGCAAGGAGAATTATTAATCAAAGATTGGACGACATAGAGTGGCAGCGTAATCTTATGCTTGGTGGGGGGGCTATGTACCCTGCGTCAGTTGGGCGTCATTCCACCAACTCATGTGCCATCTTACCTATCATCTCTCTCTATTGCCAGTCATCGTTTTGCTTTTATCAAAGAGCGTTTCAATGCTTTCCCTTCGAACACCCTTTTTCATAGATTTTCTAGGGGTCAAGTCTCGGGGTTTTATGTTCCTGTGATAATAGATCGATCGAGTGCTTATATGTCCTTTATATTGTGCTGTTCAGAAGAACTCATTGTTACCATTAACCCATAAATGGCCTGGGCATCCGGCAGACTTTTATCTTGCTTTCTTATTGCATGATACAGATCAGTATGTAACTCTTCAAATGGTCAAAACAAAATAAAATAAAAAATTCTTTCCAGTAGCCCCTTAGAGACCAACTAAGTTTGTTCTTGGTATGAGCTTTCGTGTGCATGCACACTTCTTCAGATACACTGAAACGGATTTCAAATGGTGAAATTTTTAACTTGCATTCTGACATATAAGCGATGGAATGGACTGCTGTTTGGAAAGTGAAATTTCCTTATAATTCCCATATTTAATCTTGTATCTTTATTAAGGCTTTCATTGTCATTAATTTTTAAATTTAACTGGGTGTGTGTATTTGTCTTAGTTTTGTTTTATATGAGCTTAAAGCTGAAATAAAATGATTGGTTGGTTGGTTGGTTGATTGGAGGGCTGCACAGGTACCCCATCACAGGCCCTTATCCTATTGCCTTTACCTGAACCAGTCAGGCTACACTGAAGATGACACAACTTTCAAGCACTGGCAGTACAGGAAAGACAAAATCTGAAAAGTATCTTCTGGCAAAGGGTCAAGCAGCAATGAACCAGCTAGGAACCACCGGCTTCATTCATTCACCGACGCCGTGATTTGACCATAATGACAGCAGCTTGCCCTTCAACATGATTCAGGGGCAAGTGGAAGGATTCAAACCTAGGACAGAGTCTAAGAGACTAAAGCTGGACGACGTTCTGCCCATTAATTTCTCCCGTTAAAGAGTTCCAACCCCCGCCCCCGAAATGCACACTGTATGTACCAGATACGGTAATAAACACATCACATATTGTGTGGATCTCGCATAAGCAACATGAATTCAGGTGAATCAGTGACACAGTAGAAAGCAGGGGTGGCAAATCTGTACCACCGTCCCCCCAAGATGTTGCTGGGACAATGCCTCCCACCACCCCTGGCCCTTGTGGTCATGCTGGCTGTTGGTTCTGATGGGATATGAAGTCCGGCAACATCGGGGGGGGGGCTCACATCCTTTGCCTGCTTCTGAAGCCCAGTTGCTGGAAACCGCAGGAAGGGAGACAAGAGTAACATTGCGCTCGGGTCCTGCTGCTGGGCATCCCATGAATATCTGGTTAGCCACTGTGAGAACAGGGGGCTGGACTGAACGGGCTGCTGGCCTGATCCAGCAGGACTATTCTTATGCAGTTATGCACATGAAGGCCTCCAGTGAGTAACAGAATTCCTAACACAATACCCTAAACAGTGTTCCTTCAATTCTAGATTCAGGTAGTTAGCCGTGTTGGTCTGACGCAGTCTTAAGAATAATAATAATCATAATCATAATCATAATCATAATTTGTCTAGTAGCACCTTACAGACCAACTAGGTTTGCTCTGGTATAAGCTTCCGTGTGCATGCACACTTCTTCAGTGTTCCTTCAAGTACATCTTCACTTAGTTAGAAAAATACTGCTTTTCTGCAAACAAAACCAGGTTGATGGTGAGAGCTGTTTGACAGTGGAGCGGACTGGACTCTCTTGGAGGTTTTTAAACAGAGTCTGAATGTCAGAAGTGTGCATGCACACGAAAGCTCATACCAAGGGTCTCTAAGGTGCTACTGGAAGGAATTTTTTTTAAAATTTTGTTTTGAATGTCAGGGGTTATTTAGCTGTGGTTCCGACAATGTGGGTCCCTTCAGACTGTACAGTTCTAATGTCTTCTCTTGAGAACCTCTCCTCTCAGATGTTAATTCCTTTTGCCAGTTCTGGGATGTCTGTGCTATCATCATCATCATCATCATCTACTGCTGTTACGACTTTTTGTTATGACAGTTTTACATAGAAACACAGGAAGCTGCCTTATGGAGAGTCAGACCTATCTGATTTATCTAAGGAAAGGCCCCGCTGGCCGAAACCCAATAAATAATCTGCCTGTCTGTTCAGAAACACTGAGTTAGATGGACCACTTGACTTGGTATAAGGCAGCTTCCTATCTGTATGTTTCTGTCCTCTGAAGAAGGTTAGGGTGAGCGATTTGCTCAGAGCCATCCAATGAGCATCAAATGCTCCACCCCTTCGTCTCAGTTTCACCCTCAGAAGGGATTTAGATGGAGACAGAACTAGAATGAGCTGGCTCTGCCTCTCATTGGCTCTGGCGCCACCTGCTGTCGGCCTCCCTGCCTTCCACCCTATCAGTCCCCAATTGCTACCAGCCATCGCCACCATGGGGAAAAGAACTGAATTGCTGGATCAGACCAAAGGTATAACAACACAGGGGGAAGAAGGGCCCCAAGGGCCACATGTCCTTCTGTGCAATCTCCCAGAGCCTGCATTTTGGTAGTGGGAAGGGACAGAGGGAAAAGCAGATGGAGTAGAGGATGTCACTCTTTGGCTATATATCAACAACACAAAAGCCAGAGGGTTCTTCAAACACAGGCAACACCTCTCCATCCTGTGCGAAAAATCTGCAGCCAAAATGACAATTTATGTTTACTGTACAAGTGTATAAAGGGGTTAAGACTCACAGAGATCTGAATTGCCAGAGAGGACACCTCTGTGGTATCGTATCCCTCAGGGAAATGATTTTTATCCTTACTATTTCCTCCTCGCCTCTATCATCCTCTTTTTTTCATTTACCTGCTGATGGAAATCAATGTGTCATTTGCTCTCTCCCAAGAGCAAACACCATCTTAGTACTTTTAGTACGTAGAAAGCAACTTGTAAGTATCACTGCTGGCCTCGTATTCTTCACAGTGCTGAATCCTGGCAAGACTTATATGTGAGTAAACATCATATTTTCTGGTGCTTTCTGCGCAGTCTGTTGTCTGATTATTTTTGTAGGAGGGAAAGAGGGTGAATCCCAAACTGCAGGGGCTTATTTAAATATATTTAAGGCTAAGCAGCCTAGTTTCCAATTTCTGTTTTTATTCCTGTAATATTTCAACTCAGAGCAGGTAAAGCTCTAAACCTCACTCATGTGTGACTGAAGAGATAAATTAAGTTTACCATATCTTCCCCTACTTGCCAAAATGCATCCACTATATCACTTCTCCAGGCAAGCAAGAGGCATGATCGCGAGTCAAGGACATGTCTTGTCCAGGCAAAAGCACTCAAGGAGAAGAGTCAATGAAGGCTCTGGCGTCTGGCCTGGGGAGACTCCCAAGGTATGGACAGAGAGTCCTGGAGGGCCGTATCTTTCCCCTGGGCCTTGAGGTTCCCTTCTCCTGGTATAGCAGCACATCCTAGAATCATAGAATCATAGAGTTGGAAGAGACCACAAGGGCCATCCAGTCCAACCCCCTCCCAAGCAGGAAACACCATCAAAGCATTCCTGACAGATGGCTGTCAAGCCTCCGCTTAAAGACCTCCAAAGAAGGAGACTCCACCACACTCCTTGGCAGCAAATTCCACTGTCGAACAGCTCTTACTGTCAGGAAGTTCTTCCTAATGTTTAGGTGGAATCTTCTATCTTGTAGTTTGATCACCTGATCACCATCACCTTATCACAGTGTCCCTGGACTCCTAGGTGGAGTGATGTGAACAAGGCTCTAGTCTACTGGAATGCTGCAGCAGTATCAAAATGGTAGGAGGCATGTGGAACAGTGGAGGATAGTCCATTAAGGCGAAGGGGGCATTGCCCCACCAGCCTCATTCTGCCTTCAGTCAGGCCCCGCCTGCCTGCCTGCCTTCTTTCTTACAACCAGCCTCACACTTAGTCTTCCCCAGAGCGGGTGGGGCAACCCACCCAGATGAGAGGGGTATAAATACAGTATATTCTGGCGTATAAGACTACTATTTAATCCAGGAAAATCTTCTCAAAAGTCGGGGGTCGTCTTATACACCGGGTGGAAAATCTGTGGTCGAGTATATCTCAAACTCTATATTTTAACTGGAAAAGTTGGGGGTCGTCTTATATGCCCAGTCGTCTTATACGCCAGAATATACGGTAATAAGATCGTTGTTGCTTGTATTAGTATCAGCGTTGCCCTTGAAGAACTCAACAGGGAGGAGGGAGGGGGCAAGACTAGCATTGCTTCCCTCTGCTTGCTGTTGATTCTGGCTTCCTCTACTGCTGAGCTCCCTTCTTTTCACCCTACCAGGCCAAATGGACGCCAACCGTTGCAGATGTCAAAGCACAGTAGGAGTTTGCTACAGTCAAAACAAAACAAATAAAATAAAATAAAATTTTGAAAAATCCTTCCAGTAGCACCTTAGAGACCAACTAAGTTGCTACTGGAATGATTTTATTAAAATTTTATTTTATTTTTATTTATTTTGTTTTGTTTTGACTATGGCAGACCAACACGGCTACCTACCTGTAACTGGAGTTTGCTACAGTTAGGGAGCCCATGCTGAAGGCAGGTGAGGCCACTGCCTTGCTGAAGCTAAGGAGGTCTGGTCTGTGCATGGATGGCAACCTCTTGAGAACCATGCAAAAGCCCCCCTTGGGCAGGCAGGATAGAGATATAAGGAAATAAATGGAATCAGTAAAGGGCCGTCCAGTCCTCTTCCACTTTTCTGGCCACGGCTGCTTTATGTGTGCATTTCTTAGCCTGCATTTTTCTCACGAGCTGGTAGATAGTCCACCACTTGATGGAACTGACTTTAAGAAACCCTAAAAAGCCTGCAACCACATCGTTTTGTGCCGTAAATCTAGCATCAAGTTCTCTGATGAAGCAAATCTTTTAAATCTTCTAAAGCAAAGTTTAATCTCACTGTAAACATGTGGTACAGTGACAATAAAGTATTTCTATTTCTAAAATCTGTTTCCAGACACCCAAAAACAACTGGTTCAAACAATAATAAACAGAACAAAATAAAAAATTTAAAAAAATCCTTCCAGTAGCACCTTAGAGACCAACTAAGTTTGTTCTTGGTATGAGCTTTCAGGTATCTGAAGAAGTGTGCATGCACACAAAAGCTCATACCAAGAAGAAACTTAGTTGTTCTCTAAGGTGCTACTGGAAGGAATTATTTTATTTTATATCTTGTGTTGACTATGGCAAACCAACATGGCTACCTGCCTGTAACTGGAACAATAAACAGGTTTTTGACTGAACTTTGGAAAGAATGTCCTGACAACGTAAGTCATTCAACTCTGGAACAGAAACGGACTTGGAAAGAGGCAGAGACTTTCCTTCTTTCAGAGAACCTCGGTGGCCAACCTACCAGTAGATTCATTGCATCAGCAGGGGAGTTGGACTAGATGATATTTGGGTGGTATCCAACTGAGTCCTACTCAAAGTAGACCCAATGAAATATTGAATTACTTATGCCCATTAAAATAAATGAGTCTACTCAGAGTAGGGCTAGCATTGGATACAGACTTATGATTCCATCTAACTAAGCATCATTTAACTTCTCCGTTGATATCTTCCTTTCCCTTACATCTTCTTCCTTCTCTTCCTCTCTTAACTTTTATGTCTTCTTAGGTGATTGTATAAATAAACGCCCCACTCTCAGACTATCCAGTTCTCTGCCCCCAAACAATAGTTTGCTCTTAGGGACAGTAGATGCAAAAGAGGACAGGATTCCTGCATCTTTAATAGCGGCATACCTGCTGAGTTTCCCTCTTAAAGGAGCAGGAGCCCCATCCTCTTTTGAATCTTTTATCTCAGCCTTCATCCTTCACCCACCTTACTATCTATGCTTCAACACATCCAGTTACCTCTGCCCCTTCCTGTTGCTTTCGCCCTCCTCTTAAATGCCTGTGTAATGAATCAGATCTAAGTTAGGGGGTGTTCATAAACCCACGGTGCTTTAGGAGTTAATGGGCACCCCAGTTTGAGTGGCAGATATCCCTTGGGAGGCGGGACATCCCGCTCTTTAAAAGGAGGGAGCAGCCGTTAGTGTGAGGAGAGTGGTGACTGGAAGAAGGAGGGTGTGGGGCCAGGTTAGGTTTAGGTTAGGTTAGGTTAGGATCGTTGAAGATGTGTATATGTTGCTGAAAGAAAGAGTTTACACTGTTATGAAACTAAGCTTATGAACCATCACTGAAACCGTTATGTTCTGTAAGAAATAAAGACCTCTTATTGTTGAGCTCAGAAAATATCATCGTTCATTTGGTCCAGCGAGTTATATAGGCTCTTGAGGAGGTGAACTCAGGGAAAGGACAAAACTAACCTGAAGGGGGATAGTTTGTGTCTTGGAGTTCCCTCAGGAGGGGCTAGCGGGCGGAAACCCTGGTATTGCCACAGAGTTGCTAAGAGGGCTTAGCTAACTGATATAGTGAGGGGATCTAATAAGGAGAGACCCCGAACTGTAGGCAAAGAAGAGTTTAACCCCTGAAGCCCAGAGCGGAGGATATAACCGGCCACGGCCGCTGGACAAGAAAACTCGCGTTACTAAGGGATCCCCAGGTTATAGATAAAAGGGGATTGAAATAACAGACGGACCTCAGAGGGACAGGTGGGGTGCATTGTAATTTGACCCAGAACACCTGATTAAAAATCCACTTAGTAACAAGGGGAGAGTCTGAAGTGGAGGTTCATCGCAGCCTGCAACACAGGGTCACATTCCATGAGCTAAAACAAAATAAAAAATAAAAAATTCATTCCAGTAGCACCTTAGAGACCAGCTAAGTTTGTTCTTAGTATGAGCTTTCGTGTGCATGCACACTTCTTCAGATACACTGAAATTCCATGAGCTGGGTGAGGTGGAGCTTGGACCACAAAGACCACATTTGTGAGTCTTCAAGATGCCACAAGACTCTTCGTTGGTTTTGTTGCAACAGACTCAGATGTCTACTGCTCTGGAAAATTATCCTTCCTTGAAACTGACAAGAATGTAGAATAATGGCCTTCTACATTGGTCCACCTAAGCTGCACTGATAGGAAGTAGCTCACCAGGGTTTCAAACAGGGAGACTTTCCTAGACCTCCCTGAAGATGGCGGGAGTTGAGCCTGGGAACTTCTGCATGTTAGGCAGATGCTCTAACCACTGAGCTAAGGTCCTTTCCCCAAAGACTAGGAACACGAGAAGCTGCCTTATGCTGTCAGATCGCTGGCTCATCTAACTCAGTATTGTGTACACTGACTGGCAGCAGCTGTCCAGGGTTTCAGACAGGAGACAGCCCCAATTTCTACACACACATACACACAAGCATCTGATATCTAGGGCAGACTTCAGACTTGTCAGAGCTACTTTGGCTTCTCTCACTAGTAGGAATGGGAGAGAAATCTGATTTACTTCATGTCAAAAGGTAGAGGTACCTAATCCACGCTTCCCAAGACAAAACCCAACCATCCTTCAGAATTCACACTTCTCTGAACTTTGCAGTGCAGTCCTGCCAGCCAATCAATGTGTACAGAAATGCACATTCTGGGGTAAAGCGTGCATAAAACTGCATATAACTGTGACAATAACATACCAAAATGAAGAACGTTTGGGGGAAATTGCTTGCATAGACATTCTGCTTAAAAAGGTGTATTACTGGGAGAAATGCTTCTGAATTTTCCTGAGGACTTGCTATAAAAAAATTATTAATAGCAGCAAACTGAGGTGGAAATCTGGAGAACTGAACTTCTAATTGGAAAAAAATAAAAATTACGGAAATGGACAGATTCACACACACCCTACTCACTTGAACCCCAAGATTCAGTATTTGCCCTCCGGGTGCACTCCAGCCAGCACATACTTTGGATTGCAGTGCTTTTGGACTACAACTCCCATCACTGGCTGGGGCTGATGGGAATTGTAGTCCAAAACATCTGGAGGGCACCAGGTGGACAAAGACTGCCCCAGATCTATCCGGAAGAGCCAGGTGTAAAGGACATAGTGCAAAAGAACTGGGTGCCTCTGAGCACATGGTTACCCTGGGAATTAATGTTCAGTGCCGGAACTGAACTGAGCACACAGAAAAGTCCACTTTGGGTTACCATTCTTCTCCATTTCATCACCCCAACAAAGGCAGGGAAACTGGCTTTCTTGTTGCTGCCATTGTTGAACAGCTGGCAGTCAACCCCACTTGCCAATCTACTGCGAAATCCACACAGACACCTACAGGCTACCCCAGTAGGTTTTGGATTCCACGTGGCTCTCTCTTAGCTGAAAGAGCTGTCCTTCGACAGTATTCTGAAAACGTTCTCATAAGCCTTCCTGACTACACCGGAGGAATTATAACGTTAGAGATAAGACAGATTTCTGGAAACGTTCTCATAAGTTGCCCGGCGACACCAGAGGAATTTTAGCTTGACAGATAAGATGCAACCATTCATTATCCTTTTGTCCCTCTCTAGAGCTTCATTCCGTTCATTGACACTTTGCGATACTTCTTCAATGGCTATGCTCAGCCGATGTACTTCTTATTTTTATCAATGAATTCACTTTTTCTTCACAATGCCACCATGACTTTAACAAGCACAATACTTTATTATTTAAAAAGCCACCTGTCTGTGCTCCATAGATTGCCACTAGATCTTGAGGGATTGAAACTCGTGCATTAAACTCATCCCTGTGTCAAACAGCACTGCCTTCTGTTGCCTGCTCTAACACTGCTTCATCTCTCCCCTGCCTTCATCCGCCCTTAATCTCTCTTCCGTTCCATCCATCCATCCATCCATCCATCTCTCCCTCTCTTTCCCTTCTCACTCCCATTCATCTGCAGCAAATTACTGTTTGTACACATTTATGTAAGATAGCGAACATCTGTCTATCAGCATCAAGCCTGATCAAACTTTCTTACCTGCTCCCTTTCTCTCCCCAGCCTGTCAGTCTCTTGTTACCATGGCATGTTCTTAAAAACTCAACTTCCCTATCAACAAAACAATGCTTATCACTGTAGCTGCTCGGCGATCCTTTCAGGAAATCCCAAATATTTTTTTCAAAACTCAGATGTTCTGCAGGGCATCTTTAGCACACACACACACCACCACTTCCCCCAGGACTTTCCCTGCTTCAGCTGCCCCACAGGGAATCCCCTCCTTACTTGCAAAAAGTTTGATGCTCAGGCTGCAAAGGGGGAAAGAGCTCCACTCGTCAGCTGCCTCTCTCTCTGCTTCTCTCCCTCTCTCTGCGCGACTCTTTCTCCTGCCCTGGAGAGAGAGAGAGGAGGCGAATGTGTTGGCCTTTGGATTTCCTGGCTCAGTACAGCACTGGGGTGTGAGCAAGCATATGAGCATCACTCTCTCTCTCTCACACACACACACACTCACACAAACACACACAGAGACTCATTCACTCCTTTGCTTCGGCTCGATTTGGAAACGGAGGCAGTCAGACACAAAACGCCATGAGATCATAATGGGAATCTCTGATAACCATCTTGGCACAGAGATTCAGATCACTCCAAAGTCCTCCTGTTCCAACAGACTTGTTCATATCTATGTTAAACTTTCTCCCTCCCGCACACACATCTCTTTTCACTTTGCCGCCCTCTTTCTCTCTGTGTGATATGTGGCCTTCATCCATCAATCCTTTCCCCTGGAACCATCTCTGTCTGTCTGCCTCTCTCTCTCTCTTTCCTTGTTGTGGCTCCACACACCATAAACTAAAAGCTGCTTCACACGCAAGCACTCTCTCGTACAGAGCTGTTGCTTCCACGTAACAGGAGATCCCCTTGTGCAGACTGTCACGCAACTGGCGTGATCTGTGAATGTAAGGACCAGGCCAGCCACTCACCTAGTCAGGCAACCTGTTCTCACAGTGTCCAAGTGGATGCTTCGATGGGAAACCCTGGAAGTAGGACTTGTGCTGCGGTTCCCACTAGTGACCCGCAGCAGCGGCTGGTATCCAGCAGTGGAGACAGGGCATAGTCATCTTGGCTAGAAGCCACTGATAGTTTTGTCCTCTGTGAATTTGTCTAGCACACACCCACACCCCTTACAGCCTTCTAAAGTTGGTGACACGGGGCAATGGACACGGACACGGGGCAATGGATTCAAACTACAGTACAAGAAAGAAGATTCCACCTAAACATTAGGAAGAACTTCCTGACAGTGAGAGCTGTTCGGCAGTGGAATTTGCTGCCAAGGAGTGTGGTGGAGTCTCCTTCTTTGGAGGTCTTCAAGCAGAGGCTTGACAGCCATCTGTCAGGAATGCTGTGATGGTGTTTCCTGCTTGGCAGGGGGTTGGACTGGATGGCCCTTGTGGTCTCATCCAACTCTATGATTCTATGATTCTATGACTTGGCAGTGAATTCTTGTGGCAGTGAATTCTGCAGAATAACTGCTCCACAAAACACAGCTTCCCATTCCATGTATACACAATTAAATAGATGTAGGCGCATGTTCCTCGAATTTACTAATAATCAGATTCTTGTGGTTTCTTCAACTCACTCTTCAGCTGAGAAAGACTCCCACAGAGTTCTCAGACGGTCATTATTTGGGGTTGGGATTCAATCAGGTACTGGCAAATTCAGGTTGCTTAATTATAGTTGATTTGAAGATCTTGCTCAGCATCTCTGCTGCCTCCCAGCAAACTTTTATACAGTGGTACCTCAGGTTACATATGCTTCAGGTTACATACTAAACCACAGAGCCTAGGGCTTGCCAATCAGAAGGTCGGTGGTTCGAATCCCCGCAAGTGTGAGCTCCCGTTGCTCGGTCCCTGCTCCTGCCAACCTAGCAGTTCAAAAGCACAAAGTGCAAGTAGATAAATAGGTACCGCTCTGGTGGGAAGGTAAACAGCTTTTCCGTGCACTGCTCTGGTTCGCCAGAAGCGGCTTAGGCGTGCTGGCCACATGACCCGGAAGCTGTACGCTGGCTCCCTCAGCCAGTAAAGCAAGAAGAGCGCCACAAACCCAGAGTCGTCCACGACTGGACCTAACATTCAGGTGTCCCTTTACCTTTATTAGTCTCTATGCGATCAAAAATGTTTGCAGGATCCACTTTCAGAAAGAGGCATCATCTGTGTTATGTTGCCAGCATCTATCCGTTCTAGACAATTCCTTCCTACATAGGTGCTGTGAACCCCAAAGACCTACAAAATCAATTTTTGTTTGTTCAATCTCCATTTTAAAGCCATTGAAACAACTACATATAGAAGCTAAAGCAACTTCCCATTTTTATCATATGTGGTAGTCTTGTAGTAAGGTTAAAGCTTACTGGGAAATGATATATAATGAATTGGAAAAGATGTTTAAAAGAAAATAAAGATGTTTAAAAATAAAGATGTTGTGTTTTGTTTTGTTTTTTAAAGCCAGAAGCTTTCCTTTTGGGAATTCTAGGGACAGAACTACTCAAACTGTATAAAAAATGTATTTGTGTATGGAACTACAGTGGCAAGAATGTTACTTGCCCCAAAATGGAAAGAAGAAGTCCCAGCAAAAGAAGAATGGATACAAAAACTTATGAATTAAAAAGAAATGGTGAAACTTACCAGAAGAATAAGAAATCACGATAACAAACTTTTTAAAAATAAAATAATGGAAATGGTTTATTGAATATTTACAAGCAAACTGTAAACAGATAGGAACACTGGCAGGATTATTGTAATAACCTGCAGTTTTATAAGAGTATATTTTTAAAGTAGGTGAATAAATAAGCAAATTAAGTTAATTTGGATATGCAGAAAATATTAAAAATAAATTTAAGGAACCGCAAAAAGAGGGGGAAGGAAGTCAAGTTTTGAAATGTTAAAATGATTGTAAAATTATTGAAATGTATAAAACTAAAAATCATGCATAAAATATATTTTTTAAAATGGTCCCCCATTCAACTGCCTCCTTACTTCCAAACAGTCCAGAGGGTGGCACTACCTGTTAGATTCCTCCTCCATTTTTCTCCTTCTCCATCAGGGAGAAAAATGGGGACAAAACTAGGATCACTTGGCCCTGCCTTCCATTGGCTCTCTGGCGCCACCTACTGTTGAGCTCCATCCCTTCTGCCCTACCAGTCCTAAGGACCACCAGCCTCCACTGAGAGAGAATAATAATCCATTCATTACACTTATGTTAAAAATAATGGAGACAGATTACCATGTCAGTCAGAGTCTAATCCTGGACATAAGTCTTGTGGAGTGGGTCATCTGCGGTGGTTATGAATGCTTTGGCTGAGTCATGGAGGCAGTAATTCTTCTGAATACTAGTTGCTGCAAATGCCAGGAGGGGAGAGTCCTCTTATGCTCAGGTATTGTTTGAGGGTTTTCCAGAGGCACCTGGTTGGCTGCTGCGAGAACAGCAGGAGAGTTTTCAACCCAGGGTCATGGGTTCGAGTCCCACACTGGGCAAAAGATTCCTGCATTGTTGGGGGTTGGAATAGATGACCCTCGGGTGTCTTCCAACTCTACAGTCCTATGATTCTGTGATGGGGTGGGCCTTTGGTCTGATGCAGCGAGCTCTTCTTATGTTCTTAGACAAAGCGCAACAGCCTTCTTCTGCAGCTGAAAAATACTGGGGAGGCTGGGGAACAGAGATAGAGAATTGTTATCATTGGAACGTGCTTCACATAGGTCGGCGCAAGGCCATGAAACTCAACACTTTCAAAAACATTTCTTGCAAAATTGGCCTTATAAACTTGCCACAGAAATTTTGTTCTCTTGCCTTAAGAGATGAAAGATGGGGAAACCCCAAGGCTTGAAGATATACTAAATATACCGGTATGTTGTTTGTTGTTGTTTAGTTGTTTAGTCATTTAGTCGTGTCCGACTCTTCATGACCCCATAGAGCAGAGCACTCCAGGCACTCCTGTCTTCCACTGCCTCCCGCAGTTTGGTCAGACTCGTGTTGGTAGCTTCGAGAACACTGTCCAACCATCTTGTCCTCCGTCGTCCCCTTCTCCTTGTGCCCTCCATCCTTCCCAACATCAGGGTCTTTTCCAGGGAGTCTTCTCTTCTCATGAGGTGGCCAAAGTATTGGAGCCTCAGCTTCAGGATCAGTCCTTCCAGTGAGCACTCAGGGCTGATTTCCTTCAGAATAGATAGGTTTGATCTTCTTGCAGTCCATGGGACTCTCAAGATTCTCCTCCAGCACCATAATTCAAAAGCATCAATTCTTTGGCGATCAGCCTTCTTTATGGTCCAGCTCTCACTTCCATACATCACTACTGGGAAAACCATAGCTTTAAGTATACGGACATTTGTCGGCAAGGTGATACAAAAATAATAATCTTTTTTGTGGGGGAACCTAAGTTTTGGGATGGGAAAATCCCCCTCAAACAGCCCAAGGAGAACTGAGCATGCTCAGTTACCATAGAATGCTGCCTGCCTGTTCAGAATGGGGAAACAAAACACAGGGAAAGGGGGACGGGAAGGGAGTGGTTGAATGACAGTCCCATCCTAACACCATCCTAACTGAGTTCACCGCTACCTAAACCTGCCTAAGTGGGTATAGGATGGCAGCCTGCAAAAAAACACAACAACAACCCAGTAGCACTCTGTACTGCAACAGTCTCTTGCAGCTCCCCTCTTTGGTGCAACTCCAGACTGATTATTTTTTGTTTTTTTGCAGGTGTATTTTGCAAGATGTCATTGGTATGCTGATGCTACAATAGCATATTATGTTTATGCTGGGCTGACCACACATCGTTCTGCTTTATAAATTGTTCTACGCCATTTCTCCTGCATTTATTGCTGGATTGCCCTCTGGAGGGACACACTTGCGCTATAGCAAAACAGAACCGGGACAAGTAACACCACCCAGGGACATTTGTGGTAGGAGAAGTTACACAGTTTTGGCAGGAAGTTACAGTACGCACCAGCTAGAAATGAAGCCGGCTCTCTTTCCTTGAGCTTTCATGAATGCACAATGTTGTTGTTGTTGTTGTTCAGTCGTTCAGTCGTGTCCGACTCTTCGTGACCCCATGGACCAGAGTACGCCAGGCACGCCTATCCTTCACTGCCTCTCGCAGTTTGGCCAAACTCATGTTAGTAGCTTCGAGAACACTGTCCAACCATCTCATCCTCTGTCGTCCCCTTCTCCTTGTGCCCTCCATCTTTCCCAACATCAGGGTCTTTTCTAGGGATTCTTCTCTTCTCATGAGGTGGCCAAAGTACTGGAGCCTCAACTTCAGGATCTGCACAATAAAATAATATTAATTAGGGCTGCCACACGGCTGGAATTTCCAGGACAGAGCCGGAATTTGTCCATCGAAGATGGCATCTGGGTGGAATTATCTATAACCCAGGTGTATGGTGATTTTCAAAAAACAAAAAGGTGAAAAATTCTCTCTCTTTTTTTGGAGAGTTTGCAAAAAACCAAAACCAAAACAACAACAACAACAACTCAACAACTTTGCCCAAAAAAACTGAACAACTTTTGTGTCCAGATTTTCACTTCTTGAAATATGGAAACCTCATTATTAATATTTATATTTCTACCCTGCCTTTTTTCCCTACAGGGACTCAATACAGCTTACAGATAAAAATATGAACGGCATAAAAAAACCAATAATTATAACAGATACATGGATAGATAGAGATATATAGATATAGGAACTGGCTCTGTTGCAGGTTCCACATAACACTTTTTATGTATTTGTAGGAAATCAAATTTTAGTGTGGTAGAAACCACACTTTGGAACTCCCTGCCTATTGACACCAGGCAGGTACTTTTTCTGTACTCTTTTCAGCACCTGCTAAGAATGTTTTTTGTTTAGACAAGCCTATCCATAAATGTTCCTGCCAACCTAGCAGTTCGAAAGCATGTCAAAGTGCAAGTAGATAAATAGGTACCACTCCAGTGGGAAGTTAAACGGCGTTTCCATGCGCCAGAAGCGGCTTATTCATGCTGGCCACATGACCCAGAAGATGTACGCCAGCTCCCTCGGCCAGTAAAGCGAGATGAGCACCGCAACCCCAGAGTCGTCTGCGACTGGACCTAATGGTCAGGGGTCCCTTTACCTTTACATTTACTATCCAGAAATGTAGAATGCTGACATTTTTTTAAAAAAATCTGGTGTTTAGCTTACTGTTGATTTCAAACTATTTTTGTAAGCTTTATATAGCTGTTTCTCGCCGTTTTTTTCATGACAGCTATATTGTAAACCGCTTGGAGGTTTTACTTCAATCAAGTAGTATATATGTCCTGCAAAATAAATAAATGAACTCTAGTACACACATGGAGACACAAGACACAACACAAAGTTTTTGCATCAAGTGAAGGGAAATTCTTCCAAGAAAAATGCGCTTCTTTGGCATTTTTTTTTGCTAGTCATGGGAAGGGGCAGAGTAATGCATTATCTGTTACTGTAAGCAGACAATAATATCTGTGACATGTGTTTATATTGTTTTCAAGGCCATTTAGAAATCAAAAAAGAAAAATACATTAAGCCCTGGAAAGCTGCAAACAAAATAAAACTGCAAAAACAATTTTAGAAACCGCCAGATATCTCAAAGCATGACGAGTAAGCAGGAGAAGGACAATAAGACACGAAAAGCAGTCTGGAAATAAAAGCACAACAACATGTCCTTTTAATTTAAAGGTTTGGGCTAATAAAAGATGTAAACCTGGCACTGAAAAAACTCCCAGTTCAGCCAGGGCATTATGAATGGGGACCGCAGAGTCCAGCACCTCTTAAAGTACCAAACTAAACCACAGATACGGATGGATGAATCTGTCAATTTCAGGTTCCTCGTTTGGCCAGTCTTAAGTTCAGTTCTCCCCATTTCTGCAACAGTTTGCAATCACTATTTTTAAATCCTCATGAAAACTCACCAGCGTTTTAGTGTACATGTTTCCACACAGAGATAGATATAAAGATATAAAGAAGTTTCGCCTAATATTTTGCATATTATTTTCATCAACATTTGCATGAGCATGTGATAGCTCAGTTGGTTAGAGCTTGGTGCTGATAACGCCAAGTTTGCAGGTTCGATCACCATATTGGGCGGCTGCATATTCCTGCATTGCGGGGGATCAGACTAGATGATCCTAGAGATCCCTTCCAACTCTCCAATTCTATGATTTCTACAATCCCTCTCCATATATATATATATATACATATACATACACACACACACACACACACCCTGGTGGACAAACAGCATGGTGAAATTCAGAGAAGTGTGAATTTCAAAGGACGGCTGAGTTTCTCTTCCTGTATTGTCTCCAGAAATTCAGATTGGGTAATTTCACATTAAAATGCACAATGAACCAAATTCCCCGTCCCATCCCTAACCATAGTTTGTTTGTGTCTTTGTTTACTTATTGAATCTATATTCCACCATTTTCTCCAAGGAGCTCAAAGGGGTGTATGTGGCTCTCCCCCTCTCCTCACTTACGTCCCCACAACAACCCTGTGAGGTAGATTCACTGCTGAGAGGCAGTGAACGGCCCCCAGGTTCACCCAACAAACTTCATGGCTAAGTGGGGATTTGAAGCCTGGTCTCCCGAGGTCCTAATCCGACACTCTAACCACTACATCCCCCTGGCTCCCGGTGAGTTTAGACACCCTACCCGCCCTCTCTGTGACTCTCTCCACCCCCTCCGTCCACCTTTTGCCGCTGGCCTCCATCCCCACAGACTGCCCCACCCTCCGCCCCCCAATGGTGCTTGTCGTGATCTTTCCTGGAGAAAGAGATGAGGTCACGAATTGGAAAGAGGGAGAGAAAGAGTGAGAATCGTGAGGGGGAAGGCAGGTTTGGACAGCAATAAGAGGGAGCGGATGCTGAACAACACGGTGGAGGGAAGCCAACCTCTTCCAACAACCCCTCTCTTTCCCTCCCAACTCATTCCATTGCTTATTACGACGAGACCCAATACATTCTTTACAAGACAAGAACAAATTTTCATTGTGGGACCGAGATCAGAGCCAAGGGCTCCTTGAGGAGAAAAGGCTGTGGATGTGTTTCTTGGATACGGATCGGAGCCAGTCAGCTGGATAACGCAGGCTAAAAGCAGGCGATTTGGAAGAGCTGTCATGCAGAAGATATTTATGGAGGAGAGGGCTGCCGGTGGCCACTTGCCATGAGGTCTATGTCCTATGCTCAGAGGCAGCATATGCAGTTGGGTAGATGGTGACAGCAGTCACGAAATTAGAAGACGCCTGCTTCTTGGGAGGAAAGCAATGACAAACCTAGACAGTATCTTAAAAAGCTGAGACATCACCTTGCCGACAAAGGTCTGTATAGTTAAAGCTATGGTTTTCCCAGTAGTAATGTACGGAAGTGAGAGCTGGACCATCAAGAAGGCTGATCGCCGAAGAATTGATGCTTTTGAATTATGGTGCTGGAGGAGACTCTTGAGAGTCCCATGGACTGCAAGATCAAACCTATCCATTCTTAAAGAAATCAGCCCTGAGTGCTCACTAGAAGGACAGATCCTGAAGTTGAGGCTCCAGTACTTTGGCCACCTCATGAGAAGAGAAGACTCCCTAGAAAAGACCCTGATATTGGGAAAGATGGAGGGCACAAGGAGAAGGGGACGACAGAGGATGAGATGGTTGGACAGTGTTCTTGAAGCTACTAACATGAGTTTGGCCAAACTAGGAGAGGCAGTGAAGGATAGGCGTGCCTGGCGTGCTCTGGTCCATGGGGTCACGAAGAGTCGGACACGACTGAACGACTGAACAACAACAACAACAACAACAACAACAACAACAACAACAACAAGTGGCTAGGGGTCACAAGCCGGGCTGCTAGGTTCAAGCCCTGCTGGTGGGCATCCCAAAAACAACTGGTTGGCCACGGTGAGGACAGCATGCTGCAACGATAACACTTGAAACCGCCACAGCTTCCCTCAAAGGGAAGGGTGCTGAGAGTTGTTAGAAGGCCCCCTTTCCCCCTCATGGAGCTACAGATTTTCCAGAGTGGTCCCTCTTCCCAATGTGCAAAAATGGACTGTGTGTGTTTGTGGTCTTCCTGGGAGCATCTGGGTGGGCCACTGGCTGAAGCAAGATGCTGGACTAGGTTCCTAGACTGGAGTTTTGTTGTTGTTGTTGTTGTTCAGTCGTTCAGTCGTTCAGTCGTGTCTGACTCTTCGTGACCCCATGGACCAGAGCACGCCAGGCACGCCTATCCTTCACTGCCTCTCGCAGTTTGGCCAAACTCATGTTAGTAGCTTCGAGAACACTGTCCAACCATCTCATCCTCTGTCGTCCCCTTCTCCTTGTGCCCTCCATCTTTCCCAACATCAGGGTCTTTTCTAGGGAGTCTTCTCTTCTCATGAGGTGGCCAAAGTACTGGAGCCTCAACTTCAGGATCTGTCCTTCTAGTGAGCACTCAGGGCTGATTTCTTTAAGAATGGATAGGTTTGATCTTCTTGTAGTCCATGGGACTCTCAAGAGTTTACCCTCACAGAAACCCCCCCGAAAAAGGATGCAGTCCATGGGACTCTCAAGAGTTTACCCTCACAGAAACCCCAAAAGAAAAGGATGCAGGCTCCAAGGGGAAAGATAGGCCTTCGTTTAAATACAAATACGCATAGGGACAGCCTCGAAAATAAGGGGGAGGCTGCAAAGAACCACATCCAAAGCAATGTTTTTACTGTATATACTTCCAAACTGCACACGTCATTTATATTCAGCAATCAAAGGAACACAGCAATCTTAATCGTTGCAACCCAATATCACCATCCTGAACCAATTAAAATTATTTGGCTCTTCAGATCAGCCCTCATCGTAATATCATGTGATTACATCTAACCATTTTTCAGTGTCTTTCTTTATTAAGACTTTTGACTATTTTCCCTGTTCATTAAAAGTTTTCCAGTGTCCTCTTTCATCTGTCCAGAAAACAATTCAAGATTAATCACAATTGCCATGCCCAGTTGATTCATATATACAACGGCCACCATATATTCTAACAGTTTATTCTTTCCAGGGTTCTGGAACGGACATTTGCTATGTACAGTACCTAAAAGCAGCTAGTTATGTACTGTAAAAGGCAGGTACAGACCCTTTTAGTTTGGCTAGGCTATACCTGTAGACTCAAAAGAAAACAGAATGATCAAAATACAGTTTTATGGAATTATTTTTTTCTCCAACATATACATTGAAAGCAGTACTATACCACTTTGAACAGTCATGGCTTCTGTTGCAAAGGATCCTGGGAACTGCAGTTTTTTATGGGGGCTGGGAGCTTAGGAGACTCCTCCTACTGATGTTCTGAATAGACACTACGCTCCATATATTCTTTAGGCCCATATAGTTTTTGAAAGTTTGGGGATTAAAAAAAAGCTTCTTAGGAGACACAAACTGGCTGACAAATTATTTTAAAAGGAACATTTACAGTATCAACAATATGCGATGTGTCCTGGCTGGCTGGTAATTAAAGTGTGTATTTCAGGAAAAAAGAAGAATTCTTTAACAAGACATGAAGGGGCATTTTAGAGACTCACCAAAATTATTAAGGGGCAGAATTTAATTATGAATGGGCAGAATTTAATCCTGGTTTAGCCTCCTAGGCTTGAAGCCTTCCTCTCGCCCCTAATGCAGGCTGAAGGACAAGCTGTTATTGTAGCCTTATTGCAGACCTTTCCGTTAACCTTGGGTTCTTTGTTGCACCCGGGGGGGGGTGAGGGAGGAAGGAGTCAAAAAATGACACTGAGGATTTGAAATAGAGAAAGAGTTTTTATTCCTGTCATTTAGAATGGCAGGAAGGCACCCGCGTGATAATTCACAGCGAACTGCCCCGAGCATCAGTTGCATACAGTTTATATAATCTTCAAACCCCTCATTCCCCCTCCCCAGGAATCTGCTTCTTGCACGTCACACCATTAGTAACATTCTTGAAAATTCCTGTTATCAAGGACTTATCTTCAAGGCAAAAGGTCTTGAGTTCGTTCCTGGTGCCTGCCTGTCTCCTTGAGTGGGCCCCTCTTGATCTATTCCTTTCCTGGCTTAATATGCCAGTAAGGAATGCACTACTAATCAAGGTTCATATCTATCAGAAAAGGTTTCATCTAAACAGGTTACAGAAAAGCTTTTACTTAAAGGGTTTCAGCCTTGAGTTCATTATTGGGTGAAAGTTCCTGTCTCACACTCTTATCTCAAAGTGGGGGTTAAGCAGCCCCTGGCTGCCCCTGGTACCTCCCGCCTTTTCCTCCAACCAGCAGGACCATCCATCAAAGAATTATCCTGTCTCTGGCTATCTGGCAACTCTTACATCCCTCGGCCAGGAATTCCTGTGCCATCCAGGGAAGGGGCGCTCCAGCGAAGGGGCGCTTTTCATTGACTAATGATATGCCAGAGAGGTATGCACTAAGAGAATAAGTTGCACAAAGACAGAGCTTACAGTAAAAGCTAAATATTATGCCAATAACATAGAAATATTAAAAAGGCCATGCAAATAGTATCAAATAAAAGCCAGGCAAATAGTATCAAATAAAAGGGGCTACAGACAAAAGCCAAAGTTTTACAAACTCAGGTAAAGTCTAAATACCATTTATAGAGAGGCTAGGAATGCTACACATCAGTAGAAGCTACATGTCAAATAAAAGAACTTAAAAAGCATTAGAGAGAGACACAAAGAATCTCAGTTTAAAAGACTTAAAAGGGAGAAAGAAGGAAGGTAAAAAGGGGACTTAAGAGAGACTTACATAGAGAAAGGAAAGTCAATTAAAAGGACTTAATTGCATAGGGAACAAGGTAAAAGGGGAACTTACATCAGGCTTTCCAGGAGGCTTTCAATATATAATCACAGAATAGAATCATAGGGCTGGAAGAGACCACAAGGGCCATCCAGTCCAACCCCCTGCCAAGCAGGAAACACAATCAAAGCATGCCTAACAAATGGCTATCAAGTCTCTGCTTAAAGACCTCCAAAGAAGGAGTCTCTCCTTGGTAGCAAATTAAAAGACTGTCTTTCAGAAGAAGAATCTACCTGTATTCAGGGAGGAGGGTCTCTTTCTTTTCCAGAAAAGGAAGATTTTCAGCCCAGAAATCCAGTTCAAAATTAATTAAAAAGCTCTCTCTCTCTCTCTGTTCAGAGACTGTCCTTCAGAGAAAACCAAATGCGCGGCTCTGAGCCACTAAAAAAAAAACCTGACTTTCAGTTCAGCGAAAGTTGAAAGCTCTAGCCAAAAAGAATGCCATGCAGTACCAGGAGAAAGAGATAAGGTGAGGAGAGAGAAGAGGAGAAAGGGGGAGGAAGCCCCCTCCCTTAGCTGCCCGCTTCTGGATTAACAGTATGTCAGTAAAGAATGCATTAGCAGACGAGCTCTTAGCTAAAAACTTTTTTTTTCAACTTATACAGAGAGAGAAAGCTAACCAAGAAAGCTTGGTTACAAACAGACTTATAAACTTATAAACTGGAGAATTAAAACTCTCCCTCTTCATTCCCTCCTCTTCTTTTGGACAGCCTTACGGCTCGTCCTTGGGAAATGACCGATATTCTCTAGCAAGGGCAATAGGCTGTAGAATCCGTGACACAACTTTGTGAATCATTATATGCGCACATTGCATTAAGCAGGGAATACAGAAGCGTAAAAGCAATAAAACAGCAAGGGGACTTTCTAATATAATGAAAATACCCCTGAAACATCCTAGATTGGTTAACCTATCTGTAACTGGTCAACACAAATTAAGGCAATACAATCGTCCGGTCCTCCCATTCAGTGTTCTTTTCTTCCCTTTCTTCTATAGGCGTGCGCAGGGCCACTGGCTCCCGGTGCATTGGCAGCAGGCCTTTGTTGCCTTTGGAGACCGTGCTCTGACCCGCTCCCGGTGGGGTCAGAGACAGGGTTTCTCTGGATCTTCAGCTTCAAGGGATATTCGGCACGTTGCGGCAGATTCACTTTCTGCATGAGTAGGGAGACACCTCAGCCACTTAGATTTCAGAGCCGCTGCATAGGGATAAACTGGCTTAGCAAAACTACACAGCGTGCATTAGAGGGTTTTCCTGTTAAAAGAATAGAAGACACGTGACAGAGATAATATCTGCGCTTGGAGGGTACGATCGATAATGGTCACACCTCAGTCCTCCTACCTGTTTGAGGTAAGCTAGAATACCCTAAACAAATAAGGATGGCCTCCCATACACTCACAAGGTAAAGCTGACCATGTCAGATCACTATCTCCTCGAAATACAATGTTCTTCCGCAATGATTATCCCATAGCTCCACCCCTTGATCTTACATGGTCTACTCTTTGGCCCAGGGAAATAATTTGGTTCATTTTCCCAATCCGTGCAAACACTCTAAACTTAGAATACACACAGATATAAACAAATACACAATACCACATATTTAGCCATTTCCCATCTATATTGATATTCAAGATAATATGTCTTCTATCTGTTAATACCTTCAGCACTTCCACTTGAATATCACATTCCAATCTTCATAGATGTGCAGTAGGGTAGATCTTGCCCTTAATGTCTATTGCTGCTGTCTAATCATATTGATTAGTTAATATTTTATTATAACCTTTATATCTTGAATCAACACACCAGCTTCCTGCAATATTTATCATTTCAAGATGACCACCTAAAAATGCCAGTTTATTATCCAGAACTTTTAAACCCATAGCATTAATAACTCCAACTCCTGCAAATCAGATTGATATATAAATATATAAGTTATATATTCTTATCCATTCGTTAACCCTTCAGTCATCCCACAGGGGATTGATTCCATTCCATAATACCAAATTTTATAATAGTTGATACCTTTATTAGACAAATATCCATACACTGAAAGGTAACATTCTATTATTATTATTATTATTATTATTATTATTATTATTATTATTCAGCCCAGTTTAGCATAAAACTCTGCTGATGTCAAGGAACAGAAAGATACAATCTCTCCCAGATAAGCTCCATTTCCTATCCCAATTATATTATCGGTTCCAACAGCTATATCAGAGATTAACTTTCCCTCCTCTTCTGTTTGCCTGCATCCAAACAGACTGGAGAGTCCGTGTCAGCTAAGACACAATGCCTCCATCACCTGTGGATGACAGGTGTATTCAATTACTCAGAAATCTGCTTTACACCTGAATCATGCCCAGCTGGATCTTGGTACAATCCGCCTGTATGAGCAATGAGAATCTGCAAATCCCGCCCAGGGACATTATTACCCACTCTTCAATAAAAAACAAAACATGGGAGAGAGACTGCACTTTGTGACGTATGCATGTCTCCTGAAACCACCAGCCCATTGTTGATCCTCAGGAGAACTTAGGGTAGGATCTGCAAACAGGACAGTAGGGAACAAGTTTGATAGACTTGGGTTGCCAGACAGAACTTGGCCTATTTATTTCGCTTCAGAGCCATCAATAGGTCGCTCTCATCATCTCACGCTGCGTGGCGGCCAGCTTAGGAAGGTTGCCAACTCCGCACAACAGTGTTTCATTTGGACAATGGAGTTAAAACCTCGATGTGCTCATTCAAAGGGTGACAATTTTCAGGGTTCTTTTAGGTAACAACGAATTATGGACAGGGCAATAGGGAGAGCCCCTGTCTATTTAAAACAGTCTCTGAAGGATTTGCTACATCTTACCACCTCTGAAATATTAGAGCCATCTCCAGGCTCCTCTCATCGTCCCATGCTTCCACAGCGGCAGCTTGGCGGGCCGCCAACTCCTTGCCAGGCCACCAGCTCCTCTCCATGGTGCCTTGTTTGGGCGATGGAGTCACCCCTGAGATGTGCTCTGCAACCTGGGCACGGCGGGTGGTGAAGCACACTTCAAATCTGTAGGAGATAAATATTGCCTTCAATGTGTACACATTCTCCTTGCCATCATTTTTTTCTTCCAATCATTCCAAATTTCTGCCCCCTTTTCTCCTGAGGTTCAAAATTTCCCAAATCCTCACAGTGTCAGGGCTCCTGTAGCAATTACTGCTTGCCACGAGCCCTTCCTATTCTGCTTTTAACATTCCTTTTTTTTCTTTATTCCACATACTATATCTTCAAAAACTTCCTAGATAAACTTAAGACCTGGGATATAAAATAAAACTTTTCCTCTAATCAACCTTTAGTGAAGATCATCAGCCTGCTTAGAAGACATATCACCTCCCCTCAAGCCGGTGGGAGAGCCAATTCCCTTCCATAGTATGCTGCTGTGAAGAGAAAAATTTTGCTCTTTAAAAATGAGGCTTTTTGCTCTTTAAAAATGAGGCTTTTCTGTTTTCCCCGCTCCCCTTCCTTTCCATTCCTGCTAGCAAGCTTTTGTTAGAGATTGTGGCGATCTCCCTGCCACATTCCTTTAGTGAGCACGTTACTCCTTTATTACTTAACAAAGGTCAATTAAGAAACAAACAAGGACTGTATTAGCTTCAAAAACAAACAAACAATCAGCCCTCCTTTCAATGCAAAACACACTCACATTCACCTAAACCTTGCAGAGAAATAGACTTTTACAGCCCGTTCTATTGAATATACAAGCCTTGGCATACAAACAGTTTATAAAACACACTCACCCAACCCTAGGTTCAAACAGATTCCTCGAAAAGGAAGCTGGAGGACATAAAAACAAAACATATACAAAGGGACTGTCACTGTGCAGACACACGTCAATTTCAAATCCATCTGAGAAAGCTGCTGTTGTGCAGCCACATATACAAAAAAGCCAAGGGACAAGACAAAGGTCAACTTACAAGGATAAAAAAGAGATTGGGGAAAGCCAACCCCCCTTCATACACAGATAGAGCTTTGCAAGAGGGTTGACTTTAATGAAAATAAATCTTCTCTCCTCTATCCCAGCTCTTCACTGAGACCCGAAGTTCTGTCTTCGACACAAAACACAGTTGTGTTAAGGCAAAGAGAGAAAGGAAAAACAAACAAACAAACCCACACACACAGAGAGAGCCTGCAGCAACTTAGCCCCCTTTTGGCTAATTCCTGCTGGCACACACACAGTATCAGTGATCACTAATTATTGGAGGGGTTGTGAGGCCCCCTTCTTGTTCTTCCCTCTTGCTTAGATTGTTATGTAAGAGGGGCTATTTTACATAATAAAAACTAGAAATGAGAAACACAACAGGTAAACAGGTGCAACTTGCTTCCAAAGTCAAAGAAACACACAACCAGAAGGTGTAAGTTGTCATGGAGGTTTCAAAGACCATGCTCCCACAACAACGTGCACACAGATAGCCTGGCAGCCCGTAGCTCTTCCCCCTTCCAAGGCAGGGTCTGGGAATTTGATGGGGATGCAGGGAACAAGCAGCTATACTGCTTGCTTTGGGGACACACAGTTCTATTCACACACTCTCTAAGGAGGTGGCAGCCCTCCCTTTTCACTTACTTAATGCCAAACGCTTGGGGCTGCCCTCTGCACCCCCTGTTCTGAATGAAATGCAAGCCTCAAACAGAAAAGAATCCTTCATAATTTTTGCAAAAAGCAATAAGGAGACATAATCATTCACAGAGATCTGGAAGAAATAGGAGGAAAGGCGGGTGCCACCTGCACCCCCACTCACTCACACACACATTGAGAGGGAAGGAGGAGGAGAGGTCAGGCAGTCCCTGTCTGCTAGACAACTGGAGTAAAAAATTTCCCTTCTCTCCAAGGATAACACTTGGAAAGAAAGCATGGAAATAATCTCTCCCGTCCCAGTTTTCAAACAGAGGCAACAGAAATTCACCCAGATAGGCTAATCTCCTAGAAACCCACACAGACCCACACATACAAAAATTTTACTTCACAAGGCATACTGGATTAGCAGTCAAAACAGCCTCTTGTGGCATCACTGCAGACACAGACGGACTCATACAAAATCACACAGCACGGCATCTTTGAGAAACAGACAGGCACATACACACACAAGAGGAAATTCACAATATCATAACATTATTACAAATCATAAATTTTTACACAGCAACAAAAATTTCAATTGACCTGGGACACTCCCCCCACCTAACCAAATTTCTCTCACGCCAACATTCACATTAAAGACAAACATTTTGCCTTGCCAGTGACTCTGAGTCCTAGCGTCTCATTCACTCAAACCATTCATTGGAGTGTCCCCATACACCCATTCACTTGAACAAAGTAAACCTCCCCTCTATTCCCTTCTTCCCAAAAACCAGCGGCATTTGCTGCTCACTGCTGGCCCTGGCGGCACGCCATGTGCTCACTGCCAGGTTAAAGGCGGCACTCATTGCTCACTGCCTTTGCGGGGTTGATCAAGCCCTGTACCTCCCAACCTCTGGAGCTTACCTTTTCCCTCCAGATTTCCCCCCGTGCGGCCGCTCTCTTTCTCTCATCTCTTGCAGCGTCTCCACTCAAGAACGGAGTGGCTGGCTCCTCCTACAAACTGGTAGGTGCGCGCAGGAGCGCCAAGCCGAACTGAGCTGTTCGCCTTGCAGAGATGCCTCAGACCTAGTCCCTCAACCCCGGGGAACGCCAAATCCCGGACGAGCCCCCAGGAAAATGTAGCCTTATTGCAGACCTTTCCGTTAACCTTGGGTTCTTTGTTGCACCCGGGGGGGGTGAGGGAGGAAGGAGTCAAAAAATGACACTGAGGATTTGAAATAGAGAAAGAGTTTTTATTCCTGTCATTTAGAATGGCAGGAAGGCACCCGCGTGATAATTCACAGCGAACTGCCCCGAGCATCAGTTGCATACAGTTTATATAATCTTCAAACCCCTCATTCCCCCTCCCCAGGAATCTGCTTCTTGCACGTCACACCATTAGTAACATTCTTGAAAATTCCTGTTATCAAGGACTTATCTTCAAGGCAAAAGGTCTTGAGTTCGTTCCTGGTGCCTGCCTGTCTCCTTGAGTGGGCCCCTCTTGATCTATTCCTTTCCTGGCTTAATATGCCAGTAAGGAATGCACTACTAATCAAGGTTCATATCTATCAGAAAAGGTTTCATCTAAACAGGTTACAGAAAAGCTTTTACTTAAAGGGTTTCAGCCTTGAGTTCATTATTGGGTGAAAGTTCCTGTCTCACACTCTTATCTCAAAGTGGGGGTTAAGCAGCCCCTGGCTGCCCCTGGTACCTCCCGCCTTTTCCTCCAACCAGCAGGACCATCCATCAAAGAATTATCCTGTCTCTGGCTATCTGGCAACTCTTACATCCCTCGGCCAGGAATTCCTGTGCCATCCAGGGAAGGGGCGCTCCAGCGAAGGGGCGCTTTTCATTGACTAATGATATGCCAGAGAGGTATGCACTAAGAGAATAAGTTGCACAAAGACAGAGCTTACAGTAAAAGCTAAATATTATGCCAATAACATAGAAATATTAAAAAGGCCATGCAAATAGTATCAAATAAAAGCCAGGCAAATAGTATCAAATAAAAGGGGCTACAGACAAAAGCCAAAGTTTTACAAACTCAGGTAAAGTCTAAATACCATTTATAGAGAGGCTAGGAATGCTACACATCAGTAGAAGCTACATGTCAAATAAAAGAACTTAAAAAGCATTAGAGAGAGACACAAAGAATCTCAGTTTAAAAGACTTAAAAGGGAGAAAGAAGGAAGGTAAAAAGGGGACTTAAGAGAGACTTACATAGAGAAAGGAAAGTCAATTAAAAGGACTTAATTGCATAGGGAACAAGGTAAAAGGGGAACTTACATCAGGCTTTCCAGGAGGCTTTCAATATATAATCACAGAATAGAATCATAGGGCTGGAAGAGACCACAAGGGCCATCCAGTCCAACCCCCTGCCAAGCAGGAAACACAATCAAAGCATGCCTAACAAATGGCTATCAAGTCTCTGCTTAAAGACCTCCAAAGAAGGAGTCTCTCCTTGGTAGCAAATTAAAAGACTGTCTTTCAGAAGAAGAATCTACCTGTATTCAGGGAGGAGGGTCTCTTTCTTTTCCAGAAAAGGAAGATTTTCAGCCCAGAAATCCAGTTCAAAATTAATTAAAAAGCTCTCTCTCTCTCTCTGTTCAGAGACTGTCCTTCAGAGAAAACCAAATGCGCGGCTCTGAGCCACTAAAAAAAAAACCTGACTTTCAGTTCAGCGAAAGTTGAAAGCTCTAGCCAAAAAGAATGCCATGCAGTACCAGGAGAAAGAGATAAGGTGAGGAGAGAGAAGAGGAGAAAGGGGGAGGAAGCCCCCTCCCTTAGCTGCCCGCTTCTGGATTAACAGTATGTCAGTAAAGAATGCATTAGCAGACGAGCTCTTAGCTAAAAACTTTTTTTTTCAACTTATACAGAGAGAGAAAGCTAACCAAGAAAGCTTGGTTACAAACAGACTTATAAACTTATAAACTGGAGAATTAAAACTCTCCCTCTTCATTATTATGGTCAAAACGTGGCGTCGGTGCCGATGAATGAATGAAGCCGATGGTTCCCAGCTGGTTCGTTGCTGTCTGACCCTTTGCCAGAAGAGCCTCGTCAGATTTGGTATTTTGTGTGTTGCCAAAGCGTTTTGGATTTGCATAATCCTTAATACAGCCTGACTGATCGAGAGAAAGGCTATAGCAGGGATCGGCAAACTATGGCCCGCGGGCCGGATGCGGCCTGACAGGGGTCGTTAAACCGGCCCCCGGCCCTTGCCGCCTGCTTGGTCAGTCCCCGCGTGGCGCGGCGGTTTAGCTCTGCGCAGGGATTGACTTCTGAGACGCAGCCACAGCTTCCTATTGGCTGCAGGAAGCCACAGAACCTCTTCCTCCCCGCCATGGCTCCAGAAGCCAGCGGGGAAAGAGCAGTGGGTGTGGGTGCATGCAACCCCTGGGCTACCTGAGGCAAAGGGCAAAATGGCACCCTTTCCCATGGCACATTAAGAAGTCAATTTGATTGGTGGTTGAATCTTACAGCAATATAGGCCTTGAGGGCAGTCCACATAGCACCCCCAGCTCTGTCCTTTCCCTGCACCTCAGTATGTGCCACCTGAGGCACCTGCCTCACGCTGCCTCATCATAGGGCCGGCCCTGAGGATAAGGCAGTGATGAGGGACCTGTGTAGCCCTCCATGCTCGCTCCAACAGGAGGCAGTGATGGCCGCTAACTGCTTTAAAAGAGGATTTTGACAAATTCATGGAGAAGGAGGCGATCCGTGACTACCAACGAAACATCCAATCGTTCATGATGTGCCCAGTTAGCCATTAAAAGCCATCGAAACCCAGACTAATCTAAACCCATTCTGACCATGGCATCTTGTGGCAGTGAGTTCTGTAGATTCAGAAAAGGGCAACCAAAACGACCAAGGGGATGGAACATCTCCCTTAAGGGCGAAGGATGCCGCATTCGGGACTTTTTTTTTCTTAAAGAAAAGGTGAGTTAAGAGGCAACATGATGGAAGTGTATACAATTATGCATGGAATAATAAAGTGGATAGAGAAAGTTTCTCTCTCTCTCTCTTGCCGGGGTTCGGTGCTGGAGCTCCTCGTGCGTAAGCTTAAGCTGCCCACACACGAGGTACCAGTAGCGGGGGGAAAGCGGCCAGCGTTCCACGTGCTTATGAGCACGGGTGCCGGCCAAGTCTCACAATCTGAAGGAAGCTGAGTAAGACGGAAAATGACTCCGAAGGTGTGTGAGTTCTTGAATGCCTTCTAACTAAAATAATGCCTCGAAAACTGACGGATGTCTCGAATACCAATGGATGCCTCGAAAACCAATGGATGCCCTGAATCTGAACCAGGAAAACCAAACTAAGGACGTTATCTAAGTTTTGGTTAAAGTTAAAAAAATCTTTAAACCTTTTTCCCTTTTCCCCAAAGAACGACAGACACCGAGTATATCTTTTAGTGGCTTTGGCAAAACCTGCGTAGGCTCGTTTCTTGCCCTAAGCTAAGTTTCCCTAAGCTCTCAGTCCCTGCGCGCCCAATCTTCCGCGATACTGAACTAAATAATACTAAACCGAAATATCTTCCGCAAATCTAGCCCTAGGCTAAACCTAAAAGCCTAACTAAAGCTAAACCGAATATCTTCCGCGAACTAAACCTAACTAAAAGAAAAAACCCATCCAACCCAACCAGCCCGCTCCCAAAATCCCTTAAACTAAACTTGACCTGAACTGAAAGTAAAAGAACCCAAAAGAAGAAAAACGGTGCCTAAGCGGGGAGCCTCAGCCTTTTATTAGGGAACAGATGTGACATCACGATTGACACTCCAACCAATAAAACCACTGTTGCTGCCCTCCAAAAAGGCGGGAAGCAGGGTTAACGCTCATTAATAACTTTGAAACATTACCGGGACTATAAATTAAAGGCGGATTAATCTTATTGGCAAACCGACTGTTCATTCTTACTTTCACTTTCGCTTTCACGCGTAAGGATACAAAAAGTAGTTCTCAATAACCTTTAAAATAAACAATTAACCGCGTATCTTTTAACAGATCCACGCAGTGTATTCCGACTCTCTCTCTCTCTCTCTCTCTCTCTCTCTCTCTCTCTCTCTCTCTCCACTAGAATTCGTAGATGTCCAATGAAGCAGGATGTTGGAAGACTCATCATCATTATTTTATGTGTATGCTGCCTTTCCATAGTTCCAACCATGCTCAAGGCAGCTTGCACCATGAAAATATTTACATAATTGCAAAAGTAGTGACAAGCAATGAATAAAACACCTCAAGAAGCACACAACCCAACTGAACAATTTCCACGTAAATTGTAATAGGACACATAAAAGAGAGAACTTTTTCACATGGTCAGTGCTTTTACTCGGGGGATGGGGACGCAGGGGTATGCATACCCCTAAACATTTTGTGTATCTTTGTACTTTTGTCCATTTACTTTATTTATTTTCTTTAACGATAAAATGGTGATTTTCTTGAGTCAAAATGAGAGTACCCCTAATCTTTTCCTTTTTTGTAGAAGAAGAAAAAAAACAATGCGCATGGTGCATAGTTAAACTATGGAACTCACTCTCCCAGGAGGCAGGGATGGCCACCAACCTGGAGGGCTTTAAAAGACGATTGGGCAAATTCATGGAGGATAGGGCTAACTATACGGACCTTGCCAACAAAGGTCCGTATAGTTAAAGCAATGGTTTTCCCAGTAGTAATGTACGGAAGTGAGAGCTGGACCATAAAGAAGGCTGATCGCCGAAGAATTGATGCTTTTGAATTATGGTGCTGGAGGAGACTCTTGAATGACTGAACAACAACAACAAGGGCTATCGATGGCTACTAGCCATACTGGCGATGCTCTGCCTCCATGTTCGGAGGCAGAGATGCTTCTGAATACAAGTTGCTGTAAAGCAGCGATGTCCAACAGGTCGATCCCTGAATGACTGCTGTCGATTGTGGGCACCCTTTTGATTGTTGGCTGTAAAAAGAATTGTGTAGGATGTCTCCGCCCTCCGCGCTGCCGCCGTCCTTCTGTCCGTGAACTGGGCAGTCGTTTCAGATAGTAAGCTTGTCTGTATCGCTTCGTCCGTTCTTTTGCTCTGATGTTGTTTTTGAGCTTTTTATGACTCCCCCCCCCCTTAGAAAAGCTCAACAACTTTCATTTCCCCAACTTTGTCCCTCCCCCTAATGACATTGGGTAGATCACTGCCAGTTGTTTTATACTGGGAGTAAATTGCAGTCTCTTAGGAGCTGGACGTATCTGAAGGGACAGTTACAGGTGGGTAGCCGTGTTGGTCTGCCATAGTCGAAACAAAATAGAAAATTCTTTCCAGTAGCACCTTAGAGACCAACTGAGTTTGTTCTTGGTATGAGCTTTCGTGTGCATGCACACTTCTTCAGATACACTGAAACAGAAGTCACCAGATCCTTAAATATAGTGAGGGAGTGCGGAGGGGTATTACTCAGAAGGGTGGTGGGAATGGGTGATCAGCTGATAGGTGTGGAGTCGTCAACAGGTTTTCCACACCTATCAGCTGATCACCCATTCCCACCACCCTTCTGTCACCATACCAAGAACAAACTCAGTTGGTCTCTAAGGTGCTATTGGAAAGAATTTTCTATTTTGTTTCGTACCTGAAGGGAGAGAGGGAGAGAGCTCTTGTGCTTGAGCTTTCCACAGGCATCTGTGTGGTCACTTGAGAACAGGATGCTGGACTTGATGCACTGTTGGCCTGATCCGCCAAGCTCTTATGTCCTTATTGTGCCGTGTGTGTGCATCCTTTTCCCTGTGCTAAATTTACTGCCCTCCCATTGCATAGGCTTTGGAGAGAGGAGGAAGAACTTATCTACATCCGCAACACCAGACATCACTTTATAAACTTCTACAATTCAGTGTTCCACCCCCTCCCCTGGCCGCCTTCATTTTAAATGTTTTAGGGTCCCATTCTGGAGAAAGTGTTTCAACTCTTTGATCATTTTAATTGCCATTTTCTACACATGCACATCCGTTTTTCCCATGCGTTTTGGTAGTCCCCTGATATTATTAACACACACACACACACACACACACACACACACACACACACACACACACCATAATAATGGGACTTAGATGTAGACAGGTTCGTGACAAGAGAGCTATTTCAAATCTTCCTGACTCACAATCAAGGAATGTTCAAAGGGTCTTCCAAGTTGTTCCAAGTTAAATTGGGGGAGGGGGGAAAGCAATGTGATTTTAAGAGTATTTGATATGGTTTTCAGACATCCAAATAGAATCATAGAATCTTAGAGCTGGAAGGGACTCAAGGATCATCTAGCCCAACCCCCTTCAGTGCAGGAATCTCAGCTAAAGCATCCATGACAGATGGCCATCCAGCCTCTGCTTAAAAACATCCAAGGAAGGAGAGTCTACCACTTCTTGTGGGAGTCTGTTCCACTGTTGAACAGCTCTTACTGTCAGAATTTTTTTCCAAATGTTTAGTCGGAATCTCCTTTCATGCAACTTGAAGCGATTGGTTCGAGTCCTACCCTCCAGAGAAGGAGAAAATAGGCATGCTCCCTCCTCCATGTGCCAGCCCTTCAGATATATGAAGGTGGCTATCTTATCTCCTCTCAGTCTCTTCTTTTCCAGGCTAAACATACCCAACATATTCCAAGTAGAACTATTACTTCCCTTGATCTGGACACTATGCTTCTGCTGATGCAGCCTAGAATAGCATAAGCCTTTTTTGCTGCTGCATCACACTGTTGGCTCATGTTAAGCATGTTTTAGCAATGTCAATCATGCAATCCAAACATTCGTCCTTCCCTCCTCTCTTAATTGTACCTTCAGTCATGCTTATATGCCTGTTGTCTTTGTCCATGGAGTTTTCTTGGCAGGGATACTGGAGTGGCTTGCCAGTTCCTCCTCCAGGTGGATCACGTTTGGTCCAAACTCTCCACTATGACCTGTCCATCTTGACCTGTCCATAGCTTCCCCGAGTAATTCAAGCCCCTTCGCCACGACAAGGCAGTGATCCATGAAGGGCCACCTCATGAGAAGAGAAGACTCCCTGGAAAAGACCCTGATGTTGGGAAAGATGGAGGGCACAAGGAGAAGGGGACGACAGAGGGTGAGATGGTTGGACAGTGTTCTCGTAGCTACTAACATGAGTTTGGCCAAACTGCGAGAGGCAGCGAAGGATAGGCGTGCCTGGCGTGCTCTGGTCCATGGGGTCACGAAGAGTCGGACACGACTGAACGACTGAACAACAACAACAACAACAAAGTCATGCTTAAGAAACGCCCATTTAATAGCTCATTCCTGTCACCACTTATGGTCAAATGAGGCACAATGTTTAGTCACCCATGTTACATTTAGGTATTAGCTATTACATTCATGTCCCAAATTTCATCCAAGGAGCTCAAGAAGTCATACATGGTTGTCCCCGCACGCCTCTCCATGTTATCCTCGCGACAGCCCTGTGAGGTAAGTTGGGTTGCGAGGCAGTGACTGGCCCAATGACACCCAGTGAGCTTCATTGCTGAGTGAGGATTCGAACCCTGGGCGCTCAGGTCCTAGTCCAGCACTCTGACCCTTTCCTCCATCATTTCAGCCCAACCCAGAAGAAAATTTAAGTCACTGGAAGTTGCCCACCACCACCACCACTTTCTGGCGGCTTCCAACAAAATATCAAAACACAAAAAAACCCTGTAACATTAAAAACCTTGCTGTATAGGACTGCCTTCAGATGTCCTCTAAAGGGCCAGGTATCTCCTGATGCAGCACCTGATTATTACTATTGTCGTTACCATTGATTGATTATGAACCTTCTAAATCACTGTCTCAAGAAAATTCACACAATTCCTAGGTTCAGGTTTGTCACCTTCCATCGGCCAAAAGATGGTTCTTTTGAGCATGTGCTAAGTGCAAACCCCCCCCCCCCCCCGCCTGACAGAGAATGTCCATTTGCAAAAGGCAGTAATTTGGTTACATATGCAGTTTGGAAGACAGGATCACACTCCTGGCATTTTTAACCTTCCTGCACATTCCTACGGGCCAGTCCCGAGCGCTGAGGTTGCCTGGCTGGGCTCCTCGCTCCTGCTCTCTGTGGGGCCAGTGTGTGAGGGGATGAAAAGCCCGAGTGATAGCAGAGAAAAGGGTCTCTCTGTCCCCAGCGGTTTGGAAACCCCATCGCCACAGCCAGTCCTTCCAGGAACGGCCCTTCAAAGAGGAGTGGCATTTGTTTTGGCCTGCGAAGGGGGTCAACACAGACTTCTGGGGGCCTGTGATCGTCCCAGACAGGGGGCCTATAGAGGAACCCGGGAAAGGGAGGGGCAGCATTAGTGGGCCAAAGATAATCATTGGGGTTGGGGGAGCGAAAGAACAAGGAAACAAATTTGAACAAGGAGGCTGAATAAAGTCCTTTGATTCCATATTCCTATTCCCCCCCAGCTCCCTCCATCGCTTGCCAGTTCTCAACCTCCTTTAGGCTGCCTTGTAATAAGTCTGGGTTCAATGCATTAAGACAAGACTTCATACAGTGTTTTTATTAATTAGCAGTTACAACAACGACCCGCTTTCTGCTGGGGCTGCTTCAGCCAATTGCACCACACTCCAGGAATCATCTCCACAAACTCCCATTCAAAATGACCTTAACAGGTTGGAGAAGAAGAAGAAGAAGAAGATTTTGGATTTGATATCCCGCTTTTCACTACCCGAAGGAGTCTCAAAGCGGCTAACATTCTCCTTTCCCTTCCTCCCCCACAACAAACACTCTGTGAGGTGAGTGGGGCTGAGAGACTTCAGAGAAGAGTGACTAGCCCAAGGTCACCCAGCAGCCGCATGTGGAGGAGCGGAGACGCAAACCCGGTTCCCCAGATTATGAGTCTACCACTCTTAACCACTACACCACACTGGCCCGAACTAACAAAATGAATTTCAACGGGGACAAATGTAAGGTTCTGCACTTAGGCAGGAAGAACCAGGTGGGCCAAATATAAGATGGGGGGGGGGAGCCTCACCTGGCTTCCTAACAGTGGATGTGAAAAGGACCTCGGGGTCTTGGTGGACCACAAGCTGAACATGAGTCAACGGTGTGATGCAGCAGCAAAAAAAGCTAATGCTGTTCTAGGCTGCATCAACAAAATTATAGTGTTTATATCAAGGGAAGTAATCATCCCACTCTATTCTGCCTTGGTCAGGCCACACCTGGAATACTGTATCCAATTCTGGGCACCTCAATTTACGAAGGGTGTTGACAAGCTGGAATGTGTGCAGAGGATGGCAACCAAGATGGTCAAGCGTCTGTCTGGAAACAAAGTCTTATGGGGAACAGTTGAGGGAGCTGGGCATGTTTACCCTGGAGAAGAAGAGACTGAGAGAAGATATGATAAACATCTTCAAATACAGTCGTACCTCGGGTTACGTATGCTTTGGGTTGCGTACTTTTCGGGTTACGAACTCCGCTAACCTGGAAGCGCAACCTGAAGCGTGCGCGATTCGCACACGCACAGAAGGGTTTTCACGGTCTGCGCATGCGCAGAAGCGATTTTTTTGGTTTATTCGTGTTGCGTCCTTTTTGGGTTACATACTGTAACCTGGAACAAATTAAGGACGTAACCTGGGGTACTACTGTATCTCAAGGGCTGCCACATGGAAGATGGAGCAAGCTTGTTTCCTCCTGCTCTGGAGGGTAGGACTCGAACCAATGGCTTCACGTTACAAGAAAGCAGATTCGGCCTAAACATCAGGAAGACCTTTCTCATGGTAAGATGTGTTTGACAGAGGAACAGACTCCCTGGGAAAGTGGTGGAATCTCCATCCTTGGAGGTTTTTTAATGGTGGCTGTCACGTTTAGCTCTGATTCCTGCATTGTAGGGAGTTGGACTAGATGACCCTTTGGGATACCTCCCAACTCTATGACTTTATGATTCTATGAAATGCTTCTTGTAAGGAAAACGTCTCTCGGTTGCTGCGGTCCCTGCAATCTGCTGCACAGGAACCCAGGAGTTCTGGTGTCCAGTTCCCCATTGCTCCCCTCTAACCCATACAGACCCCGGATGTCCTTCCAGAGAAGCTCGTTGCTGCTGTAATGTTTCATTCTCCCCTTCCAAGATCACCCCCCTTTCTCTCTCTCTCTCTCTCTCTCTCTCTCCCGCTTCCCCTTCTTCATTTTCATCCTCTCCCTTTCGTCGTGGACGAGGATCCAGCTGGACCCCAGACAACTGGGCCCGAGTCTCTTTCTCCTGCTCCAGATCCCAGGAATATACAACGGGAGCTGAGCTCATGGATAAAAATACGTCCAGGAGTCTCTGGAGAGAAGAGAAAGCAAGAAAACAAGAGTGTGAGAAAGGGAAAGTTCAAGCTCAGGCTGGGACTCAAAGGAGGGTCAGGGATTAAGAGGGGTTGGATAATGGGGTTTTGATCAGTGGGGGAGATGTGGGGGGTGATCAGACAACACGGGGTGGGGGGGACTGCCCTTAGTTTCCAGGTGCCAGTTTGAGAATATATGGTAGTAGTATCCCTTGTCCCTGGGAACTCTTGTCTACTAACCTCAGGTGTGTGGAGCCTTGCAAGGAAAGCACTTTGAACATGCCCAGAGGCATAGTTTTCTTTGCTTTTGCCTCACACATTCACCCCCCCACACACACACACCTTTTTATGGACGAAGAATCTTGGCTCAAGCCTTGGACAGCAGATGGAAAACTAGCAAGGCGACATTTTCCTCACTGACACCATCCAAAGTGTCGCCTTTGGGTTTTCTGTTTGTTCAAGGAACTGTTCCTTAATAGCCAGGGGAGGTTGTTTTGGTTCAAATGTTGTACCGGGAAAACCTGGGTTCAAAACCCTCTCTTCAGCTGCGTACCTATGGCTTCCAGCCAAAGAATTATGGGAGCTGCAGTTTACCCTTCACAGAGCTACAATTCCCTGCCCTCTCAACAAACTACAGTTCCCAGGATTCTCTGGGGGAAGTCGTGTGGGTTTTAAATAAGCAGTGTGCACTCGGTCACGGAGATCATCAAGTGATACTGGGGGCCGGTCACCATCTCTCGGCCTAACCTACCTCACAGGGCTGCTGTGAGGGTGAAATGGCGGGAAAGTGGACTACCAATCTAATAAATAAACAGTTTAAAGAGATGGCCGTCCTAACTCCAGCCAGGATGCCAAGAAGCAGAGGACAGCAGACCTGCTCTGTCTATAAAGCAATGACGGAGGACCGTCATCAGAGCAAGCTACTTCTGCATGTGTGGGGGGAACCCCATGATCGAAATGTCACCAGACAAGGCCTGCACGTTTCCAAGCCCATTACCATGGCAACCCAAAGGCCACGAGCCAGTGTGGAAGGAAGGCCGTCTTCTGTTTGTCCAGACGGCTGTTGCCGGGTGACCTTTTTCTCCCTCCCTCTTTCTCTCTCTCTCTCTCATCGTCAGCTTGTTGGAAGCCCAGGCATGTCCCTGTGGGAGTCTTGTCTTTGGATTTCTTGTCCCAGAAAGCAGAGGGGAGGCTCATGTTTTACTGGTTTCGGCCTGGCCTGGGTACGCAATCTGGGGTTTCTCTCTCGCGCGCCCATTCTCTCCCCTTTGAGGGGGACACCCGCACAGCAAGAGAACGGTGCCGGAGCCAGCGTTCCTGGCTTGTTGTCCTGAGAGCTGTCAAAGGATGAGCCTAACCAGGGGTAGTCAATAATCGGAGGAGCCAGGAACATCATAAACCCATGACTGCAGACCAGAGGAGTCGCCATCCTTGCTCTGGCCTTGTCCCAAGGGACCAGAGGGTGTGGAGGGGGAGATAAGTGTATCTGCATCCATGCACCGTGAACGGAGAGCCATTCAAATGTGGGAGAGGCTCCCTCTGTAGGTCAGACTTGCAAGCTGACAGCCCAAAGTTGCTCTTTCACAAGCCGAAGTTATAAGGCAGTGGGTTGCAAAACGTTTTTGTGGCGGTGGTGGTTTTCTAGATTGATTAGTCCCTCTTATATCCCAGAATCCTGGGAACTGTAGTTCAGGGTGCTGAGAGCTGTTAGGGAGACATACCCCCTCACAGAGCTACATTTCCCTTGGTTATTAAACTACTCTGGGAATTGTAGCTCTGTGAGGGGGCATGGCAGGGTCTCCTAACAACTCTTGGTACCCTTGATGAACTACAATTCCCAGGTACAGGTAGGTAGCCGTGTTGGTCTGCCGTAGTCAAAACAAAATTTTGTTTTTACAATTCCCAGGATTCTTTAGGAGAAGCCATGGTTGTCGAAGTGCTATAATAGTGTTTTAAATGTATGGCATACAGTAAGGTAGCTGACTCCCTTCCATGGGAATATAGCATTTGCTCTACAGGCATATGGGCTTCCTCAGAAGTTTCTCAGGGGGTTCTTTAGTGAGAAGCTTGGTAGGAACATAGGATGCAGCCTTCGATACACACTTACATCCATGAAGTGGTTCCTGCTCATTTCCGCAAATGAGCAAGACAGTGTTGGTAGTTCTGCATTAATTGGGTTTGCATTCAGTGTTAGCCATAGGCTGCACCAGCACTATCATGCCACTTGGAACGCTCATGGCTTCCCCAAATAATGGGGGCCACAGGAGACCCCTGTTCCCCTCACAGAGCTGGTTTTACATCCGTCCCTCTGGGAATTTTTGCTCTGTGGCGGGTGTACGGGTCTCCTAGCAACCCTCGACAACCCTTAATCAACTACAGTTCCCAGAATTCTTTGGGACAGTTGTGGCTGTTTACAGAGGTACGATACTGTTTTAAATGTATTGTGCGGACGGACCCATTAAAGGGCCTAGTTTACTTACATCCATTCATTTCAATGGGTGACCCTCATTGTTGCCATTGCAATAATGTCCGTGCCACAGAATTGTCTCCAGAAAGGATCCCCAAGTAATGCTTGGTGAGCATACACAGGAAATATGGGTTCATGGGTGCAGGTGTACAGATATGTGAGGAGATCTGGTTGACGCCCGCCTGCCCAAGGAAGATGCAGTGTTCTGGCCAATGGTTGGACTGTACCACCCTAAGCCTCCCTTAGTTGGCGGGTCCGGTGAGGAACAAAATATAACCCGCAAACCTGAAGTCTGACCACCTCTGAGCCAGAGGGAGTGCAATGGTGGGATCCAATCATCATTAATACCCCAGAATCCTTTTCTCATAGAAAACTCAGTGGTGAATGGGAAAGCTGTCAGCTTCCCTGCCCTGTCTGATATGTGGGCCTATTGAAGGCATAACACACAAAGAAAGAGGGGCGAGGAGGGAAGAGGAAAACAAGCAAACCAAGGCACGGATTGCATGGTAATTCCAGGATCAGTTAGAATGGAAATGGGTGAGAGAGAGATAAAACCAGCAGCAGCTGATCTCTCAGCAGAGTTGACAGAGTGGCCCTGCTTCTCCCAATTCTCCCTCCGCTGCAGCCTAGTGGAACGGCTTCTGCCAGAGGAGCCCAGTGGATATGGTCTCTCGGAAGAGCCAATTTTGCCTTGGAAAAGAAAAAAAATATAGCAATGCCCTTGAGAACGTTCTAAGTGTTCTCCCTTTGGCAATGAATAAGAACCACAGCCTACTTCAAATCTTTCTGGATGATTTGTTTGTATGGTTTTTAATTGCTGCTACTGCTTATTCACTATTTTAAACTATTTTAGTGTGGGATTCCCTCCCACCCCAGTGTTCATGTGCTTCTTATGTTGTAAGTTACCTTGCGTTGTAAGTACAAGTTTTCTTCAGAAAGGTGACTAATATGCTTAACAATCTACTTTATCAGGTGCCAGGCGATGACAATTTTATCCTTCGGGCTTTCAGAGGATAATATTTGTTCTTTTATTGCTGCTGATTGTTTTATGGCTGGTCTTATCTCTCTTTCATTGATCTTTCATTTGCTTGCTTAAAAACAAACAAACTTGTTGTGTAGCTCTTACCTGCTTGTTCTTTAACTGTTGTTGGTGCTTTGGAATTTTTTCTGTGTGTTTCTGAAGAAGACGTATAATACAGAGAGAGAGAGAGAGAGAGAGAGAGAGAGGAGAGAGAGAGAGAGAGAGAGAGAGAGAGAGAGAGAGAGTCATACCTCGGAGGTCAAACGGAATCCATTTCAGAAGTCCATTTGACTTCTGAAATGTTCGGAAACCAAAGTGCGGCTTCTGGTTGGCTGCAAGAAGCTCTGCAGCCAATCGAAAGCCGCAGAAGCCCCGTCGGATGTCCGGCTTCCAAAAGAACGTTTGAAAGCCAGAAAAATCACTTCCGATTTTCAATCATTTTCAATCAAGGCGTTTGGGATCCGAGGTACGACTGTATGTAAAACGCCTCTCATTCCTCTTTTTTATCAAGAACAGAAGCAAAGTTGCTCCCAACCATCAATAATAAAACAATAAAAATGCAAAGCAATTCAACAGCACTCAAACAAAATCCATTTGAGCAACTCCAGTAACTAAAACAAATATCCTAGCCAACAGCTTCCAGGAAAATAAAATATAGTTAGCCTTCAATCCTATACATGGGAGCAAGTTCCACTGAAATCAATGGCTCTTACTGCTGAGTTGTCATATCTGTAAGAGTGCCTTTGGACAGTCACTATTTTACAAGTCACTATTTTTCTGGAGGGCACCCCCCAAATAAGTTAGTGCAATCAAAGTGGGTTAAAGGGATCTGTTGCCCTCATTAGGAAAGTAGTGGGGAAATGCACTGAAAAGTGTCGGATGGACAGTCAATTAACAGGGAAACATATGAGCACTTCACATACAAATCAGAATGAACACAGCACAAATGCTCATTGCCATGCACCCTCGTGCAAATTGGGTGGTTTCCCCTCCAAGCACAAAATGCGGCCCATCTCTCCCCTGACCCTTGGATTGGCTGAACGTTCTAACAGACGCTTCAAGAGTCGACAGTTCTGGGTTTTTGAGAGAACAAAGTGTTTGGAAACATGGCAGCTGAAAACAACGCAGAACGGGCTCATTGAAAAAACAGCTCGGCCTCTCGTTTGCTAGAAGCTGCCTGCTTTTTTCATCAGGGCTCAAATTGGGGAGAAATCCATGACTTTCTTTACAGAAATCGAGGCCACTGTGGAAGAGGCCAAGGTTGAAAACTGTAGAACTGTGCAGCTTGGGGGGGGGGACCCAAACACATTAATAGCAGAAGTAATAATGCTTCCTTCTGGTGGTGCAGGAATAAAACCACTAGCACATTTGCAAAATTAAGCAGGAGCTGGAATAGTTTTAAATTAGATAGGGAACCACATGTTGAGATTACTGCATTGCCAGGGGTTGGACTAGATGTCACTCAGGGTCCCTTCCAACTCTAAAATTCTATGATTTTATGATCCCACATTATTATACCAAAGAAGGATCCTTCTCTTCCTTCTCCAGTGTGGTGGAGCCAGTGTGGTGTAGTGGTTAAGAGTGGTAGACTAGTAATCTGGGGAACCGGGTTCGTGTCTCCGCTCCTCCACATGCAGCTGCTGGGTGACCTTGGGCTAGTCACACTTCTCTGAAGTCTCTCAGCCCCACTCACCTCACAGAGTGTTTGTTGTGGGGGAGGAAGGGAAAGGAGAATGTGAGCCGCTTTGAGACTCCTTCGGGTAGTGATAAAGCGGGATATCAAATCCAAACACTTCTTCTTCTTCTCCAGGCCTGGCTTCATTCCCTTCCACAAGTAATCATACATATTGATCACAGGGCACACACAGATAATGTTTGTTTCCTTGGAGGTGTTTTCTGGGATAATTTACACTACGGAAGACCAACATAAAATTGTAAAATTAAAGAGTTGGAAGGAATTCTGAGGATCATCTAGTTCAGCTCCTTGAAATGCAGGAATCTCAAATGAAACATCCATGGCAGGTGGCCATGCAACTTCTTAAAAACCTCCAAGGAAGAAGAGTCCACAACCTCCCGAGGGAGTCCATTCCAATGACAAACAGCTCTCACTGTCAGAATGTTCTTCCTGGTGTTTAGCCGGAATCTCCTTTCTTGTAACTTGAAGCCCTTGGTTGGAGTCCTACGTTACAGAGCAGGAGAAAACGAGCTTGCTCCATCTCCCATGTCACATCCCTTGAGATACGTTTGGCCTTTTCTAAACTTCACAAACATTTGGCCACACCTACAGGTTTGCCACCATAAATTGCATGAGGCATGTGAAACTACACCCCCCCCTGGTTGATCAGCATAATTTATTGCAAGTACCGCCCAAAAAGTAGGGAAAGGGCAGTGATGGAGGAGAGGAATTGATTCTGGAGGGAGGAGAAGGGGTCTGGTTTGTAGATTGGAGAGGCTATTTGTGCTTTCTGCTCCAGCCTTTCCTATATTGTGCCTGTCCCCTTAAACATATCCATATAACTTGAGATACCAAGATTGGATAGCCAACCTGCCTTCTATTCTGAAGAGAGGAGAGGCACAGAGGTGTTTTTTTTCTGTGAATGATTGCAGCAATGGCTGGTGTGGGTACCTTTCCGCCCATTGATGGAGGAGACAGTGGATGGGGTGGGGTCGGACCTGCATCATTCTGCAGTCCTGTCCCTAGGCATCTGCAGGAAGAAGGCTAATTTCTCTCACCCAAAAACTGAGAACAGTGTCTGTAGATTTCCCCTCTCACATTTCAGGTTCTAACAAGGTTATACAGTCATACCTCGGAAGTCGAACGGAATCCATTCCAGAAGTCCGTTCGACTTCCAAAACGTTCGGAAACCAAGGTGCGGCTTCTGATTGGCTGCAGAAAGCTCCTGCAGACAAGCGGAAGCCGCGGAAGCCCTGTCAGACGTTCGGCTTCCAAAAATAGTTTGCAAACCGGAACACTCACTTCCGGGTTTGCAGCGTTTGAGAGCCAAAATGTTTGAGTCGCAAGGTGTTCAGGATCCAAGGTACAATTGTAAACTAAATTCAGTTTTTAAAAAAGGATATCTGGGAATCTGGGGGTTGTGGTTTATCCAACTCCCCCCCCCCCCATGGATGCTATCATCATCCAATTTGTGCAATGTCATGAAGAAGTGTGCATGCACACGAAAGCTCATACCAAGAACAAACTTAGTTGGTCTCTAAGGTGCTACTGGAAAGAATTTTTTTATTTTGTTTTGACTATGCCAGACCAACACGGCTACCCACCTGTAACATGCCCCCTGATGACAGCCATTTTGTGACTGGCACCCATGACTCATCCTCGAAATACGAAATGTGCCCCCTGGCCTGAAAATATCAACCCCTACTTTCCAGCATCTGCCATTTCAAAGGCGGTTTCTGCATTAGAGGGAACTTGCATGCGCTTCTGAGGTAAATATTTCGAATCTCCTCGGGATCTGAGGTGGGGGCGGCTTTCTGCTGCTGTTAAACTGCTTTGGAACCCACTTGCCTGCTGGAGGTTGCAGTGAGCTGTTCATTCGTTTAAGGGGACATGTAGTCTTGCTATGATCCATCACCCAGACACCGTCAGGAGTTCCCACCCACCATCCCACTCGCAATCAAACTTTTTTCTAAACTTCAGAATCCTGGCAATATTTGTATATTGTACAAATATAATTGTATTTGTTTTATAATTGTATAATTGTAGGTGTGGGTGTGGGTGTATGTTTTGTTATAAAAATGCCAATACTTTTTTTTTAAAAAAAAAAAACTTTTTTCTAAACTTCGCTGTTCTGCTTCCCCCCCTTTGAAAGGCTTACGTAACAAAAGTTGTTGTTGTTGTTGTTCAGTCGTTCAGTCATGTCCGACTCTTCGTGACCCCATGGACCAGAGCACGCCAGGCACGCCTATCTTTCACTGCCTCCCGCAGTTTGGCCAAACTCATGTTAGTAGCTTCGAGAACACTGTCCAACCATCTCATCCTCTGTCCTCCCCTTCTCCTTGTGCCCTCCATCTTTCCCAACATCAGGGTCTTTTCCAGGTAGTCTTCTCTTCTCATGAGGTGGCCAAAGTACTGGAGCCTCAACTTCAGCATCTGTCCTTCCAGTGAGCACTCAGGGCCGATTTCCTTGAGAATGGATAGGTTTGATCTTCTTGCAGTCCATGGGACTCTCAAGAGTCTCCTCCAGCACCATAATTCAAAAGCATCAATTTGACTTCCGGCGAGGACGCCATCGCGGGCGGTCGTGGGTTGCCTCGGCAGCGAGGCGACCCAGTCCGGCCCGGCGGTTGGAGCCCCGCTACCACTAAGCGGGGCTCCGGTGAGGCGCGGGAAGAGCGTCCCGCGCCTCGGGCTCCCCGGCGGGCCCGCTAGGCTCCGTGCCCTTCCCTCGTTCCCCCTGTAAAGGGGGAGTGGGGGTGAAGGGATGGCGGAGCTGGGTCATTAGGGGACATGCCCCAACCGGGTCGGAGAAGCGGCGGCCACCGCCCGCGACGAGCGACATCGTTCTCCCTTTAAAAGATGAAAGGAAAGGAAGCCCGGTGGCTGTGAGTACATGATTGGATTAACTTGTGGAATTTAACAATCCGGGAGGTTTCAGGGAAAGGAAGCCTGCCTCCCTCCCTTCGGTGGTAAGAAAATAACTGTTTTGACAGACTGCTGCTACAATGATGGTTACAAGGCTTTGATCTTTTGACAAGTGAGACTATTCAGATCTCCCTCTGGGGAGTAAGATGATAGAGAATATCTCTTTTTAAAATTATGATCTTTGCGCCCTGGTCTCAGGGAAAATGGCTGCGAAAGTCTGAGTTGGAGTGGAAAACTACTGGTACTAAGACGGAAAAACACTGGAATTGAAACTGAAATTTGATACCTATGCCCGCTTCTACCATGTTGGGCTTGGTTTTTGAGCTTGTCTTGAACCCTGAATTAACTGATGAACAAAGGATTATTATTTTTTGAGACTGGAACTGCTTAATCAGAAATTGGTGGTGTTGAACCGGGATATGGCGAAAAAAGTATTTCCCACAGAGGAGACCTTTTGGATTATTGATACAATGGAAGAGAGCCTTGGCAAAGAGCTGAAGGGGATGATTGAAGAACAGAGCGAAATGGCTTGGCGACTCCGGAAAAAAGAAACATCCTTCAGGGGTGGCAGACCCAGGACGGCGAAGATTTCTATATCCAACTCTCGGGGTGAGAGCTCGGGAGTGATGGGCAAAAAATTAATATATCTACAAATGAAAGAAGAATGGATTATTGAACCGGAGAAGCTGGAAGAAGATGAACTGTGTACCCTGATGCTCGATGCAAGGAATGTTGTGGACTGTGTCTGGATCTGTGGACTTATAAGAAAAGAGGACAATTTGAGGAGTGGTTCTGGAGCAAGGTGGAGAAGGACAACGGTTAGAGGGGGGATAGGGTGAACTGTATTAAAGGTAAAACATAAATGGTCTGTTATGGTACCCTGAAACCGGTGTGTCAAGATTTTAAGTCTTTTTTAAACTAGAAAAGGGATATTTTGATATATATTTTTGTTATTAGCAGCAGTTTAAAGGAAAGATGTTTGTATTTATTTGATTTAAGAATAATTTGTTAAGAAATGAAGTTTTGTTATTAATTATTATGAAGTTACAATAAGATATGATTTTAATTAAGATAAGAAGTGAGACATTACTGTAAACTAAAAAATAAGAACTTAAGAAAAAAGTTTAGTTTTGAATTTTTTAAATGAATTTAATTTTTAGAGAGGTGAAGTTATTAAAGTAGATTTTGGAATTGAAACCGAAGGAGAGAAGGCAGGGGAAGTCAACCGTAAAGATTCGAATAAGATTTTTTTTTTTTTTGTATCTAAACAAGAAAAAGAATCTTTGGTATGTTTGTATTTGTTTTGTTATAACTGTGGGTGGGTAACTGTCTGGGTTAATGTTGGTGTAGGTGTTGGATTTTTCTTTGTTATGAAAAAAACCAATAAATTCTTTATTTAAAAAAAGCATCAATTCTTCGGCGATCAGCCGAAAAGTTACATAATAACAAATGTGTAAGGTGATTGCCAACTTAGTTTTGCTTGGTTTCCCCACCAAAATAATCAGACCTAAGAATCAGGGAATTATAGAGCTGGAAGGGATCCTGAGGGAGAAATATCAGCTAAAGCACCCAAGACAGATGCAACACCATCAGAACGTTCTTCCCGGTGTTTAGTTGGGATTTCCTTCCTTGTAACTCGAAGCCGAAGAATTGATGCTTTTGAATTATGGTGCTGGAGGAGACTCTTGAGAGTCCCATGGACTGCAAGAAGATCAAACTCATCCATCCTTAAAGAAATCAGCCCTGAGTGCTCACTGGAAGGACAGATCCTGAAGTTGAGGCTCCAGTACTTTGGCCACCTCATGAGAAGAGAAGACTCCCTAGAAAAGACCCTGGTGTTGGGAAAGATGGAGGGCACAAGGAGAAGGGGACGACAGAGGATGAGATGGTTGGACAGTGTTCTCGAAGCGACTGGCATGAGTTTGGCCAAACTGTGGGAAGCAGTGGAGGATAGGGGTGCCTGGCGTGCTCTGGTCTATGGGGTCACGAAGAGTCGGACATGACCAAATGACTGAACAACAACAACTTGAAGCCCTTTGTTCGAGTCCTACCCTCCAGAGCTTGCTCCCTCCTCCATGTGACAGCCCTTAGGATATTTGAAGACAGCTATCCTATCTCCTCTCAGTCTTCTCTTGTCCAGGCTGAGCATATCCAGCTCCTTCAAATGCTCCTCATAAGGCTTAGTTCCCAGGGCCTTGCTCATCTTGCACACATTTCAGCTTGACAATTTCAAAGTTAGTTCACAGCTATGAATTTCAGTGGGTTCACTTTGAGTATGGCTGATACAGGATGCAAACCACAACATATAATACAGCCATCATATTTAAAACCAAAATGATATACTGTATTATTATGCTCCTTCAGCTCCACACTCATCAATTAATAATAATAATAATAATAATAATAATAATAATAATAATAATAATAATAATACCCCGTCCATCTGGCTGGATTTCCCCAGCCACTCTGGGCAGCTTCCAGCACATATATATCAAATCTATAATAAAACATTTTAAGTGGGTCAGTATTACAAATAATCAAATATAATCATTAATTCTGTATCAACAGGTCATATGAATCATTTATTCTCTCAGAGACGAAAAGACCTTGGATAATTCCAAATGAAACTTTAGCTTCATACAATCCTGTCTTTCCCATTTGCTCTTTTTTCCGGTCTCTCATCTCTTAATTTCACTAATTTCGTAAGTTTTGCCATTGCACCACACCCTTGCTGAACCATGGGGATTTGAGCAGGCCGCCATTTCACGGTGAGCTATGTTTTGGCTGCTCTTAATACATTTGCCAACTAAAGGGAGACAATTTGTGGAACCTCGTTTCTTAGATATCGATCAATACTTGTCTGGGATTTCATGGTACTTCGACTGTCAGGAGGATACACTTGTCAACACATAAAGCCGCATACTGAATCAGACCAGTGGCCCATTTCATCCAGTACTATAGTATAAAAATAATAAGCCAATAGAGACTATTGGGGCCGTCTCTACCATTAGGTAGAATCAAGCAGCTTACTTATGCAGTGGATGCTGGAGATAAGGCAGGGCATACAAGATATTGGAAGGTTGAGCTGTATGTGTCACACTAGCCTGCTGACTACATTGGGGGGGGGGGTGCGCGCACAGGATGCTGTCACATCACCACTGTTGAAATAATGTTCCATTTTTATCCATTTATTCAATACTACCACCCATGCGGGACGTGGGTGGCACTGTGGGTTAAACCACAGAGCCTAGGGCTTGCCGATCAGAAGGTTGGCGGTTCAAATCCCAGTGATGGGGTGAGCTGCCGTTGCTCGGTCCCAGCTCCTGCCCACCTAGCAGTTCGAAAGCACATCAAAGTGCAAGTAGATAAATAGGTACCACTCCAGTGGGAAGGTAAACGGCGTTTCCGTGTGCTGCTCTGGTTTCGCCAGAAGCGGCTTAGTCATGCTGGCCACATGACCAGGAAGCTGTAGGCTGGCTCCCTCGGCCAATAAAGCGAGATGAGCGCCGCAACCCCAGAGTCGTCCACAACTGGACCTAATGGTCAGGGGTCCCTTTACCTTTTACCACACATGCAATCAAGTTTACATAATAAAACACAAACCATAATTCATAATACCAAAAAATAAATGAAAACCGAAAACCAAAAGAAAATAAGTAACTCAGTCTGGCTTTCTTCTGTATGTGGAAAGGAAGGAACACCATCTTGCCTTTTGCCTCAGGCAGCAAAATGTGTTGGACCAGACAACCACAGCACGTCATAAGCAGAAAGCAGACTTGGGCCCCAACTCAACATGTTAGTTGCGCAGACACAATTAACCTGCACTAATAGCAGCCAATCGGAAGCTTGAACAGCCTTGGGACCCTGGGGTGTGTTTGTGGGCATAAGGGCAAGGTAGGTTGGTGCAGTGCGAATGCACCAGCAGGGGTACTGGAATGGCTCTGCCAATGCATCTGCACCATGCCAACTGTGAGGAAATCTGCAATCAAAATGACAATTATGTTCACTAAATATGAAAGGGTTAAGACTCCTGTATTCTTAGAGAAGACAGATCTCTGCGACATAATATTCCCTATTTCCTGTAGCAGGAAATACTGTAGGACAAAGGATCTTAATCTTTTCTCCTTCCTCCTTGCCTCAGTCTCTCACTTCTTTCAACCCAGCGATGTGAGCCTGGGTTCTGCTCAGAGCCCAGACTCCATTTTGGAAACTAATCTTGTATTTTGTAACCAAGAAGCATTTTTACCTGAATACTACATAGAAGAATTTTCTGCCTGCATTGAAATGTAAGTAAACCTTTTAATTTTTGCTAAAACATGTGGTCTATGCTAAAACCCAGCCTGAGGGACAGAGTGTTGTTGTTGTTGTTGTTGTTGTTGTTGTTGTTGACATAGATAAAAGGTATAATTGCCTAATTCCAAGTTTCCAGTAAACTGCCAGTGCGCATGTGTTTTTACTCTGCTAAAAGGGCTTCACATTCTGTTTACTCTCTTATTTCTCCCAACACACATGGCATAGGAGGATTAACTTTTAATTTACAGATTTAATCTTCAGTCCAGCCTCCCTGCCATCGCACCCCTCCCTCCTGGTAAGCAGTAGCAGATCACCTGCTGAGAGATCAGATCCGTGCCTCTGCCCCACCATATCATCTGCTCCAGCAACTGGTCAATCAAGGGCCATTATCACAATCCAAGGACAGAGTCCAGTCAGGCAAGAGCAGATAGGAAGGGCACAGAGGGGTGTGGCCTGAGAATAAGGGTTGTGGCCTGGGGAGGTGGAGTTTCCTGGTTAGGGATCTGAGGGCCAGAGAGAGAGGCCTGCAGGGCCACATCCAGTCCTTGGACCCAAGGTTCTTCACCACTCCATCTCATGGAAGTGGACTAGGCACGTGGATTGAGCACATGCGGCTGCCTGAGCCCATTTGACAAAACAGCTGAAGGCCACCTAGGAGACAGAAGCTTCAGCTCTCAGAGTTTCCTGGCCATGGGCTGGCGAACGACTAAGCCTCTTCTGGAAGAGAAGGCTCTCTTGCCACCTCCGCCCTGGGGATCGCTGACGAAAACAACACAGAATTAGATCACAGGGGAAATATCCCTGGCTGGCCAGTGGCAAAAAACTTCGCAGCCTGGCAGAGGAAGGTGCTGATGGCAAGGTGAAGAAAGCCCTGCGCCCTGTGCATGGAAAGAACAGAGCCCAGAGGTTTGCATTCCTCTTTTCCTCATGGGTTGGGAACACAGAGAGCATCTGAAGCGACAAAGGCACAAGCCATGTCACTGATCCGTCGAGCCCAGAATTTATGGGGACGACCATAGCTCAGTGGCCATGGCCTCCAGTTTGCATGCAAAGGGTCCCAGAGTTAACCCCTGGCATCTCTGAAGTGATGGAGGGCCGCTGCTAGATGGACCAATGGCATCACTAGGCATAAGGCAGCCTGCTACGTTCCATTCAGTCGCAACAGGGAGTATCTTTTGTGAGCTGAAGGTGTGCATAACCCACAAAGGAGAATGCCCGTTGCTTCTCTGTGTCATGCCAGTGTGGTGTATTTATTACATAAATATACCATCTTTGCCTTCCAAGGAGCTCAAAGTGGTGTGTGTGGTTCTCCTCCTCCCTGGTTCATCATCACAACAACTCTGTGAGGTAGGATAGGCTAAGAGATTATGAGTTGCCCAAACTCACCTACTGAGCTTCTTGGCCAAGTGGGGATTCAAACCCTGGTCTTCCAGGTCATAGTCCAACACTCTAAGTATTATGGCACACTGGCTCTCTGCTTAGAGTGTTGGACTAAGACCTGGGAAACCAAGGTTCGAATCCCCACTCGGCCATGAGGCTCACTGACTGACCTTGGGCCAGTCACTTTCTCTCAACCCAACCACCTTTGAAATTTGCACTTCTCTGAATTTTGCGACTCAGTTCTCCAGCCAAGTTATGTGTAGAAAAATGCACATGCTAGAGTTATAAGTTTACATAAATATGCACGTGTTAGTGAAAATTATGTACCAAAACACATATTTGGGGAAGCTACTTTGCAAAAATGTGTGTTGTTGGGGGGGGCGACGCACTAAAATTCTGATTAATTTTCTTGGGGGCTTTTTCCCCTCCCAAAAATATTTGCACGTTGATTTGGAAATGCGGAGGACCGAATTTATGACTGGAAAAATGAAAACATGGGAGAAATGGAAATTGGCAGGTTCACCCATCTCTCTCTACCTACGGGGAACGATGGAAGAAGCTGGCTATGTTTAGCCTTTAGGAGAGACAGTTGGGCAGAGGCATGATAGCCATCTCCAAGTATCTGAAGGAACATCATGGAGAAGCCCTCTTCTCTGTTGCTCCAGAGAGCAGGACGAGAACCAACAAGTGGGAGCAGGAGGGAAGTTGATTTCAGCTGAAGCAGGGGAGGGGACCAAATCCAGGCAACGGGCCAAATCCTTATCTCTACACAGTCCCACAGGCCATGTTTAGCAGGTGCTGTGCCCATCTGTCAATCACCTGGTGCTATATAATACTATCAGGTGACCTGCTTTAGCCTGGGAGGCAAATCAGAATTCAGCTTCACTCCCCTTGCAGCCGCTCAGAGCATACATAAACAGAATGTCCTGTATCTGTCTGTCTGTCTGTCTGTGTTTGTTTGTGTGTTTGTGTGTGTTTGGGCGTGAAGGGTGTGTTTGTGCGGGAAGTATGTGCTGGCATTCTTGGACTGGGGCATTCTTGGAAAAATCATCCCTCCACCCCAGAAAGACGAAAGCAGGAAGGCAGTTTCACACACACAAACACACCCTGCTTTTATCCCATCATGAATTTGGACTGAAACTTCTTGTGTCTTGACCCAGCACTACTCCAAAATGCTTCAGGTGTCCTTTCTAAGGCACATTTGCGATTATTTGCACTCAATATGATATCAGGGCAGTGACACATGATTCCGCTTTCACTGCAAAAGTTTTGGGGTGAACTTAATCCTTTGTCTCCAATCAGTGAGTACCGGTATCCAAAAACTTCCCATTGAAATCCTGCAACTTTTCATACCGAGGGAACAGGTTGTGGCCTCTCCTTCCTTGCAGGTTCTTAAGCAGAGATTGGGTGGCCCTTCCTCATGAATGCTTTAGCTGAGATCCTGCATTGCTGAACTATTTTTAGCACCTGCTTAAACATTCTTTTTTAGGCAAGCCTATGCAGACATGAAGAATGTTTGGCACATAATTTTAATCACACACACACACACACACACACACAGTAAGCTGCTAAGATGTTTCATTACAGTCAAGTGGGTATATGGGTTGTATTCAACTAGATGTTACTTAGAGTAGACCCATTGAAATTAATGGCCTTAAGTTATGTTTATCAGTCTTGATGGGTTTGCTAGGAGTAGGGTTTCCACTGCATACAACCCTATGTTCGTTGTTGTTCAGTCATTCAGTCGTGTCCGACTCTTCGTGACCCCATGGACCAGAGCACGCCAGGTACACCTATCCTATACATTTTGTTAAATAGCCTCAGCCCTGTATACCTGAAGGAGCATCTCCACCCCCATTGTTCAGCCCGGACACTGAGGTCCAGTGCCGAGAGCCTTCTGGCAGTTCCCTCCCTCCGAGAAGTGAGGTTACAGGCAACCAGGCAGAGGGCCTTCTCGGTGGTGGTGCCCACCCTGTGGAACGCCCTCCCATCAGATGTCAAGGAAATAAACAACTATCTGACTTTTAGAAGACATCTGAAGGCAGCCCTGTTTAGGGAAGTTTTTAATGTTTGGTGTTTTATTGTGTTTTTAATATTCTGTGACTGGGGAAACCCAGCCAAATGGGCAGGGTATAAATTATTATTATTATTATTATTATTATTATTATTATTATTATTATTATTATTATTATTAAAATATGAAAGCTATACAGTGAAAGTACCAGACACACTTCTGTGGGGAGGGAATTCTAAGCTTAGGGGCTGCTGCCCCCCTCTTCTTGACCCCCACCCCCCCGAACATCTGAGGGCAGTGGAACTACCAAGAGTGCTTCCTCTGTCAATCTTAACACCTGAGAAGTTGTGCAGGGAAAGAGGTGGTCTTTCAGGTAGAATCATGGGATCAAAAAAGTGGTTATATGAATTCTAAAGGGAATTCTGGTGATCTGGCTGCTATATTTTGGACAACTGAAGTTTCTGAGTCGTCTTCAAGGGCAGCCCCAGGTAGAAGCATGTTGCAGTAATCCAGCCTGGAAGTTATCAGAGCATGGACTACAGCAGCCAAGCCACTTCTTTCCACAAAGGGCTGTAGGTGGTGAGCATGAGGGAGTTAGAACAGGGCACACCGTGGCCACCTGAACCTCCAGAGACTGTGTTAGATCCAGGAGCAGCCCTCAAACAAGAGGCCTGTTCCTTCAAGAGGAGGCTTGAGAACTCGAGTCGGGACATAGAACACCTCTGTCTTTTAGGATTCAGCTTCAACAATGAAATATACTCTGAGAATGACAAGGGAAAGAGAGGGAAAGAGACAAAAAAGACCCACCAGTCTATGGGGGGGGGGACCCAAAAGTGAGGAGGACAAAACATTCCTGCATTGCAGGGGATTGGAGGAGATGACCGTTTGGTTCTTTTCCAACTCTGCAGTTCTATGAAAACTTGCAGAAATGAAGCATAGCCAGGTAGCTGGTTGTACGCACTGTGACAAAGGGTATGGAGAACTCAGAAGCCATGCATTACAAATTCTCCTTTTTTAAAACACACACACCCCACCCTCTCAATCTGATTCCCGTTCCATAAAGCCAGGAGTCTTGGCTTCCTACTATCTGACACCCGTCCCCGTTCTCCCGCAACTTTTCATACCGAGGGAACAGGTTGTGGCCTCTCCTTCCTTGCAGGTTCTTAAGCAGAGATTGGGTGGCCCTTCCTCATGAATGCTTTAGCTGAGATCCTGCATTGCTGAACTATTTTTAGCACCTGCTTAAACATTCTTTTTTAGGCAAGCCTATGCAGACATGAAGAATGTTTGGCACATAATTTTAATCACACACACACACACACACACACACACAGTAAGCTGCTAAGATGTTTCATTACAGTCAAGTGGGTATATGGGTTGTATTCAACTAGATGTTACTTAGAGTAGACCCATTGAAATTAATGGCCTTAAGTTATGTTTATCAGTCTTGATGGGTTTGCTAGGAGTAGGGTTTCCACTGCATACAACCCTATGTTCGTTGTTGTTCAGTCATTCAGTCGTGTCCGACTCTTCGTGACCCCATGGACCAGAGCACGCCAGGTACACCTATCCTATACATTTTGTTAAATAGCCTCAGCCCTGTATACCTGAAGGAGCATCTCCACCCCCATTGTTCAGCCCGGACACTGAGGTCCAGTGCCGAGAGCCTTCTGGCAGTTCCCTCCCTCCGAGAAGTGAGGTTACAGGCAACCAGGCAGAGGGCCTTCTCGGTGGTGGTGCCCACCCTGTGGAATGCCCTCCCATCAGATGTCAAGGAAATAAACAACTATCTGACTTTTAGAAGACATCTGAAGGCAGCCCTGTTTAGGGAAGTTTTTAATGTTTGGTGTTTTATTGTGTTTTTAATATTCTGTGACTGGGGAAACCCAGCCAAATGGGCAGGGTATAAATTATTATTATTATTATTATTATTATTATTATTATTATTATTATTATTATTAAAATATGAAAGCTATACAGCGAAAGTACCAGACACACTTCTGTGGGGAGGGAATTCTAAGCTTAGGGGCTGCTGCCCCCCTCTTCTTGACCCCCACCCCCCCCGAACATCTGAGGGCAGTGGAACTACCAAGAGTGCTTCCTCTGTCAATCTTAACACCTGAGAAGTTGTGCAGGGAAAGAGGTGGTCTTTCAGGTAGAATCATGGGATCAAAAAAGTGGTTATATGAATTCTAAAGGGAATTCTGGTGATCTGGCTGCTATATTTTGGACAACTGAAGTTTCTGAGTCGTCTTCAAGGGCAGCCCCAGGTAGAAGCATGTTGCAGTAATCCAGCCTGGAAGTTATCAGAGCATGGACTACAGCAGCCAAGCCACTTCTTTCCACAAAGGGCTGTAGGTGGTGAGCATGAGGGAGTTAGAACAGGGCACACCGTGGCCACCTGAACCTCCAGAGACTGTGTTAGATCCAGGAGCAGCCCTCAAACAAGAGGCCTGTTCCTTCAAGAGGAGGCTTGAGAACTCGAGTCGGGACATAGAACACCTCTGTCTTTTAGGATTCAGCTTCAACAATGAAATATACTCTGAGAATGACAAGGGAAAGAGAGGGAAAGAGACAAAAAAGACCCACCAGTCTATGGGGGGGGGACCCAAAAGTGAGGAGGACAAAACATTCCTGCATTGCAGGGGACTGGAGGAGATGACCGTTTGGTTCTTTTCCAACTCTGCAGTTCTATGAAAACTTGCAGAAATGAAGCATAGCCAGGTAGCTGGTTGTACACACTGTGACAAAGGGTATGGAGAACTCAGAAGCCATGCATTACAAATTCTCCTTTTTTAAAACACACACACCCCACCCTCTCAATCTGATTCCCGTTCCATAAAGCCAGGAGTCTTGGCTTCCTACTATCTGACACCCGTCCCCGTTCTCCCGCTACTTCTGCAACTCTGGACGCCTTTGCCATTCCTTTCGAAGCCAAGAGCTTTGCCGGGAAACCAGGACTTTGAGTTTGTTTTGCTGCAAAAGGGAAGGAAAGATGATAGGAAGGAAGGAAAAGCTCTCTCCCCCCCCCCCCCGGCTGCCCCACCCGCCACACCGCTTGCATTTGTTTACCAACCAGCCCGTCGGTTGCCGGGGCAACCAAACATCTGCATCGAGACTCCAGATGCTGCCGCATCCAGATGCCATAGCGATGGGATGAGGCAATGCGCAGAAAGGCTCCCTATGTTAATGGTGATTTAATGAGCAGCGCATGAAAAGGAAAGGGAGGAGGGGAGAAGGGGGGAGAAGATGAAGGAAAAGCAGAGGCGCCGAACATCCACAGATCATGCTTCCATCATCCTTTCTCACCCAGGTGTAAGATTTTCCGCCTTCCTCCGGGCTCCTTTGGTGTGTTTGGTGTTCCCGACATCCACGAGTTTTTCCTCTAGGTTCAGGATGTAAGCACAAGTGATGGTAACTGAACATCTTGTTGCAAAATGCACCATCAATCTCGACATGTTGTTGCATGCTGAAAGAAAATTATATGGAAATGATGTACCTGTGGCATTTGACTCCCAGTAAGTTAGCAAAAATGTGTAAGACAAGTACAGATCTCTGTTGGAAATGTAAAGAAAAAGAAGGCAGCTTCTACCATATGTGGTGGACATGTAAGGTAATAAAAGCATTCTGGGAGATGATATATAATGAAATGGAAAAAATGTTTAAAATAACCTTTGTTTAAAAAAAAAAAAAACTCCCAGAAGCTTTTTTATTAGGAATTGTAGGTCAAACCTATCCATTCTTAAGGAAATCAGCCCTGAGTGCTCACTGGAAAGACAGATCCTGAAGCTGAGGCTCCAATACTTTGGCCACCTCATGAGAAGAGAATCCCTGGAAAAAACCCTGATGTTGGGAAAGATGGAGGGCACAAGGAGAAGGGGACGACAGAGGACGAGATGGTTGGACAGTGTTCTTGAAGATACCAACATGAGTCTGACCAAACTGTCAGAGGCAGTGGAAGACAGGAGTGTCTGGTCTGCTCTGGTCCATGGGGTCACGAAGAGTTGGACATGACTAAATGACTAAACAACATAAAGGTACCGATATCCTAAAGCAGGCATCCCCAATCTTGGCCCTCCAGATGTTTTGGGACTACAATTCCCATCATCCCTCACCACTGATCCTGTTAGCTGGGGATGATGGGAGTTGTAGTCCCAAAACATCTGGAGGGCCGAGTTTGGGAATGCCTGTCCTAAAGGAACAGAAAAGATTTTTTATATATGCTACAACAGCCGCACAGATGCTACTTGCCCAGAGCTGGAAAGAAGACAAAGTCCCTAGCAGACAGGAATGGAATGACAAAATGCATTATCAATCTAGTGTGGTATATTGATTATTGTCTCGGACTATGACCGGTGAGGGATCTGGGTTCAGGCCCCCACTTGGCCTATGAACCTTCTCCCTCAAACTCATTGGACCTATGGCTCAAACTAGAGACCAGGTTTCAAATCTCATGGTTCAGCCATGAAGCTCACATGAAGCATGGGGCAGCCCCTGGCTCTCAGCCCAACAAACCTCACAGGGTTGTTGTGGGGATAAAATGGGGAGGAGGAGAGTGGGAGAGGGCAGCCCTGTATAGGGAAGTTTTTTAAATGTTTAATGTTTTATTATGTTTTTATATATGCTGGAAGCTGCCCAGAATGGCTGGGGCGACTCAATCAGATGAGTGGGTTACAAATAATCATAAAATAATAGCAACAATAATATTTATTTATTTTTATTATTACTACTAGGTATGCTGCCTTGAGCTCCTCGGAAAGAAGGGATGTAAATGCAATAAATAACTAAACTGTGAACGTTGCTGTTTACATGGGAAGGAAAGTGGGAAGAATACAGTTTTGCACATTTTTCTTTTAATTGCAGGAAAGCACTGTCAGTGGGGGTGGGGATCCAAAAGTAACAATAGACTATGTGGTGGTCTTGTAGTAAGTTTAAGGCTTGCTGGGAAATGATATACAATGAAATGAAAAGGATGCTGAAAATAACGTTTGTAAAAAAAAAAACATAATAATAATAATAATAATAATAATAATAATAATAATAATAATAATAATAATTTATTTATACCCCGCCCATCTGGCTGGGTTTCCCCAGCCACTCTGGGCGGCTTCCAACAGAATGTTAAAATACAATAATCTATTAAACATTAAAAGCTTCCCTAAACAGGGCTGCTTTCAGATGTCTCCTAAAAGTCTGGTAGTTGGTTTTCTCTTTGACATCTGGTGGGAGGGTGTTCCACAGGGCGGGTGCCACTACCGAGAAGGTCCTCTGCTCTGCCTGGTTCCCTGTAACTTGGCTTCTCGTAGTGAGGGAACCGCCAGGAGGCCCTCGGCACTGGACCTCAGTGTCCGGGCAGAACGATGGGGGTGGAGACGCTCCTTCAGGTATACTGGACTGAGGCCGTTTAGGGCTTTAAAGGTCAGCACCAACACTTTGAATTGTGCTTGGATACATATTTTCTCTTGGGAATTATAGGGATAGAACTACCTAAATTGTATAGAAACTTATTCTCGCCCAAAAATGGAAAGAAGAAGAAGTCCCAGCAAAGGACAAATGGAAACAAAAACTTGTGGAATATACAGAAATGGCGGAACTGACCGGAAGAATAAGAAATCAAGATAACAAACTTTTTATAAAAGAATGGAAATGGTTTATTGAATATTTACAGATAAATTGTAAACAGATAAAAACACTGGCAGTATTACTGTAATAGCCCGCAGCAACATAAGAGTATATATTTAAAGAAGATAAATAAATGAGTAAGTTAATTTGGATATGCAGAAGATCTTAAAAAATGAATTTAAGGAACCGCAGAGAGGGGGAAGGAAGTCAAGTTTTAAAATGTCAAAATGATTGTAAAATCAGTGAAATGTATATATCTGAAAAGTGTGTGTGTGTATGTGTAGTAACAATTGACTAGATGCCTTTATAAGGATCAACTCCTTGGAACTCCTTCTGCAGCAGCCAGGTTATTGGCTAGGGGCATCCCTTAAACATCATATAACTCCTGTTTTAAAGCAGCAGCAGTGGTGGTCAGGGTGTTTTCAGGTCCAGGCAAAGGTGCTCACATTGGTGCTGAAAGTCTTGAAGACCCTCTTGGGTGTTAGGGCGGGCAGAGGGGACTCTCTTGGTAAGACCGTAAGACGAGCCTTGCTGGATCCGGCCAGTAGCCCCTCTAGTCCAGCATTCTGTCCTCACAGTGGCCAACCAGATGCCTGGGGGAAACCTGCAGGCTGGACCCGAGGAGAGCAGCACTGCCATCTCCAGCAACAGGCATTCAGAAGCATATAGTGTGCCTGAGATTGGAGGAGCATAGCCTTTGTGGTCAGTTCCACCACCCACAGAAATGCAGGGAATGGCAGCATGGAAAAGAGCTTTTTTCTGCTGCAGCCCGTAAATTGCGAGACTCCCTCCTCACAGAGGTGTGTCTGCTGCCATCATTATTCAACATCTGCCGTATGCTGGATCCACACCTCTTAACCCTGGCCTTTGACATGTTAAGGAATTTTTGTGGGTCCCACCTCTTCTGTTTTGTTTAACCTAATACCGTGCTGCTGTAAACTGTTTGACTTTTTAACTTGTTTCTAATTGTATGATTATATTATTGTAACTTGCCCAGGGACTTTCCAGTAAACAGACAAAGTAATTAATTAGAAAGTCACGAAGCAGAGAGCAGGCTTTTGAATTCCCCAGGTCTTCTTCAAAACAGTAAGAATAAGAAAGGGGAAGGGGGAATAAAGTGGGGAGGCAGAACACAATGGGAAAGCCTTTGTCTGCAGAGCTAGGCAGCTTTCAGGAAAAATGGATCTGATTTTTAATTTATTTATTTTTACTAGAATCATAGAGTTGGAAGGGACCCAAGGGTCATCTAGTCCAACCCCCTGCAAAGACTCTATGATTCTATTCTATGAATCTTTGAGGTCCACCAACCAGAGCCAGATGCAACATGGTCCCACCAGTAAGCTTCTCTGCACTTAGGCTTCACACATATAAACATTGCATCCTATATTCGTTTTATTTACTTATTGATTTAAAGAATTTAAATACTGCTTAACTACAATAACCTCTAGGCTATTTACAAAGATACAATGCAAAAAACTAAATATCAAGTTAAAGGTGTATGATGCCTGCTGGAATAAGAAGAAGAAGAAGAAGAAGAAGAAGAAGAAGAAGAAGAAGAAGACGACGAAGACAAAAAAGACAAAGAAGAAGAAGAAGAAGAAGAAGAAGAAGAAGAAGAGGAAGAAGAAGAGGAAGAAGAAGAAGAAGAATAGGAAGAAGAAGAGGAAGAAGAAGAAGAAGAAGAAGAAGAAGAAGAGGAAGAAGAAGAGGAAGAAGAAGAAGAAGAAGAGGAAGAAGAAGAGGAAGAAGAAGAGGAAGAGGAAGAAGAAGAAGAAGAAGAAGAAGAAGAAGAAGAAGAACAAGAAGAAGAAGAAGAGGAAGAAGAAGAAGAAGAAGAAGAAGAAGAAGAAGAAGAAGAAGAAGAAGAAGTGTTGGCTCAGGGGGAAAATATAGAAAGGAGAATTCCTGGATGCCAAGATCCAAGTCTGGGGCAAGTACACTTTCGTGAGAGAACCCCAGCAGAGATTTAAAATCACAAAATGTGCTACAAAGTAGAGCGTGGAAATATAGGCTTTTAGACCTTTAAAATATGACCTTCCAAGTTCCTTTCCCCGTTTCCCTCGTCTTCTAGCACAGAAAAAGACCACACATTTGTGGAGGTTTTTTTTTTACTTACAAACTCTCCAAAGGTCAGATTCATGTGCTTTTCCATACATCTATCAGAAAAGTTGCACAGGCAGTAAAACTTAGTTTAGTTACAATGTGGTGAAAGTTCCTAAGTTATTGGTATTGGAACATGGGCGTAGCTAAGGAGGGGCAGGGGGGCAGCTGCCCCTCAAATCAAGTAAATCAATACTTAACTAACTGAGGTTCTGCCTCCCCCCCCCCAAAAAAAACCCACATAAAGCCTGGCTAAGTGGCTTGTGAGAACCATGTAGTTCAAACGTTGAGCTTCTCAGGTAGACTGGAGAACAAAGCCTTGATTACCTTGTTCCACCCAAGGTGAGGGAAGGTGGACTTAGCTAAGCCTGGCAAGACAGCTTACTCTATGTTATTAACCAATTCATGCATTAATTAGACTTAATCATGTTGGTTATATGAAGCTGGTTATGTCGCATTTACTAGATGCCAGAAATTCAGTAGGGAGAGGGCCTGTCTGGCCTGAACAGGAAGGGAGTTCCATAAAATTGGCCCCACAGTACTAAATGAACAGCTCCTGGTGGGTACAACCATGCACCCAATTCATTGGGGACCATTGACTTCCCCTAGGGGTAGAGCGCCTTTCAACAATCTCCCCCCCCCATAAAAAATTGAGTTGATGGGCATTTCCATTCAAATGGTACACATGCAATGTGTCTTGTGATTATGCAGGGTGGGGCTTACCTGCCTCCCCCCATATTTTATTCAAGTTGGTACCCCTGCCTGAAGACCCCAGTGATCAGGCATGGCTATAAGGGATTCAACAGTCATTTCACCAAGGCAATTTCCCTTAATAAAATGTATCATTTTGTATGTTATTTTCACTAACACATGCATTTTAGGCACACTCTGCCCTTGTATGTGCATTTTTGTACATATTAATTTGCTGGAGGGCTGCACTGTAAATTTGGAGAAAAGGATGGCTTTGGTTTGCGCATCACCCCCAAATATGCTCTATTTTTGTTTGTGGGAGGTAATGAATTATACTAGGAAATGATCCCAGATATTCTGTTTCCATTATCATGAACACACACTTAAAAACACGACCGTTTGGAGAAACAGTTAGAATGTGTGCCAATCTCATTGCCCTTCTGGGATATCTTGGTAGAGCATGAAATTCTTAATCTCAAGGTTGTGGGTTCCAGCCCCACATTGGGCAAAAAGATTCCTGCATTGCAAGGGGTTGGACTAGATGACCCCCTATAATTATATAATTCTATGATTTCAAAGCAAAGACATCACCTTGCCGACAAAGGTCCGTATAGTTAAAGCTATGGTTTTCCCAGTAGTAATGTACGGAAGTGAGAGCTGGATCATAAAGAAGGCTGATCGCCGAAGAATTGATGCTTTTGAATTATGGTGCTGGAGGAGACTCTTGAGAGTCCCATGGACTGCAAGAAGATCAAACCTATCCATTCTTAAAGAAATCAGCCCTGAGTGCTCACTAGAAGGACAGATCCTGAAGTTGAGGCTCCAGTACTTTGGCCACCTCATGAGAAGAGAAGACTCCCTAGAAAAGACCCTGATGTTGGGAAAGATGGAGGGCAAAAGGAGAAGGGGACGACAGAGGATGAGATGGTTGGACAGTGTTCTCGAAGCTACTAACATGAGTTTGGCCAAACTGCGAGAGGCAGTGAAGGATAGGCGTGCCTGGCGTGCTCTGGTCCATGGGGTCACGAAGAGTCGGACACGACTGAACGACTGAACAACAACAACAAATGATTTCAGAAAGTGCAAATTAGGCAAGCTCACTTTTAAATGCACACTGAACCTCACCTTCCTATGCTCAGTCCAGCCATTTGTTTTTAGATCCAGAACTGACCTCACAGACTTTCCATCCAGAAATCCACTCCTGGTTTCCCCCCAAGCTTTCTTTGTTTCAGCACTCTAATTTAGAAAGGGCAAGGGCAATGGAGGCCTTTTCCTTCTTGCTACTGTTAAATCTTTTTGTCCTACAAGTACTTCAACTCACCCTGTGCTCTGCCAACAGATCCTGATCTGCCATCTGCCCACTCCTTGTCATCAGATCCTAATGGTCTGATGAGATGGAGTGCAAGAAGCATCATGCGGACAGACTTAATTTGAGCAGACAGCAGCTTGGTGCAAATCAGGTCTCAGGACACACTGTGAGACTGAACTACTGGGGTGGAAGAAACAGCAATGGCTGTTCCTCAACTTTTTTTGTATGTTGAAAATATAAACACTTGCACTCGCCCGGATGTGCCTCCAGCACTTAGCTGCGGAACACAATGGTCCCTTGGGAGGCAGGAAGATGAAAAGATGAAAAGAAATATAGTCGTAGAACCATCCCACTTTAAAACATGGCTTCCCCCAAAGAATCCTGGGAACTATACAGTCATACCTTGGTTCTCAAATGGAAACTGTTCTGGAAGTCCGTTCGACTTCCAAAAACGTTCAAAAACCAAGGCGTGGCTTCCGATTGGCTGCAGGAGCTTCCTGAACTAATTGGAAGCTGCAGAAGCCACTTCAGACATTTGGCTTCCAAAAAAACTTTCACAAACTGGAACACTCACTTCCGGGTTTGCGGCGTTTGGGAGCCAAAACGTTCGTGTCACAAGGCATTTGAGAACCAAGGTATGACTGAATAGTTCCCAGGATTCTTTGGGCGGAAGCCGTCTGTTTTAAAGTGGGATGGATTTGTTATGGGTGCTGAAGAAGAAGAAGAAGAAGAAGAAGAAGAAGAAGAAGAAGAAGAAGAGGAGGAGGAGTTTGGATTTGATATCCCGCTTTTTACTACCCGAAGGAGTCTCAAAGCGGCTAACATTCTCCTTTCCCTTCCTCCCCCACAACAAACACTCTGTGAGGTGAGTGGGGCTGAGTGACTTCAAAGAAGTGTGACTAGCCCAAGGTCACCCAGCAGCTGCATGTGGAAGAGTGGAGACACGAACCCAGTTCCCCAGATTACGAGTCTGCCGCTCTTAACCACTACACCAAACTGGCTCTCAAAGAGTTGAGAGTTGTTAGGAGACCCACCCATTCCCTCTCACAGGGCTACAATTCTCGTTGTTTAACAGTCGGTCCCTATCCCAGGGAACTCTGGGAATTGCAGCATTGTGAGGGGAACATGGGTCTCCTAACAAACTCTTGGCATACTTAACAAACAACAGGTCCCAGAATTATAGGCCACAACTATTTAAAGTGGTGTGATACCGCCTTAAATGGATTGTGCATGTGGGAGCTAAGTTAGACCGCGTCCTGGGAAAAGATCCTATAGAAATCAGCTTGTGTAGCCTTCTGCTGAAATCTCTGCCCCAATTTCTACTCATGGAAGAAGCTGCTGTTTTTCGGCCGCATTTGCACTGCGCTTTCAAATCCCTTTATGATTCCAGCGAGTGCACATTAAGGGTAGGTGAGAAAGCTGCTTGGTTCAGTTCACTTTTGAAATCAAATCTATTTCATTTCCTATTTCGGAAACGATACGCAAAACCAAAACACAGCCATGCCACAAAAATTCAGACTCCTCTGAATTTCACAGTGCAGCTCTCCAGCAATAGGCTTTCCCCAACATGAAGCAACACAGGTTTTCAGCAAAGCCATTAAACAAGCGATTAGCTCTAAATCCTTGTTGGCGACAGAACCCTTTATTTAAAACCCAAGTGAAAAAAAGAAAAAAAGGTAACATCTCAAGTCAGTTCACTGATCACATCAAGAGCTTGTTTCCTTCAGAGCTTTTTAATCACTGCCCAAGGCCAAGATCAGGTCACAGTGGCCAACCAGATGCCTGTGGGAAGGAAGACTGGAAGCAGGACCTGAGCACACGAGCCCTCTCCCGTCCTGTGGTTTCCAGCAACTGGTATTCTGAAATATTACTGCCTCTGGCCATGGAGTCAAGAAAGTGATGCAGCAGCAAAAAAAGCTAATGCTATTCTAGGCTGCATCAACAGAACTGCAGTATCCTGATGAAGGGAAGTAATGCTACCACATTTGGAATACTGTGTCCAATTCTGGGCACCACAATTTAAGGATGTTGACAAAGCTGAAAGGTGTGCAGAGGAGGGAGACCAAGATGATCAAGGGTCTGGAAACCAAATCTTTTTATACCCTACACATCTAACTGTGTTGCCCCAGCCATTCTGGGCAGCTTCCAACGTATATAAAAACACAACAAAACATTAAAAATTAGAAAACTTCCCCATACAGGACTGCCTTCAGATGTCTTCTAAAGTCTGTATAGTTACTTCTCTCCTTGGATCAGGGCTCTCATAAGTCCATACCCTCCAGGGTCATTCCATGAAAATGAGGGAAAAAATGTAAAAAAATTTTTTTGGAAAAAATAATTTTTTTACATGTTAAGTTTGTGTACACATATCAAATTGTTTTGGCAACAAAACAAATTATTCCCAGAATGCTTCATTCCAAGATGGCCACCACCTGAATGTAGCACATGTTGCAAATGAATTTGTTTTTGAAGTTAGACATACATTAAAGGTAAGATAAAATCTATTCAAACCATGTAAACAATTATTGTGATATGTGCAGGAGGAGATGGATGCACTGCATCAAAACAAGACTTGGACCCTCACAGAACTACCTCCGGGTAAGAAAGCCATTGGCTGCAAGTGGGTTTTCAAGGTTAAGAAGGGGTCAGAAGGGGAAGTGCAACGCTACAAAGCAAGGCTAGTAGCACAAGGATTTTCGCAGAAATATGGTGAAGATTATGATGAAACGTTTGCACCAACTGTAAGATACAGTAGCGTAAGAATGCTTTTGAGCATAGCAGCCTCTAAGCAAATGGACGTGCGTCACATCGATATTTCGACTGCGTTTTTGCATGGCGAGATTACAGAACAGATTTATATGAAACAGCCTAAGGGTTTTATAAAACCGAATGAGGCTCATCTAGTCTGCAAATTAGAAAAAGGACTTTATGGATTAAGGCAGGCTGCTAGAGCTTGGAATCAGAAATTGCACAGTATGCTGGTGCAACTTGGATACAAGCAAGGAAACGCTGACAAGTGCTTGTACAGTAAGTCAAGTAATGGACAATTTTCTTATATATTGGCTTTCGTTGATGACTTGATTATCGCAACATCTAATAAAAGAGACTATGTGCAAATTGTGAAACACCTCAGCAAAGAGGTGGGAGTCAAAGAACTAGGAGATGTCAAGTACTACCTAGGAATCCAGGTGGAAAGAGAGGAAGATGGATCGTTCCTTCTCAGCCAGCGACAGAAAATAAATGAACTGATTGAATGCATGCAGATGCAAGATGCAAACACAGTTGCAACGCCCATGGCCACAGACTTCCTGAAGAATCAGCAGGATTCGAAGCTGTTGCCAGATAACAGTGAATATAGGTCGGTAATTGGTAAACTTTTGTATTTAGTTACCACATGTAGACCTGACATAGCCAATGCAGTGGGGATTCTTAGCAGGAAAGTGAGTTCTCCCACTGAGCATGATTGGGCTGGCGTGAAGAGGGTGGTGCGTTATCTGAAGGGTACAGTGAACTGTAAATTAAGGTTGCCAGCTGTCAGTGACCCTAAGTTGGTGGGGTACACTGATGCAGATTGGGCTGGGGATAATGCTGACTATAAATCAACAAGTGGTCATGTTTTTATGTTTGGGGATGGACCTGTTGTGTGGGGCAGTTATAAACAGAACTGTGTAGCATTATCTTCCACAGAAGCTGAATATATTTCTGCATCGGAAGCGTGCCGAGAGATTGCCTGGCTCGATGAACTCATCAAGGACTTTGGTTTGGTGAGAAAGCAAGCTGTCAGTTTGCTGGAGGACAATCAGAGTTGCATAAAACTGACTCAGAGTGAAAAGTTCCTTGCCAGGACAAAACATATAGGTGTGAGGTACCATTATATACGTCAGGCAGTCCAGGATGGACTTGTGGAACTGTCGTACTGCTGCACCAATGAGATGGCTGCGGACATCCTGACGAAGCCCCTCCCAAGAGAGAGTTTCCAGAATCTACGTGTCAAGCTGGGACTCTGGGTGGTTGAATAAAGTTGTATATTTTTGTATGTTGTGTTCGTCTGAGAAGGGGTTTGTGGGATGTAAACACAGAGCAGCCAAACACAACACTCCTAGAGAGGACATGAAGGTAACTCAGTCCTCCAGGCTTAACTTCCTGCTTACCTGGACTGAGTTACAGGAACCAGAAGTAGGTGTGGTCTTACCTGGGAACAACACCCCAAAGATCACTCTCCATTTTGCCTCATCCTTTGAAGAAGCAGCATGCTCTCTCTCAGCCTGCAGCTGAGAGAAGCAGAGGTGAAGCCTGTTCCCTCATGGAAGCAGCTTCACCACATGTAAATACATTTATCTAAGTTTGTCTGCCTCCTTGTAGCCTGTACTGTAACTCATGGATGTCTGTAAGTAAACTCCTTTATATCTTATAATCAGTATTGTGTCTTTCTACTTTTAAGAGGGAACAAGGGGAATATACCAGGAATATAGCTGGCTTAAGCAAGCCTATGCAAACGTTTTTTCTGCTGTGTTTTAAAAGGGAATGTAAACTCTGCTAAGTTTGGAGCTTGCTCACACAAGCTGGGATTGAGATATATAAATAATATATACTCATCCACACTCCTAAACATTCCCACAATATGTATACTGAAAGCTTAAAATGTCACCTTTTGATTGCAAATAGTCTATATTGTTCCAATTACATTTTTCATTGGTATTGATTGATTTTAATTATTGATGATGAAGCTGTAACGTGAGTTACCAAAACAAGTTATTTTTAGAATATCTTCCTGAATTGGAGCTTCAGAATTAAACTTTTCTGCATTTTCCTTCTAGGCAATAGATGCAATGTAATCATGTAAACATTATAATTTTATGTTACAGTTTGTGCCCTACAATAATAATAATAATAATAATAATTTATTATTTGTACCCCGCCCATCTGGCTGGGTCTCCCCAGCCACTCTGGGCGGCTTCCATCAAACATTAAAATACATTTAAAATATCACAGTTTAAAAACTTCCCTAAACAGGGCTGCCTTTAGGAATTTTCTGAATGTCAGGTAGTTGTTTATTCCCTTGACTTCTGATGGGAGGGCGTTCCACAGGGCGGGCGCCACTACCGAGAAGGCCCTCTGCCTGGTTCCCTGTAGTTTTGCTTCTCGCAGTGAGGGAACCGACAGAAGGCCCTCGGCGCTGGATCTCAGTGTCCGGGCTGAATGATGGGGGTGGAGACGCTCCTTCAGGTATACAGGACCGAGGCCGTTTAGGGCTTTAAAGGTCAGCACCAACACTTTGAATTGTGCTCGGAAACGTACTGGGAGCCAATGTAGATCTCTCAGGACCGGTGTTATGTGGTCCCGGCGGCCCCTCCCAGTCACCAGTCTAGCTGCCGCATTCTGGATTAATTGCAGTTTCCGGGTCACCTTCAAAGGAAGCCCCACATAGAGCGCATTGCAGTAGTCCAAGCGGGAGATAACTAGAGCATGTACCACTCTGGCGAGACAGTCCGCGGGCAGGTAGGGTCTCAGCCTGCGTACCAGATGGAGCTGGTAGACAGCCGCCCTGGACACAGAATGAACCTGTGCCTCCATGGACAGCTGTGAGTCCAAAATGACTCCCAGGCTGCTCACCTGGTCCTTCAGGGGCACAGTTACCCCATTCAGGACCAGGGAGTCCCCCACACCCACTCGCCCCCTATCCCCCAAAAACAGTACTTCTGTCTTGTCAGGATTCAACCTCAATCTGTTAGCCGCCATCCATCCTCCAACCGCCTCCAGGCACTCACACAGGACCTTCACCGCCTTCACTGGTTCTGATTTAAAAGAGAGGTAGAGCTGGGTATCATCCGCATACTGATGAACACCCAGCCCAAACCCCCTGATGATCTCTCCCAGCGGCTTCATATAGATATTAAAAAGCATGGGGGAGAGGACGGAACCCTGAGGCACCCCACAGGTGAGAGCCCAGGGGTCTGAACACTCATCCCCCATCACCACTTTCTGAACACGGCCCAGAAGGAAGGAGCGGAACCACTGTATAACAGTGCCCCCAGCTCCCAACCCCTCTAGCCGGTCCAGAAGGATGTTATGGTCGATGGTGTCAAAGGCCGCTGAGAGATCCAGCAGAACTAGGAAACAGCTCTCACCTTTGTCCCTAGCCCGCCGGAGATCATCGACCAGCGCGACCAAGGCAGTTTCAGTCCCATGATGAGGCCTGAATCCCGATTGGAAGGGATCCAAATGGTCCGCATCCTCCAGGCGTGCCTGGAGTTGTTCCGCAACCACCCGCTCAATCACCTTGCCCAAGAATGGTAAATTTGAGACTGGGCGATAGTTGGCCATATTGGCCGGGTCTAAGATGTTTTTTTTAAGAAGCGGTTTAATGACCGCCTCCTTCAGCGGGTATGGGAAGACTCCCTCACAGAGGGAAGCGTTCACCACCCCGCGGAGCCCATCGCCCAGTCCTTCCCGGCTCGCTTTTATTAGCCAGGATGGGCAAGGATCAAGGACACAGGTGGTTGGTTTCACTCGTCCAAGCAGCCTGTCCACATCCTCGGAGGTAACAGATTGAAATTGATCCCATGAAACATGACTAGACAGAGCTCTAGCACTCTCCCGCCCCAGCCCTGCTCCCACGGTGGAATCTACCTCCTTCCGAATCTGAGCGACTTTATCTGCAAAAAACTTTGCAAAAGCATTGCAGGAGATCTTGGGGTCCCTACCAGGCCCCGATGACGATGGTGGTTCTGCTAAACTGCGAACCACCTGGAAGAGTCTCCTGCTGCTGTTTTCTGCAGATGCAATAGAAACGGTGAAGAAGGCCCTCTTCGCCGTTGCCATTGCCACTTGGTAGGCTCGAAGTTGAGCTCTAGCCAGTGTCCGGTCAGATTCAGAATGAGTTTTCCGCCACCGGCGCTCTAGCCGTCTCAGCGACTGTTTCATCGCCCTCAGCTCCGGGGAAAACCACGGGGCTGTCCGGGCTCCATGCAATCGGAGAGGGCGCTTCGGAGCCAGACAGTCAATAGCCCTGGTTAACTCCACGTTCCAGCGGGTCACCAGGGAATCAACTGAAAGGCCATCAACATGGGATAAAACATCCCCCACCACTCTCTGGAAGCCCATTGGATCCATTAAGTAGTGGGGGCGGACCATCCTAATTGGTCCTACCTCCCGGCAGAGGGGAAAGGTCGCGGAGAAGTCCAGTTGGACCAGGAAGTGATCTGACCATGGCACTTCTTTTGTTTCACTTTTACTTAATGTCAGATCACTAACATCCATAGAGGTGAATACCAGGTCTAAGGCATGTCCGCGGCTATGAGTTGGGCCAAACTTATTCAGGGACAGCCCCATGGAGGCCATGCTTTCCACGAAGTCCCGAGCGGCCCCTTGTAAGGTCGTGTCGGCATGGATATTAAAGTCCCCCAAGACAACCAAGCTAGGTGTCTCCAGGAGCACATCCGCCACGACCTGAAGCAGCTCGGACAGGGAATCCTTGGTGCAGCGGGGAGGTCGGTACACCAAAAGGAATCCTGTACTGCCCCTATTGCCCAACTTCCAGAACATGCACTCAGAAAACTCGGTCTTCCCAATAGGACGCCTGGTGCAAACTAATGACTTCCTAAAAATCACTGCAACCCCCCCTCCCCGCCCAGATGGCCTGGGTTGCTGTGCGTAAGAGAAACCTGGTGGGCAAGCAGCGGCAAGGACAGGCCCATCTGCTTCATCCAACCAAGTCTCTGTTACACATGCCAGGTCAAATCCTCCATCCACAATCAAGTCGTGGATGGCAGTAGTTTTGTTCATCATTGACCTGGCATTACACAGCAACACTTTCAGGTCATGTGGGTATCCCTTGTTGATTCCAGTACCCGTCCGGTCAGGACCAGACCCGGAGGCAGGGATAGTCCTCAAACAACGACTAAGCCTGCCTCCTCGGTAATGACATGGTCTGGTTTTAGCGTGACTCCTCCTCCTGCCCATGATCACTGAGATCGGGTGTACTAGTGCATCCCCCCCTGTGGAACATGCCCCAGCCATTCTGTTGGCTGAGGCCCACTCCCAGGCAGCTCTGATCCCACCCCTTAAAACAAAACAAAACTATACAACAACCAATAAAACAAAAACAGAACAATTATACTAAAATTAATCCCCAACAAAATATCCACCCCACCCAGCCACCCCCCCCCCAACAACCCAAAAGGAGGGAAAAAAAGGAGGAGAAAAATTGAAATGCCATCGACAGCTTAAGGACATTTTCTAGCCCCACTCTCTAAGCACTAGAGTGTCATTTTTATGGCTGGGAGTGTGAGGTTTGGGCCCCGCCCCCTAGGCCAGCTGGAAAAGGCCTTGGAAGGGAGCAGGCCTTGCAGTCCTCACCACAGCCGCTGATGGTCCCAGGTCTCACTGCAGCAGGAGTCCTTTTTATAGCTGGAGTGTGAGCCTTGGGCCCCGCCCCCTAGGCCAGCTGGAAAAGGCCTTGGAAGGGAGCAGGCCCTGCAGTCCTCACCACAGCCGCTGATGGTCCCAGGTCTCACTGCAGCAGGAGTCCTTTTTATAGCTGGAGTGTGAGGTTTGGGCCCCGCCCCCTAGGCCAGCTGGAAAAGGCCTTGGAAGGGAGCAGGCCCTGCAGTCCTCACCACAGCCGCTGATGGTCCCAGGTCTCACTGCAGCAGGAGTCCTTTTTATAGCTGGAGTGTGAGGCTTGGGCCCCGCCCCCTAGGCCAGCTGGAAAAGGCCTTGGAAGGGAGCAGGCCCTGCAGTCCTCACCACAGCCGCTGATGGTCCCAGGTCTCACTGTTGTGATATTATGACATGACGAGCTGCGAACGCTGCAGCAAGGTCACAAGACTCAAGAGTCATATTTCACTCTGTGAGAAACACACTGGGCATACCAGCTCCCACACATGTGATGTCATTGTATTTTACTATTGTACTTTCTCCTTTCTGTTTTGCATCAGGAGATGCAAGACGCATTAAGACACAGCTCTGAATTATGAGCTGCTACGCAGAGACATTCTGCTCTATTTCTACAATAAAGTAGATCTTAGCCAAATGGCTTGTGTATGTTGTTTTCAAGCTGGGAACAACTGCATATTACATTGTGCCCCTGGACTCTAGGAGCCAGAGGGCACGGAAGCTTCGTCCGTCTTGGGGGGGTCAGTCTCTCAACTTGCCCCCGCGGGAAGTTTTCATAACATTGGTAGCAGAGGATGGTTTCCGAACATCGGACCTCTGATTGACTTCTGCCTGATGTTTATCTGCCGGCAAAGAAAGCAGCCTTAAACTGTGTGCTTCGTTCCGGGGGAGTTATTTCGTGCTGAAGACGGCCGTTTCCCGCTGTGAGAAGAAGACGCGTTAATTGGACTGTGAGTAGCCGGACTGATTTACGAGGCAATAAACCTCAGAAGGCTAGGTTTGTTTGCTTAAATTGCTTTCTGAAGACAGAGAGTGAAAAGCCTGCTTTTTCGCCAATATGGCAAAGGATAGCAAGCAGAGCAGCAGCTCCCTTTGTCCACTTCTCACTGATGAAAATTATCAGACATGGCGTATTAAAATGGAAGCTGTGCTTACCAGGCAGAATTTGCTTGATGTGGTCACTAATGCCCCTCCACTGCTCCCTGGCCCTCGATGGCTGAACAGGGATAATCAGGCGAAGGCGACCATTGTTTTGCATCTTGACCAATCTCAGTTAATACACGTCAGAGATTTGGTCCACGCTAATGATTATTGGGTTGTTTTGCAAAATGAACATTTAAGGATTGCGGCAGGAAGTTCCATGCTGCATTTCCAACGTCTCACCAACCTAAGGTTAAAGGAGGGAGACAATTTGCGTTCGCATCTTAACCATATGAAAGAATTAAGAAGTGAACTCGCACAACGCAACGTTCAATTGAACGAAGATGTGTTTTGTTTCATGGTTTTGAATAGCCTCCATGCCGGTTATAGTGCTATTGCATCACAGCTAGGTGCCCAGGATGCTCAAAACTTAACCGTTGCCAGAGTCTTCTCAACTTTGCTAAATGAGCAAGATCGTTGTGCTGCTCAAAATGAGGCTAATGGAAGGGGGAGTGAAGCAAGAGCGTCCTCAACCCCACCTAGTGGTCCAACTGAGCATGTGCAAGCTCTTAAAGTCATACGCTGCACAAACTGTGGAATGAGAGGACACAGTTTCCAGACCTGCAGAAAGCCCAAGAAGGGATCTATCCAGAGCCAAAATGCAGGTGGATCTACAGGCAAGGCGCAAGCCAAAGTCTCCAAAGGGCGCACAGTTGCATTGCTTACACAAGGCGTGCAGGAGCAGGATGACATTGACATTGACCTGGCTTTTGTTATTGACTCAGCTGCCAGCCACCACATGACCGCAAACAAGCGTTTATTTAAGACTTTTAAGAGGCTGGACTCCACCGTGTCGCAGGTGAGTGGAACACACCTGAAATCGACTGGAGTTGGAACTGTTTATCTTCAGAGTCTCCAGCTATCTATAAGCAACGTTCTCTATGTGCCAGAAATTGCCTACAACCTGCTAAGTGTACCGCAGCTTACCGAAAAGGACTGCGAGCTCAGGCTGCGCAAAGGACTGTGCACAATTTATAAGGATGGAGAAGTTATCCTTACAGCTCAGAAGAACAAAGATGGACTGTTTTTACTGTCTTTTGATTCAAATGACTGTTGTTATGATGTTGTTGACTCTTATTTTGCAGGTGCTGCTAAGTCCAAGGAGACTACCAAACAGCCACGCAGAGAAAAGGTCACAAGATGTTTCCAGCAGGTCTCTGCTGATGTAATAGGACTTCTGCCAAAATCTAGAGGCGGAGCTACCTGTTATTTATTGCTGTGTGATCAATTCTCTAAATTCTCATGGATTTACACTATGAAAAGTCCGCAGCAAGTCTTGGCCAAGTTCACTGAATTTTGTGCTAAGATAGATTTCATGCATGATGGCAAAATTGAATGTTTGTATACTAATCAATTACCAGTGTTTGATTCACAGGAGTTCAAGGACTTTCTAAGTCAACATTGCATTCGGCACAAAGTTGCTGTCAGCCAATCATCGTGGAACAAAGATTTGTGTGTTAAAATTAACACAATACTACGTGAAGGTATGCAGGCGCAATTGCTAAGTGCAAAGCTGTCTGAACAGAATTGGGCTGAAAGCCTATCTGCCTTCACATATGCTTGGGTCAAGAGTATTCCAAAAGGAATGGAGTGCTCACCTTATGAGATACTGTTTAACAGAAAGCCTTCTGTTAAGCATCTTAAGGTTTTTGGTTCTCAGATGTGGGTGGAATCACTTGAAGGTGCAACCATCCAAGGCATTTTTATGGGCTATGAGAAAGGTCAATACAGAATTCTATTGCCTTCCTCAAACACAGTAATTCTTACTCAGGAGGTAGAACCTACTGTAAAGCCGGAGACACAGGTTCTCCAAAGCTTTCCCATTGATATCAATACATTTGAGGACACTGACACCAGCAGTAGCAGTGCAAGCTCAACCACGGCTAGTTCCGACACAGGTGAAACTGTCATTGAGAGAACTCATGCTATGACCAGGCCATCTACAGATGATGATGTGCTAGAATCTTTAAAGCCACTGTTTACAATTGGTAAAGTTTCTCCAAAAAGTCCTGTTCAGGAGAAACTCAGCAAAGAAGATCTACATCTTATGCGTAGATCTGAGAGAGTAACAAAGGGTCAGGCGCCCAAACGCTACTCCAAAGAGTTTGCAATCTCAGCTGTTGCAAATGTAGCTGTAGTTTGCACTCAAGACAGAGACACTCAGGCTCATTTCACAGGTGTGAAAAAGCCACTACAACAGGTTGCAAAGTTCAACACTGTTTCTGCCAACACACACAGAGCAAGTGCTCTGGTCCCCTGGAGAGTTGGTTATCAAAGGCTTCAACTGGTAGAACCAGTCTCAGAGAGTTCCAAGGATGGAACAAAGACATCAGATTCATACTGTGTATATGATAACTGTTTGTTTACTTCTGTTAATAATGCCTTAACTTTCGCCGCTCTCACATTGTCTAATATCGGGGGAGGATGTTGTGATATTATGACATGACGAGCTGCGAACGCTGCAGCAAGGTCACAAGACTCAAGAGTCATATTTCACTCTGTGAGAAACACACTGGGCATACCAGCTCCCACACATGTGATGTCATTGTATTTTACTATTGTACTTTCTCCTTTCTGTTTTGCATCAGGAGATGCAAGACGCATTAAGACACAGCTCTGAATTATGAGCTGCTACGCAGAGACATTCTGCTCTATTTCTACAATAAAGTAGATCTTAGCCAAATGGCTTGTGTATGTTGTTTTCAAGCTGGGAACAACTGCATATTACATTGTGCCCCTGGACTCTAGGAGCCAGAGGGCACGGAAGCTTCGTCCGTCTTGGGGGGGTCAGTCTCTCAACTTGCCCCCGCGGGAAGTTTTCATAACACTCACTGCAGCAGGAGTCCTTTTTATAGCTGGAGTGTGAGGCTTGGGCCCCGCCCCCTAGGCCAGCTGGAAAAGGCCTTGGAAGGGAGCAGGCCCTGCAGTCCTCACCACAGCCGCTGATGGTCCCAGGTCTCACTGCAGCAGGAGTCCTTTTTATAGCTGGAGTGTGAGGCTTGGGCCCCGCCCCCTAGGCCAGCTGGAAAAGGCCTTGGAAGGGAGCAGGCCCTGCAGTCCTCACCACAGCCGCTGATGGTCCCAGGTCTCACTGCAGCAGGAGTCCTTTTTATAGCTGGAGTGTGAGGCTTGGGCCCCGCCCCCTAGGCCAGCTGGAAAAGGCCTTGGAAGGGAGCAGGCCCTGCAGTCCTCACCACAGCCGCTGATGGTCCTACAAACACTATCAAAATGTGTAACGTGAGTTACCGCAATTATGGTAACTCACGTTACAGTGCTCAAATTTTGTATTCTAATTGCTCTCTTTTCGGAAAATTACTTTTCGGGAAATTACACCTGTGTGGCACAGGATGAAATTCAAAGTGCCCACTGGAAACAAAACCAAGTAAGCTTGTTTACTTGTTCAATGTGGTATAGTGGGAAGCACCACCCATTGGTTCTTGCTTCTAACAACCTAGATCATTCAAAGGAGACAGTGGTATGTTACATAGATTTCATTTTGCAGCAGATTTCTAAAGAAGTTGACATAATTAATGTATGGTCTGATGGACCGAGCTCACAATTTAAGAACAAATATGTTGTGGCTGCAATTGCTGCTCTTGAAGAAAAGCACCACAAGAAAATAAGGTGGAACTACTTTCCTACCTCGCATGGCAAATGCCCAGTTGATGGCATAGGAGGGACCATTAAGCGTCAAGTTTGGAATGCAGTGAGAGCAAGAAAGCAAATGGTTTTCAATGCCACTCAGTTTGTCACCACAGCAGCCAAAGTCTCTACGGTGAAAGTAGTGGAGATCACACCAGGCCAAATCATTAAAAGAAATGCTATGCTGAATACAATGAATATTTTCAGAAGTGCACAGCCAGTGAAGGCCATATCAAAGATGCACCATATTAAGATTCTGGAACACAAACCTATTTGCTCCATACTTTCTAAAAATAGTGGTGCAGTAACTAAGCAGACCTATGAAGTGGGAGTTCTACCTTCATTTAGTTCTAACCTTCCTACTGTTGCAAGTTCAACAGTTCCTGCTGATACTAAGCTTGGATCTTGAGTAGAAATGAGTTATGAGGGAAATGTTTTTCCAGGAACTGTGAAAGACATTAAAATTGTTGAAGAGCAGCAGGAGTACAAAGTTAGTGCTATGAAAAGAACTGGAAATTTCTGGACATGGCCCATGCCTGCTGATTAAATATTTTACATCCGATCTAAAGTCATTGGCGTAATTTCCCCACCTACTATGGTTAATTCAAGAGGCTATTATAGATTCTAAACTGTCTCTAAAATTCATGTTTAAATAAATATTTGTCAAAATTTCCTAAGTGACAAGAAAATAATTATTTACCTTCATAAAATTCCAATGCATGAAATTATTATTTGAAAAGTAACGTGAGTTACCATATTATGTAACGTGAGTTACCATGAGAAAAGTTATTCAATTAATAACCATTGAAATTTGAAATGCCTGACCACTATGCTATGAAAGGCAAGGTTTCTGTAATACTATTACCTAAAAAGTTTTTTTCTAAATTCCTCGTAAGAGGAGGAAAAAGAAAAAAACGTGGGTACATAAAATTAAGCTGTCCAATTCATGTAACGTGAGTTACCACACAAAAATAATTTTTATTTTTAATATTTTGAAATTAATATGAAAAAGATAATAAGCTTTTATAATAACCAGGTATGTATTATATGCACAATTATTTTATTCAAGATTGCTTCTCATTTACTATGTTTAGATATTACTTAATTGTTGTAATCATAAGTCAAATGTAACATGAGTTACCATGGAATGACCCTCCAACATTTCTCCGATGAAAATAGGGGTATCCTAAGGATGCGGGTTGCGCTGTGGGTTAAACCACAGAACCTACGACTTGCCGATCAGAAGGTCAGTGGTTCGAATCCCCGTGACGGGGTGAGCTCCCGTTGCTCGGTCCCAGCTCATGCCCACCTAGCAGTTCGAAAGCACATCAAAGTGCAAGTAGATAAATAGGTACCGCTCCTGCGGGAAGGTAAATGGCGTTTCCATGCACTGCTCTGGTTCACCAGAAGCGGCTTTGTCATGCTGGCCACATGACCCGGAAGCTGTACACCGGCTCTCTCAGCTAGTAACATGAGATGAGCACCGCAACCCCAGAGTCAGACACGATTGGACCTAATTGTCAGGGGTCCCTTTAACTTTAAGGAAAAGTAGGACAGTCCAGGATCAAATCAGAACCCAAGGTGGCTTCTGTAAATCTGGAACTCTCCCTGGAAAATAGGGACACTTGTAGGGCCTGGGAAGGTGGACATGGTGGGGGGGGGGCATGGGACCAAAGTTGATGTAGATCCAAAACAACATAAGAAGAGCCTGTTGGATTGGGCAAAGGCCCACCTAGGCCAGCATCCTGTTCTCACAGTAGCCAACCAGATGCCTGTGGGAAACCAGCAAGCAGGATTGGAGCACAAGAGCCCTCTGCCCTCCTGTGGCTTCAGGAATTCAGATGCATTACTGCCTCTGACCATGGAGGCAGAGTGCAGCCATCATGGCTAGTATCCCTGTCCTCCACGAATTTGTCCAATACTCTTTCAAAGTCATCACTGCCTCCTGCGGGAGTGAATTCCACAGTGTAGCTATGCTTTGTCTAGTCTTTGCTTTCACTTGTCCTGAACTCAGGACCGGTGCTAGGGTTTCTTGCGCCCTAGGCGAGACCACCTTCTGGCACCCCCCGCCGCCCGCCCAACGCCAAAGCCTGCTTTAGCGGGAGGTGGGGGTGGCGGAAAGGCAAGCAGCAGTTTCTCCGCTACAGCGGAGAAGCTGCTGCTATCCCCCCCGAACCCCCCAAGCCTGGCCAGCGCCCCCTCCATTTTGGCGCCCTAGGCAATTGCCTAGTTCGCCTTAATGGACGCGCCGGCCCTGCCTGAACTGAGCTTCCTTGGGTGTCCACTACTTCTAGTGTCATGAGAGAGGGAGGACAACTTTTTTTTCTCTGCCCCCCATGTCTAATTTTGTGAAGCAAGGACTCAGGTAGTTCATGGCTCAGCTTCTTCGCTAACCACTGTGGGACAGCATCTCTCTTTGAGGACGCATTTCTCCACACCCACCCCTGGATGTCAGTGCCTTTTCTCTCCCTCTCCGTTCCCGATCCAGGTGAATCTGGGTCAGGGCTTGTGACTCAGAACAGAGAACATAGAATGGGAAACAAAAACATTGCAATAAAAAACCCGGGCCTCGCCCAGAGTTGCAGTGTGTGGCCGTGGGGGTTGGACGACTCTCTGGCAGAAGGTGCCTACCCCCGTGGCAAACTCAGAGAAAGAGAGGGGTGCCTGGGGGGTAGAGGAATGAGGCTGAGCGCTTCATTTCATTTTGTTTTCCATTGTCTTGTCCAGGGTGTTTGTATTTGCGGGGAAAGAGGGATGTCTGGAGGAGGAGGTGAGGGGAAGACGGTGTCATGCGAAAGGTCCCTGGGGGCGAGTTACTCACTCACTGCAGGAAAAGGAGGCAAGGCCAGCACTTTGGGGGAGTCCGGCAGAATGGACGGACTCCTGCACCTTCCTGCCAGCCAGCTAGGAAGGCGACTTTTCAGAAGTCAAGAGATCAAAATAAACATCTCGGTTGCCTCGCTGGCTGAAACCCAAGCAAGGAGGCCATGCTCCAGCTGTTTGCCTTGCCAGCATCAGCTCGCCTGATGCCTCCGGGAAGGAATCTCACAAGTGTGGCACGCAAAGGCGGCCTCTCCTCTCTTTGTTTATCCCCTCAACACATATCAGCTAGGGAGGTATGTTTCCGAGAGGCAGGGTTGTAGGGGGAGAGGCATCAAATAGAAAGGGGAGAAGAGAGGAGCTAGGAAGGTGAGCCGCATTGAAACGTAGTCCTGCTCGCCACAGACGAGTCACGTTTATTCCAACGGGGGTGTTTTAAGTGCGACTAAGTTTGGATCTGACCCAGCTTAAAAGCTTTTAGAGCTAGCTGTTACTGGCTTCAGAAAATGAGAGAGAGAGATTTATGTGTGTGATGCATTCAAGAGCTAAAAATATATGATGTTAAGTCTGCTTTATGCATAGGTACCCTCCCTCATTACAGCTCATTGGGTCTCAATGAGTAAAAAAAAAGTGTGGATGTAGGAACAGGCAGGGGGAGGAATCCCTTCACAAAGCGACACTCTCACACACCGCCCTGAGTTTCATCCTGTGTGTGGCTTTTCCTCAGAACTAGTGAGTTGTTTTCCTCTGCACATTTCCTCCCCTCGTGCTTTTATGATATAACAAGCATCGGGGGATCTGTACACTTTGTGGTTGTTGTTTGAGGACTATGCTGTGGGAAAGTGAGTTTTAAAAAAATTAATGCATATTATTTTCAAATAACAACTGCCACCTGTACTTCTGGAGACCCCGGAGCTGTATCAGGGCAAAGGCCTATCTGTTCTCACAATGGCCAACCGGGTACATTGAAGCGAAGCCCCCAAGCATTGCACAAAAGCCATAGATTTCTCCTACCCATGTTCCCCGCTGAGTGGTCACTCGGAAAGGCACCTTGCTAAAATGGAACACGCGAGAGAGAGATATCAATAGATATCGGGGGAAATATAAAAATAATTGTATGGGGGGGACAGGACAAATTGGAGGAAGTTCCCCTGAACAGCCCTGTGAGGATGAAGCATGCTCAGTGACCAAGGAATGCTGACTGACTATTGCAGGGAGGGAAGGAAATGGAACACTCTTTGGGGAGTAATGGAATGGTGTTTTGCGGAGGTGGGCATGGCTGGCTGACAGGAACACTCCAGGCTGCATTGTTTTGTCACGTTGTTTCCTTCTGAAAGGAAAGGTGTGTCGCTCTCAGCTGCAGAATTTGAGGGATTTCTCTATCTCTGCCAAGGTTTGGGAGGTTGTGTTTTTGTTGTTGTTGTTGTCGTTGTCGTTGCAGCTGGTGCGACAGTCAAGAGTTCCTAACACATCATACCCTCCAACACCTTGAAGGCAAAAACTGGGGCACCATCTTCCCTTTCTTTTCTTGTGAGAGAGCGGTGGCCATTTTGGGTGCCATGATCTTACTCAATTTCACACCGCAACCCCCCCCCCCAAAAAAAAACCGCTTTCCCAGGCATTTTCAAGGGGGCGGGGAATCGCGACACAAAATCGCATGCCCCAAATGGCTGCCGTTCTCTCGTGAGAAAAAGCAGGATGTCCCGTTTTTTCCAGGGCACTTGTAGGTAATGACATGTAGGTTATAGAATGAAGGCCAAACAATTTGGGATGCCAGCATTTGGGGGGGGGGACTTGGGGAAGGGGTGTAACTCAATGGTAGAGCATCTGTTTTTCATGTAGGAAGTTCCAGGGTCCATCTCCAGAATCTTGGCCTAGAGGAGAGACCTGTGCTTGAAACCCTGTAGAGCTGCTAGCCGTACATGCAGACAGTAATGGGTTAGGTGCACCAATTGTCTGACCCAATATAAGGCAGCTTCCTATATTCCTCAATCGGGGGAGTCATATTTCAGATGCATCTGGACTCATAATTTGGCTCCCAATGATGTTTTCACAGATAAGGGTCCAGTCACCAGCTACTGGCCAGGCAATTATCAACCAAGTTGGTCCTTGCTGAATCCCTGAGCACTTCCAGACCTAATTGTTTTGCTATTTGGCAGGGATCAAGCCAGCTGGAGGAAGGGGGTTCCTATGGACAGACTGTGACTTTGCACTGTGAGTATTCCTAACTGTGCGGTGGAGTGCGCAAGGTCCTGTAAACATCAGACTCTTCCAACTTTGACGCTCAGATGAGCACTTCATTCCACTTGTTGTCTAGTGTTGGGGTTTCGCCCCCCTCCCACCTTTTGGGGTGTTGCTGCTACGGAGCACACCAGGCTTCCTCAGTCACGTTGACTCATTGGATTTCGTCTGGAGCAAAAACGTGACCAGTTCCAAACATAGGAAGCTGCCTTGTGATGAATCAGGCCATTGGCTCATCTAGCTCCAATTGGCAGCTGCTCTCGGGGGTTTCAGACAGGAGTTTCCCCAAGCCCCACCTTGGGAGGTGGTGGACTCACCTTCTTTGGAGGTTTTCAAGCAGGGGTTGGGTGGCCACCTGTCATGGATGCTTTAGTTGAGATGCCCATATTGCAGGGGGTTGGACTAGATGACCCTCAGGGTCCCTTCAAACTCTTTGATTCTAAATGCCCCACCCACCCTATCAAGCTCCTTATAGGTGCATTGCTGGTGAATTAGGGGTGGCTGCAGTCTTGATGCTGCCCATCCACAGCAGCTGGTCAACAGACTCAGCAAGCACACAGTTCACCTGGTGTCCTCCTCACTATGTTTCGTATTTTTTATTCACATTAAAGTAACTATTTGTGTGTTTTTGTGTGTTGTACATAAATTATACCTATAGATCCGTATGATAGCTAAATTGGTAGAGCATAAGACTTCATCTCAGGGTCACGGGTTCATATATAAAAACATAATAAAACATTAAATATAAAAAAGAAACTTCCCCATACAGGGCTGCCTTCAGGTGTCCTCTAAATTTGTATACAGTAGTTACTTATCTCCTTGGTTTGGGGGGGGGGGGTGTCACACCACACCCTCCAACATTTGTCTGCTGAAAAGTGGGATATCCTAAGGAAAAACGGGACATTTTGGGATCAAATCAGAAACCAGGACTGTCCCTGGAAAATAGGGACACTTGGAGGGTCTGCCGCATTTAAGGCCTGGTCTTGAGGCTCCTTATTCCTGGTCTGTGTGTAGGTCAGGCCCTGAGCCATGCAAAGTCCTAAGTAGCCTATGCATCTCAGGCTGGTTCTCTAATGCTCTTCCTTCAGCTTCTGTTTGGGCCCCATCTTCCCCCAGGGGAGATGTTAGCATTGCCTCCATGTAGTGGGGGGAGAGATGGCCTTGGAAGAACGGGCTGTACCGTCTGAGTCTTTCTACTGTGACTCTCGGCAGAGATCATCCGTCAGGCGAGAGAGGCCTGGTGGTGAGGAGGAGTGGAGGGGCCTTCGTTGTGAGTCAATCTTTGGCTCAGTTTCTCCTGCTCATTCCTCCCTTGTTTGTTGTTTCTCTAACAACGCAGACAAATTCCGTGTGCTCCAAAATTGCGTCGCAACAAAAATTAAGGAAGAATTCAAAAAGAGGATTCCCGAGTTCTTTGGTAATTGGAAAACGGACAGGGTGGGGCAGATGAGGAACAAGAGCTCACCGGAAAGCAATCTGGATTGGGGGCATGTGTTGCTGTTGCAACCTTTTTTAAAATAAAATAAAATAAAATAAACTTTTTTTCTGACAAGAAACTCTTGCCTTCTGCAGATGCAAGCCACAGGCAGAAATTCAACAGGTGTAGTGTTGCCCACCTGCCTTGTTCTGGTGAAAGCGTTCCCTGTTGACTTTCTGCTGACAGAAGACATGCAATTGGCCTGCCGCTGGGGCTGGAGCAGAAAGGTTACAGCAGGAACAGCCGGCCCTCTGACCCGAAACGAGATTTATGGTTGCAACACAGCTTTGCGAAAACAAAGCGACACGAACCGTCAGTTAATAAATTTTATTTGCAGATCAGAGAATGTTCTCCAGCCATCCGAGGAATCAGAATTTGGCACGGATGTGCTCCAGTACAGCTGCACCAGCAGCAGCGGACCTAATTATCTCTCTATATAAAAGTTGATTGCTAACATCCAGTCCCACGCTCCCGACATTCCGTCACACTTCGGTGTGACCCATAAACAGCACCCAGAATGGGCCTCTGCGCAGATTGCAGCAGGTTTGAGTCTTATTGACAAGGGGCACCAACATGAGGGGGAAAGGTTTCGCCACAACACCCTAGTGATATCCCTGAATGCACTGAATTATTTTCTACCATATAAGGACTACCATCCATTCCTTTGGGGAAAATCAGGTTCCTGTTGTGTGTTGCCCTGTGGACCATATAGTAGCTCAAGCAGATGGAGAGGGGGGTTCAATTCAGATTGGAAACATAGCATGGGGAGAAAGAAACATAGCATGGAAGATTGTGCCAAGACCACAATCCGAATCGGAGGCTCCACAGCTGCATTTGCCCTTAAAAAAAAAACCCCATGGGTGATCTGACAATCATGCCTGAATTGGCTCTTGGTCACCCTAAAGTGTGACGGAATGTTGGGAGACGGAACGGAATGTTAGCAACTAACCCTTGCCTGGAGAGATGACCAGGCCCATTGCCGCCACAGCTGTACCGAAGTCTTGGTTCCTTGGATAACAAGAGAACGTTGTCCAATCAGTGTATGCTCACACTGAAAATTTAGCCTATGAAACAGCCCACAGACCAGCAGTGACAAAGAATAATCCTTACACACACCTGATTAGCTGGTGACTCTGAAGCCTTTTAAAAAAAATATCTTTGCTTGTGTGAACGTGCCTCATGCTGGCCCATTGGCTTAGAGAGCATCTGGATCCAGGTTTTTTTAAATGAAACATTATGGCTGAGTTTCTGGCCTTGTCGCACAGTTCATCCCCAGGTCAAGCTGCCCAGGGAGGCTACTAAATCTCCTTCCTGGGGCCCCTGCTGTCAAGGCAAGATTGAAAAGTCCTTGTCAGAGGGATGCTTTAGGCACAGAATATCCTGACTCTGAACTTAACCCATCGATACTTCCACTATTCATGTCAAAGCCCTCTTGGAATCGTAGGGTTGTGTTCAACTAAGTTCTGCTCAGGCGAGATGCATTGAAATTAATGAACCTAAGTCGTTTCCACTCACGTCAGTGGGTCTGATCTGAGTAGGACTAGCATTAGATACAACACATAAAAGTTGGAGGGGCCTTGAAGGTCATTCATTTTATTTATTAAGGGCCTATCAGCAGGAGCCCTCGGCAAGAGCTTTCCAACAAGAACATATGAAGAAGCTGTTGGATCAGGTCAATGGTCCATCTCCTCCAGCATCCTTTTCTCACAGCAGCTAACCAGATGCCTATAGGAAACCTACAAGCAGGATTTGAACACAGGAACACTCTCCCCTCCTGCAGTTTCAATCAACTGGCAGTGCTGTCAAGTATCCCGTTTTCCCCGGGATTCTCCCTTATTTCAAGCAGTTTCCCGCTGCTCTCCCTTATTTTTTATTTCCCTTAAATTTCCCGTTTTTCATGGAAGCAGCTCCTCCCCTGCTGGCCAGGGACTGGGTAGGAAGACCTCACCTACTTGGAGAGAAAAGCCTCAGCCCTCAAAGCAAGTGGGAGCCGTTTCGCGTGCTTACAGGGGGGTGTATTCCTCCCCCTGCATCAGCCCCTATCCGTTGCCGCCGAGCCCCTCAGCTGGCCAATAGGGTTAGCTGGCGGGCGGAGCCTGGCTGCCTTTGAGCAGCTGCTGCTTCCTGTCCTGTTTTGATGGGATCAGACAAGAAGACGATGGGGCTCCATCGCGCAGAGCACATGGCTGCCCTCCTCTTTGCTGGCTGCCCTCCTCTTTGCTCCGCTCCGAGCCCGAGGCCGCTTGGAGTTTACATTGCTGCTCCGCCCAATTTTGCTTCTGGCTCCGCCCACCACTGACATGTGACTGTCCCCGGGATAGGTGAGACTGCTGATCCCTTATTTTCAAATCTGAAACTTGACAGCTATGTCAACTGGTATTCAAATTATTGCTGCCTCCAACTGAGAAGTCAGGCTAGGGCTTTAGAAAACCAGGATTCTAGTCTCCACTTAAGCAATTAAGCTCACTGGGAGACCTTGGGCTGGTCACTCCTTCTCAACCTAACCTACCTCACTGGGTTGTTGAGAGGGTAGAAGGAGGAGGAGGAGCACTATGTATGCCACTTTGAGCTCTTGGGAGGAAAGGCGGGCTATAAATGCAATAAAAATAAATGTGTCATATATAAATTTATATGTATGCTTTGCCACAGTATGCAGTTTTAAATGCATTACTCGGCTGGCGAACTGCATTGCGAAATTCAAGGGAGCGCAAATTTTGCAGGACGGCTGCGTTTTGCTTTGCGTACTGTTTCAGAAAGTGTGGATTTGGGAAGTTCACTTTTAAATGCAAACAGAAGCAAATCCCCATCCCTCCTTCCCTGGAGATGCCACTGGGGGCTGCTCTCCCATAGTTTCCATTAGAAATTATTCCGAGAATCAGCATTCAGTGCTTGGTAATAAAGAACGAAGGCGAAAAAGAATGCTCTAATGGCTCAGTTGAACACCATCCATATTTCAAAAGCTCTTCAAGTAACGACTTTCCCATCTTGCGTTGGCCTCTCTATCTTGCGTCCTTTCCCAAATTTCTCTCCAGATTCATTTAATATCATAACCAGCCAGTGGCTGCTATCCTAAGCACACTTACCAAGGAGTAAACTTCGTGGAATTTGTAATTCAGTGGGACTTCCTTCGAAGGTTTGCGCTTCTCTCCAGTTGCCTCCAGCTGCATCCATTTCCGTTTGCAGGAGGATCCTCCAACAGCCTCTGCGGGTGGAATGGGAAAGAAGGGGCTTTGTGCTAGTTCCTTGGGACCACAAACCCACCATCTGCTTCAGGCAATTGGTATAGCCCTTCAGAGCAGTGTAGGTGGTGGTGAGGGAAGTGGTGGAAGTGGGAAATTCAATCTGGGTCTCATCCAAAGGCAAACTCACCTCATTTGCACATGAACTGAATCGCCGCCAACTTTTGAAAGTCATGCTTCCCCTAATTGTGCAGTGCAGCTCTCTGGCCAAGCAATATACGCAAACATGCATATACGAGTGTGAAGTGTGCAGAAATAGGTACACATAGCTGAGAGCAACATTAAAGAGCATCCTATATGGGGGAAGGGACGCAGGTGGCGCTGTGGGTTAAACCACAGAGCCTAGGGCTCGCTGATCAGAAGGTTGGCGGTTCGAATCCCCGCAATGGGGTCAGCTCCTGTTGCTCGGTCCCAGCTCCTGCCCACCTAGCAATTCGAAAGCACGTCAAATTGCAAGTAGAAAAATAGGTACCGCTCCGGCGGGAAGGTAAATGGCTTTTCCGTGCGCTGCTGTGGTTCGCTTAGTCATGCTGGCCACACGACCCAGAAGCTGTAAGCCAGCTCCCTCGGCCAATAAAGTGAGATGAGCGCTGCAACCCCAGAGTCAGACAGGACTGGACCTAATGGTCAGGGGTCCCTTTACCTTATATGGGGGAAATGCTTTGCAAAAAAAAAAATGCATACGTTACAGGGAAAGGGCATACAAAAAAGTGTAGGGGAAATTCACACCAAAATGCTGATGAATGAGGGTTTTAAAAAATAAAAATAAAAAATGGAAACTGATGTGGAAATGTGGCTAACTGAAGATTGAAAAAAATGAGAAATGGGGGGAACCAAGACTGGCATATTCATCCTTCCCTGGTAGTGATGGGGGAGCTGTATAAGGAGGACACAATAAGGCAGGCCCAATTGGATGAAGCCAAAGGCCCACCTGGTCAAGCATCTTGTTCTCACAGTGGCCCACCAAATTCTTGTGGGGAACCTGCAAGCAGGATCCGAGCACAAGAGCTCTCTCCCCTCTTGTGCTTTCCGGCAACTGGCATTCAGAAGCATTGCTGCCTCCGACCGTGGAGGCAGAGCATCGCCATTATGGCTAGTAGCCATTGATACCCCTCTTCTCCATGAAATTGTCCAATCCTCTTTTAAAGCCATCCAAGTTGGCGGCCTCCTGTGGGAGGGAGTTCCACAGTTTAACTCTGCACTGCGTGAAGAAGGACTGTCCTAAATCTTTCAACATTCAGCTTCTGAACGTCAAAGAGCTTTGGTGTTATGAGAGAGGGAGGGAAACATAGAATTGTAGAGGTGGAAGGGACCGTGAGGGTCATTTAGACCAACCCCCCACAATGCAGGAATCTTTTGCCCAACATGGGGCTCGAACCCACGAACCTGAGATTAAGAGTCTCATGCTCTACAGACTAAGCTGCCAAATCTCTGTCCATTCTCTCCATGCCATACATTATTTTATTTTATAAACTTCTATTTTGTTACTTCTTCCTCACCTTTTCCCGAAATTAAAAGTCCCAAGCAACTTCTAGCTCAATATCCGGGAATCAGCAGGTGAGGCTTTTCACGGCATTGTGACAGACATGATCTACGTATCTAGCTGTTGCTAAAGCTAGCGTGACAGAATTGGAGACATTTTACTGCTGCGAGGAGGGCAAGGGCAGGGTGTGTGCGTCTGTGTTCCGGAATCTTCTGTTTCACGAACCTATTGGCAGCTGCAAAGACAGTCGGCACCAGACACTGGAAGCTAAATACGACCCCAGATTGGAGAGAATGTCTGGGGTGAAGTATGGGACATCGCAGAAAGGGAAGCCCTGACATTTATTAGATATACAAGGGTTATAGAATTTACTGGGTTTGCAGAAAATTGGTCCAAGTTTGTTGGTTGCTAGAATAGTTCTTATGGTCTGATTTTCAACATGTGGTAAATCTTAGGTGGAGGTGGGAATTTGGCAGTTCTCATTAGAGATGCATGTGCCCCCCTGCTTCAGATCCATTTTTGTCCTGAAATTCTGGAACTGGGGGAGGAAATGATCCAAATTATCTGTTGCTGTTGACTCACCCTTCACCCTAGAATCCCAGGACAGGTTACAATATTAAACCGCAATATTAAAAAAAACTGTTTAAAACAACTTACAACCTCAAAAATAAGGTGCATCTCAGAAATATACACTTCAAGTGTCAAAAGCAAAGGTAAAAAGGTGTGTTTTCAGCATCCCCCGGAAGTTGTATAATGAAGGTGCCAGATTCACCTCTGTGGGGGGAAAGTTCCACAACGTAGGGGCTGCCACAGAGAAGGCCCTGCCCAGGGCTGCCACCCCCTGAGTATCTGTAGGAAAAGAAATGTCTGATTTTGGCACCCAAAAGGGTCTGCAGGGAAGGAGCTGGTCTTTCTGCTACGTATGTGTATATGCTTAATTTTAATTCAACTGTATTGGTTCCCCCCCCCCCTTTATTTCTTTATGGTCTCCCCCAACTCTGCAATTCTACGACTCTATGACTGAATTATATGTTGCGGATTAAGTAAGTAAAACGAATTCTATTTTAAAGGGGAGGCAAATGGAACCACATTTCTCCTCCTTTCCCAGGACAATGTCCATCTTCCTTCCTTCACCCCTTTAGACAAAATCCACTGGCACCTCCTCGCTTCAGCCAACATCCATAAAGTGTTGTTTGCAGGGTACACCCAGGTTTCAGCACTGAAAGATTCCCCAAAGTGTGAGCGGGTTGCATGTGAGAACTGTTGACTTGCATGCAAACTGTACACTTAAGGGCAAGCATTAAATCTGCATTTCTAGTAGCATGGTTTGATAACATAAGGAGAAGCTTCCAGTGTGTGTGTGTGTGTGTGTGTGTGTGTGTGTGTATGGATTGGTTTTCATAGGTGTATAATAAAAGGTTCCAGCATTTGACAGTTATGGACAATGTCATGAATCCCAGTTACACAAGATTCTGTTTGGAAACTTGGCTGCCTTTTGATATAATACTTTGACTAAAGCAAAGCAATGCTGACATTCCAGGCCTGGAAGGTTTGGTATATTATGCCAACTATATAATAATATTTTTATGAAATTGGCATAATATGTCTGCTTTTGTCTCTCCCTGGCTATGACATTCTTGGCATCTGGCTCTGATGAGTTATGCTCCCTAAATTGGACTTCTTACTGTATAAGTCAGATTCTGCCCCTTTTCCTGTGTGCTCAGTTCCTTCAAATTGAGCAACAATTTCTTCAGAGGCATCAAAATAACTCCAGTTTGGAATGTTTCGGCCTATCATCTTGATTCAAAATGGCATCCGACGTCATCCAAACATAGTCCAAAACATGAACCTTGCTCTCGGGAACTGACACACCAAAGTGGGCAACGATATCCTCAGAGGCATCCAAATCAATGCACTTTGGAACATTCCGGTCGGCCATCTTGATTCAAAAAGGTGTCCGATGGCAATGAAACAGAGATGAAAACTGGGTCCTCCATCTTGGGGACAGTAACACCTAAATGGGCGATCTCAGGAGAAATCAGAACACATAGAGAACAGATGGATAATCCAATTGGCACAATGTATAATAGGGGTACAAACAATAAATTATTATTATTATTATTATTATTTAAATTTAAAAGAAGAAAAAGATGGGTTAAATCCCACGTCCAGCATAGCAATCCCAAGCTTATTGGTCTCCCTCATCCTCCCAACTTCCCAGTGGCTTCTATTAACTTTTTTTTAAAAAGATTTTAAAGATATATTTTTTTGGGTAGGACATTTACATCTTGTCTTGTTTCGGCCCCAGAGGCCCTTTGCCCTTTATCAGGGAGATTGATGAAAGCACCCGATAACCCTCAACAAACTTGACTAATGCATCTCTTTTCTTTTTTTCAAGAGCCATCCGAGCTAGTAACGTCACCACATCTTGTCAGAGTTAATTCCACCCGTTAATTACGCATCGCATGAAAAAAAATTTCCTCTTGTCCATCCTAAACAATCTTTTGCCAAAGAATTTTCGCTGGCCGGCGGCACCATGTTCTGGTCTTACTAGAGAGGGAGGGAGGGTTTTTTTGTTTGTTTTTTAAAAGCCCTCTCTCTTCACTCTCTCCACACTGTTCCTAATTCAGTAAACATTGTTCATGTTCATTATCTCATTAGTCATCTCTCTTTCCCCCTCCCCCGTCCCTCTTTTTTGCTGAGCTAAAAAAGTTGCAGCTTCCTTGCTCATCCAGAAGATGGTCAGTGTTGGGATAAAGGCTGGGGCAGATTTTGCCACTCAGCAAAATGGGTGGGAGGGCACCCCCCAAATGCAGTGGGGCTGGCTTACCAAAATGTGAAGTAATAATGCACAGGGCCATCGAGAGGGGAATCGGTCTAAAATTACCTAACTGCACCAATAAAGGTACTGCCATCTCCTTGATCACGTTGCTGTAGCTGCTCCAACGTAATGATATCATTTTGGACCTGGGGAGACCAGAACTGCACAGACTGTTCTCAGTGTGGCCACATGATAGGTTTACGTAACAACAGCCTGATGAGGTCTGCTGTGCGATTTGTTTCAAGTCCCTTTCGCTGAGAATTGCCCTTTTTCCACAGATCACAGCACGCTGAGCTGAATTTTCCACTGTGACATTCACAGACACACACCCCAAGATTGCAGCCAGTTTGGATTAACACCTGTGAAGCTGAGATGTTCTTTTTTTTAAATATTTTTACGCTTTTGTCCCAACGGGAATCCCTCCTCACTTGTTTACAACCGAACCTCTTCTGCTATTCTGCTGGTGGTTTGTCCAATTTGGAGAGATCTCTGAGGGAGCTTTTCTTCGCAGTCTGCTTTGGGGATTTCAGGATCCTGAATACTTACTGGCGCGTCGTTCTTAAAATCTGGCTGCTTTTTTGCTCATCCTGGAGTACAAATTATTATTATTATTATTATTATTATTATTATTATTATTATTATTATTATTATTATTTGTACCCCGCCCATCTGGCTGGATTTCCCCAGCCACTCTGGGCGGCTTCCAACAAAAATCAGATACAAAAATATCACACATTAAAAACTTCCCTGAAAAGGGCTGCCTTCATGTATTTTCTGAATGTCAGGTAGTTGTTTATCTCCTTGACCTGTGATGGGAGGGCGTTCCACAGGGCGGGCGCCACTACCGAGAAGGCCCTCTGCCTAGTTCCCTGTAGCTTAGCTTCTCGCAGTGAGGGAACCGCCAAAATAGTTTGTGACCAAGTTAAATAGCACCAGGCCCTTTAGAAATCCCAGGCTGATACTACAATCTACTTCTCTGTATTTAAAGTTTTTAAGTTGTAGTGGTCAGAGTCTCATAACCAGCACTGGGTAGATCTGGGTTCAAATCCCGACTTGGCTGAGCTAGCCTCTCTGTCACACTAACCTACCTCACAGGGTTGTGGTGAGGATAAAAAGAAAGTGAGGGAGGAAAATCACGTATGCTGCCTTTGGTTGCTTGAAGGAAAGGCAAGATATCAATGCCAAGAGACTGCGATCTACTCACAGAGTTAAAAACTGGTTGTGATCTACCCCCTTTTTGGGGGTTCAGGTCAAAGTTGTTGAGCTGTTTTTAAGGAAGGAAAGCCCTGTTTTGGGGGGTTCACGTACAAGTTGTTGAGCTTCTTTAGGGAGGAGGAAAGCGACATTGAGCTTGTGTTAGGATGGAAAGCCCTGTTTTTGGTGGGTCGGGTCATTTTAGGGGTGGAGGGCAAAGATGTTGAGTTTTTTTAGGGGAGCCAAAGTTTTTTAGATTCTTTGGGGGGGAGCCACTGATCTACCTGTGATCTACCACAGACATCCAGTGATCTACCTGTTGGAAATGTCTGTCCTAGACTTTCCAGGGCACTTTATCATCACTTTCCTTATCACAAAAGAGTCTGAATTGGGTTTTGTGGGTTGGGTTGTTCCACAAGAGCGCCAAATCAACTTTAACTGAATGAAACTGAATGCTGGAAGATTTCAGAAAAATAAGAGAAAGTACTTGTTCACACAGCCCAAACTCACAGGAGGCAGTGAAGGCTACCAACTTGGATGGCTTTAAAAGACAAATTCGGGGAGAAATTTGGGACAAATTCGGGGAGAAGTTTGTCAATGGCTACTAACCACAATGGCTATGATCTGCCTCCACAATCAGAGGCAGAGATGCTGAAAAACGCAGGAGGCAAGAGGGCTCTTGTGCTCAAATCTTGCTTGCAGGCTTCCCACAGCCATCTGGTGGGCCACTGTGAGATGCCGGACTAGATGCACCACTGGCCTCATCCAGAAGGCTCTTCTTACGTTCTGAATTGAGCAACTTGAATTTGCTGGCCTGTGTTCAAATCCCACCTGTAAATCATAGAATTGTAGAACTGGAAGGGGCCACAAGAGTCATCTAGTCCAACCCCCTATAGTAGGAGGAGTCTTTTGTCCAATGTGGGGCTTGAACCTATGACCCTCAGATTAATAGTCTCATGCTTTACTGACTGAGCTATCCCTCCTCTGGAAGCACCAGAGATGATATGCCTCATTTTTCTGTGATCATTTTTTTAAAAAAATAATAATAAATCTTGGTTTTTGACACCCACAAAGGAAATGATGGTTGTTTTCCTCCTGTGCCCCCAGATGACCCCCCCAAAGGATTGCAATAGGAGTGGGGGCTTGCAAAGACACTCTGTTTTGTGTGTGTGTTCTGAAAAATAATACAAACAAAGACACAGGTGCTGAGCCATTCAGTCTAATGTGATGAAGCTGAAGTCATTGCAAACTTTGCCCACCCCCCTTTCAGATCCTGGGAGATTTCTACTTCTTCCCCCCAACTCCCCACTTTATTTACACGCTCCTTTCCAGCACAGAATTCTTTGTTTTCATTTAAAAAGCCATAAATTCAAGAGAGTGCTGACTGGAAGGAGGAGGCTGGAGTGCCTGGGTGGAGGACTGACGCCAATCACATCGGGGAATAAACAAGGCAAGCTCCCACAGTCCTCTTCGCCCTCCCGGCCTCACTCCCGTTTACACTTTGCCCATTCAAAGGATTAATCAATCCACTTAACATCACCTCATGGAGACCAGCTGCATCTTCTAAGCAAACCAGCCTGGACAGGAAGCCTTGTAGGATGTGGAACGGAATTATTTAATGAACTCACTTGCTGTTATTCATCACCAAACAATCCCCTCGTACACACTGCAAAATTCGGAGAACTGTGACTTCCCTCCCCACGTTTCTCTCTAAGAGGAATTTTGGCTTCTTGCTACCCCTCCCCAAATTCACCACTTCCACCTCCTCCCTCAAAGTCCTTTCCCCTACATCTAACAACAGTATCTAATTATCCACCAGAGGCAAGTCATGGTCCCTCTTTCGTCTCCATTTTGGACTTGGGGAGAATACCTTATTCAAATGTTGTTATTGTGAGTTGGAATCATAGAGCTGGAATCGTAGAGTTGGAAGGGACTTTGCTCAGTGCCGGGTCAGCAATGCAGGATGCAGCTTATTGGTTTTATGTTATATTATCTACTTCTTGCTTTTGTGTTATGCTATCTGCTTCAAATACTTTTGCGTACTAATAAAAGCAAGATAGGCACGGTGTTTTCGTGTGTGTGATGGTACTCACTGCTATGGAGTACCAACACCTCTTTTTTGCTGCCGATGGCCACCATTTTGTGCTGGCATCCACATCACTTCTGTCCTGGGTAGCTCAGCTGGTCAGAGCATGGTGCTGATAACACCAAGGTTGCAGGTTCAAGCCCCATATGGGACAGTTGCATATCCTTGCATTGCAGGGGATTGGACTAGATGATCCTCTACAATTCTATGATCAAAATATGAGTACCAATTTGTTGGTATCCATCTGTCTTGGGAGACAATGGAGGAGTTCACCTTTTGGAGTGAAGCCCAACAGTTGGAAGGCTATAACTCCTGCTGCGGCTGTAGAGACCGATACGGGAGAGACATGTTTTGTTGCAGCTGGGGCAGAGGAAGGCCTCTGGTTGTGCTGCACCATGGCATTTCTTCTCTCTGTGCTCCTCCTGGCGGTCCTCTCACTTCTGGTCCCTGCTATGGATACGCAACTTGACTGTCTGTCTACAAGCACTTCGGTTGTCTGTTCGGGATTCCCACATGGCAGGGTTGGCGTTGCCAGCTTTCATGTCGCATTTGCAGACCTCTTTGTAATGCAGAGTTGATCTGCCAACTGGCTGGGGGCCCGAAGCCAGCTCCCCGGGGAGCACATCCTTGGGGGTCCTGCCACCTTCCATTCTGTGGTCATGGCCAAGCCAGCGTAGATGTTGCTGAGACAGGAGTGCAAACATGCTGGGACCAGCACCCCATTTTTTAAAAAACCAGAAAAACCAAAAGAAGACACTGGCAATATATATCGAAAAAATATAAAGTTGACCAAACTATCTCTGAAGTGTCTCTGTCTTGTTTGTGTGTATATAGATGCCCTTCCACATAGAGGGAGCATGAAAGTCACACTGGACTCCGAGTATATTTCAGAACTCTTAAGAGTCTTCTGGCACCTTAAAGTCCCACCTTGGGACTGGTAGGTTAGAAGGCAAGGAGACTGAGAGTAGGTGGCGCCATAGCCAATGAGAGGCAGAACCAACTAATTCTAGTTTTGTCCCCTTCCTCAGATATTCCATAAGACTTTAGCCAAACCTCTGCCATTATAGTTTTCCTGCAGTTTTCCTCTCAGTTTCCTCCATCCCTGCTTTGCTCTGACTTCTGCCATTGGTTTAAGTTGCCGATCAGAAGGTCGGCGGTTCGAATCCCTGCGACAGGGTGAGCTCCCGTTGCTCGGTCCCTGCTCCTGCCAACCTAGCAGTTCGAAAGCACGTCAAATGCAAGTAGATAAATAGGTACCGCTCCGGCGGGAAGGGAAACGGCATTTCCGTGTGCTGCTCTGGTTCGCCAGAAGCGGCTTAGTCATGCTGGCCACATGACCCGGAAGCTGTAGGCCGGCTCCCTCGGCCAATAAAGTGAGCTGAGCACCGCAACCCCAGAGTCATCCGCGACCGGACCTAATGGTCGGGGGTCCCTTTGCCTTTACCTTTACCCCCCCCCAAGTGTCTCTCCTTTCTCACTCCCATGCCCGGCCACTGCTGACTTCATGCAAATCTAGGATTGTGATGCAGCACTACAAATACTCCAGTGGGGGCTACATGGTGAGATTCTTATTTTTTTTAAAAAAAATATTCTTTATAGAGAGAAAAATAATAAAAAGCGCAAGCTAAAGGGGTGGTATTCAATTAGGCCCTACTCAAAAGTAGACTTGTTAAAATGGATGTGCCTAAGTTAGTCATATCTATTAACTTCAGTGGGTCTACTCTGAGTAATACTAGCATTGGAGACAACATAGCATACCCAGCTCTTTCAACCATTTCTCATAAAACTTGGTTTTCATCCTCTTGATTCCCCCCCCTTTTGGACAACCTCCAGTTTCTTCATTCATACATCTTCACGCGCATATGCCTATTTGCATCTTTGGATGTCATATTTGATGGCATTCAGCTGAATTTTACTCAGTGTAGACCCCTTGAACCTAAAGAACACAACGAAGTTAGGTCCATTAATTCAAATGGATCTACCCTGAAGTAAACCTTACTTTAATAGCAAACGTTGTTTTCACCATACTCGGTTTCAGGCAGGAGACATTTCTGGTTCTCCCTGGACCTGGGAACCTCCTGCAGTCAGGACAGATGCTCCACTACTGATCTACAGTTCTTCTCAAATCATTCCTCCAACATCTCCTTAAGAGGGACGGTGGGTGGGTGGGGAGTTCTCTCACTTTTCTGCTTTCTTTGGACAGCATGGTCTGTCTTGCAAAGCATCGCTCTAGGAGTCAAGGGGTGAGAGGGAGTAAGGGGGGAAGAGAGAGAGAGAGAGAGGGAGCGTCCCCGGCATGCAGTCCTCAGTGCGTCTGTCTCCTTCTCCGGCCATCTCCATCCCCTGTCCGTCCTGGGCCTCACATCTGGATCCCATCGCCTCCTGCACAGCTGCAGAGATTCACGGCCCACATCTGCTTCCAATCGCAACACAGAGCATGACTTCACCCATGGCGGTGCTGGAGGTGGCTCCTCAGGCTTGCTGAGTCACTGCCGAGTCCCACCTGAATCCCTGTCGCTGTGCAGCCCTCACACCAAGTGTGTCTAGATGTGGGTTCGAGACCAAGAGGCATTGGGGCCAGCTGTGTCCGCTCTGTTTCCTACTACCCAGGCTGCAGGCATCTGAAGCCCATTTAAAAGCACTTAAAGCAATGCCCCACAGGGAATCCTGGGAACTGCAGTTTGTTAAGGGTGCTGGGAATATCCCCCCCCCCCATTTTGCAATGTACATAATATCTCTTGTTGTTATTCTGTTTCGTTTTCTATATGACTACTACCGTATTTTCTGGCGTATAAGACGACTGGGCATATAAGACGACCCCCAACTTTTCCAGTTAAAATATATAGTTTGAGATATACTTGACTGCAGATTCTCCACCTGTTGTATCAGACGACCCCCGACTTTTGAGAAGATTTCCCTGGATTAAAAAGTAGTCTTATACGCCAGAATATACAGTATTTATCGTTTCTTCTTCCATCTTAATATGTGCACTTGTTAATTTGTACTTTTTTTTAAAAAAAGGTTCTGGTAATTGTAGCTCTGCAGGGAGTAAACTATAGTTTCCAGGATTTCAAGTCCAGCCAAAGGTGACTACGGGGTTGCGGCGCTCATCTCACTTTCAGGCTGAGGGAGCCGGTGTCTGTCCGCAGACAGCTTTCTGGGTCATGTGGCCAACATAACTAAACCACTTCTGGCGCGACAGAACACTGTGACGGAAACCAGAGCGCACGGAAACGCCGTTTACCTTCCTGCTGCTGAATGCTACTTATTTATCTACTTGCACTGGTGTGCTTTCAAACTGCTAGGTTGGCAGAAGCTGTGGGAACATGTGAGGCAAGTCAGCACCTTTTTAAACATGTTAAACTGTTTTTGAGAAACAATTTCCTAGCTCTGTTGATTTATTTCTGCCCTTTAGCTAAAAAGATTATGAGAGTCACTTATTGCTAACCCATGGCTAGGGGCCCACAAAGCCATAAAGTGAACCTTCCTCTAAGAAATGTCCTATTTTGTGGAAGCTGCTCAAAATGGCAAAATCAAAATCATGCTAAAACCTTGCTGTAAGGGGAACAGAGCCTTCCTGCGGTGATTGTGGATTCCCTCCCACAGATGGATGAAGGCCCATTTAGACCGAAATCCATACCCTCCAACATTTCTTCATTGAAAATACTGTAGGGACATCCTAAGGAAAAGCGGGATGCTCCAGGATCAAATTGGAAACCGGGATGACTTCTGTAAATCCGGGACTGTCCCTGGAAAACCCCGTTTACACAGTGATGTCCTGCAAGCAGGACCTGATCTCAACAGCAAGGTTGACTTTTAGGGCGCAGCCAGGGCTGAGGGTTGCTTTTCCTGGATCTAGGCCTTGTGTGACTTACACCCACCGGAGGGGTAAAGAGGAACCGGGAGCTTAGGAAGGAGCACAAGCAAAACCCTTGGCTCTTCTGAGCAATCAAGGTGCCCAGGAATTTACAGCAGCCTTAGCCAATCCAGAGGCCTCCAGCTGCCTGCCAATCAAAGGAACTGAGTCTCAGCCAATCCGAAGTGAAGGTCTTCAGCTGCCTGCTTATCCGAGGAGCTGAGTCTCGGCCAATCCGGAGGCCTGAAAGAGCCTGAGCGTTCAAAGAAGTTGATGTTCACGTCCAAGTTTCATCCTTTGCCAAGTTCTGAGGTCTGACCACAGATTGCTTTGCCGGCCTTCGCAATTCTGACGCCCCAAGTCCCTGGTTCTAGACCAGCCTTGTGTTTCCTGATGAATATATTTGGCCTGTACCGATGGTGGGGGCTGCCTGATTTAGTCAGGAACTCCTTTCTTGTAACTTGAAGCCACTGGTTCGAGTCTTACCCTCCAAAGGAGGAGAAAACAAGCTTGCTCCATCTTCCATGTAACGCTGGCAACTCTCTGTCTCGGGAGACAATGGAGGAGTGTGCCTTTGGGAGTGAGGTCAAGCCGTTGGGAGATTGCAGCAGCTGCTGTGGCCATAGAGACCGATGCAGAAGAGGCATGTTTTGTTGCAGCTGGGGCAGGTGAAGGTGTCCAGTTGTGCTGCTGCAGATGCACCATGGCATTTCTTCTCTCTGCGCTCCTCCCAACGGTCATTCCTCCTCCGGTCACTGCTATGGATGCACAACTTGACTGCCTTCTCTTGGCACTGCGATTGTCTGCAAGGGATTCCTACACAGCAGGGTTGGTGTTGCCAGCCTTCATGCTACGGATCATATTTCCTGTCAGTCTCCTCTTTTCCAAGCTACCCATCTCCCCCAACCATTCCATGTAAGGTCGCCCTCCTCTGCACATGTTCCAGCTTGGTTTGTGTGTTTGTGTGTGGTGGGTACTCAAGGGTACGCAGTACCGGCACCTTGTTTTGTTTTTGTTAAAAAGTGTAACACTTACTGTAACAACTTCATGGTGAGTACCAGCACCTATTTTTCTAGGGAAAAAAGCACTGCCAATATCCTTCTTAAATTGTGGCGCCCAGAACTGGACACAGTATTCCAGGTGTGATCTGACCAAGGCAGAACAGATTTGGAACTATGACTTCCTTTGATCTGGACACTAGACTTCTGTTGATGCAACCTAGAATTGTATTAGCTTTCTTTGCTGCTGCATCACACTTTAGAACAGAGATTTCCAACATGATGTCCTCTAGATGCTTTGAACTACAGTTTTCGTGGCCGTTTCCCCACGTCAAGAAGGCTGGAGAGTTGGTGAGAGTTGTTAAGAACGTAAGAAAGCCCCATTGTAGTTCTCACATCCTGTTCCCACAGTGGCCAACCAGATGAAGAAGAAGAAGAAGAAGACGACTTTGGATTTGATATCCCGCTTTTCACTACCCGAAGGAGTCTCAAAGCGGCTCACATTCTCCTTTCCCTTCCTCCCCCACAACAAACACTCTGTGAGGTGAGTGGGGCTGAGAGACTTCAAACAAGTGTGACTAGCCCAAGGTCACCCAGCAGCTGCATGTGGAGGAGCGGAGACGCGAACCCGGTTCCCCAGATTACGAGACTACCGCTCTTAACCACTACACCACACTGGCTCTCTTCTTTGCCTCTTCTTTGAAGTCCACAAGCAGGTACCCCACCTGCAATTCCAATCAACTGGTATTCAGAGTGAGGGAGAACATAGCCAGCATGGCAAGAAGCCCCTGATGGGCTTAACAAGCCCTATATATCCCCCCGTGTTTCTGTCTTTGTGTCTGCGGGTGTCACTTGGGCAAAAAGTCTTACAGCCGAAATCTCAAAGGGAGGAGACGAGATCCCCTTAGCAGACGAATCCAGAACGGCTCTCCGTTTTCCGTAAACAAGCTTGTTATCTCCCTTTCCGCATAACTGATGTGGGCTGCGCAAGCTAAAATCTGACACTAATGAATACAAACTGACCTGACTGTTTTTGGAAGGCGTATTGAATTCTGGAACCAAGAAGGCACGCAAACGAAGCTGGAACGAATTGGCGCTTTACTTCTTCAAGGACCTCAAAGGCAGCAAGACTCTTGCATGGGCTGCGCCATGGTAGTTTTATAGCTCTGAGAATTTGGGGCTGGAAAAAATAGTGATGCTCATTAATAATAATAATAATAATAATAATAATAATAATAATAATAATAACAACAACAACAACAACAATAATAGTTAAAAGTGGGTTTCTAGTCCATATGAGTGGACATGTGAAATCTCTCCATCCAGAGTGGAGGTCAGTTTTGCCTTATGACTGCAGTTCTGCGCTGAGGGGAAATGTTTCAAATGCAGGATTTCCGTCTACACAAACTGGCAAGTTTTCCGGGATCCCTGGCCGAAAGGTCCTTCGCATCTCTGATAATGGAGTTTCCCACCCCCTGCATGCAAGTGGAGAGCATGCAGTGGCACTAAAGTCCTTCTTGCTGGCTTCCAAGAGAAATCTGTCTAGCCGCTGTGGAAGTTAGATATCTAAACCAGATAAGAACAGAAGACTCTCCTATGAGGAAAATTTGCAGCGTTCGGGAATTTGGGGCTTAGAGGGGGAAAAGCAAGTAAGAAGCAACAAGGTAGAAGTTTATAAAATTCTGCACGGCATGAAGAAAGTGGGTAGAGAAAGATTTTTTTCTCCCTCTCATATAATGCCAGAAGTTGTGGACGTCCGGAGGAGCTGAATGCTGGGAGATTTAGGACAGATCAAAGGAAGTGCTTCTTTACGCAGTGCCTGACTAAACTTTGGAATTTGTTCCCACTAGAGGGAGTGATGGTCACCAGACTAGACTGCATTTTAAAGGGATTAGACAGATTCACTCCTTCGTGGATCACTGCCTTGTCGTGGCGAAGGGGCTTGAATTACTCAGGGAAGCTGATGATACTACCTTGATGGCAGAAAGTGAGGAGGAATTAAAGAACCTTTTAATAAGGGTGAAAGAGGAGAGCGCAAAATATGGTCTGAAGCTCAACATCAAAAAAACTAAGATCATGGCCACTGGTCCCATCACATCCTGGCAAATAGAAGGGGAAGAAATGGAGGCAGTGAGAGATTTCACTTTCTTGGGTTCCATGATCACTGCAGATGGTGACAGCAGTCACGAAATTAGAAGACGCCTGCTTCTTGGGAGAAATGCAATGACAAACCTAGATAGCATCTTAAAAAGCAAAGATATCACCTTGCCAACAAAGGTCCGTATAGTTAAAGCTATGGTTTTCCCAGTAGTAATGTACGGAAGTCAGAGCTGGACCATAAAGAAGGCTGATCGCCGAAGAATTGATGCTTTTGAATTATGGTGCTGGAGGAGACTCTTGAGAGTCCCATGGACTGCAAGAAGATCAAACCTATCCATTCTTAAAGAAATCAGCCCTGAGTGCTCACTAGAAGGACAGATCCTGAAGTTGAGGCTCCAGTACTTTGGCCACCTCATGAGAAGAGAAGACTCCCTAGAAAAGACCCTGATGTTGGGAAAGATGGAGGGCACAAGGAGAAGGGGACGACAGAGGACGAGATGGTTGGACAGTGTTCTCGAAGCCACTAACATGAGTTTGGCCAAACTGCGAGAGGCAGTGAAGGATAGGCATGCTCTGGTCCATGGGGTCACGAAGGTTCGGACACGACTGAACGACTGAACAACAAACAACAACAAGACAGATTCATGTAGGAGGGGGCGATTGATGGCTACCAACATGAGTCTGACCAAAGTGCAGGAGGCAGTGGAAGACAGGAGTGCCTGGCGCGCTCTGGTCCATGGGGTCACGAAGAGTCGGACACGACTAAGCGACTAAACAACAACAACAAATTGATGCCTACCAACCGTGATGGCTCTGCTCAGCCTCCTCAACTGGAGGCAGTGATGCTTCGGAAGAGCAGTTGCTGGAAGCTGCCAGAAGAGTGATATTGTGCTCAGGTCCGGTTTGCAATCTTCCCATAGGCCTCTGGTTGGCCACAGGGAGAAGAGGATGCTGGGACTAGATAGGCCTTTGGTCTGACCTAGCAAGGCTGTTCTTAGATCTTCTATGATGATGATTGTAGTTGAGTGATATATAAATAAATAAAACAAAACTAGGTGTCGTGCTTTCTAACCACACCTACTTGCGAATACCACACTTTGCCAAGTCCTTCTCCTCTTATTCCTGACCGGTACCCAATCTGTTTACACCTCACCCACCCCCCTCACAGCTCACCCAAACCTCCCCACCCTCTCCCTTCAGTTTGTCCTACAGCCTCCCATCGCAGCTCGCTTCCAGCTTCACCCCCCCCCCTTTTGAAGGGAGGGGGAGGCAAATCATTCCCTGAAGTGCCTTCTCCCCCCCTCCACTGAACCTGACTGGAGTTGCATTTAACAGAGGAGGAAGGTGCTTCAGAGCAAGGTTCACCTACTGGTGGCTGTGCAAACTGCAGCATGACAACAGCCTTGCTTTTGTACACATATAGGAAGATATGAAATAAATTTCTCCCTCATCCCTACATATAACCATCAAGATTGACATCCCCCCCTATCATTTTATTTTGCCTGCAAGGCTGTGCCAGGCCAGTCACAGCTTCAACACGTCTGGGATTTAAGTCTTCAACTCTGGTCAGGAACTGGCTAAGAATTTCCGCCACAGTTATGATTTCATATGAATCAGAGCAGAATCATATCCTTCGAGTGGGTTTCATTCAGGACTGCCACTCATTCAAATACTGTCACTCATTGTCGGTAAACCAGGCTAGGAAGCAGCTTCCTGCTGCCATCTTCTGATCAAGCTCAGTATTGCACCCAGTAAGTATTCCATCACTGAACACAAGATCGTAAGAGCCTGCTGGATCAGGCAAGGAACTGTGTAATACAGCATCCTGGTCTCACAGTGACGAACCAGGTGAACAAAGGAAATCCAACAACTGGCATAATTTATATGTATGTATAGTAACACTGATTCTAGTCTTTGGGCAATCAAAATTATGGATATGATGAAGCTGGTAGCCATTGATGGCCTAAGGGAAGCCCTCCGGAGGAGGAGCAAATCTCAGAGAGACTTTCAATCTGTGTTCTGCATGTGTTTTTGAGACTGCCAAAGTGAACAGTTAAGTGTGTAATTCACTTAAATAGAAATTGTGACTTTTGATTTTTTTTTTAAGCTGGTTTCTAACCCTCATGTGCTCAAAGCACATCAGCTACACTAGCCAAAATTGTATAAGTCAGAGCTTGGGGGGGGGGGTTAGTTGTGGGAGGAGGACTGAGTAAGATATCAAATACTTGGCAGAAACAGTGCTTAAAAAACAAGCAAATGTGCACAGGCCTGCAGAATTTGGGGAAAAAAATAATAGGTTGATATGACAACAGCTCAAGTACATGATGCCTCGGTTTTTATTTTATTTTTAAAACACACACACAAAGTATACACAATCCCGGCCTTCAGCCAGGGGTGCTCTCTACGGAGTCCAGCACTGCAGGAGAATACAAATCTCCATCTCACCTTTGCGGGAAGCAATCTTTCGAGGTCAACTTCTTAGAGCAAATCCGCACCATGAGCTTAAAAGCACACTCAACACACATTTAAAGCACATGATGTCCCCCTGTCAAAGAATCTCAGGACCTGTAGTTTGTTAAGGGTCCTGGGAATTGCAGCTCCATGAAGGAGAAACAGCCAACTCAGTCCTCCTGCCTTCTTCAAGCTCATTCCAGCTGTGGCCACCCTCTGACAACTTGTAAGAAATGAAACCCACCACAAGCACCCTGTTACCATGTGGCATTTTCACCTCTGATGGTGTCTCACTGAGTCCATGGTCCCGAATAAGAGCTGGTCTGCATGTTCCCCAAGCTAGGATATTGCACCTCTCCAACTATCTTGCAACCATTGGGATGCCAAGCAGGAAAGTGGACTCAGGTGCTGCCTGTAAAGTCCTTTGTCACAAAGGTCTGTGCAGTAGGGTCAGGGATAGCTCAGTCGTTAAGAGCCCAAGACTCTTAATCTCAGGGTCATGGGTTCGAGCCCCACGTTGGACAAAAGATTCCTAGATTGCCGGGGGTTGGACTAGATGACATGCGTGGTCCCTTCCAACCCCACAGTTCTGTGACACCCGGTGCCTCACCTCAGATCGATCTTTGGAAGCAAAACCAGCTCACAGCTGGAGTGATCTTGCCAGCCCTGGGGAGATGCGGGCAAATGAAGGTTCTGAAAAGCCAAGAGGGCTCCCTCCGCCACCTTGACTGAGTGTGGCAGCCGTGAATGGGAAACTAAAGCTCCCAGGATGCTTTTGGGGGGGGGGAAGTCACATGCTTTGAATGCGCACTGAACATGCCTCAAATGTGCAGAGCGGACCTGCTCTTCAAACCAGGATTTCCACTCGCTTTCCACATGTGTAGCTTAGACCATATATCCCTCGTAACAGCAGTAACGTTACAGTGGCGGCATGTGGGAAGTTGAGTGGGCCTCCGCAATGGCACATAGGCACCTCTAGCCATTCCCCCTCCCTCTCCTCCTTCTCAGGTTTGAGGTACGCACACCTCCATGGTTGGCTATTTATGAGTGCAATTTCTGGAATGTTGTGGGTGGTATCAATATAAAGCAAGGGCTGGGAGCTTCTTTTAGCTCAAGGGCCACATTGCCTCGGGGGGCACCGGCCAGGGGTCAGTGAGGCCAGAGGTGAAAGTGAGCAGAGCAAATGCTCTGATTCATACAACAGGCTACAGGCAATGGGTCAATGGACACACCACAGCGCCCCCTGCAGGCCATTCCCTGCTGCCAGTGGAAGGGAGGGCAAATTTATCTCTAAATTCTCAAGTGATGGATTCTGTCCCAAAAGGACAGATGGCAGTGAGTTACTTACAAAGGAGGAAGGTGGGATCGGTTCTACAGTGTGGCCTGAACCTGCCCAATTTCCCCTGCACCCCCAGCCACTGAGAATCAACCCTAACTTTCTCAATCCCATCCTAAGGAAGCCCTGTTGGATCAGAACAAAAGCCCATCAAGTCCGGAAATTTTCTCTGCAATGAAGCCAACCAGCTGCCTCTGGGTGGCCCCCATGGGTGGGATGTGAAGCAAAGGCCACCCCCGATGGCTCCTCCCACCCACCAGGAAACCGGTCCTACACTGTGCCTGAACCCAGAAGCTTCATAAAGCTACGAAGACTAATTGCCACTAATGGACCTACACTTTGTGAACTCGTCTGGCTGCCGCTTAATAACAAAAATGAGTGCTTTTTTGTTTCTTGGTCAGGCAGGGGGAACCACGGGGCCTGTGGGGCAGGCAGATGCCCCTGGACTCTCTATAAATTGCACCCCGTCTTCCCAGGCCACAACCCACCTGGCCCTGCCTCTCCTCTGCCTAGAGTGTTTTCATGGTCCTCAACCTCCACTGTAATGCCCGTTTCCTCGATGGAGGACACAGAAGGATGGATCACTTTGGAATGTTCAAAGTGCCCTGCATTCCGAGAATCCTTACAAACAACCCTCTAAGGTGGGCTGCTGTAGCTTAAAGAGTAGCTTAATCCAGGCTGTAGATTGGTTATGCTTCTTTTGCTGCCGGGAAAGAGGTATTTCCCCCCCCCCCTTCTCCCATCTTTTATTGCTTATTATTTTAACTTTTTAACATACTGTCTTGTTTGTAAGCCACCCAAGGAATTTGTCGTTGAGTAGCTGCATATTAATTTATTGTGTAAAGATGATTTGTGGGTTAAGCAACACTCTCCTCTCAAAAGATCTGAACAACTTTGCTGCCCATCTTAATCCAAGATTCCACTTCCTATACAGACCACCTAGATCAGCCAACTTAGGGCTCTCCAGCTGTTTTGGACTACAACTCCCATCAGCCCCTGCCAGCATTGGGAGGATGGGAGTTGTCAGAGCAGCCGGAGAGCATCAAGGTGGGGGGGGGGGCCTGGAATGATCTAGCTACTTACCATTAAGCTAACAAACATGGTAGGAATCAAATAATTTTATCCTGTTGCCCTGTGCCAGGCAGATGGTTCGAAGATATACTGCCTCTGCAACTGGAGTTTCTATCTAGCTACTGCGTCGCTAAACCGCAGCTAGGGGCACGTTTCGCTAAAAGGAGGCCCATTTGTGCTGATGGGGAAGCAGCCTACGACAAACTTCTTTGCTCCTCTGTTCTGCACTAGCCATCACACCACTTCTAAAACTAACCGCCAATATAAGCCTGAAATCTCGCTTCCATTCCCCCTTACTATCCTATTCTCAGCCTACTTCTATTTTCCAAAAAGCCACCAGACTAATCCTAGACCCTCATTCTATTCCCGCTTCCTGCCTGCATTGCGCAGGTCCTCCCGATTCCAAGCACCTTAGGGACTAGCACCCTTTCTACGAGTGCTGAGATGGACCTGTGTGACCAGGAAAGGCTAAATCATAAAGGGACAGGGCAAGAGGCACCAGTCACAGAAGTGATACCCGGCCAGAGAGGCTGCTGGGCCCCTGCTCAGCGGCCTCCCAAGAATTCCCCATGCTGTAGCTCTCAGCGGAGTGGATTCTCTGGTGTGTGGTAAGGGAGGAGTGAGTGCTGAAGCTCCTCCCACACTCGTTGCAGATGTAAGGGGTGTATATCGAGTGCGTTCTCATGTGTCTCGTGAGCTTTGAGCTGGAAATGAACCTTTTCCCGCACTCGGTGCATCCGTACGGCCTCTCCCCTGTGTGGACTCTCTGGTGCGTGTTCCGGGTCGACAAGTGGCTGAAGCTTTTCCCACAGACGTTGCACAGGTAGGGCTTCTCGCCCGTGTGGATCCTCTGGTGTTTGCTGAGGTTCGAGCTGTAGCTGAAGCTCTTCCCGCACTCGGGGCAGCTGTACGGCTTCTCGCCCGTGTGGACCCTCAAGTGTTTGGTGAGGTCCGAGTTCTGCTGGAAGCACTTGCCGCAGTCCGGGCAGCCGTAGCCATAGGGCATCTCTTCCATGTGGATCCTCTGGTGGGTGACCAGGCCTCGGTGCTGGCTGAAGCAGGCCCCGCACTCCGAGCACACGTAGGGCATCTCACCGGTGTGGGTCCTCTGGTGGATGAGAAGGTTTGAGCGCTGAGCAAAGCACTTCCCGCACTCGGGGCACTGGTGCGGCTTCTCGCCCGAGTGGATTCTCTGGTGTTTGAGAAGGTTCGAGCTCTGGCGGAAGCACTTCCCGCACTGGGGGCAAGGGTACGGCTTCTCCCCTGTGTGGATTCTCCGGTGGATGGTGAGGCTGGAGCGCTGAGTGAAGTGTTTTCCGCAATCCGGGCACTGGTGGGGACTCTCTGCCGCGTGGACTCGCTGGTGTTTAATGAGGGCCGGGTTTTGGTGGAAACCTTTCCTGCCTTCAGGACTCTGGAAGTGCCTTTCCCCCGGCCGGGCTCTGCTAGGAGTCTTCAGGCCGTTTTCTGTGCTCCGGTTTCCTCTCCTCTCCACATAGTCACTGCTGGAGCCACCTTTGTCTAAAAGAAAAGGGGGGGAAAGAAGAGACCTCACGTTTCCCGAGAAAACTGGCTAGTTTGTTTATGTACACGACAACATCAGCTAGAACTTCATATGCACAGAGGTGGAAAGACGAAGGATTACCAACCAAGGAGGAAAGGCTTATGAAACTGACGGACTATGCTGGAATGGTGAAATTAACTGCCAAATGAAGAGGGCATAATGACGAAGTATTTAAGGAGGATTGGAGACCACTGATAGATCACCTATCAAAATATCACCAATATATGAAGTCGTGGTCAGGGTTTGAAATATAAAAGCTTTAACGATAGCAGGGTTTAGATAATAAAAATATCTGTGTTATAAAACAGCTAATAAAAAGGAATAATAAAAAACAAACACCGGGAAAGCGGGGGGGGGGAGTAAAGAAGAAACTTTGTATGTTTTTTTAAAAAAATGTATATGATGATAAATGCTTTGAAATATTGTTCGAGACTTTATAAAAATGATATATACTTGTGTCTCCCAAGATGCTGAAGAGAAAGAAACCCTTTTCACATGAGCCGATGAGTTTTTCAGAGGGCAGAATGAATAGGCCCAGCAATCATGTTCCAACCCCAAACCCCGACTAGACTGCTTTACTGTGGTTTTCAAAGAAGTACAGCTCTGCCTGAGCTGTATCATTGGACTGCAAAGGAAGGCTCGTCTCATATACCAGAGATGAGGAACCTATAGCCCTCCAGTTGTTCTATTGCTCCCATAATCCTGACTGTCGACCATGCTTGCTAGGGCTGATGGGAGTTGTAGTTCAGCAATGGAATGGAGCCTTGGCCTTCCTGGGCCCAGCCAAAATCCGCGGCTGTTTGTTGTCAGTCCTTTCATGGAAAGAAAGGTCCCGGGTGGGCGAGCATCCAGATGGCATCACCACTCTCAGAGCTACTGCCAACCACTCACAGTCCAAGACAGAAGTAGCCAGGCCAAGGCCCTAAGAAACACGTAATAAACTCTGACGCCTCAAAGGCAGCAAATCCTTACCCAGTGCTCTGGCTTCCTCTTGCTTCACCTCTCTGCACAGCCGCTTCAGTCCGGGACCCATGGGAGATGGCTTTGCCTCGGGACGATTCACAGCTGGGGCTTCCAGTGCCTGCAACGGTACAGTAGTTAATTTAAACGTACGAACGGGGGAAGAAATTAGTTTGGCTTGCTTCTCAGTGCAAACCTACATCATTTGCACTTCCTAACTTAATACACAAACCAGAACACAGATATCGTAAGAACATGGTGATTCAAGCCAATGGCCCATTTAGTCCAGCATCCTGTTCCTGCAAGGGTTAATCGGGTGCCGATGGGAAGCCTACAAGCAGGACCAGAGAGCCACAACACTCTCCCTACCTCCAGCAAGTGGCACATTGCCCCTGACAGTGGAGGGAGAACACAGCCGTTGTGGCAAAGTAGCCAATGATAGCCCTCCCCTCAAGGAATTTTTCTAATCCTTTTTGAAAAGCCATCCAAGTTGCTGGTCATCACTGCTTCCTGTGCGAGCAATTTCCATATTTCAGCTATGCATTGAGAAACGTGAAATCCCTGATATTTGCCGATACTCACGTGGTTTTAAATTACATTTGTCTGCATGCAAATAAGTGGTGCAGGTAGGAAACCACACACACATTATAGAATGCTCAAGGAATTTGGCTTCTGAGAGCCATCTCTGTGCAGCACTTTTGTAAAATATTGAGCTCTGAGGCGACCACGGAAGCTCCTGCCGCAAGCTACTTGGGAGCAAGATTAAGAGAAGTTACCTGTTTTTCCTTCCTTTCGGCCTCTCGCCGCCTCAGCAGGAATGCCTCAGCCAGTGGCACCGCTTGGGCGCAGGTCTCCGGGTCGTGCTCCCTCACCCAGCTCTGGATTTCCTGGGGCAGGAGGGTAAGGAACTGCTCGAGAACCAGGAGGTCCAAGATCTGCTCCTTGGTGTGCTTCTCCGGCTTCAGCCAACTGCGGCACAGCTCACGGAGCTGGCCGCACACCTCCCGGGGACCCTTGGCCTCATGGTAGCGGAACTGCCGGAAGCGCTGGCGCTGCGTCTCCATGCGGATGGCGTCCACCTTCAAAATGGCCGCCTTAACTTTGCCGTACTCTCCTCGGTCCTGCAGGCTGAGGTTGCTGTAGGCCTCTTTGGCCTCCCGGCTCAGGACAGGCAGCAGGCGGGCCAGCCACTCCCGTCGAGGCAAGTGGCAGGTCCCGGCTAGCCGCTCGAAGGAGGCGAAGAAGGCCTTGTTGTCTCCCCATGGCGCAGCCTCCTCTGTCATTGGTGGGTTGCCCCATCCCAAGTGAGAAGACTGCATGGCCCGGAGGAACTCTTGCCACTGGGATTCCCAGCATTCGGGCAAACCCTCATCGGGCTCCTGTTTCACTTGCAGCGGGGCGGCCCAGTCAAGGAACTCTCTGATGGTCCCAACCTGAAGGACACGAGGAGATTTCCCTGCTTTTTCTGCTCCCTCGGCTGGCTTGGGGCCTGCTGGGTCACGTTCCTCCATTTTGACACTTGAAGGCGCTGGTGTGGCCTGGCATCTACCAGCCGGTGCAGACCCTTTCTTGGTTGCCATTTCCTCTCAGAGAAAAGAGTGGAGCTCTGGACTTTTAGACACCCTCTCCCTGAGAACTTGTCGGAATCTTCCGGATTCCTCTTTGCTGCTCTCACAGCCCTGCTCTGCGGTATGTTCAAAAGAAGAGGTCGTTTTCCATAGAAGTGGGGATTTTGTGTTTTTAAACAAGCGGTACGTCACACAACATACTTATGCAGTGGAGATTCTCTCTGAGGGGGGGAAACAAGCACAGACTGTGAGAAACATAACATACTACCCTATTAATGGCCAAATTAAATTCAATGGGATTTACTCCCTGTAAGCAGGCACAGGATTGGAACCTAAACTGATGTTGGCTGTTATTGTTTTATTGCTGGTTTTAACCGTATTTTGTTAATGTTATTTATTTATTTATTCATTCATTCATTCATTCATTACCTGCCCTTTACCCTAAGGTCTCGTGGCAGGTTACAGTATCAAAACACAATTAAAAAACAACAACAACAACAACAACTTAACATCATAAAAATAAATTGTAAATGAAGTTAGCGATTTGGGGTGATGACAGTTTGGCTACAGGGTTGAATTTTGGTTCGTAAGATACTGGGGGCATGAGAATTTCCTTCTTGTAAAACACCATGTACACTGATGGTGCTTTATAATAATAAAAAATAAATAGTTACAGTACTAAAAGCAAAACGAAACACACACACACAAACAAACAAACTTCCAAGTGTTTTAACTGTATTTACATCTGAAATTGTGTGACTGTTTTTATTGCTGATATTTTTGTTGAGGTTTTTCATAGGAAAGTGATTCATCAGTGGAATTAAGTCAATGCATTTACCAATAAGGGCCCTGTGCCTTTAGCAGCTGCATAACAAGCAGCTTCCCTAATCACTGCATCATCTTGCTAGAAAATGCTTCACCCATCATATTTCTTCATGACACACTACAGTTAAAACACAGGAGCCCCGCGGAGGAATTGGGGGGTGAGACGGCAGCCCTAAAAGCGGAAAGAACCCCACAACATCATTTACTATTTTTCATTACTGTTATTTATTTTAAATAATTCTATCCCACTCTTCATCACACATGATGATCCCAGAGCAGTTTGCAATTGCCAGTAAAACATTTAAGCCAATAATAAGATGCAAGTAGCTGCAACACACTCTAATGGATTGAGGTTGAATCCTGACAATACAGAAGTACTGTTTTGGGGCGACAGGGATTGGGCGGGTGTGGAGGATTCCCTGGTCCTGAATAGGGTAACTGTGCCCTTGAAGGACCAGGTGCGCAGCCTGGGAGTCATTTTGGACTCACATCTGTCCATGGAAGAGCAGGTCAATTTTGTGTCCAGGGCAGCTGTCTACCAGCTCCATCTGGTATGCAGGCTGAGACCGTACCTGCCGACGGACTGTCTCACCAGAATGGTGCATGCTGTGGTTATCTCCTGCTTGGACTACTGCAATGTGCTCTACGTGGGGCTACCTTTGAAGGTGACTCGGAAACTGCAGTTAATCCAGAATGCGGCAGCTAGACTGGTGACTGGGAGTGGCCACCAACACCATATAACACCCGTCCTGAGAGATCTGCATTGGGTCCCAGTACATTTCTGGGCACAATTCAAAGTGTTGGTGCTGACTTTAAAGCCCTAATCGGCCTTGGCCCAGTATACCTGAAGGAGCGTCTCACCCCAAATGAGGTCCAGCACTGAGGGCCTTCTGGCGGTTCCCTCACTGCAAGAAGTGAAGTTACAGGGAACCAGGCAGAGGGCCTTCTTGGTAGTGGTGCCTGCCCTGTGGAATGCCCTCCCATTAGATGTCAAGGAAATAAACAACTATCTTACTTTTAGAAGACATCTGAAGGCAGCCCTGTTTAGGGAAGTTTTTAATGACTGTTTTAATGTATTTTTAATATTTTGTTGGAAGCCGTCCAGAGTGGCTGGGGAAACCCAGCCAGATGGGCGGGATATAAATAATAAATTATAAAATTATATTTATTATTATTATTAGGGGGAGCAACAACGAATTGCTGCCATGTAGCAGCAAACACAGGGGATGTTAATAAATGGCCTGGGCAAACATAGACATTTTTGGCTGGCATCAAAAACCCACAAAGATTTGGCGCTGCTCAAATATCTGCATTGAGAACGCCATTTCCCGTGTCACCACATATTTAGTTTTAGCATTGGGGGGTGGCATCCCCAGCATTTCTTAGCAAGCGGGTAAGTTTGTCAGGGAGAAGGCACTTTTGGGGATGGGTGGCCTGTGGCAACCCCAGATGCCGGTGGACTACAGATCCCATCATTCTTGGCCACTGGCCATACTGACAGGAGTCTTGAGTCCAACAACAGGTTCACCCTCTCCGATCTGGGTCCCACGCTGCTGCTTCCGAGCTTTGCAGGTTAATATGCAAGTGCCTTGGACCTGGGCTTGTGTGCATGCCCACTTGTCTGATCTGCAGGTTACAAAGGGAGGTGAAAAGCAAACAAGCAACGTATACACACAGAGAGAGAAAGGGCCCGTTTATTCAGCAGTGCCGGCTTTGCCCTGCTGCACCCCTTTCGATCCGCAGCAAACCGGCAGGTGATCCGCGCCGATCTCCACGCCGGCTAAGCAGCAGCTCCTGCGGGCTTAATTCCTGCAGGTCAGCGCCGCCATTTAAAGGCAACCGCCTACAGGGAAGGTGATGTGAAGATCTGACAGTTCTGGACCCATTGGTCGCTTTCTTGTCTGGAAATCAGCCCTTTTGCAAACCACTTGCTCCCAGGCTGAACTTGATGGTTGCAAAGAAATGATATTTCAAATTGCATCCTCCCTCCAAGTCCAGTTTTTTTCTGCTCTCTGAAAAGCAGCAACAAATCTACCCCCCCCCCTTTGCAATTATTTACTCACCTTTCCTCCAAATGCACCGACCTCCCCCAACAATACTACTCCTGGGAAATCCCAAAGCCAATTTTTTTCTTTTTCTTTCTCCCCAGGGTAGCTAGAACAGAACAGGAAGGTGCGTCCAGTATTTAAATCCCCCCAAAAAAACTCTCTCCAAGAGTCCTGGGCCTCTCTAGGCAATGGGCAGTCTCTAGGTTTAACCCTTGGAGCGCCTCGCCCGAGAGACAAGAGACAGAGGAGGAGGAGAAAAACCAAGGAGGGGCAACTTCTTTTTCCAGGTTTGCGGCAAGTAAAACAAAACAACGCAACGCAACGCAACTTTATCCTTCCTGCACAAAAGCAGGCACAGAGGCTACAATCCCAGGGTTGCAACAATATAATATTATATAATATTAACAATAACAGTAACAAAAATATGCATTTTTTTTAAAAAAAAAATCAGAACTTTCCAAAGATAAATAAAACAAGTTGAAAAGCATTTGGATTAGGGTATTTGCCCCGGCTCCTCGCTTTGTTAGGCGTGGGGTGAAAGCGGTTAAATGGACTGAGCTGAGATTCCTAGAAGGACCGCGGTTTATTTACCAACGCCCCCTTCCTTTTCCTGCCGCTGCCTCTCTATGGCTGGATAATAATAAATAAAAATAAAAATAAAAAGGAGAAGCAGCCTTTTGCATGGTCTAAACTTGGGTGGATCTCTGGGATCTCCTGCAAGGGAGAAACTGCAGCAGAGACAGACGCTGGAAAGAGGTGAGTGGTTGCAGGGGGATGAAAGAAAGGGGAGAGCAAAGATCTGGTGGTGGAGGAGGAGTTTGGATTTGATATCCCGCTTTATCACTACCCGAAGGAGTCTCAAAGCGGCTAACCATCTCCTTTCCCTTCCTCCCCCACAACAAACACTCTGGGAGGTGAGTGGGGCTGAGAGACTTCAGAGAAGTGTGACTAGCCCAAGGTCACCCAGCAGCTGCATGTGGAGGAGAGGAGACGCGAACCCGGTTCACCAGATTACGAGTCCACCGCTCTTAACCACTACACCACACTGGCTCTCTCTGGTGCTTTGGAGGGCAGAAGGCAAACGTCCCCAAACGCGCTCTGGGTTAGGGGGTGGTTTGGGTGGGTGTAATCTGTGGCCCTTCAGATGTTGGGCTCCCAGCTCCTATCAGCCCCCAGTCAGCACAGGCAATGTAGCTAGGGAGGGTGGGGGGATGGAGCCCAACATCATCTAGAGAGCCACAGCTTCCCCCATGCCTACCCCTAACTTGAAGGTTGTCTGTCCAGCTGCCCCCCCCCCCGGCCTGCTCCTCTGCCTAGCCCTGGGAAGGGCTGTGGCTGGGTGGTAAGGGCATCTGCTTGGCATGCAGAAAGTCATAGGTTCAGTCCCCAAGGGCAACTCCAGACTGACCATTTCACTTGTACATAAAAGGGCGGTTGTTGCATTTAACTCATTAAAGGTAAAGGTAAAGGGACCCCTGACCATCAGGTCCAGTCGTGTCCGACTCTGGGGCTGCGGCACTCATCTCGCTTTATAGGCCAAGGGAGCCGGCGTTTGTCCGCAGACAGCTTCCGGGTCATGTGGCCAGCATGACAAAGCCGCTTCTGGCGAACCAGAGCAGCGCACGGAAACGCCGTTTACCTTCCCGCCAGAGCGGTCCCTATTTATCTACTTGCACTTTGATGTGCTTTCGAACTGCTAGGTGGGCAGGAGCTGGGACCAAGCAACGGGAGCTCACCCCGTGGCAGGGATTCGAACCACCGACCTTCTGATCAGCAAGCCCTAGACTCTGTGGTTTAACCCACAGCGCCATTTAACTCGTATTGCACATCAAAAACGCAGAAAGACTATTGTGCATTATGGGGTTTACTTTATGTTTCCCGTGGTTGTCGAGAGGCTTTAAAGGGAGCCCAAAAACAGTGAGAATAAAAAACTCAGGAGAATAAAGATTGGGAAAAGACTTGCTTTAGCTTTGTGGGTTGTTGTTTTTTTTAAAAGAATAAAGCGGTGTATAAATTTTATGAAATAAACTATACGTTTCTCATATATTTCCCATAGTACGTTAAACAATGCCAAGACAGTGGACGTTTCCTATTTCTGAAGTGACCCCTTTGCTTGTTGAAGAAAGGGAGGCAATAGTGCAGGAGAATGGGAAAATTTCTGGAAGAAACCACATGGTTTGGAGAAGACTTAGTGAGAAACTGGCAAAGAAGAAAATCAACATTTCTGCATACAATCTGTACCTAGCTGTCCTTAGGGGTCACTATGAGGTCTACCAGACCTTGGGAAATTGTACAGAACCTGTTGCTTCTGACTGGGGAAACCATGAGCATTCATCAAGTTTATCCTCTGATGAGTCCAGAGACCACAATATGGATGGAAGCACTGAGGAAAGAGAGGAGAAAGAGGAAGAGCACTTTTTGAGCAATCAAAAAATTGTTGATGAAACTCTGGACAGAAAGAAATTCACAGTCACGTTTTCTACAGAGGAATGGGCTGAGATTTCACCAGAAGATGTGACATACAGGAGCAGGAGGGAGAACTCCATTCGAACCTACAATATAGGTATGGACTCATCACAGGCTAAATATTCATGTGTGGTCTCATTTGGAATTGCTGTGTAAGGTAAGCTATAGGGGAGGTAAGGTCTCTGTGTCAGACAGCACAACAATATTTGAAAGCGACAGGAGAATGCTCGTTTTGCAAATCACAGTTCATCAGATACATTAAAGCAGTGCCTCCTGCAGAAGGCCCAGTAGTAATGCAATGTTCTTACAAAGAGCATCAACCAAACCTGAAAAGAAAACTGCCTGGAGTTGCAGGAGAGAGAGACCTTTTTTAAAAAGGCAAATGAAAATATGTCAGCAACTGCTCTTCGTCACCAGTGTTCAGATGCCAATATGACATTCGGTGATCCTGAACCTAATCATCTGCCTGCAAGTAATGTCTTGCAGGTAGAAAAGTGCAAAGCTCTGGAGGGAACTCACCTGCAGGGTTTTTTTACGGGGTTTTCACTGCAAAACATTTGCCAAAGTTTGGCACCAGTTTAGAGTGAATCGGACGAGGTTGGATTTGGGAGCATTAAGTACAAACCCCGTTTTGAAGTATCAGTTACTCCGTGGGGCGCTGCAAAATGCGGGGTTTTTACTGCAAAACGACCTTGACACCAGTTTTGAGGGGGTCCCAGATTTTGGTGTTTGTAGTTAACGCAGCTGAAAAGGCTGACACTTGGGAGGGGCTGTGGTGTGAATGTGACTGGACATGTTTTTTACCTGTAACTGTTTTTAGAATGCATCCCTGTGGATGTGCTTGCTGTCCTGGCTCCTTGTGGAGGAAGGGTGTGATAGCAGTTCAAATTTTAAAAAAAACACCCAATAATTTGGGTTCTTTCAATGAAAGTGATGGGTAGTAGATTCAGGACAGGTCAGAAGCAAGGACTACTTCACACACTCCCTTTTTGTTTGCTTGCTTTCAGAACCTGAGAAGAAATTTGCAGAACCAAACAAAATGGAAGAACTGGGCCTAGCGGGCCCTGAGGCCAAAGAAGAACTGGAGGCAGGAGGACAAGATCTTTGTGTTGTTCAGGTTGGGACCGTCCAGGAACTTCTGACCAGGGCAGCCCCACCACAAATTAAAAAGGAACCAGATGAGGGGCTTCAACAGTACTGGGAGACCCAGTGGCAGGAGTTCCTGAGGAGGATACAGTCTCCTCAGTCAGGATGGGGGTGGCAAAGGCCACGTCTGCCTCAGCTCTGGTCAAAGGACGACTCTGAGGACTTCCAGGCCTCTGTCAAGGCCATTGTGGATACCATCTGGTGGCCTGCAGGAGAGTGCATGGCCCAACCCTTGCCAGGCCTACTCAGACAGTCCAATGAGGCCGGTCAAAGGCTGGATCTTTCTGTGAAAGTGAAGGAAGAGGTTCCGGATGAGGAAGACACCCCCAGCTTGGAGTTGCGCTGCCAGCGCTTCCGGCGGTTTGGCTACAAGGAGTCTGAGGGGCCCCGAGAGGGCTTGAGCCGACTCCGTGAACTTTGCCACCGGTGGCTGGCACCAGATGCACACACCAAAGAGCAGGTTCTGGATCTGGTGATCTTGGAGCAGTTCCTGACCATCCTGCCTCCGGAAATGCAGAGCTGGGTGAGAGAACGGGGCCCTGAGACCTGCGCCCGAGCTGTGGCCCTGGCAGAGGATTTCTTGCTGAGGCTGCATGAGGTCAAGGTGCCAGGACGAAAGGTGAGGGTACTCAGTGTGGCTAAATTGCCAGGAGTTCTGTTCCTCCATCTCAATAGCCCCCTTTATATCTTGGTCTTCTAGTGAGGTAAAGCCAGAAAGGAGAGACAGACTGGAGCTGTCCCCAGGTTGTTGGCCTTCACTGGTAGCTAGGGAAGCTGGTGCCCCCTGCCATATCTTTTCCCCTTCAACTCAAACTCTGTCGTCTCTCCCCTTAAGAAAAAGTGCAAGCAAAAGCAGGAGAGGATCTTGCCCTCAAAGGAAATGGCTCCCCAGGTTTCCAAGTAGTGGCATCACAAAAACATTCATTTCTCGTTCCAGGTACGGGGGCCTTTGGACAAGGCGACTGCTAATTCCCCCGAGACAGAACGGGATCCATTGAACGCCACTGTGGAGTCGCCTCTGCCCATGGAGGTCAAGCCGGAGGAGGATGCTGAGGCCAGCTTGCTGGGTAAAGGTTTATTACCATATTGGCCCAAATATAAGCCGAACCCAAATATAAGCCGCACCGTTACAATTCAAGGGGGGGGGAGACAATACCCGAATTTAAGCTGCTCCCTTACAATTCTGCAGGCACTCACACCCGTTCCGTTTTACTGCATGTCATTTCAGCAGTGATATTGTAAAAGCCCATTTTTGTAAGATCGCGAATTTAAGCCGCACATTAACTTTTCACGGTCAGAATTTGGGGGGGGGGGGGAAAGTGAGGCTTATATTCAGGCCAATACGATAATTATCAATGCAATTATTTTAAGCATTTGTACCTTGGGGTGCGCTGGGAATGGTTTCCAGAACAGCTTCCAGGTTGTCACTGCCCTCATAGACGCATAGTATAAATACATGCTATGTTATGTTTCATTTATATATTTTGTAGGAATATTTCTAAACCACCAGCTCATTAAAAAAAAAGACTACCGATATGATGATGATGGTGATGAGCAATATAAATGTTAAAGCATCATAGAATTATAAAACCAGACAATTATTTATATACTGCTTTGGGGGCCAAAGACTCCCGAGTCGTGAACGTTACATTAATACACAAGTACGATACAGTAAAAGTATAATACATCAGTCAAAACAATATAACATAACAAAAATACTTGAGAGGAAAGGGGGGAAGGGGCAGAAACACTGAGCTAGGTTTTTGTTCTTATAGCTACGTTTCTTATAACTACCAGCTGGGATAAAAACAATTAAGGATGCCTAATGTAATGACTGCAGTTAGGTAGCAAATTGAGGGTCGGGAAAACATGGTTTTGCTATTTCCGCTGCATTTGTCATATGCGGCCTCTGTGCTGAAATTACATATTTTACATAAATCAGGTTGCCATTAATGTTATTCCACCCTGTTCATTTCAATGCAAAGGAAGCACAATGCATATGGGCAAAAACACATCATTGATTATTTAGAATCATAGAACTTTAGAGGGTATATGACTTGTGTCTTTAATTCTTTGTTCCAGAAGCTGATGGGCACATTTGGATGGACTTCGGCTTGCAAAGACCCAAGAAAGTCAATGGGATGCCATTGACAGGAGCCCAAGAGGGGTTACCCCCGGGTCCGGAGGAGCTAGAAGAGGTGCCAGGGAGAGAGATATGCCCCTCAGAACAGCCAGAGGAGACAGAAGGCCGAGCTTTCCCGTATAACAAAGGTTTCAACGGGTGTCTCTCCCAAAAGGGCCTTTTGAAAGTTGTGGGAGAGAAAACGGGCACCAGCAGCGAGAAAAGCTGCCCTCCGAGAGCGGACCTTCCCAAGAAAGCCCAGAAGATGTACAAATGCGCCTACTGCGGCAAAATCTGCAACAACAGCGCCCACCTGGTGATCCACGAGAGAATCCACACGGGCGAGAAGCCGCATAAATGCTCTGAGTGCGGGAAAAGCTTCACCCAGAAAGGAAACCTTACCACACACAAGAGAATCCACATGGGGGAGAAGCCCCACGAGTGCCGGGACTGTGGGAAAAGCTTCAGCCGGAGGCAGCAGCTCGTGAGGCACGAGAGGATCCACTCGGGAGAGAAGCCCTACAGATGCGCCGTCTGCGGGAAAAGCTTCTGCCGGAAGGACTCTCTCATCACCCACAAGGGGACCCATGCGCGGGAGAAGCCCTTCGAGTGCTCTGACTTTGGGGAAAGCTTCCCTTCTAATGCTGGACTTCAAAAAACGTAATATATTCAGGCACACTAGGTCATAGACGTGTTCATAATGGGGGATTCGACTGTATGGACCTCCAGGATAGTTAATTAATGACTGGAGTGTCATACTGGGTCTGGGGTGACACCCTGCCTGGCCTACCTCGTAGGGTCGGTGTGAGGCTCAAATGGGCAGTGGCAAAACACTGGGTGCTGCCCTAAGCTCCTTAGAGCAACCTCCCCAAACCTGCTGCCCTACACGAAACAAAATAGAAAATTCTTTCCAGTAGCACCTTAGAGACCAACTGAGTTTGTTCTTGGTATGAGCTTTCGTGTGCATGCACACTTCTTCAGATACACTGAAACAGAAGTCACCAGATCCTTAAATATAGTGAGGGAGTGGGGAGGGGTATTACTCAGAGGGTGGTGGGAATGGGCGAATGTGCTTTAATGAGAGGAAAAAACCCTGCTAGACTGGGCCAAAGACATCCCTGTTCTCAGAGAGGCCAAACATGGGGAAAGCGGTCCTCTTGGGCGTTGGGGGGCTAGGAGCCCTCAAGCTCCCGGGTGCAAGAGTGCTGTCTCCCCACTTGTGATTCCCAGTAATTGCGTATACAGCAGCATACTGCCTCCAAAATACTGCAGTTGTGTGGCTAATAGCCACGAATAGGCCGATAATGAAATTGCCTGACCCTCTTCTTTAAACAAATTGCTTTTATTAAATATTTTTGGGTTACATAAGTACCTACATCGCCTCTGTTTTCAGAATATAAAGTCCTTTCTACAGATCAGTTATATTTGATGTGAGACGTTAAATGTTAAAGCCATCCGGGTTGGTGGGCCACCACTGCCTCTTGAGGGATTGGGAATGTGTGTAGCAACTGCCTAGTTGTACAAAGGTAAAATTCACATCTGTTGCTCTGTCCACTTTTTCCTCTGGCCCTGCCCAGAACCGAATGCCACCCTCGGTCAGCAAAGAGTCACCCATCCCTGCTCCAGCTCTATTATTTATTATTATTATTAATGTATTTATACTTTTCAGATTTATACATTTCACTGATTTTACAATCATTTTGACATTTCAAAACTTGATTTCCTTCCCCCACTTTCTGCGGTTCCTTAAATTTATTTTTAATATCTTCTGCATATCCAAATTCACTTAACTTAGCCTACTCATTTATTGATCTTCTTTAAATATATACTCTTATAAAGCTGCAGGTTATTATAATAATCCTGCCAATGTTTTTATCTGTTTATCTGTAAATATTCAATAAACCATTTCCATTCTTTTATAAAAAGTTTGTTATTGGTATCTTGATTTCTTATTCTTCCCGTACGTTTTGTCATTTCTGCTTATTCCGTAAGTTTTTGTATCCATTCTTCCTTTGCTGGAATTTCTTCTTCTTTTAATTTTTGAACAAGTAACATTCTTGCCGCTGTAGTCACATACATGATAAGTTTTAGGTAGTTCTGTCCCTATAATTCCTAAGAGAAAAGCTGGGGGGGGGTATTTTTTTAAAAAAACCCTGCTTCAGCTCTTTGTAAACATGTTTTTATGGGAGCTCCCAAAGCGGTCGATATTCACAACAACCACCCCCACCATGTCCGGGTTGACAGGACTGCGCAGGGAATAAATAAAGACCTAGGTGTTGAAAGTGGGTTGAAAAAGGCTGAGGTGTGGGAAAGAATTTGATGAGGAAAATTTTACTTAGGAACTTTTTGCCTCAGAAATAAAAGGCCTGGGCATGTACAGAGTGCACCTCCCTTCTCAACAAGGAACCTCTATGTTTCGTAAGATAATTCTACAACACAACAGTAATCCCCTCTTTATTTACTTTTATTTTTTGTATTTTATGATTCTTGGTGAATGGTGATGAATAAATATGGTGGTTATTATTAAGATTTAGTGTCAGGAATAATGTAGTCTGGAAGCTTCTGGCTGTAGAGCATTGACTGGACAGCACAACGCAGGAACTCAGCAACTACACTTTGGATAACTATATACAGCATTTATTCAAGCAACAAGTATCCATAAGTTACTATATACAGACTTAGGAAATAAAAGAAACAAAAGTAAAACCTCTCCTCTCTCTCTCCCTCTCTCAACCTTCATTAACCAAACTACACAACACCACAGAAAACCCCACACAGAGCTCATCTCTTTAGGAACTCCTTAACCAATCACAAGATCGTTGCTAAGGGTCTAGAGAGAGAGTAGATCTTGGCCTGCAGCCAACAGTTAATTGCCAGAGGTGGATAGCTGACTTTCTGCACGTAGGCACTTTGAAATCTCTAAACAGTTATATATTGATATTTCTCAGCTCCAACTCCAACCAGGCCTATGAGGCAGATTTGTTTTCCTCAGGAGATCCTGAGGTGGGTTTCATTTCTCTGAAGAAAAAAGAAAGGGAAGAGTGTCTGTCCCGAGAACGAGGCTCCTGAGAACGTGTAGAGATGGGTTCCCGAGTCAGCCTCGAAAAAAGACACCTCTCTCCCTTCATAGTTCAGAGCCACTCGGATCTTCCTGGGCTCCCCACTCAAGGGCAGAAGAGAGTAGTCAGGAGGGTTGCAGGCCCTGTACTCTCCTTCCCACCTCCCCACAGCCCAGATCCCTCCCTCCGGACTTAAGGGAAAGTAGTTCTTCCTCCTCACAGACTTCCTGGCAACCCCCACAGCCCATCCTTCCTCACTTGCCCCAACAACTTCCCAGAAATGTCTGCCTGCTGTGAATCCCTCACATCCCATCACAGAAGGACGTTGGCTGAATCTCTCAGGATTGCTGGGCAAGTCTTGCAGTTTGGCTCCATATCTCACACTTTGAAGATCCTCGGACAAGATGAGAATGGGATGGGCTGTGTCTGGATCCAGAATGACATTTGCTGTTGGGGAGAAGATGAGGAAATGAGAGGAGAGTCAGAATCGGCCGAGTCAGAGACAGAGGTCTTGATCCAAGGAAACATCTCAGGGTCTTTGGGCTCATCCACACTTGTCTTTTGCCGCACACTTTCTAGGCACAATCCTGCACTTTAAAGCTGTGGATCTAAACGCTCATCCACCACCACTTTCCCCAGGAAAACCTGCTCTTTAAGGATGAATCAGAACAAATGGCAATTTGGGTAGATTGCCATTTGCTCCAAATCAGCAGTGAAAAGTGGGTTTTCACAGTGGGTTTGTTCAGTGTTTTGAACCAGTTTTTTAATGCCCCCCATCAATCCAGGCACCCTTCAAAAAAAAGCAAAACCACACAGAAAATGTTGATAAAGCTTTTGTATACAGGTATAGTGAAGGGGAGGGGGAATGGATGGGGCCAAGAGAGGGGATTTGCCAGGCTCCTAATAAGGAAACACTGAGGAAGACGTAGTGACAGGGGTGGAATTAAATACAGTTCAGATTTAAAGGTGAATCTGTTAAATCCACACTTTCCAAAGCAAGTTGAGAACCAAAACACATCACTCCTCCAAAATCCACACTTCTCTGCATTTTGCTATGCAGTTCTCCAACCAGATTGATGCTTAGGAATATGCATTTATTTGGGGCATGTGGGCTTAAAAGTGAATATTGTGCCGGCTGCCTTTATTTGTCACAGCCACCATTTCTTCCTAACCCCAACACCACCACCAGTGCCTTGGAATGACCGTGCATACGGGGCATTATTTGGATAGGGGTAGCTTGACTGAGAAGAGGGCTAGTAAACAGAGCTGTAGGCGCAGTGACTGGTGAGAGATTGGTAGGAGAAACAGAACAAAGAGAGCTTGCATCTTTTGAATTAACACAGGTTGCTTGTTTGGGCTGCTGAAGAAGGGAAGAGAGGCCGGAGAAGGAAGCAAGCAACTGACCCTGTTGGGAGTGGAGTTAACAGCAGGGGCGTAGCAAGCCTCTACGCTGCCCGGGGCAGCGGCGCAGAGGCACCCCCCTGGGGGAGGGGCACGACGTGTGTGTGTCGTGACGTCGTCGTGACGTCACGACGCACGTGGATGCCGCTGAAAGGGGGAAATTCCCCCTTTCCGTGGCTTTTTTTCGGCCCGAGGGGCGGACCAGCGAGGAGGGGGCGTCATGCTTGTCCCTGGCATGACGCCCCCTCCTCGCTGGCCCACCCCTCGGGCCGAAAAACAGCTATGGAAAGGGGGGGGAAAGGGAAGCAGAGGAAGCGCGTTTCCGTCGCTTTTTTCTGGCAGGGGTGGGGTGGGCCAGCGAGGAGGGGGCGTCACGCTTGTCCCTGGCATGACGCCCCCTCCTCGCTGGCCCACCCCCACCCCACCCCTGCTGAAAAAAACCGCTGGGAGGGGAGGGAAGGGAAGCTTTGCCTCCCCCTTTCCCCCTTCCAGCGGCTTTTTTTCTGTGTGAGGGGCGGGCCAGCGAGGAGGGGGCGTCATGCCAACGACAAACGTGACGCCCCCTCCTCGCTGGCCCGCCCCTCGTGCCGAAAAATAGCCGCTGGAAGGGAAGAAAGGCGGCATGCCCCTGTTCGGGGCCCGCCCAGTGGGGCGGGGTGGAAGAGCGGCCAAAGTGTCACCCCCCTCCCCTGGAACCTGGGTCAGACCGCTCCCGCCCCCCCCCCCCCTTGCTACGTCCCTGGTTAACAGGCCTCAGGTCTACATAGCTGCCCTCAGTCTCTGAGACCTCACAACCAGGAGCTTGTGAACAGGGCTAGCAAACAAGGGCATTTGTGAGGGACTTGGATGGGGAGGTCCAGAGGGCTCTGTCACAGCGTGTGTAGAAGCAAAAGACATGAATGGTGAGGGAGCTGCTGCTGCAAAACCTGAGCCATTTTTTGTTTTCCTGCCTGAGCCTGTAGGAAGCTACACCTGCAGCAAGGGGAAGTTGTTGATGATGATTGAAATTTCTATACTGCCCTTCATCCGAGGACCACAGGGTGGTTTACAATATGAGAACACAAAACTACATAACATGGTAACAAACAAAAGCAATAGCCTGCCCACCCCCTCATAGTTCAAGAGACCACCAAAGGCCTGGGAGAAGAGGAATGTTTTTGCCTGGTGCCTAAAGATATGTAAGGAAGGTGCCAAGCGAGCCTCTCTGGGGAGAGCATGGCAGCCTGGCTGGAGAAGGTGCAACAGCTTGAGGTTCTCTTGTCCACCTTTCTTTACAAGAAAGGAGATTCCGACTAAACATCAGGAAGAACCTCTGAGGGTAAGAGCTGTTTGACAGTGGAAAGACCTCCTTCGGGAGGTGGTAGACCTCCTTGGAGGTTTATAAGCAGAGGTTGGATGGCCATCTGCCATGCATGTTTCATTTGAGATTCCTACATTGCAGGGGCTTGAACTAGATGACTCCCGGGGTCCCTTCCAACTCTACAATTCTATTATTCTATCCACATTTCAAAGGTAATTCTGCTGGTTCTACCGCTGTCTGTGGCAAGAACCAATTAAAGTCAATAAGACTTCATGGTTTCGACTTATACAATGTCCATCATAAAAACCCTTGCAACCATATTTCATTACCTTTGAATTGATCCATGCTAACATCTAGAACGGGATTTACAACACAGGATTCCAAGGTCCTGCCCCTTGGCTCTGGTGGGAAAGCCGGTGAATTCTCAGGTGTCTCCATTTTCTCACAGCTGTTGGGAAAAACCAAGGATAACCCACTCAAAACCAAAGTACAACAAAATTAATCCGATGTACAAAAGACAGAGAAGATCGTCTAGCCATGCAAATGGGAGGTGGGCGTAGGGAGTGCTCTGGCCCCGGTCTTTGCATAGAGAATTGGGGTGCTGCAAGATGAAAAGAGGGGGCTTTATGTTTACCTGTGAAATACTGTTGGGTTTGGGTGCCTACCGTCTCTCCCCCAGGAGCCCCTGGAGAGCCAGGTTACATGTATGGGGTCCTGGACCCTTCCTGGCCTTGTGGAGCAATGCTAATACAAAAGAACAGGATCCACTTACCTCTGCAAGATGCCTCTCACATCCTAGAGGAGGAAAAGAGAGAAAGAAAGGAATTAACTGCCTACCACAGGCTCCAGGATGAAGACCGCTCAGACCCTGGAATGAATGCACTCTTGACACTTAGTCAGCCTAGCCCACACCAGGGTTTGTATAGGGATGGGTGAACCAGTCAGTTTTAATTTCTGTTAGTTTCCTTCAGTTCCCCACATTTCCATATCAGTTTAGTTTTAACAGAGACTAAAAAAGAAAAAAAAGCAATTGGCATTATGTTTATGTAAAATATGCAGGAATTTAAAGGTAAAGGGACCCCTGACCATTAGGTCCAGTCGTGGTCGACTCTGGGGTTGCAGCTGGCGTACAGCTTCCGGGTCATGTGGCCAGCATGACTAAGCCACTTCTGGTGAACCAGAGCAGCACACGGAAAAGCCATTTACCTTCCCGCCGGAGCGGTACCAATTTATCTACTTGCACTTTTGACATGCTTTCGAACTGCTAGGTGGGCAGGAGCAGGGACCGAGCAACGGGAGCTCACCCCGTCGCGGGGATTTGAACCGCCGACCTTCTGATCAGCAAGTCCTAGGCTTTGTGGTTTAACCCACAGCACCACCCGCAGGGATTTACGTTATGCAAAATGAACCATGGAAAGAGAAGAAGGGAAGTAAGCCCTGTTTAGGGAAGATTTTAATGTTTGACCTTTTATTGTGTTTTTAATATCCTGTTGGACTGGGGAAACCCAGCCAGATGGGCGGGGTATAAATAAAATAAAATAAAATAATTAATATTTTAAGGTTGTCTAAATAAATATTCTAAAATGTAAAACAGAAAATTTAATAAAAAGTATAGGAAAAAATTAAATTAAATTAGCATCATTGCATGAATTTCCCATACATGTTTGTATGCAATTCTGCATAACATTCACATCCAATTCTGTGTGCAGAAAACTTAACTTGAGCACACTTTTCATTGTGCAGTTCACACATAACTAGACCTCCAGGTTAGTCCTTCTAGGGCACTGTCCCAAACAGCCACCCGTACACCACCCCCAAATTTCATCCCATTACCCCTTACTATTTCAGAGAAAGTTTGCTAATGGCACCGTGGAAGAGAAAGAATTAAACTCACCCACCTGCCACCCAACAGCCCCCTGGCTTCTCCTCAGCTGCTAATTGCTTAGTTAAACAACCTGTAAGTGGTACCAATACAATTAGCCTAATTTGGACCGGATAATGACTTCGCTGGGTGAATATCCAGAAAACGTCCCAAGAGAAAACCACAGCTATTCATTCCCCTGTTAAGATCCAGAGTGATTTCCTACCTTAAACTCCCTGGAAGCCTCCTCCAGAGGGATCACCTTGTGGTTTTCATGCTCCCTCGACCTGTCGCACACCACACAGATGGGGGTTTGGTCCTCCTTGCAGAAGAGCTTCAGGGGCTCCTGGTGCTTCTCACACACTCCCGCCTTCCACTCTTGAAGGCTGAGCTTCTTGGTTATTTCTACAAAATTAGCCAGTTTCCTATTAGGGACGAGACTCCTTGGCTGGACTACATTTCTGCACTGAGGGCAGGAAGTCTGTGGGCCCACCACCCCGGAGTACCGGAACAAGCAGCCTCGGCAGAAATCGTGCCCACACGCAGTGGTCACCGGATCCTTGAAATAATCCAGGCAGATGGAACAGGTGGCTTCAGCACAGAGATCCTGGATGGGACCCCCAGAACCAGCCATGGCTGCTGCCTCGCAGTGAAGGCACAGCTGACTTTCACTTTCTCTGTTTTCAGCTTCTGGGAGTTTCCCTGCCTGCAAATGACTCACCATCTCAGAACTGACCTGATTGGCTGTTGCTGTTTATATCTTGGCAGGCCTGCGCAGCTGCTTAGCATTGTATCAAGCAGCCTCGATTGGTTTGCATTGCTTTTGGTGCATGTCTATTGCTGCAGTGTGCTGCCCTGAGAGGGCGAAGTGTAAAGCATTTTATGAATGAATAAGGGAACAGAAATCACTGGCATTGTGGGGGAGCAGCCTCTGCTTCAAGAAATAAGCGCTTAGCCGTGACTGCCTTCTCCTCCTGTTACAGGTAGGTAGCCATGTTGGTCTGCCATAGTAAAAAAAAAAAAAAAAAAATTAAAAAAAAAATCCTTCCAGTAGCACCTTAGAGACCAACTAAGTTTGTTCTTGGTATGAGCTTTCGTGTGCATGCACACTTCTTCAGGTACATTGAAACGGAAGTCACCAGACGCTTCTATATAGTGAGAGAGTGGGGAGGGGTATTACTCAGAAGGGTGGTGGGAATGGGTGATCGGCTGATAGGTGTGGAAAACCTGTTGACGACTGTTAACGACTGCAATTGGTCTTACAGGAAAAAGCAAGGTGAGAGTCTGAGGAAGAAGAGAGAACTTGGGAGATAACTCCACTGCTGGGAAACAAGCTTGAGCTGGGAGTGGAGGAACTGTGTGTTTGCTAAGAGCCTTTCTAATGCCCTTCGGGATGGGGAACCACTAGTGGAGTTTAAAGAGCCAAAATGAAAAGGAGGTTCAGTACAACTGTAAACTGAACACTGGAACAAAAGTAGGGTAAATCCTGAGTTTACTGTACACTGTGGTGCAGGCTGCCTTTATTTTTCCCTGTCCCCACCAAGCCTCTGAGTGACAGTATACATGGGTCATGATACCCAGAAGGAAACTCTGCTGCTCCTATTGCTGTTTGTGGCAAGAGTAAATAAAATACAGTAAAAGCCTGACATGTTCAATTTTCGGACTAATATATTGTCCAGTGTAAAATCCTTGCAGCCACTCATTACCTTTGATTTCCTTCATCTCAACATATAAAATGGGATTTGCTATCATGAATTTTGAGATCTTCTTCTTCAATTCTAGTGGGAAAGTCAGTGGATTTTCAGATGTCACCCTTTGCTCACACCTGATGGGGAAAATAAACATTAACCCATTCAATTGCAAAACTTCTGAGTGCAGCAAAAGAAAGGAATTGAGAGGAAGAAACAAACAGTAGAAAGCTGAGAGGGAGACACAGAGGAACCAGGGCAGTCTTAAGCATATCCTGTGCCGTGGCAGCAGGAGACAAATTTAGCATCTTATCTAGTCTGGTCCTTTGGGTCAAAACACATAGCAGAGAATGGCTGCTTAAAAACACAGACTGGGGCCTGGTTGCAAAATGTCCCCATCCCCAAACAGCGGCTCCCTTGGTCTGAACGCGAGATGGGCGCTGAAGAAGAAGAGTTTGGATTTGATATCCCGCTTTATCACTACCCGAAGGAGTCTCAAAGCGGCTCACATTCTCCTTTCCCTTCCTCCCCCACAACAAACACTCTGTGAGGTGAGTGGGGCTGAGAGACTTCAAAGAAGTGTGACTAGCCCAAGGTCACCCAGCGGCTGCATGTGGAGGAGCGGAGACGTGAACCCGGTTCACCAGATTACGAGTCTACCGCTCTTAACCACTACACCACGCTGGCTGCACCCGATAGTCCCCTTTGCCTGGACTTTAACTGTCCAGGGGTCATTTACCTTTACCTTGACAGAGATACAGGGAGACCAAAGCAATTTCTGTGCCAAAACCGGGTCTAAACCCCAATGGAAATGTATCTAGAAAATCAGTTTCTTCCTAAAGTGCCTGGACCCAATCTGTGACCATTCGCTCCAGAACCTTGCTCAGGAAAGGGAGATTAGCAACTTGGGGACAGGGAGCTGGACAACTTGGGGACAGCAAGACAGTCTGAGGTGACGCTTCCTCCTGGTCACTTCTGCCCACTCTGTCCCCCTCGCAGTTCATGACAAAATGTTTTCTATGTTAGAGATGTAGTGCCAACAACCAGAGATTGGCGGGGTTTCTCCAGCTCCCCAACTGCTGGGTGAGATGCATCTTTGTCCACCCACTTCCTTTCCCCAGGCTTGCTAAAATAACACCCATTTCCTCTCCTCCCTGAAGACTGGACATCTGCCCTTAAAAGTTGGCGGGGGATTGGTGGGCAAGCTCTTCAAGTTTACCTGGTCCAGCTTTTTTTGAAATCCTATTTAAGTTTTGCAAAAACTCAGCCCTCTTTCCCTAGATGAAAGCTTCCCTTTTGCAAAGAGAAATGTGAACCCCCCCCCCTTTAGCACTTGGTTTCTGCTTCGCCCGTTTTCTGCAGGGGGGAAAGGGCAGGAGGCTTTTCCTGGGGCTGCGAAGGGCCAGACTGTGCGGATCCTGTTTAATTCAGGAGTGGACTGATTTCAAGGCAGGAGCTTCCACCGCCAGCTCGTTGCGAAGGAGAGGAAGTGAACCAGTCAGCTTTTGATTTGGGGTGTTGTTTCTCTCCTCCCCCGTTTCCTTGTTCCCTCCCACCCCAGAGATCGTTTACTGTGCGAAGATGGAGCTGGCCACGGTGGGCCTTTGCTCTTCTCGGACTTTTGCATTGAAAGGGGCTCAGGCTGTCCTCCAGATGCGTCGCGTCCATGCTCGCGTTTCATCCCAAGAAACTTTCTCTGCGGAGAATGCGCTCAATTCCAGGCTGGTTTGCTCAGAATTAGCTGCTCTTCTTTTCAGCACTAAATTTTCCCAACTAAATTTGGGACCCCCTCCAAATCTGTGCCAAAGTTTTGCAGTGAAAGCCCCGCGTTTTGCAGCGCACCACAGTCATTGAAACACGGGGTTCGTAGTTAACACCCCGAAATCCAACAGTGTCCAGCTCACTTCAAACCAGCGCCGACTAGTTTTGCAACGAAAAAACCCAGCGTTTTGCATTGCCCACAAGCTGACGAATAACAATATATATTCCTTTAAAAAACAACAACATGTGAGGGTCGGGGAGGACAGAATGGTGACTAATGTGGTATGTGTGGGGAGGACAGAAACCCAGTGGGGAGGGAATGAAATGCAGTGTGGCCTGGTGAACGGGATCGTTTCACGCTGCAACATTTTGTTGCAGGTGCCCATAATAACAGGAGCATTATCAGAAAGCAGATTTTGCGGGCTGGGACGGAAACAGAAAATCGGGGAGAGGGGTGTGCAATGGAGTATCTTGAGAAAGGGCATGGCTGGCTGCAACCCTGATCAGCGGCACCCTCCCTGCACTGCAACCCTTTGTTGTCACTGCTGCCGATCTCCCGCTTGGTCTCCCAGGCGCAGGCAGCGCTGCGATCCGATGTCTCTCCGGCGCCTTCCCGTGCGTGTGTCCCACCGCCAGGCGGCTCTGCTCCGGCGCCTCGCCGAGGCTCTTGATCTCCCCTCTTCCAGTCTCCGCCGGGCGCCTCGGCGGCGGTGGGAAGAGCTTCCTGGAGCAGCCGCGGCGAGATCCGGTCAGCGGCGTCTATGGAGATGGAAAGCTGGGGCTCCCGGGCGCCGGGGCTGCAGCCCACCTAGACGGAGGGACGGAGGGAGGCCGGCCGAGTCCCCCGGGAGGAGCGCGCTCTGGAAAGGCCGCTTGCGCAAAGGGGGAGCGGGCAGCGCGAGCGGGATTCTCCCGTGGCAGTTCCACCCTTCTCCTTTCCCTGCCTCTCCCGTCCTTGCAAAAGGCGAGGGAGCCCCGCAGGTACTGGCCCCGAGCCTAGTTTAATGCGTCTGCAGCAGGGGAGAGAGAGCCAGCCTGCAAAAGGTGACCGTCCCGGGTACGTGGGGCTGGAGAAACGGATTTGGAGGATGGGGGAAAGAGCAAGCGGCCAGAGGGAAAGTTTGCGCGCCTGTCATGTAGGCAAACACGGGCGCGATTCCTTTCTAAAATCATGTGAAGGGTTCTTTTCCCCTTGTGGCCTTCCAGAAAATGATGTTTGGTGCAGTGAAATAAGGTGGGTGGGCAAAGAAAATGTAAAAGATGCTGAGTTCAGAATATTTGGAGAGGGCTGAGAATGCGGGATGGGGCTGAAAGCAAAACCATGTTAGTGTTCCTTTTTTAAAAAACAAAAAATGGTTGCAGTAGTAAAGAGACGGGGGAATTACTGTATAGCGTTGCAAGGGACCCCAAGGGTCTTCTGGTCCAACCTCTTGCAAGGCATGAATCAGAACTAAAGGAATCCCTGTCGGGTGGCTGTCTGAGCCAAGCCACCCCTTCTGACATCCCTCTTTTCTCCCTGACAGATTTTGGCAAAATGATGTGTGTGTTTGTCTTTGGAACATTTCCTCCTCCTGGGGGAAGAGAGATGGTTGCCACGGAGCCAGTACAGGTAGAGAATGGAATTTGGCGGGGACGGGACAATAGCACTTTAGTAGTTTAAAAATAAAATTGTTTTTTAAAAAGATCCAACACGCCTTTTATTTTATTTTTCTTACAGGCACCGCCATTCTCCTTCGAAGAAGTGGCCGTGTATTTCACAGAGGAGGAGTGGGCTCTCCTGGACGCAGAGCAAAGGGACCTTTACTGGGATGTCATGCAAGAGAATTATGAGAATGTGGCATCCTTGGGTAAGGAACTGCAGGGGGGTCCAGTTGCACCAGGAAGTGGTCCTTATTGGGCTGTTTTTGGGGGGAAAGTTATTTTTTTTATTGTACTACAGACCTTGGGTTTCCCCTGAGCGTGTAATAACGCCCCCTTAATTCTTAGGGATCCAGGTGGCGCTGTGGGTCCCTTGGCCCGGGACCCAGCCCTGCTCTTCTGCTTCATGTTCTTATTAGTGTTTTCCTGCAGTAAAAACTGAGCAAAACTCATCGAACGAAATGTTCTGAAATGTGCCAATGTTCCTAGTGGTTGCAACCTGACATCCATTTAATGGGAGATTTTGATTCCCCCTCCCCCTCTTTTTTTTGGCATGATGGAGCTGTTCCAATTCCTAAACCCGAGTTGATCTCCCGGCTGGAACAAGGGCAAGAGCCATGGATCTCCAACCCCCAGGCTACGGAGGACAAGAAGGTCCCCATTGGCGCCTGCCAAGGTGAGAGGGGAGGTTCCCAGTGGCATCATGATGAGGGCCTTGTCTTTGGGTGCTTCCAGCTGAAATATGACAATGCGGGTGACAAATAGTATTTCCTTCATGGAATACTGGGAGCATAACACCTCTCTGCCTGTCACCATCCCGGTAAAAGGTAAAGGTAAAGGTACCCCTGACCGTTAGGTCCAGTTGTGGACAACTCTGGGGTTGTGCCGCTTGTCTCGCTCTATAGGCCGAGGGAGCCGGCGTTTGTCCACAGACAGCTTCTGGGTCATGTGGCCAGCATGACTAATTATTGTTACCAAAATGGTGGGATTTCGGATTTGGGTAGACAGTGATATCGGGAATAAGAATGTCAAGGTAAAGAAACTGTTTTGGGATGGGCTCAATGGATGGACTGCAGAATCCATTGAGAAAATGGAGAAACACGTCTTGGAAGCCGTTCGACTTCTGAGGCACGTTCAAAAACAGAAGCAATTACTTCCAGGTTTTCGGTGTTCAGAAGCCAAAACATTCTGCTTCCGAGATGCTCAGAAACCGAGGTTCCACTTTATTATTATTATTATTATTATTATTATTGTTATTGTTATTGTTATTGTTATTACTACTAGTAGTAGTAATATAAAAAGTAGGCTCCTGCCCTAAAAGAGTAGTTCTGCTTTCATAGTGCTGGAACTTCTACTATGTGTATTATTAGTAGTAACAATAGTAGTATAAAATGTAGGCCCCTCTCTTGAGTAGTTTTGCTTTCATTATGTTGGAATCACTGTTACTACAAATATTAGTAGTATTAGTAATGACAATAGTAATATATTGCCAGTAGTAGTGTAAAATGTATAGTTATGGCCTCTTTATGCTGGAAGTACTAATTCCAGTAGCAACAGCATAGCTGTCAACCCTCCCTGCTGTTTCCCAATGCTATAATAAGGGAATTTCCCGCCCAAAAAGGGAAAGGTTGACAGTTATGAGTAGCAGTAGTAGTACTAAGCTAATACCTGTAGGAGGATAAAACAGGTCCCTGCCTGGGGTTGGTTACAACCTTCAAAAAAGGGATCCCAACAGGGCCAGCCAAACACATTTTGCTGCCTGAGGCAAAAACAGCAATTTTCTCCCCAGCTACCCTTGGACAAGGTGTGTGGTCAAGCCATATATTGGCAGCTTAGACATGCTGGCAGCATGACCTGGAAGCTGTCTGCGGACAAACGCCGGCTCCCTCAGCCTATAGAGCGAGATGAGTGCCGCAACCCCAGAGTCGTCCACGACTGGACCTAATGGTCAGGGGTACCTTTACCTTTTAAAGCAGAAAACCCCGCAAGTGCCCCTCCTTCTGCTTTACAATACAGTGGTACCTCGGGTTAAGAACTTAATTCATTCTGGAGGTCTGTTCTTAACCTGAAAATGTTCTTAGCCTGAGGTACCACTTTAGCTAATGGGGCCTCCCTCTGCCGGCGCGCCACTGGTGCGCGATTTCTGTTCTCATCCTGAGGTAAAGTTCTTAACCCGAGGTGCTATTTCTGGGTTAGTGGAGTCTGTAACCTGAAGTGTCTGTAACCTGAAGCATTTGTAACCCAAGGTACCATCGTATTACAATATTAACTTTGTCAGGACACCCAAAATCAGCTGCCTGGGATGACTGCCTCACTCTCCCTAATGGTTGGGCCGGTTCTGGGAGTTTGGGAAATAGAAGTGTATGTGAATACCTTGGGTTGTTGTTTTTTTATGTCCCCACTCCCCAAATCGGCAGGCTTGTTGGTAGTTTCACCTTACAGTTTCCTTGGGGGGGGGGGGGAATCCACCTTCACAAAAAGGGCTGGAAAAACACAACTGGGCCTCTGAGGCTTCCAGTTGGTGCCACCCAAAGCGTGCCTAGAATGGTTATTTCAGGGTGCCCAGAGCAACTTGGGGGAAACTATACAAAAGGCTTCTCTCTGAATACCAGTGTGATTTATAATGGATGCAATTGGAAAAGCGGTTCTGGCATCAATTTTCATGCAAATGACAATAGGGCAGTAGGTGAAAAGCAGACCCCATTGAAATGCATGAGCTGCCCTAGCAGACTCCTCAGTTGGGGATTATGTAAATAGGGAAGAGGTGGAGTTGCATTGATTTGCATGCCAGGCACAATTCCTTCATGTTTCCTTAAGAAGGACTGAGGGTAGGTTTTATGTGTTGCCTGAGATTTAGAATTTTGCATACATACATTAATGCATAGAGAGGCAGTGTGGTGTAAGGGATAGAGCAGGGTTTCTCAAACTTCTGCTAGCAATGGGACATTACACACCCACACCCACACCCACAACTCGAGGCACGTTTCATTCCGGCAACTGAAAAAGCGATATTTCTACAGCTTGAAAGAAAAAACATCAGAGCAAGGACTCATTCAGAGATACAACACCTTCATCTGTACTGGGAGTGACAGGATGTTCCCTCACACACATTCTCTCTCCATGTGCATCCTGAATGTAGAAGAATTCCATTTACGCTAATTAGGAGACCCTTCCAGAAATTATTGCTCATTCAGAGATGCAACAGCCAACCTCCTTTTAAGGTGCTGTGTCTCTGCCCTGGCACAGCAAAATGCTCTCTTCATCCCTGATGCTGAGAAATGAAGTTGCACGCTTAAAGAGGCCAATTAAAAAGCAAGTGCTGAGAAAGGACTCATTTAGAGACGCAACAGGTGACACCTTTGAGATTGGGCAATCATGCTGTCTTTGTATATCAGGAGTGCTTGAAACATCTGATGAATGAATACTGTATATCAGAACTGCTCACAGCACTGAGGGTAGTTAGGAAGTGGGCAAGTCCAGAGAGGGATATAGCTCAGTCAGTAGAGCATGACCGACTCAGGGTTGTGGGTTCGAGTCCCACATTGGGCGAAAGATTCCTGCATTGCAGGGGCTGGGCTGGGATGAGATGATCTTCATAGTCCCTTCTATAATTCTGTAAGTCAAACAGAGACTCACTCTTCCAGCCTTTGCCTTGCATTCTCCCTTCAGACCACTTTCTCTCTCCCTCTTAGGGAATGACGTTTATTTGAATTCTCCCGCCATCCCGGCGAGCGAGGTGATCGTGCGGGAGATCAAAGAAGAGGTTCCTGAACGAGAAATCTTGGACCAAGCAGAGCCCCAGTGGACCTTGTTGGGCTCTCCGCCGGGGCTCGACCCCCTGAACTCTGAGAGCCGCCGCGGGCTGCAGAGGCAGTGGGAGATGCCGCCGGGGACGGTGTGGCGGGAGCCGTCGCGGCACCTGCGGGCGGCGAGTTCGAAACGCAGCATGTTCCACGTGGGGCGCAAGAAGCTGATGTGCCCCGAGTGCGACCGGTGGTTCCACTGCAAGTCCGAGTTCCTGCTGCACTGGAGGACCCACACGGGGGAGAAGCCCTACGAATGCCTGGCGTGCGGCAAGCGCTTCATCCAGAGCTCCCACCTCAGCGCCCACCGCCGCATCCATACGGGGGAGAAGCCCTACGAGTGCCCCAAGTGCGGGCGCAGCTTCAACCGCCGCTCCACCCTCACCGAGCACCTGCGCATCCACACCGGGGAGAAGCCTTACAAGTGCCTGCAGTGCGGCGAGAGCTTCCGGTGGAGGCCCTACCTCACCAAGCACCAGAGGGTTCACGTGGGCGGCACCATCTACAAAGGCCTGAGCGACAGGGAAGCCATGTTTGAGAGCCCGCCCCCTGACGAGCAGCAGGGAGGCCACCCAGGTGAGCGTGGTCATCTTTGTCACACAAATATTACAAATTAGACCGCAACATGGTCTAGCCCATGCATTGGCGGAACAGCGGCAGATTTGTTTTCCTTACTCATTTTGCTGGGTCGGTAAAGTCCAGATTCTATAGCTGAGATTCCTACGTTGCAGGGGGTTTGGGCTAGAGACGGTCCTTGGGGCTCCTTCCACCACTACGGTTCAGTGATTCTGTGTGTGCGAGCGATTAAACGGCCAGCAGCAGCAGAGCGCGCCCAGCAATGTGTCGTGGCGTTTGCGAATTTAGGGATCTTAAGAAATATGGGAGGGTGTGTGTGTTTTGTGCAGAACGGATATGGGTAGTGGAAGGTTGTAACTGATGGGTACGGGGCGGCTATGGCAGTATGATAATACATTATTATAATTGATTGAAATCGCAATGAGAAAAAGAGGATCGACCCGAAATACATACTTCCTTTCCTGGAAGGGGTGCCTAGGTAAACCTCTGACTTTGCATGGCTGGGAGGGCACCTGTAGTAGTACAATTCAAAGGTAAGAGTTGCAGTCAAAATGCTCTGTTGTTCAGCATGCTGGAAGGTTGGTTTTAGTTTTAGTTTTGGTTGTTCTTTCCAGCATTGTGCCGGGAATGTAATTCCTGAAAAAATAGGCAGTCCCAGTGGCCACTTCTGCGTGCTCCCTGCCCACTCTTGAGCAGAACTGATGTATGCAAATTAAAACATTTGTGCAAATGTCATGCATTGGCGGGTTCTGATAAATGTGCTGGATTAGATTCATCTTGGACTCGAGCTCTCTTTTGAATAAGCAGAAATTGTCATGAGTTTATTCGCTGAGATTGTGCTGCCCATCCAAATTCTTGAACCCTGCAGTGTTAAGGAAGGAACAATAGAGAAAGATGGTGTAGACTCCGAACTTTTTAATGCTTAGAATATTTATAAACCTGCTCTTCTCTCCAAAGGACTTTCAGACAGATTACATTCTGTGAATCGGTTCATAACAATAAGGCATCATTCCAATGTCCTGGTTGTGGGTGCTATTCACTTTGTAACCCAAACAGCGTAAGAACACGATAAGATGACCCGCAAGCTGGAGTTTCTCCACCTCTGCTCTAGATAGACCAATATGTAGGGTTTGCAGAAATCGGTTCTTCTAACCTGCCCGCATCCATGTTTTTTAAGACTATAAATAGGCAGGCTAGGGGTGGGTCTACACAGGGGGTGGGGACCCTGCTATAAATAAATCAGAAATTAAAATGTTAGAACAAAAGAAAAAAAATGCTATGGAAAATCACAAAGAAATTTCTTTTGCATTTTAGTGCCATCTGGTGTTGCATATTTATAACACATTCAAATAGCTTTTTCTTTACTAATGTAGCTGAGTCCTAGGACAATGTGGGGGCGGGGAGAATCTTTTCAGGACTTTAGTAGTAGTAGTAGTAGTAGTACTACCACTGCTGCTATTTTATTTAATTTATATGCCACCCATCTGCCTGGGTTGCCCCAAACACATTGGGCAGCTTCCAGCAATATATAAAAACACAATAAAACATCAAACATCAAGAACTTCCCTATACAGTGGTGCCCCGCTAAACGAATGCCTCGCTAGACGAAAAACTTGCTAGACGAAGGAATTCGTCTAGTGGAAGGCTGCCCCGCAAGACGAATTTGTCTATGGGGCTGCCTCGCAAGACAAAAAAAAAAAAAAAATCCGTCTAGCGAAAACCGCGGTTTGCATTGGTGCTTCGCTAGACGAAAAAATCGCTAGACGAAAATACTCGCAGAACGAATTATTTTCGTCTAGCGAGGCACCACTGTACAGGGCTGCCTACAGATGACTCTGAAAACAAGATAGTTGTTTATTCTCTTGACATCTGATGGGAGGGTGTTCCACAGGGCGGGCGCCACCACCAAGAAGGCCCTCTGCCTGGTTCCCTGTAATCTCACTTCTTGCAGTGAGGGAACCAACAGAAGACCCTCGGAGCTTGACCTCAGTGTCTGGGCTGAATGACTGGGGTAAACCAATATGCTCCTTTAAGTATAAAGGGCCGAGGCCATTTAGGGCTTTAAAGGTTGAAAATTGTGCTCGGAAACATACGTGGGATTCTCTTTCTCTGACTTGCCCTTTTCCTCTGCTCTCCAGGAGATGATGCCGTGGGGAGTAGAAACGTGGAGGCCTTTCCCCAGCACGCTGCCTCTGAGGAAGTGGCAGAACAGCACGGCGGGGCTGGCCTTAACCCGGAAACGGAAGGCCAGCCGCCCGGGAGGCCTGTAAAGACTGAAGTGGAAGGGAACGACGTCACGGACGTCAGCCAGATCAAGATCGTTCAGGTGGAGAAGAAGCACGTTTGCCACGAGTGTGGCAAGGCCTTCCAGTACAAGTTCGAGCTGGTGAAGCACCACCGGACGCACACGGGGGAGAAGCCCTTTGAGTGCCTGGCGTGCGGCAAGAGGTTCTTCCAGAGCACCCACCTCAACGCCCACCTGCGCATCCACACGGGGGAGAAGCCCTACGAGTGCCCCAAGTGCGGGCGCAGCTTCAACCGCCGCTCCACCCTCACCGAGCACCTGCGCATCCACACCGGGGAGAAGCCTTACAAGTGCCTGCAGTGCGGCGAGAGCTTCCGGTGGAGGCCCTACCTCACCAAGCACCAGAGGGTCCACTCGGGGGACAACGCCTACAAGTATTTTGAAGGCGGGGAGAGCCTCTATGACAGCTCAGCCTTCTCCGAGCACCAGGAGGAGATCCACCCAGGTGCGGAAGCCGGTTCCGTAAAGAGGAGAGGCCTCTGCCGGATCAGGCCAAAGTCCCATCCTGGCTCCGTGCTCTCTCCTCACACCGGCCAATCGAGCTCATCTTCTTTTATTTAAATGTTCAGGAGTGTGCCACTTCATCAGATGTGTAACAAAAGCAGCAGGCAACATTATACGGCAATGATAGTGTCAATCAGAAGATTGATAGCTCAGTTGGTAGAGCATGAGACTCTTAATCTCAGGGTTGTGGGTTCAAGCCCCACATTGGACAAAAGGTTCCCGTATTGCAGGGGGGTGGACTAGATCAGTGTTTCCCAACCGGGGGCCATATGACCCCCTGGGGGCCCCCAGGATATTCCAAGGGGACCACAGGTGAAAAATGCATAAATGGGGGGCCACAGCAAGAGTCTAGGGGGCCACAGAGGGAAGTGAGAAGTGATGGGGGATATATATATATATATATATATATATATATATATATATATATATATATATATACACACACACACACACACACACACACACACCCGCCAATCCCAAGCGGGTAAGGGGGTGCCCACCAGGGCCTAACGCTCCCATATGTGTTTTCTTGGAGTAGTCCTGGTTTTTTTCTGGCGGGAGAAGGCAATCGCTGAGGCTCCCTCTTTGATCAGTGGAGCCCATGATTCAGAACCCTCTGGTCAGGTAAGTGCAGTGGTGAGGTGGCAATGGGTAGGGCTGGGCGAGCCGGAACTGCTTGTTGTTGCCGCCAGTGCTGGGCCTGGTGGCAGCCTTGGCCTCATGCTCCAGGGTGCAATCCAGCACCTAGTGAATCAGGGCCTTTGGGTGTTGCCAAGGGGCGCAGGGCCTGTCAGCAGCATCGGCCTGGCTCCGCAAGGCGCAGGGTGAAATCCACCCCAGCGCCTAGCCAAGTGGAGTCGTCTGGTGCTGCTGACTTGCATCTAGCAAATAACTGTCTACTCAGAAGAAAACCACACTGCATCCACACTGCATTACTACTAGGTAAGGGTGTGGGGGGCCTATAGTGTTTTATCTAGAAAGCCAGGGTTCCTCCAGAGGAAAACAGCTTTTTGCACAAGGTCAGTTAGGACCACTTGCTTTTTAAAAATTCTCCCATATATGCAGAACTCCCTGTGGCCTTTTGTAAGTTTCCCCTCTGTGCCAAATAACTGGGGTCAAATAAGTGGTGTTTACTTTTTATAATACAGTATGTGGAAGATGGGTCTCCCTCAGGAGGTTCTGAACCATCTTCCCTTGGAAGTTTCTAAGCAGAAGTTCGATGGCCATCGGTCATGGATGCTTTAGCTGAGATTCCTACGTTGCAGGGAGTTGCACTAGAAAGATGACTCTTGGGGTCCCTTCCAGCTCTATGATTATATGTTTTTCTGCTTCAACAATATTTCATTGTGTTCCCATCATTTTATGTAATTGTATTTTTGTTTAAATTAAAAAACAAATTAAATAAAACATGTTCTATTTACAAACAAAGCGTTTAAATAGCTACCTTTTTACTAATAGGATAGGGGCCATGGGCTTAGCCAGAATTTTTGTTAGGGGGAGGCAGAACCTCATATTTGTATTGATTTCTACTTATTGATTGGGGCGGGGAGCTGCCCCCTCCGCCCACCGCCCATGCCCAAGGGGGGGCCACAGGAAGGAACCAAGTTGAGAGTGGGGCCAGGTTCGGAAAAAGGTTGAGAGACACTGGCCTAGGTGACCCTCATGGTCCAGCTCTATGATTCTGTGATTATATGCTCAACTTTTTTGTAAAAAAAGGGAAATTGTCAATATTTATTTACGTATTTATTAACTGACACAAGAAAAACTTTAATAAAAACTAAGTAAAACACACACACACACACACACACACACACACACATACATATATATATATATATATATATATATATATATATATATGGTATCCCCAAACTTCGGCCCTCCAGATGTTTTGGACTACAATTCCCATCATCCCTGACCACTGGTCCTGTTAGCTAGGGATCATGGGAGTTGTAGGCCAAAACATCTGGCTGGCCGCAGTTTGGGGATTATACACACACACACACACACTTCTGGTGTCTAGGGGAAGCCCACAAACAGGGCCAGACATGGTTTCAGCTGTCGATAATTGTAGTGAAAAATGCTGGATCAAACCAGCAGCCCATCCTGGTTCATCATCCTGTTCTCACAGTGATGAATCGGATACTTATGGGAAGCCTGAGTGTGATTCCTAGGAACTGCCATCAACATGGGGTATAGAACGTCCCTGTTGACAGCCTCCTTCTCCATGAATTTGCCCAGTCCACCTGAGTTGGTGGCTATCACTACCTCTTGTGGGAGCGAATTCATACTACTACTACTACTACTACTACTACTAATAATAATAATAATAATATGATGCCACCCATCCGACTGGGATTTAACTACGCGCTGCTGTGTGGAAGAAGTAGCTACTTTAGTCCGTCTTTCCTGAATCAATCACTTCTCTCTCTCTCTGTGCCTCCAGAGGGTTCCTCATTCCCTGTTTCCGGTCTCATTCCAACTGAGCTACAACTGAAGCTTCAGCAGCCTGACTCCTTCCTATTCTCATGTAACTGCTCTTTCATTTTTTTCTCCTCCCAACTAGAATATTTGGTTTCCGCACCCGACTCCATCTCCCACATGGCACCCCGGGGAGAGCCGTGGGTGCAAGGCCCCCAGCGCTCCGAAGGGAGGCAGAGTCACAGAAGTGGCTCCGAAGGAGAAGGGGCAGCGGAGCTACTGCGAGAACAGTCCGAGGGGGAAGGTGAAGGCGTGGACTCTCCGAGGAGCCTCGCTGCCCCTCACGACAGGGCAGCAGCCAGCGACTCGTGTAGGTTTGCTCTCTGCTCCCTCAGATTTACCTGGTTCACTTTGCCTACTGTCTTTTCTGATACTCTGTGTGTTGTGCTTTAGGAGGGATTATTGGTTTGTTTTGTTCTTACAGTGGTGCCCCGCTAGACGAAAATAATTCGTTCTGCGAGTATTTTCGTCTAGCGGGTTTTTCATCTAGCGAAGCGGCAATGTAAACCGCGGTTTTCGCTAGACGAAAAAAAAAACGAAAAAAAATCGTCTTGCGAGGCAGCCCCATAGACTTTTTCGTCTTGCGGGGCAACCTTCCGCTAGACGAATGCCTTCGTCTAGCAAGTTTTTCGTCTAGTGAGGCATTCGTCTAGCAGGGCACCACTGTATTTTTACTATGTATCTTGTGGGGTTTTTTACATTGTATTTTACGTTGTGAACTGCCCTGAGATGAAGGGCAGTGTGCTAATTAATTAATTAATTTTGTTGTTGTTGTTTATCACGGCACTTCAAATGTAGGGTGTGAATGTAGCCTAAAGTAACTACTACTACTACTACTATTACTACTTTAGGCCACATTCACACCCTACATTTGAAGTGCCACGATACCACTTTAAACAGTCATGGCTTCCCTCAAAGAATTCTGGGAGCTGTAGTTTGTTATGGATACTGGGCCCGACAGTTCCCAGATTTCCCTTTGAAGAGAGGTGGATTGTTGGGGGTTTTTTTTGAAATGGTTTTTATTTGATTTTACATGTGTAAAGTTATAACAATACCAAATACATATCCTTATAAAGAGATTTATCTGAATCTCAAGACTTCCCACCATCCCCTCCCTGAGTCCTATAATCAACATTTTCAACTGCATATTATTTCATAATCTATATTTTGTATCTGTCCATATTATCCATAGTGTTTGTTACATTACAAGTGTTACTAGAATCCTAAGAGAGATGGACTGTTAAACCCCTCTGGGAATTGTAGGCCGGTGAGGGGTGAATGGTGGGGTGGGTGTGTCTCCTAACAACTCTCAGCACCTTTAGCAAGCTACACCTCCCATAATTCTTTGAGGGAAGCCATGACGGTTTAAACTGGTCTCGTGGTGCTTTAAAGGTGTGGTATGGAAGTCACCTCAGACTGGAGCCTGGGGTTTAACATGAGTGAGAGCTCCCTCACATGATACCTCAGGTAGAAGAGCCGCACACAGCTGCCTTCCAATAAAACAAGGGTGGGACACCTAATCCATCCTGAGGGCCGCATTCCCTTCTGGGCAGCTTCCTGAGGGCCGCATGCTAAAAGTGGGTTGGGCCAGAGGCAAAAGTGGGTGGAGCAACAAATGTAGATTTTGCCGCTGTACATTAGGCTAGCGCAGTACAATTTTACCTTTGCACACCCCTTGGGATGCTCCCCTCAGGCAAGCAAATAGGCATTATGAGGGTTCAGGGATACAATCCAGCCAGGCAAAAATACTCTGGGTGTGTAGGGGGGCAGGTGAGGGGTGTAGCCTGGAGAGAGGGACCTCCAGCCCATCCCCTGAGGTCTCCCCATCCCCTGCTATAAAATTACAGCAGGTGTGAGGAACCTCCAGCCCATGGGTCTAATTCAACCCTACAGGCAGTGTTATTTTTCAGGGGGTGGGGTGGAAAGCCGATAACTCACGATCCTTCTCTCAGAATGGGCGAGTTCTGGCTGAAAAGAAGCCCTGCCCTCAGGACTTTCCATTTGACCCACCAGGCCGCTTTGGCCAAGCCACATCCAACCTTCCCTATACCTGGCATATAAAGATTTGGCTTGGCAGAAAGTGGGGGGGGGGGGGTTGCAGGCTACCCTAGTTAGCCTTCCTGCTCCTCACAACAACCCTGCGAGGTAGGTTGGCCTAAGAGGTGGTATCTTTCCAAAGGTTGCACAGAGAACTCCGTGGCTGAATGGGGATTTGAATCCTGGTCTCCCAGGTCCTGGTCTAGCACTCTGACCACTGTACCTCTTGCCTGTGGGTATTAGTCTGTTCAAGACTTCTCTGCTGAATGTTACTGTTAATAATATTAATAACTGTCATTATTTTTGCAAGGTGATAGCATGACAACTGAACACCCAGAGGAGGATACCCAGCAAAGAGGCCTTGAGCTAGAAGTCAACGACGTGTCGCCAGACAGATCCGAAGAAAACGTTTCCCTGAAGTCTCGAGCCATCTCTGATAGTAGTGGGCATGGGTCGTTGGAACATCTAACAGCAGAGTGGGATGAATCTGGTCAGTATGGAGGACGCATCCTAAGCAATTTGGCCTTGTCAAGTTTCTAGCCCTTAAGCTTACAAAAAGAGAGAGAGAGGTTTGTAGGTCCACCGTGTTGTAGCTCCTTTGCGCATGCTGGCTGGGGAGGGATTTGGGGTACGTTAGACCTCGAGAAGAGAAGACGAGAGGTGAGATGATCGCCATCTTCAGATGTATGAAGCAGCTGTCACAGATAGAGATAGAGCAAGCTTTTTTCCCCTGCTACTCTAGACTGGTGGAACCTAAACCAATGGATTAATATTACAAGAAAGAAGATTCCGACTAAACATTAGGAAGAACTTTCTGATGGCCATCTTATCAAGGGTCCTGCCTTTCTTATCCCATCATAGTTCTGTTTTCTTTCTTTCTTTGTTTTCTCCACAGATAGTTTAAAATAAAATCCTTCCAATCCCCGGCCTCATCCTTGAATGATGAAACTGTCGGAATGTGGAAAGAGCCTGCATTTGTCCACTGGTGGGATCTCCAAGTAAACTGTTCTGTCCAGCAGCAAAGAGAGACCTCCAGAGTTTAGTGAATCTTGCAGACAATTTCTTTTGGAAAGACTTGAAGACACAGCAGCATTCTTAACTCCCCCCCCCCACCCTCCTCCAGTGTTAACCAGACATTTGCATAGCCAACATGTACGGATCGCGGGGAAAAGTGGGGTTCTTTAACTGAAATATTAACATATGTCTTTTTATTTTATTTTATTTTGTATGGGTTAATTCATGCGCATGTTTTATATTGTCACCCAGGAATACGCTAATGTTATGATCTGCGGTCTGGGGAAGGTCGTCATTATGTTCCCACAAGAGAGGTCAGTGATTTAAATTTCACAAGAGCGAACATTTTTAAGGCTGAGATTATATGCATTTCACAATTGCACTTGCACAAGGACACGAGCTGGTGCCAGGGCACCGAGTTCCAGCGTTCCTGAGAGACTAGGGCTTTTCGGGTTTCTAGCCCTTAAGCCTGTAAGGATGGAGTTTTTGAATCTGAAAATCTAGAGCACTGAATAGAGTCGCGAGCGGTCAGGAGGCAGGGTTCCGGTGTCCTGTAAAACTAACGGTGTAAGCAGAAACAATTATGCAAAAGAGGCAAATATGTATATATAAATATGCAAATGACTTTTCATTTGCATGCCATGTCCAGGTCAAATAATTCAGCTACTTTTGCTGCAGAACATTGATTTAATTAAGGGCAAAAATTACACTTCCTGACTACAGGTATAGGAAGCCAGTCAAGGTCATAAAGTCTTGTTCCAAGTCTGTGACAGATTTGCCACATCATCCTTTTCCCCTCCTTTTTATTTCTGTTTTGCAGACAAAACCCTGATTCTCACAGTCTCACAGTCACATTTCACGGTAAACTCATGTGTCATGTGACTTTTCACTTTTTGATTGTGGAATTGTCAACATTTCATTTGTGTGGATGTGCTCCCCCATGTGGCCGGAACTGAGAATCCCTACTCGCTGGAGGACCATTGCTTTTCATAGAATCATAGAGTTGGAAGAGACCACAAGGGCCATCCAGTCCAACCCTCTGCCAAGCAGGAAACACCATCAAAGCATTCCTGACAGATGGCTGTCAAGCCTCTGCTTAAAGACCTCCAAAGAAGGAGACTCCACCACACTCCTTGGCAGCAAATTCCACTGTCGAACAGCTCTTACTGTCAGGAAGTTCTTCCTAATGTTTAGGTGGAATCTTCTTTCTTGTAGTTTGAATCCATTGCTCCGTGTCCGCTTCTCTGGAGCAGCAGAAAACAACCTTTCACCCTCCTCTATATGACATCCTTTAATATATTTGAACATGGCTATCATATCACCCCTTAACCTTCTCTTCTCCAGGCTAAACATACCCAGCTCCCTAAGCCATTCCTCATAAGGCATCATTTCCAAGCCTTTGACCATTTTGGTTGCCCTCTTCTGGACACGTTCCAGCTTGTCAGTATCCTTCTTGAACTGTGGTGCCCAGAACTGGACACAGTATTCCAGGTGAGGTCTGCCCAGAGCAGAATATAGTGGTACTATTACTTCCCTTGATCTAGACGCTATACTCCTATTGATGCAGCCCAGAATTGCATTGGCTTTTTTAGCTGCTGCATCACACTGTTGACTCATGTCAAGTTTGTGGTCTACCAAGACTCCTAGATCCTTTTCACATGTACTGCTCTCAAGCCAGGTGTCACCCATCCTGTATTTGTGCCTTTCATTTTTTATTTTTTATTTTTTTGCCCAAGTGTAGTACTTTACATTTCTCCTTGTCAAAATTCATCTTGTTTGCTTTGGCCCAGTTCTCTAATCTGTTAAGGTCATTTTGAAGTGTGATCCTGTCCTCTGGGGTATTAGCCACCCCTCCCAATTTGGTGTCATCTGCAAACTTGATCAGGATGCCCTCAAGCCCATCATCCAAGTCATTGATGAAGATGTTGAATAAGACTGGGCCCAAGAAAGAACCCTGTGGCACCCCACTAGTCACTTCTCTCCAGGATGAAGAGGAGCCATTAATGAGCACCCTTTGGGTTCGGTCAGTCAGCCAGTTACAAATCCAGGGTACTTTGCAGCAGCAGACGAAGTGTAATTATTATTATTTTTAACTGGGGGGGAACCTAACACTGAATAATATAACTCGGCGACAGTTATGAGGAGCTACCATTTTATTGATTTTTGTGTTTTTATTGTTAGCTCTGTGTGTGCTTTAGAACTGGTTTATAAATAAGTCAGGACGGTATTCAACTAAGTCCTGCCTGGAGAAGACCCACTGAAATTAATTCATCTAAGTTAGTCATGTCTATTGACTTCAGTTGGTCCTACTCAGATTAGCAGAGGCCACCCTTAATGTGTGGCTTCCTGTATTTCTAAGCTGGCCCACAAAAAATGCTGCCTTTTCAGAGTCTGTGGTCTGGATCCTGCATTAATTTGGAATTGACGACAGACTTTTTGCAGCAGGATTGTCTGTTTTGCAGTTCTTGGATCCCAGCCTTTGCACTGTAAAGAGTTACGTATATTCTTTTATTATTGTTGCTGTTAATTCCTTTTTAACGATGCCCTCTTTGTTTTGGAAGACTAGCTGCCCAGTTCTGACAGGTTTTTGGTGTTCAAAACAGCACAGGGAGGTGACCAGTTGCTTAATTTTAATTTTAAACTGTAAGGCAGTTTTCCATACAGAGTGGTGCATTTTTTTTAAATTTAAAAAAACAGTAATAGAATATTCCAGTGCTTCAGACAGCAGACAGCATACATTGTGTAGAACAGCTTGCATAGGTGGGGTATAAAAAAATAAAAATTATTATTATTATTATTATTATTTAATTGATTGTGTGTGTGAAACTGCATTGCATCTAAGGATTTCTCCAGGGTACAATGCAGGATAGAATCATAGGGTTGTAATCCAGTGCTAGTCCTACGCAAGAGTATACCTATTGAAATTCAGTACTGTGACTAAGCAGCGGTGGGGCATATGCCCGTGCTGCCCAGGGCGGGCGGGCTCCCAAGGGGGAGGGCAGGGCACGGAGGATGCCCTCCTGTGCGCCACAGTTCAGGGTAGGAGAGGGGCCTCTGTATCTAAGCCACCATAATTTCATAGAATCATAGAATTGTCGAGTTGGAAGGGATCACAAAGGTCATCTAGTCCAACCCCCTGCAATGCAGGGATCTTTTGCTCAAAATTCACGTTGGATATTCCCAAAGCACGGGTGTGTGGGTCCGTGTAGCAGACCTGTAAGAATCAATGGGAATGACTGTTTTGAAGGAGCCAGCGCACACCATGTTCACCAACAGCACACTGGGGCAGGGCTTGTGTGAGAGAAAGGGCCACCACTGCTCTAACCCTACAGACAGCCCTTATGTACATCAGTCGATGCCGCGTCAAACACCATCCTGTACAACAGGGCCTGCTCACACCGTCACCTGAGAGGCATGGCGTTAGAAGCACCTTGAGAGATATAACTCTTTGGTTCTCAGGGAGCTGCTCCATAGCAATTCATCTCTCTTCCCAGGGAACTGTGTCTCCTTAACAACTCTCAGCACCCTTAAAAAACTACAGTTCCCAGTATTCTTTGTGGGGTGGAAAGCACAACTGCTTAAAGTGGTGCGGTGCTATCTTAAATTTATAAATGGGGCATTATTCAATTGGCAGCCATGCAGACCACCAGCCATGGGGCTCAATACCCCCCTTGTTTGATTTCAGAAGCAGGCCATAGTAGTAGTAGTAGTAGTATTTTTATTATTATACCCCACCCATCTGACTGGGTTTCCTCGGCCACACTGGGCAGCTTCCAACAGAATATAAAAGCACAACTAGTGTATAGAGCCGAGTGATGTCATTGATCTGGTTAGCTCAGTATTGTCTATTCTGATGGGCTGCAGCTCTCCAATGTTTCTAATGAGGGGGGATGTTCTTCAAAATTGCATTCTAATACTATTTTTAACTTTTCAACATACCAGGGATTGAAACTGGGACCTTCTGCGTGCAAATGAAGCTCTCTACCACTGAGGGTACTAGCAGTCGTGTGCAGCCTTGATACACGTGTGAATGTGTTTTGTTTCTAGCAGGGACCTAAATGCACAAATTTTTCTTCTTCTTCTCTGGACCGTATACACAAAGCTGCTGCTTTTCATTTTTCTTTTTAAGCTTAAGGAGATTCCTCAGTACATTAAGAGGATTTTATTTTAAAAATTGGGAAAGGGGTTGGCATGTACGGGGAAAACCGTCCGAAACAACTCATCGATTGAAAAACAGTTGATCTGCAAAATGTAGCAATAAGGCGTGCAGCCTAGGAACACTGGGCCCAGTTCAGACAGGCATCTTCTCGCTTTAGTCCCACCGAGATCACCTTGACTTAAAGTTAGATACGAATAACTTAAAGCCCTGTTGATTTCAATAGAAGTTAACTACAGTATACACATCTATTCAGAAGTATGGCCCATGGTTTTCAAAGTGTGTTTAACCACACCACTCACCTGTGTTTTCAAGTTGACAGGAGCTGCATTCATTTGACAATGTGATAATCAGATTTTCTTTTTCTTTGCATAACTCTGTTTACTTCTGCTTTAATAATTAAAAAAAAATGTTTCCACTTCCCTTTCCCCCGTTACTTACTGTTAAGGAGTAACATACATAAAAATTGAGAACACTGTCTTTGACTTCTCCTTTCTTGAGGAGTATGAGGTGGAAGAATGGGCTGCACTGTTTTGAGCCAGGTATGCAGGTAGCCTTGCAAGCAATTCCTGTGAAAATGCTCTGGCCTGTCAAGTGTTTTTAGCCAGTGAGTGAAGAGTGATTGAGTTATTTAGACAGCAGGTGGCAGGAATCCCTGGGGGTCCTCAATGACTCCTGTTTTCATATACATACACACACACACACACACACACACCCTTCAATGCACTTTTATTGCTTTCTTATTTCCTAGGCGGAATTAAGCAGGTCTTTTTTTCACACTGAAAAGCAATTATGAGGAGAAAAGGGTGTGTGTTTGTGTGTGAGAGAGTGAGCAGGGGAAGGCCAGAGAGATAAAGGGCTGGCAGAGGGGGCGGAGACCTCCTGGTTCTGGAAGCACCCATCATTAGCTTGCATGGATGCCCCAACTGATCACCCATGGAAGAATGCATCCCTCACACCCAGAGAAAGGTTTCCCATCTCTGACCCAATTAATTGACTAGTGAGGGAGTTCCTAGGGATGAGGTTCTGTTTTGAATTGATGCAATTTTGAAAGAGCCACCATCAAGGGGTTTTTTTTTGTGAGGGGAGAAGAGGGCTGAACAAGATAAAGCAAGACCACACAGAAAAATTACAAACTTTATTATTGAATAGTTTCAATGTAGCAGGGGGGATGCAATTCATCTTAGAAACCCCAGTTGGAAAGCCTGCTAAAATGACCCTGGGCATCTTTGGAGACTGACAATGCTGCATTAATGACGCTTTTGTTTTTCAAAGAGGGGAGTGGAGGGGGGGGGGAGAAGTCAAATAGCCCAGAAGTAACTCTGTTGCTTTGGATAAATCCTAGTATAGATACGGAGCCCCTTTGGAAGTTGCTTTCTCCTGAATTGGGGATGGGGGACCTGTGGGACTCCAGACCTTATTGGACTATGATCTCTGCCCAATGGCCACGCTGACTGGGGCTTATGGGAACTGGAGCCCAGCAACAGGAAGAGGGCCAGAGTTGCCCGTCTAGGTCCTCAAACTGGCTTCCACACTGAGAAGACAGCTAAGGAGACCCTGACTGCCTGAAAGGGAACCATTGCAAAGGATTATGGGAAATGCTCCAGGCATTAGCAATTGTTAGATTTGAACACAGCAAGGCATGGCCTATCCCCGTGGGCCTCACCAGCTGCTCTTTTTGAGGGGAAAGCCTGTGTCTGGGCTACGCATCTTCAGCAGGATCAGGGAACCTGTGGACCTTCTCCAGATGTCATCAGCCCCAGCCAGCCCCAACCCATCGGTGGAAATTGGGCCCGTAGCAACTTCAGGCCACCACTTCCTCTATCTCCACCATACATTTTCAGTAATAGTTAGCAGGCAATCAATACTTTTTAAATTTCTCTCTGTGTGAGTCTTGTTTATTGCATATAGATAATTGTTGTAGTTGTTTTTTTTTTTTTTTTACGGAACTACAGTATACAAATATTGTTATAAATAAATCTTCCCTAGCCTGGAGATCTGGGCATCATCAGGAGGGCATCAGGTTGAAGGAGGATGGTAAACATGAAAAACTAGCATCTTTGGGGGGGGGTGGAATCTAGACTGGAGGCCTTTCCTTCTCACCAGCTACTTTTCTATGTGCAGGGACGTGTTTTTGTGTTGTTGTTGTTGTTGTTGTTTGTGTGTGTGAGTGCCCGGAGGAGCATATTGTTACACAAGCAGTCTGAAGTGGCACAGCTCTTGAAGTCTTTAAGGGGAGCAAAGACCTGCTGCAACCCCTCTGCTCCAAATGATAGACTCCTCCTGCGTTCAGCATGGCTGGGAATGATCTGGCTGATAACTGGTCTACAATCCAACCTTGTCTGGCGTTACTTCCTGCTATGCTTCAAAGGTGTCATTAGGATGTGTAACAGGGTTGGAGTCCAAGTGCTTCTGGACTCCAACTCCCATCAGCCCCAGGCAGCATGCCGATTGCTCGGGGATGATGGGAGTTGGAGTCCAACATCATCATGAGGTCCACATGCTTCTTCAGACCTGAGGTATAATTTTTGTTTTCGCCCAACAGCATGTGGGTGTTCTGAAATGGAGAGAACTCATGCCTGTGGACTGTTTTCACTGTCTTGATTTCCCCCTCTCTGCATTTTGAAGCTGAAAAGATTTGTGGCTTTCAGCGCAAATGGAAAACAGCTTTGGAGATGGGGATCCCACTGCCCTCCAAGTGCTGCTGGACTCCAGTTCCCATCAGCCCCAGGCAGCACAACCTATGATCAAAGATGATGGGAGCTGGAGTTCAGCAACATCTAGAGGCCTTCAGGTTTCCTCCTACTGCTCTTAATCTTTTGCCAAACCCAACCAAACCCTGGCGATCCCACCCTTAAAGTTTGCCCCAACTGTCCACCGCACCGTTCCTTTATTCCTTCCCACTTAAAAAGCTCAGAATACATTTACAAATAAATACACGTTCTGCAAGCTGGATAGGTTAACAGAGTTCATTTAAAAACAGTACTTATTTTTAAAAATCCATCAAAACTGTATGGCGTGGTCCAGGAGGGCTCCAAAATGCCAAGTCTTGAGTGCCAGTCTTAGGAAGAAAAGAAAAACCTCCCGGGTTCTTAAAAGGCAGATTGTCTCCAAAAAGCTGTTGCTGCTTCTGGTGAAGGAAGGGCCGGTTTTGACATCTTCGGTAAAAGCTAGCCTGGGTTGGGAAAAACCAAGCTGCTCTTGAATCTAGAATGGCAAAAAATGCAGGGGAAACTGGCCTAGGTGCTGGGAGCTGTTGTTGATTGGCATCCGTCCGTCTCGGGAGACAATGGAGGAGCCCTGGTCTAGCAACATCTGGGGGGTCCAAAGGTTCCCCCAGCCCTGAGCTAATGGCTGCAGCTCAAGCAGCAGGGTCAGTTAAAAGTGAGGCGGAGAGGTCAGTGTGGTGCAAAAGCACCGGGAGAACCAGCCAATGGGCTCCACTTGTGCATTTGCAGCACATCAACTTTTTTGCTGCCTCCCTCCACCGTCTCCCAGTAAGTAGCAGCAACCCACCTTGCAGGGAAGCTGGTGTAATGGCTCCACCCCACCCAGCGTGTCGCTTTTCACGATGACAAAAGTATTACAGCTTGGAACATTTTTTTTTTACCTAACTACCGATGCTTAGCCTCAGTTTTCCCCATCTGTAAAATGGGTATAATGCTGACTTCCCTCATTGGATAGCACCGATGACAAGCCCAAAAGAGATTGTACAATGTTCTTCTCTGCTGCACTGCTCTCTATTTTTAAAATCTTTTGTTGGCTTCTGGTTTAAAATATTCTCTTTTTGATTTACGGGTACATCATTTCATAATAAATACTGTTGTAACTTTGTGGCTTGATTAGCCACCATGGACAGCTAGTATAGGGGTATTAAAAACATTTTATAATAAATATCATATAATAAATAAAACGCTGTTAAGAAATTGCCGTATCGACTGGGCCACTTTGAAGGGTTTGGCACAAGACACTGCTTCACTGGAACAGCTCTTGCCCTTGGCCCTCCTTTAAATTATTATTTTAATATTTAATAGCATTTCTCCACCTCTTAATTTTTTTAAAAAAAAATCTCTAATCAATAGAGATTGACTTGCTAAGTACAACCAAGTCAATGTTGCATGTGTTTATGGGGCTCTTGTATTTGCAAAGCACCCCTCCTCAACCACTTTTGCGAGGTAGGCTGGTTATTCTCATTTTACAGAAAGGCAGATGCGACTTGCCTCAATGGGTCCACTGGTCCGCTCGCCCAGGTCTCCTGGATCAAAGCTCACCTCTTTATCTGTTGGAACGGCACAGGCTCTGAACCCTACAGCTCTCACTGGCTACCAGTATGCAACCTGACCATGCAGCTTTTCGCTTTTTTCTTCTTTGCATAGATAGACGGGCTGTCCTGTTAAAACCAGGGTAAGTGGGAGGTGGATGGGAAAAGAGCAACAGGGTTCTGGCAGCCCTGCCCGTTGAGAAAATCCCATCAAAATCCAAATGAAAACTACAAAAGGGTGAATGGTGCCCCCTTGTCATTCCCACATCTTCCTTTTCGTCCCTCTGCTCGGCCGCGTGTCTAGCGTACGCGACGCGGTGTCAGAAGTTGATGGCGTGGGTGAGTCTGGAGCGGCATCCTCTCGGGGTCCATCCGTAGGAGGAGGTTCTGGGACGGGGTTGCAAATGCCGCCTGGGGTGGCCAGAGGAGGCACCGGGCACGGAATGGCTGGGCCTGCCGCGGGCTCTGAAGGCATGCCGGGCACGTGACCGGGCTGTAGGGGGGTCCCAGCCTCCGGTGGGCCCCAAGGTGGGTTGCTGTTCCCCTGGTACGAGCTGTAGCCATGGGACGCTCCTTGCGGCGGAGACCTCTGGCCGGCGAACACTTCTGCGATGGCTGCCATGGTGGCTGTTTGCCTCCCCAGGAACTCGCCCAGGTCGCTGTGGGAGCGCTCAATGGCGTTGACCATCAGCTGGGCTGTGGCCCTGTCCTGGCGCCTCTCCTGCTTCCTGTGCTGCCTCTCCTCTTGCCTGGCCCTGTCAAAGGCCTTCAGGTCCTGGCGGTGCAAGCCGCGCATGGCGTCCAAAAGCATGGAAGGGGCCCTCGAAGCCGACTCCACCAGCTGCATGCTGGTCTCAAGGCGCTGCTTCCGGTTCCGCATGCGCCGGTTCCGCATCCGCTCCGCGTTCGTGAGGGGCCTCCGGAACTCTTGAATGGGGCCTGCATAGGTTGGGACACATGCACAAAAACACGAAGTAGATTCCCTGTTTGGGACATGTGTATAATAATAATAATAATAATAATAATAATAATAATAATAATAATAGAACATTAAAACCACAATAAAAGATCAAACACTAAAAACTTCCCTAAACATGGCTGACTTCAAATGTCTTCTAAAAGTCAGATAGTTGTTTATTTTCTTGACATCTGATGGGAGGGCGTTCCACAGGGCGGGAGCCACTACTGAGAAGGCATGTCCAAAAACCGCTCTGGGGGCTTAATCCAGCTCACTGGGGGATTCAAGTACTTCATGTAGTACATAGTAAAACTAGGGAACTTGCTCCCTTAGGAGGCAGTGAAGGGCCCCAACTTAAATGTCTTTAAAAAGGTAAAGGGACCCTCAACCATTAGGTCCAGTCACGGACGATTCTGGAGTTGCAGCCCTCGCTTTACTGGCCGAGGGAACCGGCGTACAGCTTCTGGGTCATGTCACCAGCATGACAAAGCCGCTTCTGGCGAACCAGAGCAGCGCACGGAAACGCCATTTACCTTCCCTCCGGAGCGGTACCTATTTATCTACTTGCACTTTGATGTGCTTTCGAACTGCTAGGTGGGCAGGAGCTGGGACCGAGCAACAGGAGCTCACCCCGTCGCAGGGATTTGAACCGCCGACCTTCTGATCAGCAAGCCCTAGGCTCTGTGGTTTAACCCATAGCGCCACCTGCGTCCCTTTAAATGTCTTTAAAGGAGGGTTATACCCAATCATGGAGGGCAAGACTATCAATGGCTGCTAGCCATGATGGCTGTGCTCTTGCCTTCACAAACGGAAGCAGCATGCTTCTGAATGCTGGAAACCGCAGGAAGCAGAGAGTGTTGTAGTGTTCAGGTCCCACCGGGAAGGTTTCCTGCAGGCATCTGGTTGGCCGCTGTGAGAACAGGAGGCTGGACTTGATCCAGCAGAGATCTTCTTATGCTCAAAACAGATCCAACCATCTGTAGAATCCCCCCTTCTCCAGAGACAGAGCTCCGATTCATGCCATAGACCTTGAAGGACCAGAGACACCTTAGACTGGGCTCCCACAAAGTGTTCAAAAGGAACTCCTTGGAGAATCCTTACCATACGGCCTGAGACACCTGCCTCCCTCAGGCACAGGTTCCCGGCAGATCAGCGTTCTCCCGGTATTGGGCGGTGCTCTCTCCGGCACAGCAGGATTCGGAGCCTGCGGTCCGATGGCAGGAAACGACACCGGCTGGGCCAGGGGCGGGTACTGCATTGGCAGCGCCACTGTGGGGTAGTGTACCTGTTGTGCCACAGAGGGGTATTGCTGCGGCATGGGGGTGTTCACCACCACCTCATCAAACGTCCATAGAGCCTGGAAAGAGCAAAGAGGAAAGATCAGGCCAGGGAGGGACTGGCGATACTGCTTGGAAAAAACTCTGTGCCGCAAAACTACTCTCCATTCAGACCAGACCAGACCAACAGTTTTAATTCTACCAATGTCAAATTGTATTTTAGTGGTGGATTTTTCTTTTTATATATATATATATACAGTCGTACCTTGGTTCTCGAACTTACCGGTAATCCAATCTGGGAGTCTGTATGACTCCTGAAACTGTTCGAAAACCAAGGTGCGGCTTCTGATTGGCTGCAGGAGCTTCCTGCAGTTAAGTGGAAACCACGTTGGATGTTCGGCTTCAGAAAAATGTTCGCAAACCGGAACACTTGCTTCCGGGTTTGCGGCGTTTGGGAGCCAAAACGTACAAGTACCAAGGCGTTCGAGAACCAAGGTACGACTGTATATAATTTTTATTAAATATTTCTGTTTTACATGGTAGAATATTCATTTAAACAACCTTAAAATATCCATGACTTCCCTTCTTCTCTTTGCATGGTTCATTTTTCATACGGTAAATCCCTGCATATTTTACATGAACTAAACCATTCAGTATTCCAATATCACATGCGTCAAAACTTATTTACACTGTTGAATTTATCTTAATGCTGCCAATGTTTTCAAATGTACACGATTTCTCCTTATATATTCAAGAAACATTTTCCAATCCTCTTTAAACATATGTTCTTCTTGTTCTCTTATTCTATATGTTAAATCTGCAAGCTGCGCATATTCTATCACTTTAAGTTGCCATTCTTCTTTAGCTGGGATCTCACCTGTTTTCCATTTTTGGGCTAACAAAACACGGGCCACAATAGTGGATGGATTTTTTAAAATGCTTTTAGCAGTTCTTGTTTTTATCTGTTAGCTGCCTTGAATCCCCTTCAGGGGAAAAGGCAGGGTACAAATAAATTAATTAATTGACAATAACTTTGATAAGACACATTCAGCCCCGTTGAATCGGACAAAAGGTCCGTCTAGTTTGGATTCCTGTTCCCCAAAGGGGCAAACAAACTTTTGGAAACCTCTGATGAAGCCTCTGATGCAAGAACCCACCACTGTGCTCCATCCCCCGGCAACTGGTATTCAAAGGCACACTTTGTCTGAGCATTGAGCCTCCACAGCTGTCATCAGCAGTATACACACACACACACACACTTAATGCTTTTCCTAAATGCTTTCATTAAAGGTGGTCCTGTTTCTTACATTATTTCAAAACCGTACAAACACGCACAAAGTTTGCAGTTTGTTAGGGCTATTCACACATTATGTTCAGTGAGTGTACAACCTGTGTACAGACATTGCACATACACTATTCCTATGTAATCTTCAACGAGTGTACAGTCTGTGCATTCCTCCAGGATTTCCTTCTGGTCTAGCATTTCGTTTTCACAGGATGGGGTGTGGGAAATAAGTTGTCTCTTCTTTTCCCGCCCCCATTTTATTAGAGACACTTAAAAATATATATATAATTACCTGCTGTTCTTTTCTCTGGGCTTCTCGTTGCCTCATCAGGAAGTCTTCCGACAAGGCGACTGCTTGGGCGCAGGTTTCTGGGCTGTGCTCCCGGACCCAGTTCTGGATTTCCTGGGGCAGGACTGTCAGGAACTGCTCCACGACCACGGCCTCCAGGATCTGCTCCTTGCTGTGCCTCTCGGGCCTCAGCCACTGGTGGCAGAGCTCCTGCAGCTGCCGGCAGACTTCCCGGGGCCCCTCGGCCTCCTGGTAGCGGTGGCGCCGGAAACGCTGGCGCCGCATCTCCATGCTGACCGTGTCGTCACCAGGGGTCTCCTCCTTCACGCTCCCGTAGCCCCTCCGTTCTCGGTGCCCTGAGCCGCCATAGACTGGCTGGGCTTCCCGGCTGAGGCCCGAAAGGCTCTGGGCTACCCACCCTCCAGGGGGCCACTGGCTCGGGTTGGCAGCTGCCTCATAGGAGGTCTGGAATGAATTGGTGTCCCACTGCAAGGGCTTGTGCAATGGTGGGTTCCTCCACCCTGGCTGGGGATAGGGCACTGCCTTGGGGAACTCCTGCCTCTGGGCCTCCCAGTGTTGCTGCAGACCCTCGTCTGGCTCCTCCTTCACCTGCTGAGGAGCTTCCCCGGCCAAAAACTCCCGCATGGAGCCAACCGGAAGGAAGCGGGAAGCTGCGCCTCCCCCTAGTTCGTGACCAGATGGGTCTTGCGCCTCCATTTTCATCGCTGGCTGCATTCCTGGTTCTGGAGCACCCTGGAACTGCAGGTGGAGGGCAGCTGTTTCCCCTCTCCCCGTAGCCATATTGTGTCAACCCACGAGGGAAATTCCTGTCTCACGTCGGAGGTCGGCAAGGCGAGGCCGGTGGGCCAAATCTGGCCACCCAAGGGATACCCTTTTGCCTCTCCCCAAAGGCAAAAGCAGAGGTAAAGAAGGGGAGCAGACAGACTTCCAGGGAGAAGAAAGGGGCCTTGTCGGCAGGCTCTTGTTGGGGGTGGGTGGTTGTGCCTGCCCACCCCCAATTCCTCGGAGCAGGTTCTCTGGTAAAACTAGCCACCAAATGGAAGCTTAAGTCCGCAGCAGAGATGGGGAAATCATCTGGTAGGGCGATGATGTTGTTCTGTTGGTTTTGCAAGGCAAATGGCCCAATCCAAGCAGGGTCTTCAGGAGTTGGAAATGCCTTCTTGTGCCTGCACCTGTAGGAGGAAGGGGAATAAAGATTCTTTACTCTTACTGTAGGAACGCAGCTTTCTCCAGTATGAATCCTCACAGAAGGCCTGACTGCAAGCCCAGAGCAGTGACTCAACCAGAAATATGGCAGGCAGACTCACAGATGATGCCATTCTGCTATGTAGGGAGTAACTCAGTAACTCTGTAATTTGAAAGAGATGCTTGTTCCCGTGTTCTGTACAACATGCTGGGTAAACCTTCCCCCATTTGGGCTCAAGTTGATAGGCATGGTCAGGTGGCAGGATCCCATCCTCCAGGAATCCTGGCCCTAAGCTGTTTAGGGCTCTAAGAAGTCGCACCCAACACTTGGATCAGGGATTAGAGACAGACCTGAAGGCCAGTCCAGCTACAATAGCAATAGAGTTATTTGCTCCAGAGTTCATGAGTGTTACACCAAGGGGGGAAATTTAAGGGGGGGGGGTAGACCAGGCAGCATGGGCCCTGCAAACCACCCAAGGATTCCAATTGTCAGCGCTCAGCTCTGCCAAGTCCAGAGAAGTGTTCCATATTTTTAACTGAGGGCGGGTCGGGGGGGGAACTCTCTTCACCTGCACAGCCCATGAAACACACTTTCTGCACAGCTGGGAGTCATAAATCAAGACAGGCCATCCACAAGGAAGTGGAACGAGAGGTGACAGGAAAAAGGTGTGCTCAAAGATTGTGTGAATGAACACGAGGACACTGTCAGGAAGCATGTGGCATGCATGGAGGGCGAGGGCCAACACGCTGGATTATGCAGGAACGCAGGAAGTTGCCTTACACAGTTATACCATGAGTCCATCTAGCTCAGCACTGGAAGCAGGTCTCCAGGGTTTCAGGCAGGGGTCTCTCTCCCCCCCCCCATGGTTTTGCTCCACAGTCAGAGCCAATAGTGTATCTGAATACCAGTTGCTGGAAACCACAGGAAGGTGTGTGTGTGGGAGGGGTGCTCCTGTGTTCAGGTCCTGATCATCACAGGTTTCCCCACAGGTATCTGGCCAGCCACGATGAGACTAGGATGCTGGACTAGATGAGCCACTGGCCTGATCCAGCAGAGCTCTCCTTATGCTTGTATATTCTTAGATCCCAGGGACTGAACCTGGAGCCTTCTGGAGGCAGAGCAGATGTCCCACCACTCAGCTGTTCTCCTTGGATAACATATGGGGACTGAAGGAAGTGTCAAGGGGTGTGAGCGGAGAGACAGAAGTCTGAGGTGGGAGGGAGCAAAATCTGCAAACCAAGCCTAACAAAAAGCTGCTTATTCTCTGGCTGAGGGCCCCAACCGCCTTTCAATATTTTGATACTTGCACGCAGGGGTTGGGGTAGGGGGCTGCGGTGGTTTGACAGGTCTTTGGAGTGCTGGACAGCTCCCTTAGAGCCACACAAACCCTGCCTGCAACTGCCTCCATCCGCTGCACATAATCTCCTACGGTAGTTGTTTACGTGGCATCTCTAACGCTTTCTATGCGACTGACAGGCGATGCAAAGAAAGGAAAGAGGGACGAGGAGGGCAAAGAAAACGCAAGCAAAAACCCAGTTTAAAAATTGGGCAGCGGTGGTGCCCTACCTTTGTTCCCAGGATTATGTCATTCTCTCTGTTTCTCCCCCCCCCCCTCCCGTCCTTGCAGAGTCTTCACTCCCCCCACATCCATCACCTCCCGGTTCTGCTCTTGAATTGCGTGCAAAGTAGCTGCCCGCCACCGACTGTTAAACAATAATAATCATGGATACGGATGGCTTTACTGCTAAAAAATATATAATTAAAATCCAGTCTGTCTTCGTTGTTAAGAAGACGAATGGATCTGCAGGGACACTGCCACCTGACCGCTGATATATGCTACAACAAACTTTATCCCCTCCTGCCCCACTTGATATGGATGAAAGGGGATTTTTTTTGGGGGGGGGGGGAGCTGGGACCTGTCTCTTGGGGGGGGCTACATGCTTGCCCCATCCCCCTGTCTCCTCTCCCCCTGCTCATCTCCTCCCTCTTTCCACCCTCTCCCACCCCGCCCCGCAGATCATCTCGACCCACCTCTCGCCGGCTGCAGACTCCGGATCCCCCGCAGCCCCCCAGGCGCCCGAGTTTTAGATGCAGCCCGAGAGGATGCTGCTGCTGCTGCTGCTACTGCTGTTGCCTCTTCTTCCCACCCAAGCCAAGAGGAAAGGACAGGAAGAGGAAACTCGCCCGACCTCACACTTCCGGGTTTGTCTAGGCGCCGCGGCGCCGCTCGTTTTAACCCTTAGGACGGGAAGAGAAGGAAAGAAAAATAGAGGGAGCATCTTTCGCTGCGATCTGTGAGTGAGTGGATTTCTCAAGGGCCAAAGGCCTTGTTGTGCATAGTCAGGGCCTTATTTATTTATATAAATAAGCTTGTTTCCCTTCAAAGTTGGGACTTTATTGTCCCAACAGGCTTTTGGGAACTGACTGTTTTTTAAGGAAAGGGCTGGTGCTGTGATGTTTTAATGGTACTTACCTTTATGTTTTAACAGATCTTTTATTTGCAATGTTTAATTGTTTTTTAAGGTTGTTTCCCCACACACACGCACACACATTTTTTTAGCTGTTTCTGTTTTATCTTTGAGCCACCTTGAGTCTCATCAGGGAAAAAGTCAGGGAATAATAATAATGATGATGATAATGATATTTAGAACCTACCCCACTCCTGTGGTTGTAATTCTCCCCCTGTCCATTTCTGTTTTTGTTTTTTTTTTAAAGTTGTGACCTGCCCTGAGACCTTAAGGTGAAAAGTGTGCAATAAAATGAATAAATCAAAACAACAAGGATTGCTTTATTTCATTTTCACATGGTGGAACCCTGAAATCGCATGAGATCCTCTTCTGCATGTCCACTGCAGTGCGCCTCTGTAAGAAATATTGCTCAGAGGCTTCGGAAACACTGTTGTCATGGATAGAAATCTAGTTATTGATTATAAAATGCAGATAAGGGCAGTGGATCTGCTGTTTGGGGTGCTTTCAATCAAGGAAACACATGTTGTGACAGAACACCCTGCATTGGTTAAATGCATAGAATCTCCTGCCTAGAAGATGAAGGGAGGAAGTAATTTTAGAATTTAAGACAGTAAGACCGCCTTTATTTCCTACCCACCCACACTTATTGGTGGGAAAGCCTGTCTATTGGATAAATGCACTTGGAGACTGCTGCAAAGTACTGTCTAAAAATTATGTTATTCATAACAGGACTCTAATGCCCACTTTCCATCTCAGGCAATTTGCCATTAATTCTTTTGTCATTTATTAGTTTTATGTAAAAAACAAAACGTAACCATAGAGAAAACAATAATTTAATAAGAAAATAAGTTATAGTAAGAGTGGACCCATTTTAATGAACCTATTGATTTTAATATGTTTGCTCTTAGTAGGACAAACATTGGATAAAACTGTTCAGTTTACACACTGTATATCTGTCCCTGGTTCTTAAAAGTTTTGAAATGAAAAGCAGCTACTACTGAGCAAATCAATTGTTTGTGTCCCACCCCGCACAATCTGCTTTCTGAGCAGGCTCAAGTTATTATGGGCACCTGTAACAAAATGTTGCAGCGTTAGATTCATCCATCCCTATCCAAAACTTTGGTGTCTGCTAGGCAGACTCACTGAGAGGGCCAGAGGGCATCCCTTCCAGGTTCTGATGGGTCTTCATTATATGGCCTGTGGTAGGCAGCGAATCCCATTCTTCTTTTCCTCTTTTCCCTTCTAGGAGGTGAGAAGCACCTTGCAAAGGTAAGTGAATCCTGCTCATCTCCATTAATATCACTCTGGGAAACTGGGAAAGGTCAGGGAGGAGAGGACATAAAACCTGCCCCTCCAAGCTCTTAGGATGTAGTGAAAGGTTCCAACAAGGGAGCAGGAGTTGGGGTGTGTGCCATGTTCCTGAACATATCCCAGCTGTAACTTCAAGGTGTCACTCGGGTTCATGATAAGAGGCTAGAAGGAGCATTTCACTTTTGTCAACAGCAGCAACCATATTTTTCTCCTCCACATCTTTCTTGCATGTTGTAGGTAATGCGGCTGAAATTGAAAATAATAATATAATAATAATATTTATTATTTGTACCCCGCCCATCTGGCTGGATTTCCCCAGCCACTCTGGGCGGCTTCCAACAAAAATCAGATACAAAAATATTACGCATTAAAAACTTCCCTGAAAAGGGCTGCCTTCAGGTATTTTCTGAATGTCAGGTAGTTATTTATCTCCTTGACCTGTGATGGGGGGGCGTTCCACAGGGCGGGCGCCACTACCGAGAAGGCCCTCTCCCTGGTTCCCTGTAGCTTTGCTTCTCACAGTGAGGGAACCGCCAGAAGGCCCTCGGCACTGGATCTAAGTGTCCGGGCTGAATGACGGGGGTGGAGACGCTCCCTCAGGTATACAGGACCGAGGCCGTTTAGGGCTTTAAAGGTCAGCACCAACATTTTGAATTGTGCTCGGAAACGTACTGGGAGCCAATGTAGATCTCTCAGGACCGGTGTTATGTGGTTCCGGCGGCCACTCCCAGTCACCAGTCTAGCTGCCGCATTCTGGATTAATTGCAGTTTCCGGGTCACCTTCAAAGGTAGCCCCACATAGAGCGCATTGCAGTAGTCCAAGCGGGAGATAACCAGAGCATGCACCACTCTGGTGAGACAGTCCGCGGGCAGGTAGGGTCTCAGCCTGCGTACCAGATGGAGCTGGTAGACAGCTGCCCTGGACACAGAATTAACCTGTGCCTCCATGGACAGCTGTGAGTCCAAAATGACTCCCAGGCTGCACACCTGGTCCTTCAGGGGCACAGTTACCCCATTCAGGACCAGGGAATCCTCCACAGCTGCCCTCCTCCTGTCCCCCCAAAACAGTACTTCTATCTTGTCAGGATTCAACCTCAACCTCTGAGCAGGATGGTATCACTTGATTTTATTTCTCCATGTGAGTAAATTTAAGTGAGGAGATTCAGAGATCTGGGGCTGCTCCTTTGGCACTCAGATGTCTGGCTCTGGAGTCCCTAGTAAGGGGGAATCTTCTCCCCTCTGGGACTCCATTCCTCTGAGTGTGTGTCTCTCGGCTTTCCTCCTCTCAATTCTTTTCTTTTGCTGCACTCAGAAATTCTGCAATTGAATGTTTATTTTCCCCATCAGGTGTCAGCAAAGGGAGACATTTAAGGATCCAATGGATTTCCTATCTAAGTTGAAGAGGTGGATCTCAAAATTCTGCATTAAAAATCCCACTCTGAATGTTGGGGTGAAGGATATCAAAGGTAATGAGTAGCTACAAGGATTTTACACTGGACAATATTATTAGTCTGAAAATTGGACATTCCAGGCTCTTATTGTTTTATTTACTCTTCCCACAAACAGCAATAGGAGCAGCAATTTACTTCTGGTTATACCAGAGGTTTGCAAGGCATTTGTTAGGTTGCCTACATTGATTTCTTCTCTCTCATTTCAATGTTAGCCTCTGAAAGCCCCAGATGGGCAATTCACACGGAGAGATTCAAAGGAGGTCCATGTTTCTCCTCTTGCCCCCATCCATCCTTCCTCCCCTTCACTGCATATAAGAGCTGAGTGAAAATATTCTGGGCTGTTTTGCTTCTTGAAGGGTGACATGATTGACAGGAGGGACACAATATGTTGAGTAAAAAGGAACAAAAACCATTATTTAAAAACCCACAGGGAATGAATTTATTCTGAGGTGAGTCTGGGAGAAAGAGGTGTGTGTCCCAATCCTGAATGAAACATAAGGAATCCCCATTTATCTGAGAGGAAATTTGGTTCTTCTGGGTGTTGCTTGGATCAGGATGTCTGTCTCTGCCTCTTGGCTGATTCTACCTCTCTTCTCTTTTACTCATCTTCTCCCCAACAGCAAATGTACCTCTGGATCCAGACGCATACCGTCAATGGCTCGCCCTAGATGAGGACCAGAGAAACGTGAGATACGAAGACCATCCTGAGAGATTCAGCTGGTACTCGCACACACATCATATACACACAGGAGGCAGGCCTTTCTTGGAGGTCGTAAGGCACTTTTCAGACGGATATAGTTTTTATAGGCGCCAGCAAATGTGAGAAAGGGCCACTTCGACTTAAGGTCTGGCGGAAGGACCTGGGGTGTGGGGATGGAGGATGATGAGTACAAGGTCTACAACTGTCATCATTTCTCTCCTCGGTCCCTAAGTGAGAAGTCCAAGAGCAGGGTTCCCCAGACTACTGCCCGGAGGCCAGATGCAGCCCAATGGGCTCGTTTATCCGACCCCCGCTGCCACTGCCACTGCCTGCTCTTACTGGCACTGCGAGGCTGCCCATCTCCGGGCTGGCACGGCACCGGGAATAGTGTTTGCGCATGCGTAAAATGTCATTTCTGGGTCCACGGAGGGCCGGGCGCACGCGCACAAGCTATTTCCGGTACCGCACCAAGCTGGAAATGACATTTGCGCATGCGCAAACGCTATTTCCGGTGCTGCGCCGGCCCAGAAAAAGCGAGTGCTCTTGCGCTCTCCAGCCCACCATGCGATCAGCGCTGGAGGAACTGGCCCACCGCACGGTGAGTCTGGGGACCCTTGCCCAAGAGGATCTGGGTGACTCTGAACTATGAAGGAGGGTGTTTGTCTTTCTCTGATGCCAATTCAGGAGCCAAACTCTACCTGTTCTCAGAAGCCTCATTCTCTGGAGAGACCCTCCTACCTTTCATTTGGCTGTGGGGAGAAAAAGCCCACCTCAGGATCTCCTGGGGAGACTAAATCTGCCTCACAAGCCCAGTTGAAGTTTCTCTCCAGACCAGAATGACTGAGATGAAAACATTTGCCAGTTTTTACCTCTTTGCAGAGACCTTTTGAGAGAAGCCACAATCAGCAGAAAGAAGAAAAGGAACAAAACCTGGGATTTTCTCTTTCGTTCCCTTTCCCAGAATTTCCCCTGCACCTGAGTCCTTAACTGACTGTAATACTTTAACCATGTCAATTAACAAGTTGTTCATCAAAAGGGTTCAGCCTCCACCAACTTTAACCCGCTTTTCATTGCTCACCTACACCAACTGTTAAAATACGTACATATTCCTAGACAACAATCCCTTCCGACTTTTGCAACTAAAGCTCGTTGCCTTGTGGACCTCAGGCATGAAGGAAATGCAAAGAATATCTGTGAGGTGTCAACTTAACACATCACCACCACGTGCAAATTTATCCTCACCACCTCTACACTTCCTCAGACATAAGTATCTCTGAATTCAGCGAAGCCTCTGGCTAATTGTTTTGGGATTGCTTCATAAATCTCTTGTCTTAACAATTGGATGCTCTGTATCAGGGTAGCCGACATGGTGTCCTGTATGATGTTAGACTACAACTCCCATCAGCCCCTACCAACATGGTTAGGAGTCAAAGATAGTGGGAGTTGTAGTCCAACAACATGGCTATGTGTGCCCTATATAAGTCACATGGAGACTTCGCTGTGGTCCCCACCTTGGTTATGGGATGCACCCCCAATGATTGAATCATAGAATCATAGAGTTGGAAGAGACCAAAAGGGCCATCCAGTCCAACCCCCTGCCAAGCAGGAAACACCATCAGAGCATTCCTGACAGATGGCTGTCAAGCCTCTGCTTAAAGACCTCCAAAGAAGGAGACTCCACCACACTCCTTGGTAGCAAATTCCACTGTCGAACAGCTCTCACTGTCAGGAAGTTCTTCCTAATGTTTAGGTGGAATCTTCCCTCTTGTAGTTTGAATCCATTGCCCCGTGTCCGCTTCTCTGGAGCAGCAGAAAACCACCTTTCACCCTCCTCTATATGACATCCTTTTATATATTTGAACATGGCTATCATATCACCCCTTAACCTTCTCTTCTCCAGGCTAAACATACCCAGCTCCCTATATAAGTCACATGGAGACTTCGCTGTGGTCCCCACCTTGGTTATGGGATGCACCCCCAATGATTGGTTTTTTTTCCAGAATCGGCAGGATCTTTCCCACCCCCTGGCTTTTAGTAACTGGTTTAATATACTTTATTGTTTATGATCTTATGCTGTTTTGTGGTTTTACAATAGTTTTTGTTTTTTGGGGGGTGGAACAGCTTTTGTATTGTTTTCAATCAATTTTATTTTTATTTTATGGATTTCAAATTTTGGATATTTGGGAGGTATATTCCAGTCCTAAAAAACAACAGTATTAAAGAAAAGCTCCAAAAGCTCCATTGCTGGCTGTTGAGGAGCCCCTCAACTTTTGGGGGGTTTGTATTGCGATGTGTCGTTGATGCAATCATAGTGCCTTAGTCACGGATTGATGCTGGACTATCCGCACATCCACTGTGCTTCAGTAGCTATTCTGCAATACTTCCAGAATGTTACCCCATTATTGCCATTTGGAAGGGCGCTCCTGGGCTGCAATGAAAAAGAAAACCCCAACAGAACATTTCTGGCCTGAAAATTTATGGGATTTCATCAGGAAGCAATTGGACTTGGACTGATAAGAAATGAAGAAGTTAGGACCACTGCAATCTTTTGTAGGCACAAAAGGCCTTGAAACTGGGATTGCATGAGTTCCCGGAGAGCACTATGCCTAGATATCATTTCAATTACACAATAAAAGGAATATGTATAAATCCTGGGAGTGTTTGCATTTTGTGTTGGAGTAGGAATTTTGCTGAGAGCTCTGACTCTGGGTGAATCATAGTAAAAAAAGAAAAGAAAAACCCATTCTACCCAGTATTTTAATATATTCGAAGCTGGCACCCATCTGTCTAGGACAGGCATGTCCAAAATCTGTTTCGGGGGCCTAATCAGGCCCGCCGGTTGGTTTAATCCAGCCCCTGTGGAAGTTCATTTCCTGGGGTAAAATCCTAAAAAAAACCTAAACAACTTCAATCCTAAAAAAAACCTCAGCAACTCTGGTTGGCCCTTAGTTCAGGCCTCACGGCCCTTTACTTCATCAAATCTGGCCCTCTGAAAAACGTTTGGACACCACTGGTCTAGGGAGACAATGGAGGAGGGTCTCCACCCCCATCGTTCTGCCTGGACACTGATGTCCAGCGCCGAGGGCCTTCTGGCGGTTCTCTCGCTGCGAGAAGCCAAGTTACAGGCATCCAGGCAGAGGGTCTTCTCGGTAGTGGCGCCCGCCCTGTGGAACGCCCTCCCATCAGATGTCAAAGAGAAAAACACCTGCCAGACTTTTAGAAGACATCTGAAGGCAGCCCTGTTTAGGGAAGCTTTTAATGTTTAATAGACTATTGTATTTTAATATTTTGTTGGAAGCCCCCAGAGTGGCTGGGGAAACCAAGCCAGACAGGCAGGGTATAAATAAATTATTATCATTATTATGGAGTGAGCCTTTGGGGCTTAAGTCAAACTTGTGTCGTTAAGAACTGGAGGCAAGAATCAGGTACAACATCTCTTTATTTCAGAAACAGGGAAAAGCCTACAGGAATGGAGAAAACTGGGGTTTATATAGTAACAGTCATCTAGTAGGGAGAAGATACATTTTGGCAGGAACCAATGGCACGTCTTCCCTCCCGTGGAAACCAATCCAGCAGAGGATCCAAATCCTGCTCCCTGAATCAGCAAATGATTGCCGTTCCCGGTGTAACTTGTACATTCAAATAAGGTCTGTAATACAACAGAATACACTATATTAAACATCTTGACTGTGTTATTGCTTAATACACAACATACAGGAAAGGAGAAGGGAGGAATCACGAAGAGACCTTTTCTCAAGATGCTCAATTGCGCACCCCTCTCTCCCCAGTTTTCTGTTTCTGTCCCACCCCGCACAGGCAATCTACTTTCTGATAATGCTCCCGTTCTTATGGGCACCTGCAACAAAATGTTGCAGTGTGAAATGATCCCCGTTCACCAGGCCAGTGCATTTCATTCCCGCCCCACTGGGTTTCCGTCCTGCCCCTGTCCTCCACAATAGTCACCATTCTGTGACTACTTGTCCTTCCCCGACCCGCAACTTTCTCTTTTTTAATTAATATGTATTGTTATTCGTCAGTTTGTGGGCGATGCAAAATGCTGGGTTTTCGTTGCAAAACTAGTCGGCCCTGGTTTGAAGGGCTTTGCCCACTGTTGGATTTTGGGGTGTTAACTAGGAACCCCGTGTCTCAATTACTCAGCTGCAAAACGTGGACTTTTCACTGCAAAACATTGGCACAGATTTGGAGGGGATCCCGAATTTGGGGGTTCGTGGTTAATTTTCAGGAAGCCTGCTGAAAAGAGCAGCTCCTCATGAGCAAAGCAGTTGAACAGGAACGCATTTTACACTTGCTTTTCTATTCGCGTTTGCCTGGAAAGGGAGCACGTTCTCAGCAGAGAAAGTTTCTGTGGGTGAAACGCGAGTATGAATGGAGACAGCCTAAGCCCCTTTCAATGCAAGAGCCCTGGAGGGTCAGAGCAAAGGCCCACCTCGCCCGGCTCCATCTTCTCACGGTCAGCAACTTGTTATGGAGAGAAACAAACAGCTTTTCTCGGCAGGGAACCGCCTTCCTTTCCCTCGATCTCCGGGGTGGGAGGGAGCAAGGAAAACAGGAGGAGAAAAACAACATCCCAAATCGGCTCACTTCCTCTCCTTCGCAAAGAGCTGGCGGTGGATGCTCCCTCCTGGAAGGTCAGTCCACTCCTGAATTAAACTCGATCCGCACAGCCTCGCCCTTGGCAGCACCAGCAAAAGCCCCCTGCCCTTTCCCCCATGAAGATAAGGGGCGAAGCAGAAACTCAGGAGGACCAAGTGCTAAAGGGGTTTCCACATTTCTCTTTGCAAACGGGGAGCTTCCATCCAGGCAGGAAAGGCGGGCTGGGTTTTTGCAAAACTTAAATAGTGGAATTTGCTGCCAAGGAGTGTGGTGGAGTCTCCTTCTTTGGAGGACTTTAAGCGGAGGCTTGACAGCCATCTGTCAGGAATGCTTTGATGGTGTTTCCTGCTTGGCACGGGGTTGGACTGGATGGCCCTTGTGGTCTCTTCCAACTCTATGATTCTATGAAATATGATTTCAAAAAAAGCTTGATAAGGTAAACTTGAAGAGTGCTCCCCCCGCGAACCTTTAAGGGCAAGTGTCCAGTCCTCGGGGAGGAGAGGAAATGGGTGTTATTTTAGCAATACTGGGGAAAGGAAGTGGGTGGACAGAGATGCAGCTCCGGCAGCAGCAGTTAGAGGGGTGGGGAAACCTCGCCAATCTCTGGTTGTGGCTACATCTGTAACATTTTGTTGTTGTTGTTCAGTCGTTTAGTAGTGTCCGACTCTTCGTGACCCCATGGACCAGAGCAGGCCAGGCATGCCTATCTTTCACTGCCTCCCGCAGTCTGGCCAAACTCATGCTAGTCACTTCAAGAACATTGTCCAACCATCTCATCCTCTGTCATCCCCTTCTCCTTGTGCTCTCCATCTTTCCTAACATCAGGGTCTTTTCTAGGGAGTCTTCTCTTCTCATGAGGTGGCCAAAGTACTGGAGCCTCAACTTCAGGATCTGTCCTTCCAGGGAGCACTCAGGGCTGATTTCTTTAAGGATGGATAAGTTTGATCTTTTTGCAGTCCATGGGACTCTCAAGAGTCTCCTCCAGCACCATAATTCAAAAGCATCAATTCTTCGGCGATCAGTCTTCTTTATGGTCCAGCTCTCACTTCCATACATTACTACTGGGAAAACCATAGCTTTAACTATACGGACCTTTGTCGGCAAGGTGATGTCTTAGCTTTTTAAGATGCTGTCTAGGTTTGTCATTGCATTCCTCCGAAGAAGCAGGGGTCTTTTAATTTCGTGACTGCTGTCACCATCTGAAGTGATCATGGAGCCCAAGAAAGTAAAATCTCTCACTGCCTCCATTTCTTCCCCTTCTATTTGCCAGGAGGTGATGGGACCAGTGGCCATGATCTTAGTTTTTTTGATGTTGAGCTTCAGACCATATTTTGCGCTCTCCTCTTTCACCCTCATTAAAAGGCTCTTTAATTCCTCCTCACTTTCTGCCATCAAGGTTGTGCCATCAGCATATCTGAGGTTGTTGATATTTCTTCCAGCAATCTTAATTCCGGCTTGGGATTCATCCATTCCAGCCTTTCGCATGATGAATTCTGCATATAAGTTAAATAAGCAGGGAGACAATATACAGCCTTGTCGTACTCCTTTCCCAATTTTGAAGCAATCAGCTGTTCCATATCCAGTTCTAACTGTAGCTTCTTGTCCCACATAGAGAATACTCAGGAGACAAATGAGGTGATCCGGCACTCCCATTTCTTTAAGAACTTGCCATAGTTTGCTGTGGTCGACAAACATAGAACACATGTAACATAGAAAACATCTATTGTCACAAAGTGTGAGGGGGACGGAGCAGGCAGAAGTCACTAGGAGGAAGCATCACCTTGTTGACCTGTCCAGCTCCCTGTCCTCAAGAGTAGGCTATCTGGCTGGGGACATTTTTCCAGCCAGCCCCCAATCTCTGTTTTCAGGCAGCCATTGTCTGCTATGTGTTTTGACCCAAAGACCACCAGACTAGATGGGATGCTACATTGGTCTCCTGCTGCCAAATACTGGGCAGAGCCGGTGCCCTTTTCAGTGGGGCTTTTCATCTCTACCTCCGACAGGAAGGAAAACCACTCCCCCCCCCCCCACACACACAGGCAGGCAGCCCCTGACATGTTTTCTGAGAGGCTCTCCTCTCCGAGGTGTACATTAGCACCTTTCCGGGGTAGGGCGAAGAACTTTTCAAAATTTTATTTCTGTGTTTAAAACGCTCTTTCAATATAGGAACATAAGAATGTAAACAGAGCCCTGCTGGGTCAGAAAAAGGCCTAGCATCCTGTTTTCACAGGAGCCAACCAGATTACTCAAAAGGAGAACCTGAGGGAATTAACCCTTTCCAGTTTTAATAAGCTCATTTGGGTCACTGCCATATTTTTTTTTAGAAAAGATTAATATTACAGCCAAAATTATTTTGAAGCTGAATAACAGATTAAGGATAAGATGCTCATCACAAATGTGTGCTGAACTGTTCACGTGTCCCAGGATCTTCATTATATGGCCTGTGGTAGGCAGTGAATCCCCTTCTTTTTTCTCTTTTCCTTTCTGGGAGGTGAGAAGCACCTTGCAAAGGTAAGTGAATCCTGCTCATCTCCATTAATATCACTCTGTGAAACTGGGAAAGGTCCGGGAGGAGAGGACATAAAACCTGCCCCTCCGAGCTCTTAGGATGTGGTGAAAGGTTTCAACAAGGGAGCAGGAGTTGGGGTGTGTGCCATGTTCCTGAACATATCCCAGCTGTATCTTCAAGGTGTCACTCCGGTTCATGATAAGAGGCTAGAAGGAACATTTCACTTTTCTCAACATATTTTTCTCCTCCACATCTTACTTGCATGTTGTAGGTAATGTGGCTGAAATTGAAAAGCTCTGAGTAGGACAGTATTACTTGTTTTTATTTCTCCATTTGAGTAGATTTAAGTGAGGAGACTCAGACAAAAAGCTGCTCCTTTGGCACTCAGATGTCTGGGTCTGGAGTCCCTAGTAAGGAGGAATCTTCTCCCCTCTGGGACTCCATTCCTCTGTGTGTGTGTGTGTCCCGGCTTTCCTCCTCTCAATTCTTTTCTTTTGCTGCACTCAGAAATTCTGCAATTGAATGGGTTAATGTTTATTTTCCCCATCAGGTGTCAGCTGAGGGAGACATTTAAGGATCCAATGGCTTGCCTACCAAAGTTGAAGTGGAGGACCCCAAAATTCTGCATTAAAAATCCCATTCTGAATGTTGGGATGAATGATATCAAAGGTAATGAGTAGCTGCAAGGATTTTACACTGGACAATATTATTAGTCTGAAAATTGGACATTCCAGGCTCTTACTGTGTTTTGTTTACTCTTCCCACAAACAGCAATAGGAGCAGCAGTTTCCTTCTGGTTATCCCGGAGGTTTGCAAGGGAAAGGCATTTGTTAGGTTGCATACATTGATTTATTCTCTCTCATTTGAATGTTAGCTTCTGAAAGCCCCAAATGGGCAATTCACACGGAGAGATTCAAAGGAGGGCCATGTTTCTCCTCCTGCCCCCATCCATCCTTCCTCCCTTTCAATGCATATAAGAGCTGAGTGAAAATATTCTGGGCTCTTTTGCTTTTTGAAGGGTGACTTGATTGACAGGAGGGACACAATAAAATACATTGAGTAAAAAGCAACAAAAAAGCATTATTTAAAAAACTGCAGGGAAGGAATTTATTCTGAGGGGAGTCTGGGAGAAAGAGGTGTGTGTCCCAATCCTGAATGAAACATAAGGAATCCCCATCTATCTGAGAAGAAATCTGGTTCTTCTGGGTGTTGCTTGGATCAGGATGTCTTTCTCTGCCTCATGGCTGATTCTGCCTCTCTTCTCTTTTACTCATCTTCTCCCCAACAGCAAACGTACCTCTGGATCACTCTGACACATACCGTCAATGGCTCGTCCTAGACGAGGATCAGAGAAACGTGAGATATGGAGACAAACATCTAGTGCTGCTCGAGAATCCTGAGAGATTCAGAAGGTGGTTTTGTGTGTCGGGACATCAGGGGTTCACAGCAGGCAGGCATTTCTGGGAGGTAGCAGTGGAAAGTGCAGAACAGTGGTTTGTGTGCGTCACCAGCGGGTCTGTGTTCAGAAGGAACCGCTGCTACCCCTTCTGGTGTAGCGGAAGGTGCTGGGGTGTGGGGATGAAGGATGGTGAGTACTGGACCCGCGCCACTACTGCTTTCTGTCCTCTGTCCCTGAGTGAGAAACCCAAGAGGGTCCGGGTGACTCTGGACTATGAAGGAGGATATGTGTTGTTCTCTGATGCTGACTCAGGAGCCGAACTCTACACGTTCTCAGAAGACTCATTCTCTGGAGAGACCCTCCTCCCTTTCTTTCAAATGACCGGATATCAAACCCACTTCAGGATCTCCTGGGGAGACTAAATCTGCCTCACAAGCCCAGTTGAAGTTTCTCTCCAGACCAGAATGACTGAGATGAAAACGTTTGCCAGTGTTGACTTCTTTGCAGTGACCTTTTGAGAGGAGCCACAATCAGCAGAAATAAGAAAAGGAACAAAACCCGGGATTTTCTCTTTCCTTCCCTTTCCCAGAATTTCCCCTGCACCTGAGTCCTTAACTGACTGTAATACTTTAACCGTGTCAATTAACAAGTTGTTCATCAAAAGGGTTCGGCCTCCACCAACTTTGACCCGCTTTTCATTGCTCACCTACACCAACTGTTAAAATACGTACATATTCCTAGACAACAATCCCTTCCCACTTTTGCAACTATAGCTCATTGCCTTGTGGACCTCAGGTGGGAAGGAAATACAAAGAATATCTGTGAGGCACCAACTTAACACACCACCACCCCTGTGCAAATTTATCCTCACCACCTCTACACTTCCTCAGACATAAGTATCTCGGAAATCAGCAAAGCCTCTGGCTATTTGTTTTTTGGATTGCTTCATAAATCTTTTGTCTTAACAATTGGATTCTCTGTATCAGGGGTAGCCGACATGGTGTCTTGGATGATGTTGGACTACAACTCCCATCAGCCCCTACCAACATTTCCACCTAAACATTAGGATGAACTTCCTGACAGTGAGAGCTGTTCGACAGTGGGATTTGCTGCCAAGGAGTGTGGTGGAGTCTCCTTCTTTGGAGGTCTTTAAGCGGAGGCTTGACAGCCATCTGTCAGGAATGCTTTGATGGTGTTTCCTGCTTGGCACGGGGTTGGACTGGATGGCCCTTGTGGTCTCTTCCAACACTATGGTTCTATGATTCTAACATGGTCAGGAGTCAAAGATAGTGGGAGTTGTAGTCCAGCAACATGGCTATGTGTGCCCTATATAAGTCACATGGAGACTTCGCTGTGGTCCCCACCTTTGTTATGGGATGCACCTCCAATGATTGTTTTTTTTTTTCCAGAATCGGCAGGATCTCCCCCACCCCCTGGCTTTTAGTAACTGGTTTAATATACTTTATTGTTTATGATATTATGCTGTTTTATGGTTTTACAATAGTTTTTGTTTTTGGGGGGGTGGAGCAGCTTTTGTATTGTTTTCAATCAATTTCATTTTTATTTTATGGATTTCAAATTTTGGTTATTTGGGAGGTATATTCCAGTCCTAAAACACAAAAGCTCAATTGCTGGCTGTTGAGGAGCCCCTCAACTTTGTGTGGGTGTGTATTGTGACGTGGTGCTGTGAGTTAAACCACAGAGCCTAGGGCTTTCCGATCAGATGGACGGCGGTTCGAATCCCCACAACGGGGTGAGCTTCCGTTGCTTGTTCCCTGCTCCTGCCAACCTAGCAGTACGAAAGCATGTCAAAGTTCAAGTAGATCAATTAGGTACCACTGCAGCGGGAAGGTAAACGGCATTTCCGTGTGCTGCTCTGGTTCGCAAGAAGCTGTTTAGTCATGCTGGCCACATGACCTGGAAGCTGTACGCCGGCTCCCTTGGCCAGTAATGCGAGATGAGCGCTGCAACCCCAGAGTTGGTTACGACTGGACCTAATGGTCAAGGGCCCCTTTACCTTTTATCGTGATGTGTCATTGATGCAATCATAGTGCCTTAGTCATGGATTGATGTGGACTATCCACACATCCACTGTGCTTCAGTAGCTATTCTACAATATTTCCAGAATGTTTCCCCATTATTGCCATTTGGAAGGGCGCTCCTGGGCTGCAATGAAAGAGAAAACCCCAACAGAATTCTCTGAATTCAGCGAAGCCTCTGGCTAAATGTTATTGGGATTGCTTCATAAGTTTCTTGTCTTAACAATTGGATGCTCTGTATCAGGGTAGCCGACATGGTGTCCTGGATGATGTTGGACTACAACTCCCATCAGCCCCTACCAGCATGGTCAGGAGTCAGAGATGATGGGAGTTGTAGTCCAGCAACGTGGCTATGTGTGCCCTATATAAGTCACATGGAGACTTTGCTGTGGTCCCCACCTTGTTTATGGGATTCACCTCCAATGAGTGTTTTTTTCAGAATCGGCAGGATCTCCCCCACCTCCCTGGCTTTTAGTAACTGGTTTAATATACTGTACTTTAATCTTTAGAACTACGTTGTTTTCTCTCTGGCTGGTTTTTGGTGCTCTGTTAATTGTTCATGATCTTATGCTGTATTTATGGTTTTACAATAGTATTTTTTGTGGGGAGGACAGCTTTTGTATTGTTTTCAATCAATTTTATTTGTATTTTATGGATTTCAATTTTTGGTTATTTGGGAGGTATATGCCAGTCAAAAAAAAAAAAGCAGTATTAAAGAAAAGCTCCAAAAGCTCCATTGCTGGCTGTTGAGGAGCCCCTCAACTTTTTGGGGGTTTGTATTGTGACTTGTCATTGATGCAATCATAGTGCCTTAGTCATAGATTGATGCTGGACTATCCACACACCCACTGTGCTTCCCTAGCTATTCTGCAATACTTCCAGAATTTTACCCCATTATTGCCATTTGGAAGGGAATTCTTGGGCTGCAATGAAAGAGAAAACCCCAACGGAACATTTCTGGCCTGAAAATTTATGGGATTTCATCAGGAAGCAATTGGACTTGGACTGATAAGAAATGAAGACGTTAGGACCACTGCAATCTTTTGTAGGCACAAAAGGCCTTGAAACTGGGATTGCATGAGTTCCCAGAGAGCACTATGCTTAGATATAATCACAATTACATAATAAAAGGAATATGTATAAATCCTGGGAGTGTTTGCATTTTGTGTTGGAGTCAGATGATTGCTGAGAGCTCCAACTCTGGGTGAATGTGGGCTGGGGCACAAAACAGAGCAAAACTTGCAGAAATAATAATCGGAAGCTAATCTGAATTTAAGATTGGAAAAAATAAAAACAGAGAGAAACCGAAATTGTTACATACGTCCATCCCTACCCAAAACTTTGGTGTCTGCTAGGCAGACTCACCCCAGAGGGCATCCCTTCCAGGGTCTGATGGGTCTTCATTATAGGACCTGTGGTAGGCAGTGAATCCCATTCTTCTTTACCTCTTTTTCTTTCAAGGATCCAGTGGCCACTATGTGTGGCCATGATTTATGTCTAGGCTGCTTCAGCCAGTACTGTGGGGGTGTGGGGTGGTCCTACAGCCTTCCTGCCCTCAATGCAGAGAAACAGTCCAGCCCAAGGAAACTCACCCCGAATCAGAAACTGGAAATGTGGATCATTTGGATCCCTTCCATTCGGAATTCAGACCCCTTCATGGGACTGAAACTGCACTGGTTACACTGGGCGATGATTTGTGGTAGGCTAGGGACAGAAGTTTCTCCCATGCTTTCTGGAATGGATCAAAGCAGTTTTTTGTTTGCCCCACTGCTTTCCCTGGGAAAACCCACTCAATTAGGAACAAATGTCAATCCTCAAAAACACCAATGAATCTTTTCCCCGATACAGCTGCAAACAGCAAGCAGAAGTGTGGGTGAGCCCTAAGTGGGTCCCTGGGGCCAGGCTTGCCCTAGAGTGCTACCCTAAAGATGGCGCCGTGGATAGGATGAAGGAAAGAGTTAAGGATCCAAAAAAGAAAGTATAAGAGAGTTCTTTATCTGCATCCTGAACAAAATGGGTGTGGTGGAACATTCAAACAAAGTTCAAAGCTGCCATTTATTAACCAATCAATGGCAAATTTATGATAGCTGATAAAAAGGCCTGTTCAGAAAAACAAACAAACATGGCTTTGTTTTATACAATTATAAATATATACCAAACACCTGGTTTTTTTTCTTTTTGAAAAAGAGCAGCTTATGTTTGGGATGAGATGAGGTGGTGAGCAAATGGATGTTCTGTTAGGAGGAGAGAAGATGGAGGGAGAGAGGGAAGCTGAGCTGACCCAGCAGAAGAAAAGAACAGTTGCTGGTTGTCGTTACAGCAGTACAAAGTGCACATCCTTTGTCCCTCCCTAAAGAAAGGGTAAGAAGACAGGAGCAGGAACAGCTGGGAAGAAGGAAAGGTAACCCCAGAACTTCTCCTTGATCGATCACACCATCTCCTTGCCCACAAGAGAAGCTAGTCTGGGGGTGAGTATCTGACAACCAAACCCCACCGTAGGTTCCCAGGCTGCCCTTTGCCCAAGCAGATCTATTTTCATTCAGTTCCCAATGTGTATAGAGGAGTCTTTTAACTGTTCCTCTTCCTTGCCTTCCCCCACCATTCAGATGAAAGTCAAGCACATATGGGGATGCTGTTAGCTCTGGGAGAGGAGTTCCCATGGGTGTCAATGGAGGTGTTGGATGGGCACCCAAAGGAGGGCTTGGAGCCCTGCAATGGCTTCTGTCCTTATCTCTCAATTCGGTGCCATTCCTGGGCCACTCTGGATGCAGAGCCAGGGAAGCGGATCTGCACATGAACGTGAGGTTGTGTCCCACTCAATGATTGAGGGACCTCTCCATATTTCATGGAGCTCCATTATTATTTATACTAGATAGTGAATACATGAAGCAGCAGGCAAACATTTCTGAAAAGGTGACCTGTTTTGCTTTCACTTGGCAATTTGAAGGAGGAAGGTTTGTGGGGATGAAAAGTTAAATTATTCAGTGGAGCACATTTTTTAGACAGACTGCCTTGTTTCAATAGCTATTTTAACAGCTCAATGTGTTTCATCATTTTTTAAAAAATAAATTTTGCTTTGCAACGGCTTTGGCTACAGATTTTCTGTTTATTTCATAATATACTGCCGGATTGTAGAAGAACCTCAAAGCAGTTTACAAAAAAGATTTAAACAATTAAATTATCTCTCTTTTTAAAAAAAACTATAATTTAAAACATACAAAAAGTTAAAACCGCAGTAGAATAGACTAAAACAAATGAAAAGCCATAGAAACTTTCTAATCATCTGGGTTGTCTTGTCTAAATAAGAATGTTGTCAGCAGGCACTGAAAAGAAGACTGAAGGTTCCTACTTGAGATCAATAGGAAGGGAGTTCCAATCTTTTTGGTGCCACCCCACTAAATGATTGAGTTCTGACAGATGCAGGGCAGGTATTATGTGGCACCAGTAAAAGTACCAATTCCTCCCATCGAAGCAGTTGAGTGGCCACATATGGGGTAAGGTGATCTTGTAGGTAAATGATGAATGAGTGTGCAAACTGATTTTTCGTTTGGGTTTTACAGTTGAGTTTCAGGCAGTGGGACTGTTATACAAAAATTTGGGGTTGACTTTTAAAGCCCATCTCTCCGTCAAGGGACCCAGGATCCCTAAAGTCCATTATCAGTCAGAGAAGAATGAGTGGAGGGAGGAACCAGTAGAGGAAAGCAAAGAAAATACATGATGTCTCTTGCAACAGAGTTCCCCGCCCCCGCCCCCACCTTACAAGGAAGTGAGGGGACCCAGAACAAAACTTTTAAAGATTTTAGAAATCACAGAGCCCTTAACCAAGGACCACCAAAAGTCATCATACAGCTACCAAGCATTTTGCGTGTGTTCGATTGACATGTGACCGTGCTTTGGGCCCAGAATGGGGACGGACTTGCATGCACTCTGCCAACGTGAGGGATGATGTGGATGGGGTGTTGCCTGTGCAAAAGACAGAGAAAATGGTTGTGCTTGTGAATCAGACCATCCTCAGAATAATATGTTGGTCCAATATGTTTACAAATCTGCCACTCAGATATTTGAATGATACATGCTAATTGTTTTTCTGGGGCTTGCCAGAGCATCCTTTTGAAATGGTGAAGACCTTTGCATCAGAGTTTATTGACACAGACTGGCCCCTTTTCAAATAGAGTGATTTGAAAGAATAAAGCTTTGCCAGGCTGTGGAAGAATGATTTTACCAAGAACTTTCTGCTAGCTATGTGGAGGGGTCCCACAGTTCAGCTGGAGTCTAAAGATGGCCTCGCTCTTGCTTTGTGAATTGTCTAAATTTTATACACTCTAATAAAGTGACTAGTTTTTCAGGGAATATTTCCTAATCTTGTGAAGGCTGGAGGTTTGGTTTTCTGTGGTGAGTATGTGCCTATTATCTACGTTTACCTTAAAAACTGTATAACAGGACCAATTGTGGAGGATACGTTGCATAAGAAAATGAAATGCAGAGTTAGTTTTACTGGAAGGATGTGGAAACGCTTAATACTGAATAGTTTTTACCTTACAGGCATTTTCCCCTCCAAAGTTCATTCACATCCTACTGTCATCCTACAGCTACCTCTCATCTCAACAAAGCCACTCTTGCTCTGTCATGGCGTCATCCTCATCCACGGATGTGGGAGAAGAAGCGACATGCCCAATCTGCATGGAGTATCTGACAGACCCTGTGACCTTGGACTGTGGTCACAACTACTGCCAGGGCTGCATCGTAAACTATTGTGACACATGGGAACAAATGCAGGTGGGGGACTTGGAGTGTCCCTTCTGCAAAGCCCGAATGCAGAGTGGGAGTTTTCGCCCCAATTGGCAGCTGGCCAATATAGTGGAAAAAATTAAACTCCTGCCACCAAATAAAGGGGAAAAGGAACTGTGTAAGAGACATAAGGAAAAACTCCACTTGTTCTGCAAAGAAGATGAAGAATTGGTGTGTTTGTTATGTGAGCGGTCCCCAGAACATAGATCACACACTGTGGTTCTCAAGGAAGAGGCTGCCCAGGAATACAAGGTAGGAAGTCATTTTGACACTTGCTAACACAATCCTTTCATATCTCTCTGTGTGTCTGTGTCTGTGTCCAGAATATGGTGTCAATGTGGCTGTAAACGAAACATAATACATTGCTAATATGCAGCTTAATGTGAATCAAAAAATGGGCCTGGTGTCTGTGCTATCCAAAACAAAACAATAACTTTGTTCTGCTTCAAAAGCAACTTTTTAAAATGTGATTTTGTTTTTAAAAGCACCATTTTTTTCTGCACTTCTGCTAAAGGGCTCCTGTGTAGTGTAATAATAATAATGCTATGTAATCTGAGTAATAGAATGAAAGTTCTCAAACAAGCCTTGAATTTAAACAAGAAAAGACCCCTAGAAGCTTTCAGAGCAATTATCAGATAAAAATCTAATAGTCGGGGGCCACACACTAGAAACATATGTATAACACTGAAGTCCCCCACCTACAGTACTAATCAAGTCTGATATTTTGCATTCTCTTTAGACACTCATCTGTGGTCGCCTGAAGCATCTGAAGAAAGAGAGAGGGAAAATGCTGGCTTATGAAGCAAAAATAGGAGAAGAAAGCAACAGCCTGCTTGTAAGTGTCACAATTACCATAAAGAGAACAAGTACAGGAAGGACCTGTATGATATGGAAAACACCAGGCATAGGCAAACTCTGGCCCTCCAGATGTTTTGAGACTACAATTCCCACCATCCCTGATGTTAAGTTGTGGGTGGACACAGCAGACGACACAGTGATTTCCAAGCAGCTCTTGTTTATTCTCAGGCTGGAACAGAAGTGAGCTGAAGGCCTCAGCAGCCTGCTTATATAGAACTCAGCTACAAAGCAACAGTAACAACTTTCTGTAGTTACCCAATCCCTGAACGTCAGTTTTCAATCCCTCATTTGCATATGCTGACCTGAGTGAAAACTGCAGCAGGATGAACTATATACACACACCCCTAGTGGCCTAGGGTGGGAACTTCAATACATAACACCCCTCCCCACCGAGATAAGGCATTAGGTTACAATCATAGTGGTTCCATTATATACAGCAATAATCTTGTTGGTTCCTTAAGGCACATAGCATATCAGTTTCAATTTTCCCATTTTGCAAGCATAACTACTTCTATTTACAATGCAGCATTACATGTGCAAATTGTTGGTAACATAGTCTTTTAAATAAGTCGGGCATTTGGAAACCCTACCTGACTGCCGTGGGCCAGTATCAGAGTCCGGTTGGCTGCTTGAGTCCTGTTGCGACTGCAGTGCTACCAATGGTGGCGTTGCACCTGAGTTCCCTGGCTCCGCTGCTGTTGAAGGGACTGCTGCGAGCGGACTCGGTGGAAACTCAGGCAAGGCAGTGGTCCGAGTCTCAAGGGAGTCAGGCAAAACCACTGCAGCGGCTCGGCTCGGCTCCATGTCCGCAGTTTGTGAAGGAGGTGTAGGTGGAGCCTCGCCTTCCGTTGGTGTCGGTTCTGGAGCTGAGGCCGCAGTTGAGGGCACTGCGGTATCGTCCAAATTCCCAACCCGGCGCCTTAGTTGGTCTATGTGTCGGCGCCACAAACGCCCGTCCTCAAGTGCCACCTGATATGAGCGGGGCCCAGTGACTCCCACTATCGTGGCCGGCACCCAAGGAATGTCCCCCACATAATTCCTGGCAAAAACCTTATCTCCGGGGATAAAAGATCTTGGCACGTTAGCACAGCCCGGGGGCTCTGCTACCCCAAAGTCTGGATGCAACCAGTCGAGCGGAGATCTGAGGCGACGGCCCATAAGCAGTTCAGCTGGACTCCGCCCTGTGGCTGCATGCGGGGTGATGTGCTGCACGAGCAAGTATTCCGTGACCTGCTCATGCCATTCCTTCTGGTCCAGGCGCGCCAGTGCCTCTTTTGCTGAGCGCACCATTCTTTCCACCTGTCCATTGCTGGCCGGGTGAAATGGTGCTGTTAGGGCATGGCGGATGCCCAGCCCCAAGAGGTACCTTTCGAAAGTGCCTGATGTGAACTGTGGCCCGTTGTCGGAGACGAGGACATCAGGACATCCATGCGTTGCAAATAGGCCCCGCAGCACCCGGATTATGGCTTCGGTAGTGGTGGAGGGCGTCAGGGCCACCTCCAGCCATTTGGAATAAGCGTCCACCACTACCATAAAGGTCCGGCCATGAAAAGGTCCAGCAAGATCGATGTGCACTCTCGACCAGGGTGCCTTTGGCGTCTCCCAGGTGTTGCCCTTAGCTGCCGGTGGTGCAGGTCTCGATTCTTGACACGCTTGACAGGAGGCAACCCAGGAGGTGATGGCATCGTCCATGTTAGGCCACCAGACGTAACACCGAGCCAACGCCTTCATTTTGACGATCCCTGGGTGGCCGATGTGCAGAGCCTCAAGGACGCGTTGGCGGAGTCTTTGGGGAAGCACGACTCGGTCTCCCCACAGTAGGCAGCCGCGATGAGCCGAGAGTTCATGCTGTCTGGTTGCAAATGGCTGGAACTCTGGTGTGAATTGCCCTTCTGGCCATCCCCTCCACACCCAGTTGAGCACACGTCTGATGGTGCGGTCCTGGGCAGATGCGGAGGCCACATCGGCAGCTGACACTGGTGCTGCTGGGAGGTCCTCAATCAGGAGTAGCGATGAAGCAGGAGCTGGATCTTCCACAAGCGCTGGAAGAGGGCAACGACTGAGGGCATCAGCATGGCCCAGCGATTTTCCAGGGCGATGGATGAGCTGGTAGCTGTAGGCTGCCAGAAAAACAGTCCATCACAGCATGCGTGGCAAGAGGATTGGTGGAGTTGGTTTGTCACCAGCAAGGAGGCCCAGGAGCGGCTTGTGGTCAGTGATGAGGTCAAAGGTTCTCCCGTAGAGATATTCGTGGAACCTCTTCACTCCAGCCACAAGCGCCAGTGCCTCCTTGTCGAGCTGGCTGTAATTCCGTTCAGCTGGAAACAGCGTCCGAGAGAAGTAAGCAAGCGGTGCTTCCCTTCCATCTGGAAACCGGTGACTGAGGACGGCGCCGATGCCAAAGGGCGAGGCGTCGCAGGCGAGGACTGTACCAGCACACTGTCCGATGAGAGGAGGGCCTTGACTGCGTTGAAGGCCGCCGTTTCCCAATGACCCCAGGACCACGGTGCCTTCGTGCTGAGGAGGCGGTGGAGAGGCTCGGCTAGTGTTGCTTTGTGGGGCAGGAACATATTGTAGAAGTTCAGCAGCCCCAGGAACGCCTGCAACTCGGTCTTGTTCTTTGGGATTGGGGCCTCCTTGATGGCCCGGATTTTGGATGCTGTTGGGTGAAGACCAGAGGCGTTGATAAGGTAGCCCAGGAACTCCACCTGCGGAACGGCAATCTGGCACTTTTCTTTCTTCACCTTGAGTCCGGCCTCCTGGAACCTGGTCAGCACGGCGCGGAGGCGCTCGAATAGCTGCTGATTTGAGTCTGCGGATACCAGTACATCATCGAAATATGGTACCACGCCTGGAAGCCCCTGCAGGAGGCGCTCCATGAGGCTTTGAAAGATGCCAGGAGCCACGCTCACCCCGAACTGTAGCCGGCGGCATCGGAACGCTCCTCGGTGGGTGACGATCGTCTGAGCTTCAGCGGTGGCGTCGTCGACAGGCAGTTGTTGATAGGCTTGGGCAAGGTCCAGCTTAGCAAAGACCTTGCCTTCGCCCAGGGAATGCAGCAGGTGTTGGACGACGGGAACTGGATAAGCGTGCTGCTGAAGTGCCTTGTTGATCGTGCACTTGTAGTCTGCGCATATTCTCACCGACCCATCCGGCTTGACAGGTGTGACGATAGGCGTTTCCCACTTGGCGTGGTCGACCGGCTCCAAAACACCTTGCGCGATTAATTTGTCCAGCTGTTCGTCCACCTTAGCCTTGAGGGCGAACGGAACCCGGCGCGGCTTTAGCTTGATTGGAGCGACTTGTGCCTGTATATTGGCCCAATGTGCCATCAAAAACCTCAGCAGATTCTTTGGTTAAAGTTTCAACTTCTGCGTTGGAGATGCAGTTGATGCCGGTGACTTCCAGGCCGAGGGCACCAAACCATTCTAGCCCTAGGAGGCTGGGACGCAGATCTTCAACTACCACGAGTCGGAGTGGGCCCGAGAAATTTTTGAACTTGACCTGGAACTGGCCGATGCCTGTCACGGGAATGTCGTTCCCCTGGTAGTCTCTCAGGTGTACGCGATGTAGGTCAAGCTGCCTCTTAGAAAGCTTGGGCACAAGTCTTTCGATAGTGCTCCAGGACACAACGGACAGGGCAGACCCGGTGTCGATTTCCATGTCACATGGAGCTCCTTCGATGAGCACCGTGATGTGTAGTTTGCATCGCGTAGGTGAGTCAGTTTGTCCAATTGTGGTTCCGGATGAGCAGCAACAGTTGGTAAGAGCGAAACAGTTACTGTTTGTGGACCAGGGCAGTTACTGTTTGTGGACCAGGGTGACGACTTGGACTTATGAGATGGTGAAGAGGCCGTGTTTGACGGAGCTGATCGGCAGACCTTAGCGATGTGGCCTTTTCTGGAGCACTGCCGGCAGGTGGCGTCTCTGAATCGACACTTGGCGCGGGGGTGGTTGCCTCCACAGCCAGCGCATTCTGATTGGTCCTTGGACTTCTGTTTGAACTTCCTGCGTTCCCGCTTCATCTGGTGCACGTCATCGTTTTCGTTGGTTGACGCCTCGTCACTGCTAGCCTCTTCGTGATGTACAGCAATTGGCTTCTTAGTAGGATGTGGGCTGCTGGCCTTGCGGATCTCTTGGGCAGAGAGTTCAGCAGCTTCTGAGGCCGCAGCCTCTTCGATGGCCTTCTGCAGCGTGAGGTCTGGCTTGGCGAGGAGACGCCGTTGCAGACGGTTGTCCCAGACCCCGCAGACGATCCGATCCATCAGAGCATCATCTAAGTCTCGGAACTCGCAGGTCAATGCGGCCTTTCGAAGGGCGGTGACGTAGTTGTTTATCGACTCCCCCTCTGCCTGGTTCCGATGATAAAAAGCATGGCGGGGAGCAATTTTGGATGGCTTGGGCGCATAGTGGCTGCGTAGCTTCTCTCGTAGCACGTCCCACGGTGCTCTGTGAACTGCGAGTGGTGCGACTAAAACTCTGGCCGTCTCAAACACTTCGGGCCCACAGAGGCTGAGGAAGAGGCCTCGCTTCCGTTCCTCTGATACTTCTGTTAGCTCGTTTGCTTGAAGGTAGCATTCGAACCGAGCAAGGTACGAGTCCCATGATTCAGAGGCTGGGGCAAACGGCGGTAGAGGCACTAGTGTAGCCATGATTCCGATGCTGACGTGGTGGGCGACGGATGGAACACAGTGCTCTAGCCAGAACAGGCAGCTCTGAATTGGTTCTGTTCAGTGATTTCGCTCAGCGTTTCAGCTCAGTGATTCAGCTCAGTGATTTGCTCTTGCTCCAAGAATGGCTGTGTCTGTCTGTGTTCTGATGTCCATAATCCCACCTTCGTCGCCAGTGTTAAGTTGTGGGTGGACACAGCAGACTACACAGTGATTTCCAAGCAGCTCTTGTTTATTCTCAGGCTGGAACAGAAGTGAGCTGAAGGCCTCAGCAGCCTGCTTATATAGAACTCAGCTACAAAGCAACAGTAACAACTTTCTGTAGTTACCCAATCCCTGAATGTCAGTTTTCAATCCCTCATTTGCATATGCTGACCTGAGTGAAAACTGCAGCAGGATGAACTATATACACACATCCCTAGTGGCCTAGGGTGGGAACTTCAATACATAACACCTGACCACTGGTCCTGTTAGCTAGGAATGATGGGAATTGCAGTTCCAAAACATCTGGAGGGCTGGAGTTTGCCTGTGCCTGGAAAACACCATAAAAAACACTATTAGAAAAATTAGCTCTCAGTGTAATTCCTCATTGCGACGTATCACAGCTCTATAGGGGCTCCTGGTATCACATGTGTATAACACATATATAATGTTTTAATTAGTCCAGTTTAGTTGAGCCCAAAGTCATGATCTAGCCCCATTCTTGAGTGATTGTCAGGATGCTGTCAGCGGCTCCCAGCTGGTTGCCCAGGAAAGTATAAAAAGTAAAAGTTTTTTATTTCAATATTTGCAGAGAGAGGCTATAGAACCCAGCCTCTTGGATAATGGTGTTGTCCCGAGTGAGTCTCCACCCCGTCCCCCACTTCCTCATTTGTCACTTCTACAGGTGCTGCCACATGCCCTCTGTCTTTGAGCTCTTTGCTCTCCTACTTTTAAGGCTCACCTGGTTCTGGGAGATGGAGGGTGTGGAATGCTTCCTAATGACACCATGTCCGTCACCTGCTATTCCTCTTCCAACTTCCCCCATCTTCTGCCTCTGAGATGTGACCTCCCGCAATCCACTGTTGTAAATCTATACTGTCTTCGTCTTCCTCCTCCCTGGAAGAGTCAGGATAGGGAGGCAGTTTCCACCATTCCTCCTCTGCCCAGTCCCTGACAATGATTTACCATAAAAAAATAAAAAAATCCTTCCAGTAGCACCTTAGAGACCAACAAAGTTTGTTCTTGGTGTGAGCTGTCGTGTGCATGCACACTTCTTCAGATACCATGCTATTATTAATGAAGGTCTTTCTAAAGACTCTGGCCTCCTCTTTTCCTCTTTCTTCCTGCCTCTTGCAGAAATTAACAGAAACTGAGAGGCAGAATATAGAGGAGAAGTTTAGACAACTGCACCAGTTTCTGGAAGAACAAGAAGAGCATCTGCTGAATGAGATAGAAGAGATGGCGAAGGAAACTGCAAGAAGAAGGGATGAGCAGCTGGCCAGACTCTCCAGGAAACTCTCTTCCCTTGAGAGGGTCATCCGGGAGATGGAGGAGAAGAGTCAGCAGCCAGCAAATGAACTCCTGCAGGTAAGACTGTGGTAGGAACAGCCCAAAGTTCCTCTCTAAGGGTTTAACCACAATCACCTTTTGCTGCACTCTTTTCAGACACATGTCTGTGCTTTCCCAGTCCCTATCCAAGATTTGTTTTTGTTTTTTTGCCGCAGTCATTCCCCACAAAAGCTTGCTCTTTAAAGCTGAAGCACAACCAATGACAAATCAGGTATTCTGTGCATTGCTGTTTGCCCGGAGCTTTACAGGGTGGACCATATTGGACCAAAGGGGGAGGGACAGAGAGGGAGGTCAGGTAGAATGTTCTGCTGCCAAATGGGGCACAGAACTGGGGCTTGCATCTCTGAGCAGGAGTGTAGCGTAGGAAGGGTCAGAGGGAGAATGTTAATATGCAACTGCTACACATAAGGGAGGATTGGCAGTATCTGGTTTAGCTAAGTAGTGTGATGCTGCTTAGCTAATTTTGTTAAGGATAACACAGAAAAATGAACTCTTTCAGTTGGAACAGTTATCCATAAATTCTCCGCTGGCCAATATACTATTGATACCTAGGAAAGACAGAGGAGATCTCATGAATTTTCATCAGAGCCTTTATAATAATAATAATAATAATAATAATAATAATAATAATAATAATCAGAAACTAATCTGGAGAACTGAAATTAAGATTGGAAAAAATAAAAATGGAGAAAAACCAAAATTGTTCGATTCATCCATAGCTATCCAAAGCTTTAGCATATGCTAGGCAGACTCACCCCAGAAGGTTGGAGCACATCCACTGCAGGGTCTGATGGGTCTTTGTTACGGGGCCTGTGATAGGCAGTCAATTCCATTCTTCTTTTCCTGTTTTCCCTTTTAGGATGTGAGATGCACCTTGCAGAGGTAAGTGAATTCTGCTCATCTCCATTAATATCACTGGGAACCTGGGAAACGTCCCTCCAATCTCTTAGGGTGTGGTGAAAGGTTCCAATGGGGGAGTTAATAGTTGGGAAATCATCTATTCATTTTAGGTGAAATTAAAGATTCTTTTTGGGCCTTTTACCAGAGAAGTGATTGCCAAACTAATTAGTGTTATTTCCCTTGTCATTTTTTGTTAAACTTATGTAATGTGTATAATGTTGTTCTTTAATGGCCTGGATCGGCTGTTGACCAAAAAAATAATTGTTTCTTTTGCATATTCATGAAAGATCTGGCTTAACCTATGAGGAATGTGGTTTACAGCCGAGGATATCTAAGTTGTCAAAGCAAGATCCCACCAACCTCAAAAAAACAAATATTTTGAGCTAAGAGAGGAGAAAGTGACATTGGGGGGGGGGGCATCTAGTGTCTTAACTTATGATAATACTTTATTCTCCTGTTTGCTGCGTTAAATGGGCATTCTGTAATAGACCTTCATAATGCTTTTCTTTTGAAAACTTTATTTTTTTTATTAAAGATTTATTAGATTTTCCAATTAAAAAGCCAAAAAGAAAACAATACATGGTTAAACACTCCAAACTCCCCCCTCTCCCACCGAAGGGAGCAACAAATACAAAACCCCCCTCTCACAGAGGTAACAAAGAAATCATTTCACATTTAACCACATATTTTCCAAATCATGGTATAGAGCTGACCCTCTTCCTAGGTCAGTTAATTAAATTCCCATCCTTGCTTCTTATAGTGACTTCCTCATTCCCCCCCTTACTGATTTCCAAATTAACGCATACTTACAGATTTTTTTAACTTTAACTCAAATTTAAAATCCATCTCATCATTTTTTCTGTTTAACATTTCTCTACTTCCGCCTCACAATACTTCTGCATTTTCTCATTATCATAACCAAAGTTTTCCATATTGCTCATATTACCAAAACTCATTACCTTATCATACTCCTCCCTCCCTTTTGGTCCCAGAGTTTGTCTTTCAAAACATTATCCGTTATCGCAGTGTCCATATCCAATTGTCATAACCTGTAGCCTTCTCACAATCCAATGGTCGCAACCTATGTAAACTCATTTGATTATCATCCTCCTGGATCAAGTCTTTAACAATGACACAATCTTCTTGTAGAAAAACTCCATTTAGTGTGTCGTGTTCCAATTCATCTTTCTCAGCATTATCAGTACTCCCTTCTTCCTTTTCCTTCTGTTTTAGTATAAAGTCCTCCAGATTGTTCTCAGTGTCCAATTCTTTGTGTGAAATTGACTTCGATCCTTCTGCCAATTGCCCAATGCTGTTGATTCCCACGGCTACTTGCTGCAAAAGTTCCAAGGCTTGTTTTACAAACTGTGAGGACAGTTTTCCCTTTGTCATCTCAAGGTCGAGTTTCAACTTGCTAATCACAACAATTTATTTCTTGCTGCGTAGATCCTTACTGCATCAGTACGCCATTTTATATATATTGTTAGTATCTGCGCCATCTGGACCTCCGGGAAGCAGGAAAATACATTTTCCATCTCTATCCATATCCAATCCACATTTAAAACTAAATACCCCCATACAGAAGGCTTCTTTGTTTCAGTCACATTGATAATAGCTTCAGCTACAAAGTCGCACTGTCTCTTAATCTTCAGCAGAGAGGGATTGACTTCCGTTTTTAGAATCCCCTCCGAAGCCAAATCAAATCAAATTACTCACAGTTTTATCTTCAGATTTGTCCATTTGTCCATATTTTCTTTGTTTGGAAGAATTTAAACGCTGTAGCCCCTCAGTACCGCAGCTTCGCGCAGGCAGGGAAAGCGGTATGTCCGATGCGCCGGGGCTCCACTCCCTCGCTCTCAGGGGCTCAAAACAGAGCCTTACCGGGGAGGGAGGAGCACTCTTCTGGCACCCGCCGGATGACCAAGCCCCCAAAACTCTTGATTTGGGGTTCTTTGGGGGTCTTTGCGCTGTAGAAGTCCCTGCCGCGCTCAGGTTTGCTCAGCTGAGCAAAACCTGCGACTGATGGCGGCTCCGCGCTCAACCGGAAGTCTCTTTTGAAAACTTTAAGGTAATATTTTAGTTTCCTGTTAATTATGTTACTTTGAATGCATACTTTATATTTTACTTTTCCCAGCAATGGTACATTCTGGATTGTTTTATTTAGCATGTAGTAAAACACTTTAAAAAATTTATGAAGAATATCCAGTGGAATAGAAATGAAATGAAAAATAATGAAAATGGTAATACTTCACATTATCTAAATTTGCCACTTTATTAACTCCAACAGCAAACTCCGTGATGGCTGCCCCACTCAGTCCCATGCAGACACCTGCCCCATGGACCATCTGTGGGACTATTCCACAGAGTCCAACACAGTTAGCTGCCACCTGTGGGGCTACAAAAAAAGGGAGCAGGAGTTGGGATGTGTACCATGTTCCTGAACCTGGTTTTATTTCTGCATTTGAGTAGATGTAAGTGAGGAGACTCAGAGACCTGGGGCTGTTCCTTTGACCCTCAGATGTTTGGCTTTGGAGTCCCTAGTAAGGAGGAATCTTCTCCCCTCTGTGCATAGCTCTCCTTCTTGGCTTTCTGCAGTTTCCTTCCTCCTTTCAATTCCTTTCTTTTGCTGCACTCAGAAATTCTGGATTTGAATGGGTTAAAATTTATTTCCCCCATTAGGTGTAAGCAAAGGGAGAGATCTGAAAATCCACTGACTTTCCCACCAGAATTGAAGAGGAACATCTCAAACTTCTGGGTTGCGAATCCCATTCTATATGTTGAGATGGAGAAAATAAAAGGTAATGGAGAATGGCTGCAAGGATTTTACCCTGGATGTCATATCAGTCCAAAAGATGAAGTGGATTTTTTGTTGTGAAATTATTTGAGGTATAAAAGTCTAGCTATCAAATTTTGTATCTCTTTGTTTCCTCAGATGTTCTGTTATTTGGAGTGCTTCAGAAAGGTAAATATTGGGTGAAGGACCAAATTCAAGGTGGGGTTGGGGACTGGTATTGCAGTGGGATTCAGTGATCTGTCCGGTGCTTGGTGTTATTCTAAGAGAGGGAGAAGAAGTACCTGCCATTTTTCTGTTGCCTTTCCTGCTTCCTCTGGCATGCACAGCTTTATTCACCCTTGTGGATGAAAGGAGCTAGGATCAATCTAGATTGACACCAGCATGTTCCAGCTCAGCATTTACTCATCTGGATTGAAGTGGAAATTACATTTTTGTGCTCCAAGCAGGTTAGTGTGTTTGCAGCCTCAGTCTTCTCCTTCCTGTTTTGCTTTTGCTGGATTATTTGATTTGTCCACATTAAACATGATTTGACTGTTCATTGGCACTTTTGCTTCATTCTAATTAGATGAGTAGTCCACACACACAAATACCGTATTTACTCAAAAGTAACGCAAACCTTTTTGGTCAAATTATATAACAAAAATTAGGGTGCACATCACATGGCACATTTACATTCACCCGCAAATACTTTTTTTGGTTCTAAGGTTTTGAAAATTGAGGTGCCCATTACAGTATATTCAATGGCGCATTAGATTAGCATAAATACGGTAAAGGTGAAGGGACCCCGACCATTAGGTCCAGTCACGGACAAAGCTGGGGTTGCGGCGCTCATCTCGCTTTATTGGCCGAGGGACCCGGCGTACAGCTTCCGGGTCATGTGGCCAGCATGACTAAGCCACTTCTGGCGAACCAGAGCAGCACACAGAAACACCTTCCCGTCGGAGCAGTACCTATTTATCTAATTGCACTTTGACGTGCTTTCAAACTGCTAGGTTGGCAGGAGCAGGGACCGTGCAACAGGAGCTCACCCCGTCGTGGGGATTTGAACCGCCAACCTTCTGATCCGCAAGCCCTAGGCTCTGTGGTTTAACCCACAGTGCCACCCGCGTCCCTCATAAATACGGTACCTGAATTTATATACAAGGAGCAAATAAAGTATTTTCCATTCATTCTGTAGGTGTTACATTTTGCATTTGTCCCTGTCTTCTAATTTGTTGATTTTAATTGTGCTGATTATTTACCAACAGGGTATTTGCACACAGAGCTGCCTGCTTCTACTTTTTGATTTGGCCCTGATGCCCTGTTCAACGGGGACCCTCAATATCTTCTTAGATTCTGGAACTGACTAGGCACAGGTCCCTGTCAGTTTTTAAATATACATTTTTTTAAGATAAGTAATTAACAATTTTTTTCCAATTGTTCTACTGGAATGCATCCTAAATAAGCATCAGGAAATGTAAAATACAAATAATCTATTATCAAACAATGAATTAACAGTTAAAATCAAGTTTAGATTACCATGATTAAAAGGTTTTGTCAGCCGTGGCTGTGTCGGAAAGATTGTGGCGTTTGCGGGAGGTTTGAGGCTGTAGTGGCGATATGGTTTGGGGGGGATGACCCACAACAACTTTGTGGGTAAAGGAAGGAAACAATATCCGTATTTTTACTTATAGGTAGGTAGCCGTGTTGGTCTGCCATAGTCAAAACAAAATAAAAAAATTAAAAATTCCTTCCAGTAGCACCTTAGAGACCAACTAAGTTAGTTCTTGGTATGAGCTTTTGTGTGCATGCACACTTCTTCAGATACACTGAAACAGAAGTCACCAGACCCTTATATATAGTGAGAGGGTGGGGAGGGGTATTACTCAGAAGGGTGGTGGGAATGGGTGATTGGCTGATGGGTGTGGTAAACCTGTTAATGCCTGCAATTGGTCTTTTTACTATTTTAAATATGGCAACCCTAGCCAGTAGGCTCCCACTATAGCCAACTTGTCCTTGATTTGCTAAAACTGCCAAGTTCAGTTTCTCAACAGCTTGTTTCAAGATGATTAAGTATAAAAATGCAGGTGTGTTTTCAGGACATTAAAGGAGCTTTAAGATCACCTCTGCCAAAAGTCAAATCTTAGACACATAGCCTTTAGCATGATTTAGGACAACAAATATGTTTGTGGTGGTATTGTGGTTGTTGTGATGGCCTGGGATTCGGGCTCGGGCTCGGACTCAGAACCAGAGGAGTCTCAGTCTGCACAGGATCCTCTGCCCCAGACATCATCTGAACCAAGTCTGGGACCTGATCTTGAAGAGCCCCAGTCTGCACAGGTTCCCCTGCAACAAGCACCAGCTGGGCCGAGTCAGGGGCCTGAGCCTGCCCTGGCTCCAGATGCAGAGAATACCTCATTGCCGTCAGCTGGGCCATCACTGACAGCTGCTTCACTACCGGCTGGGTCAGGAGAGGCTGAGGCGGCCCCTGGGTCTAGTAACCCACTGGCGTCTCCTGAGCTGCAGAGACTCAGGTCTGAAAGGAGAGACCTGAGTACTCGCAGGAGGAGTGCTCACCTTCAGGCGAGACAGGGTGGTGAGTTGTCGGGGGATTGGGACCGGCCATTGCCTCATCAGAGATAAAAGGCTGCCGGACTCCGCCCCAGGTTGTGGGAGCAACATTGCTGTTTGCCAGATCCTGCCTGTGGTCCTGTACCCGATCTTGCCTGGTTTCCTGTCCCGCTTCCTGCCTTGACTCTTTTGGACTGACTCCTCGCCAACTCTTCAAACTCTGGACCAGACCTGGACCTCACTTCCCAGATACCCTTGGGGCCAGCACAGTTGTAAGAAAACAATGCTTGAGGCTCACAAGTGAAGTGAATCTGCTCAGGGGGACATTTGGGTGGCGGAGATAGCCCGTGCCCGGCTTTCCACTTATCCAGGTGTTCACCCTTGGCTGACCTATGGTGGAGCCCAGGGTCAGAGCTACCTGCAGAGCAGGGAGCTACTCGAACCAGAGCCTATGCAACCATTCACTTTCTGTAATCAATAAAGTTGTGGCCTAAATTCTGCCAAAAACCAAACCAAAATATGAGTCAAGTGTGAAATTATTTAGGGGGGAGGTTTGTGGGTCTGAACACACAATACAAATAAGCCATTAACAAACAATGAATTAACAGAATTTAAATCATGTTTCCATTACCATGATTGTAATCAAGCATTAGTAGGATCTAAAATTACCGGTATACAGTAAACACTTTCCTCTCTCTCTGTGTGTGTGTGTGTGTATTCAGTTCCTCTTTGTGATTTCCTTGCAGTCACACCTTTGGGTTCTATGCCTGTGCAGGGCCTAGGGTTGCCAAATAGACAAGGTTTTGATGTGGACTCCACTCCATCTTGTAGGCAAATGTACTATATAGACAGAACAAAATTATATATTTGTTTTTCTATATTAACAACAACAACAATTTATATCCCATATTTTCCCTCATAGGGACTAAAGGTAGCTTATGGATAAGCTAAAAATTGTAAACCATTTTATTTTCATTGTCTACCAATTAAAACAATTATATTTAAATTTTTAAAGAACAGTTTCAAAATCGTTCTTTGAATTGGTGGCAGTGGGAGACGGTATGTGAGTGATGGCATAGGCACTAGCCAATAGGCACCCACCACAGGCAACTTGTCCTTGATGTGCTATATAGTGCTGGATTCAGTTTCTCCACAGCTGGTTTCAAAATGCTTAGATATAAAAATGCAGGTGTGTTTTGAGGACAATAAAGGAGCTTTAGGATCACTGTTGCCAAGGTCAAAATCTTTTAACTCTTAGTCAGATAGCCTTTATCCTGCTTTAAGACAACAAATGTGTGCGTAGTGGTATCATTGTAAGAAAACAGTGCTGGAGGTTTTCCAAGGGAAGGACATTTGTTAGGTTGCCTACGTTGATTTCTTCCATCTGATATCAATGTAAGCCTCTGAAAGCCCCAAATGGGCAATTCACACAGAGTGATTCAAAGGGGAACCATTTATCTCCTCTTGCCCCCATCCCTTCCTCCTCCCCTTCACTGCATAGAAGAGTTGAGGGAATATTTTCTGGGTTGTTTTGCTTCTTGACTGGATTGACAGGAGGGACACAATAAAATATGTTGAGTAAAAAGGAACAAAAAAGCATTATTTAAAAACCCACAGGGAGGTGGGTCTGGGAGAAAGAAGGGAGTGTCCCAATCCTGAATGAAATGTGAAGAAGCCCCATTTATCTGTGAGGAAATTTGGTTATTTTGAGTGTTTTTTGGATCAGGATGTCCGTCTCTGTCTCTTGGAGGATTCTGCCTAATCTTCTCTTTCCCTCATCTTCTCCCCAACAGCAAATGTCACTCTGGATCCAGACACAGCCCATCCCATCCTCATCTTGTCTGAGGATCTTCAAAGTGTGAGATATGGAGCCAAACCTCAAGTCCTGTCCAACAATCCTGAGAGTTTCAATGTTTGGCCTTGTGTGTTGGGACGTGAGGGATTCACAGCAGGCAAACATTTCTGGGAAATCAGTGTGGGAAATGCGGAATGCTGGGCTGTTGGGGTCGCCAGGAAGTCTGTGAAGAGAAAAGGCATCTTCCCCTTAAGCCCTGAGAGAGGGATCTGGGCTGTGCGGAAGTCTGGAGCCCGGTACTCGGCCTGCACCTACCCTGATTCCTCTCTGTCCCTGAGTTGGGAGCCCAAGAGGATCCGGGTGACTCTGGACTATGGAGGGGGACGTGTATCTTTTTCTGATGCTGACTCAGGAGCCGAACTCTACATGTTCTCAGGAGCCTCGTTCTCCGGAGAGACTCTCCTCCCTTTCTTTCGTCTGAATGGCATTAAAACCCACCTCAGGATCTCCCATTAAGAGCAGAATTGACATCTTTGCAGATGCCTTGTGAGAGGAGTCATTCCAGTCACACTCGGAGGAAACAACAAAACAAAATCTGGAATTTTCTTTCCCCTTCCCTTTCCCAGAATTCCCTCTGCAGTGGAATCCTTAAAGAGAGGGAAACACTTTAACCGTCCCAGTAAACAACCTACCGGTATTCCTCAAAAGGATTCACCTGCCACCCCCTGCAATCCTGGTTCTGTGGTTCATCGTTCTCTCATGACCAGACCTCCGCCACCTGTTAAAATGTCCACATGATGGCATTAATAGATTCCCAGAGAACAATCCCTCCACCCACCTTTGCAACTAAAGCTCATAGCCTTGTGGATCTCAGGAAGGAATGAAATAAGAAGACTCTGTGAAGCTCCAACTTCCAACCCTTTGCAAATGCAGCCTCCCCATCTCCACACTTCCTCAGAGAGAAATCTCACTGAATTCAGAGATGCCCTATATAATTTACATGGTCCCCACACTAAATGTGGGGTGTTCCCACATAGAGGCAATGGCAATGATGGAGCCAACCGCTTATGTGGGCAGGGTGTGCCAGGGCAAGGCACACTGTGCAAAGCCTCTCCGCTGCCTCTCCCTCAGCTGTAGGGTGGCTGAGGGAGAGGCGGTGGGCAGACAGAAGCCCCACGCTGCTGTTTCAGGCTGCACGGAGCCTATGGGTGCCCAAGCCACCACGTCATTCCCAGGAGAGACTCGTGGCTTAGGCACACTGCAGGACCCGCAGTAAGTGCCAGCCCCCATGGTGTGGCGCCCAGTGCCAGTCGTGTTTGGTTGCGTTTGTTGTGAGCCCAAATTTTGTTGCGTTTGTTGTGAGCCGAAAAAATTTCGTGAGCCCATATTTATTTTATTTTATTACTTTATTTTAAAAAACTCATATTTTTGCCATTTTGTCACCCCCCCCTCAGGGATGACACATGGGGTGGATTGCACCCACCGCACCCCCCTTCCTACACCACTGCATAGAGAGTCTTTTCAGTATCGCTTGTATCTTCTCTCCCTCCCCCCGCCCTGGTTTATAATAAGTATGGTTTAATATACCTGAATTTCTATAACTATTTTGTTTTCCTCCTTGTTGGTTTTTAGTGCTGTATTGATTGTTCATGATCTTATGTTGATTTTTATGGTTTTACGTTATTGTGGTGTTGATGTTGGTGCAGCTTTCCTATTGCTGATTTTTAATCAGTTATACTTGAATTTGTTAACAGCCCAGAGTGTATGGTTATTTGGGAGGTAGATGAAAGCCAAAAAAATGAAATTGTATTAAAGAAAAGCTCCCAAACCTCCCTTGCAGGCTGGTGAGGGTCCCCTTCAGATTGGAGGGCTTTTGCCGGTGTGTATTGTAAGATGCCATTGATGCAATAATAGTGCATTAGCCATGGATTTATGCTTGCAATAATAGTGCATGCTAATCATGGATTGATGCAATAATAGTGCATTAGCCATGGATTGATGTAATGGATGGCTGTAATGGAATAAAAGGGGACCAAAAGAAAAACCCACAACAGAACATTTCTGGTATGAAAAGTTACAGGATTTCAGCAGAAAGTAACAGGACACGGACTGATCAGAAATGAAGCAGTTAATATGAAGACTGCAAATTTTTGTGGGCACAAATAGTATTGAAACCGGGATGGTATAGACTTCCCAGGTAGCATCATGCACAGAAATCACAAATACACAATAAAAAGAATATGTATAAATCCTGGGAGTATTTGCATTCTGTGTTGGAGTGGGATGATTGTTGAGAGCTCTGACTCTGGGTGAATGTGGGCTGAGGCTGTAGAGCATCATAGTAAGAAAAGAAAAAGAAAAACCCATTCTACCTACTGTTTTAATATATTCAAAGCTGGCATGCATCTGTCTAAGGAGACAATGGAGGAGTCAGCCTTTGGGGCTTAAGCAAAATTGGAAGATTGCAGCGCCTGTTGTGTATTAAATAAGATAGTCTGTCAGCCGGGTAAAGTAATGTTATTGGTCAATTTGAAGAGTACAATCACAATCCACAGCCTGATTGGGTCCCGCCGGAAAGTTTGAATATTATTGGTTCCCGCTAAAATGTATCTTTTCCCTCTGTCCCAATGTGTCTATAAATAGAGCTTTCCCTACCCCCTATTCCCCAAAGAGCTGTTCACTAAGAAGTGTTGCTGGACTTATTGCTACCAGAACCCACGACACAACAGCGCCTGCTGTGGCTGTACAGACCGATGCAGGAGAGACATGTTTTGTGTCAGTTGGGGCAGATGAAGGCCTCTAGTTGTGCTGCTGCAGATGCACCAGGGCCTTTCTTCTCTCTACTCTCCTCCTGGTGGTCATTCCTCCTTTGGCTGCTGCTGTGGATACATGACCTGACTGTCTGTCTCTAGGCACTGCAGTTAACTGCAAGGGATTCCAAAATGGCGGATTAATGTTGCCAGCCTTCATGTCATGTTTGCAGATATCTTTGTAACACAGAGTTGGTCTGCCAGTGGGCCTGGTGCCTGAAACCAGCTCCGCGCCAGGTCAGATCCCAGAGCAGAGCAGGGGATTACTATGTTCAGGCCAGGAAGAGAGAGCAGTCTCTGCTACGCACTTCTTTCTTGAAGCAGAGGTTGCTCCCCCACAATGCCAGTGATTTGCTTTATCTTATTCATTCATAAAAGAATTTGCCCATCACCCCCTAAGGACAACATACTCCCCACAGTATACAGGCCTCAGAAGCAATGTAAAGCAATGGAGGCTGCTCAAGACACCGCTAAGCAGCTGTGCAGGGCTGCCAGGATGAAAACAGCAACAGCCTAGCACATCAGCCCTGAACTGGCAAGTCATTTGCAGACAGGGAAACTCCCACAGACTGAGAACTGAAAAAGTGAAAGTCAGCTGTGCCTTCACTGTGAAGCAGCAGCCATGGCTGCTTCTGGGGGTCCAGTCCAGGATCTCTATGCTGAAGCCACTTGTTCCATTTGCTTGGATTAATTCAAGGATCCAGTGGCCACTATGGAAACTGTGGAAATGTGGATGATTTGGATCCCTTCCATTCGGAATTCAGACCCCTTCATGGGACTGAAACTGCACTGGTTACACTGGGCGATGATTTGTGGTAGGCTAGGGACAGAAGTTTCTCCCATGCTTTCTGGCATGGATCAAAGCAGTTTTTTGTTTGCCCCACTGCTTTCCCTGGGAAAACCCACTGAATTAGGAACAAATGTCATTCCTCAGAAACACCAATGGATCTTTTCCCCGATTCAGCAGAAGTGTGGGTGTGACCCCCAAGTGGGTTCCTGGGGTCGTGTCTGCCCTAAAGTGCTTCCCTGATGCCACTATGGATAGGAGGAGGGGAAGAGTCAGGAGTCCAAAGCAGAAAGTAAAAAAAAGAATTCTTTTTCTGCATCCTGAACAAAATGGGTGTGGTGGAACATTCAGACAAAGTTCAAAGCTATCATTTATTAACCAAGCAATGCCACATTTATGATAGCTGATTAAAAAAAAAACCTGTTCAGAAAAAAACATGGCTTTGTTTTATACAATTATAAATATATGCCAAAGGCCTGTTTTTTCTTATTCTTTTTGAAAAAGAGCTGTTCATGTTTGGGGTGAGATGAGGTGGTGAGCAAATGGATGTTCTGTTAGGAGGAGAGAAGATGGAGGGGGGGAGGGAAGCTGGGCACACCCAGCAGAAGAAAAGAACAGTTGCTGGTTGTAGTTACAGCTGTACAAAGGGCACGTCCTTTGCCCCTCCCTGAAGCTGGGACAGCTTGGAAGAAGAAAGGTTGCCCCAGAACTTCTCCTTGATCAACCACACCATCTCCCTGCCCACAAGAGAAGCTGCTGTAGACTGGAGGTGAGTATCTGACAACCAAACCCCACTGTATGTTCCCAGGCAGCCCTTTGCCCAAGCAGGTCTATTTTCATTCAGTTCCCAATGTGTATAGAGGAGCCTTTTAACTGTTCCTCTTCCTTGCCTTCCCCCACCATTCAGCTGAAAGTCAAGCACCTATGGGAATACTGTTAGCTCTTGGCGAAGAGTTCCCATTGGTGTCAATGGAGGTGTTGGCTGGGCACCCAAAGGAGGGCTTGGAGCCCTGCAATTGCTTGTGTCCCACTCAATGATTGAGGGACCTCTTCATGGAGCTTCATTATTCTTTCTACTGGATAGTGAATACATGAAGCAGGCAAACATTTCTGAAAAGGTGACCTGTTTTGCTTTAACTTGGCAATTTTAAGGAGGAAGGTTTGTGGGGATGATAAGTTAAATTCTTCAGCGGAGCACATTTTCATTTGACAGACTGCCTTCTTTTAATAGTTATTTTAACTGCTCAACGTGTTTCATCATTTTATATATATTTTACTTTGTAATGGCTTTGGCTACAGATTTTTTTGTTTATTTCATAAAATCCTGCCTGATTGTATAAGAACCTCAAAGCAATTTACAAAAAAGATTTAAACAATCAAATTATCTATAAAAAATAAAACTATAATTTAAAACATACAAAAAGTTAAAACTACAGTTGTTTTTGTTGTTGTTCAGTCGTTCAGTCGTGTCCGACTCTTCGTGACCCCGTGGACCAGAGCACGCCAGGCACGCCTATCCTCCATTGCCTCCCGCAGTTTGGCAAAACTCATGCCAGTCGCTTCGAGAACACTGTCCAACCATCTCATCCTCTGTCATCCCCTTCTCCTTGTGCACTCCATCTTTCCGAACATCAGGGTCTTTTCCAGGGAGTCTTCACTTCTCATGAGGTGGCCAAAGTACTGGAGCCTCAACTTCAGGATCTGCCCTTCCAGTGAACACTCAGGGCTGATTTCTTTAAGGATGGATAAGTTTGATCTTTTTGCAGTCCATGGGACTCTCAAGAGTCTCCTCCAGCACCATAATTCAAAAGCATCAATTCTTCGGCGACCAGCCTTCTTTGTGGTCCAGCTCTCACTTCCATACATTACTACTGGGAAAACCATAGCTTTAACTATACAGTGGTACCCCGCTAGACGAATGCCTCGCTAGACGAAAAACTCGCTAGACGAAGGCATTCGTCTAGCGGAAGGCTGCCCCGCTAGACGAAAAAGTCTATGGGGCTGCCTCGCAAGACGAAAAATTTTCGTCTTTTTTTTTTCGTTTTGCGGAGCGCGGCTGTCTTTTTTTTATATATATATATAATTTTTTATTATTTTTATACTAAACTACTACAATAATTTTAAACAGACATTTTCATACATTTCCAATTTGGCTATCGAGCCTTGACTTCCATCAGTCCCTTCAAATGGCTTTCTAATTTTTTAACTTAACATTATACTTCTTTAATCAACCATTGCTTACATTATCAACAAAGAAAATTTCCTTACTTTACTATCCTACTTACAATAATAATTCTACACATTCACTACAAAACTTCTTGAAACCCTATTAACGTATTCAGATATAAATTGTCTTTTAAATAGTTCGTAAATTTTAACCAGTCTTTGATGAATTTCTGGTCCCGCTGCTCTCGGATTCTTCCCGTTAATTTGTCCATTTCTGCGTATTCAGTCATTTTCACTGTCCATTCCTCTTTCGTCGGTAGTTCTTCTTGTTTCCATTTTTGTGCTAGAAGAATTCTAGCTGCCGCCGTTGCGTATTGGAAAAGTCTAATATCCTTTTTTTCAATGTCTGTACCTACAATACCTAACAAAAAGGCTTCAGGTTTCTTAGCAATATTATATTTCAACATTTTTCTTATCTCATGATATATCATATCCCAATACTTTCTCACCTTTTTACATTCCCACCACATATGATAAAAAGTACCGACATTTTCTTTACATTTCCAACACTTATTCTCCGTCTTATACATCTTAGCTAGTTTAACTGGGGTAATATGCCATCTATACATCATTTTCAATAAATTTTCTTTTATTGACGTACAAGCCGTAAATTTCATTCCTTCCTTCCAAAGTTTTTCCCAGTCTTCTAGCAGGATGTTGTATCCAAAATCTTTTGCCCAGTGAATCATCACCGACTTCACTTCTTCATCTTTTAAGTTCCATTCCAACAGCATTTTATATATCTTAGCAAGTACTTTAAAGTCACTATTAAGTACCTCAACTTCAAACTTTGATTTAAAGCTTTGCCAGGCTGTGGAAGAATGATTTTACCAAGAAATTCCTGCTAGCTATATGGAGGGGTCCCACAGTTCAGCTGGAGTCTAAAGATGGCCTCGCTCTTGCTTTGTGAATTGTCTAAATTTTATACACTCAAATAAAGTGACTAGTTTTTCAGGGAATATTTCCTAAATTTTTTGAAGGCTGGAGGTTTGGTTTTCTGTGGTGAGTATGTGCCTATTATCTGCGTTTACCTTAAAAATTGTATAACAGGACCAATTGTGGAGAATACGTTGTATAAGAAAGTGAAATGCAGAATTAGTTTTTCTGGGAATATTTCCTAATTTTTTGAAGGCCGAAGGATTGGTTTTCTGTGGTGAGTGTGTGCCTAAAATTTGTATAACAGGACCAATTGTGGAGGATACATTGCATAAGAAAGTGAAATGCAGAGTTAGTTTCACTGGAAGGATGTGGAAACATTGAATACTGAAGAGTTTTTACCTGACAGGTGTTTTCCCCTCCAAAGTTCATTCACATCCTACTGTCATCCTACAGCTACCTCTCATCTCAACAAAGCCACTCTTGCTCTGTCATGGCCTCATCCTCATCCACGGATGTGGGAGAAGAAGCGACATGCCCAATCTGCATGGAGTATCTGACAGACCCTGTGACCTTGGACTGTGGTCACAACTACTGCCAGGGCTGCATCGTAAAGTATTGTGACACATGGGAACAAATGCATCTGGGGGACTTGGAGTGTCCCATCTGCAAAGCCCGAATGCAGAGAGGGAGTTTTCGCTCCAATTGGCAGCTGGCCAATATAGTGGAAAAAATTAAACTACTGCCACCAAATAAAGGGGAAAAGGAATTGTGTAAGAGACACAAGGAAAAACTCCACTTGTTCTGCAAACAAGATGAAGAATTGGTGTGTTTGTTATGTGAGCGGTCCCCAGAACATAGATCGCACACTGTGGTTCTCAAGGAAGAGGCTGCCCAGGAATACAAGGTAGGAAGTGATTTTGACACTTGCTAACACAATCCTTTCATATCTCTTTGTGTGTCTGTGTCTGTCTGCAGAATATGCTGTCAATGTGGCTGTAAACCTACAGTACTAATCAAGTCTGATATTTTGCTTTCTCTTTAGACACTCATCTGTGGTCGCCTGGAGCGTCTGAAGAAAGAGAGAGAGAAAATTCTGGCTTATGAAGCAAAAATAGGAGAAGAAAGCAACAGCCTGCTTGTAAGTGTCACAATTACCATAAAGAGAACAAGTACAGGAAGGACCTGTATGCTATGGAAAACACCAGGCATAGGCAAACTCCGGCCCTCCAGATGTTTTGAGACTACAATTCCCACCATCCCTGACCACTGGTCCTGTTAGCTAGGAATGATGGGAATTGTAGTTCCAAAACATCTGGAGGGCTATAAAAAACACTATTAGAAAAATTAGCTCTCAGTGTAATTTCTCATTGCGACATATCACAGCTCTATAGGGGCTCCTGGTATCACATGTGTATAACACATATATAATGTTTTAATTAGTCCAGTTTAGTTGAGCCCAAAGACATGATCTAGCCCCATTCTTGAGTGATTGTCAGGATGCTGTCAGCGGCTCCCAGCTGGTTGCCCAGGAAAGTATAAAAAGTAAAAGTTTTTTATTTCTTTTCTTTTTTTAATAAGAATTTATTGGATTTTAAGAACAATAAGCATACACAAAATACAAATACAAACACTACAAAAAAATACAAAATACACACAAACAAGACACTTATATATCCATCCTTATCCTTTTTATAATCCTAAATTTGGGACTTCCTCACGTCCTCTCTTCTGCGTTCATTTCTAATCTTCTTTAGTAACTTTGTAACCTTGTAAAATCTTCTTTCTTACACCTAATCTTAAACTTACAATTATAATCAACATTCCTTAGATCTTATTCTTATCAAACAAGACATCAAATTCCACATCACAACCTCTTATATCCTCTCTTAACTTAACTTTCTAATACTGTAGCCTATATTCCTTCTGATTCCAATTTCAGATATTAATAAATCACATCTTAACAAATACCTAAATGTTTCTTCCAGTCTCATACACCGTTTTCCCTCTGGTTTCGGAGTTCCATGCTCAGCCTTTATAATATCCCCTTTAAATAATCATCCTTTACCCCACCCCCCTCCTATCCATCGCAAGCCCTCCCATTACCTTTCCCATCCCCACAAGTCCCCCCCCCAAAAAAATCCACCCTTTCCAGCTCTTTTCTTCTTCCATTATTTCCTTCATGCTCAATTTTATACTTAGTATTCTTCATTGTAGCTTCTTCTCCTCCAGATTGTGGCTTCCTTCTTGGTAAATAGTTGCTCTGGCATCGTCATAAAGTATCTCTCCTCCACTCTCAGCTACATTTTGCATTTTCCATGGTTGTTGTTCTTGAGCTCTTGGTCTCTCACCCCCAGAGCTCAGTGTATTGTCCAGACTATAGGCTCCCAGTCTCTCACACCAAGGGAGCCTTTCTTGTTTTCCATCTTATATGACCTCCTCTTCCAAAAATTCCTCTGGATCTGCCTCCTTTCCATCCTTTCCATCGAGTGGGTTTAAAAAGCAGTTCGCTAAAACAGCTCCAATCTGGGTGAACTTATCTGTAGCTGAAGCAATTGACATTCCAACAATAGCCTTCGCTGAAATGGTGTCAGTGTTGAGTGTAGCATTCTTTAAGCTTCGGGGACACCGTGGGATTTGAATAAGCAGGAAGTGGTGAGATCTCAGTAATTTTCCAACTGCGCAATCCAGTCCGAAGCTGCCATTCCCCGCCTGACCCAGACTCCTTAGCCAGGGGGATTAACGGTATCTTCCCTTTTAGTTTATAATCCACAAGAAGAAATAAATCAAACTCTCAGTCTACCCCCCAAGCAGGGGTTTTCTAAGGTGTACAAAATCAGCTCTCCACTTGAAATAAACAAATCTTTCAGAGCTACAGTTTCTAGGTGTTACTTTAAACTTGCCGCTGTCAGAGAGAGACGAACTTCCTCTTTTGATCTCTCTCTGTAAGCCGAATTTCAATAGAATTTGCAAATCAATTGTTCTCAGTACTTACAGAGTCCTTCCTTTGTAATTAGGGAAAAGCAAAGCGCTCATCTAACCGTCAGCCTCCGCTGCTTCGTGTTTTCAGGCAATTGATAGGTCTTCAGAGCCGTGCCAGAGCCCTGCTCGCTTGAGCAAACTTTACTAAGTTTCCTCAAGAGCAAGGAAAGCACTTCTGGCTCCCGCTAGACCCCAAGTCCTCAGGATGCTCTTCCTGAGGTTTAAACGGAGCCCACAGCTCGGTTGTGGTCACTCCTGGCCCAAAAACACCGGAACCCCCTCAGAGCTGAGAGAGGTCCCAACTGAACGGAATGGCGCTCCACCGGAAGTTTTTTATTTCAATATTTGCAGAGAGAGGCTATAGAACCCAGCTTCTTGGATAATGGTGTTGTCCCGAGTGAGTCTCCACCCCATCCCCCACTTCCTCATTTGTCACTTCTACAGGTGCTGCCACATGGCCTCTGTCTTTCAGCTCTTTGCTCTCCTACTTTTAAGGCTCACCTGGTTCTGGGAGATGGAGGGTGTGGAATGCTTTCTAATGACACCATGTCCGTCACCTGCTATTCCTCTTCCAACTTTTCCCATCTTCTGCCTCTGAGATGTGACCTCCCGCAATCCACCGTTGTACATCTATACTGTCTTCCTCTTCCTCCTCCTTGGAAGGGTCAGGATAGGGAGGCAGTTTCCACCATTCCTCCTCTGCCCAGTCCCTGACAATGATTTACCATGCCATTATTAAGGAAGGTCTTTCTAAAGACTCTGGCCTCCTCTTTTTCTCTTTCTTCCTGCCTCTTGCAGAAATTAACAGAAACTGAGAGGCAGAATATAGAGGAGAAGTTTAGACAACTGCACCAGTTTCTGGAAGAACAAGAAGAGCATTTGCTGAATGAGATAGAAGAGATGGAGAAGGAGACTGCAAGAAGAAGGGATGAGCAGCTGGCCAGACTCTCCAGGAAACTCTCTTCCCTTGAGAGGGTCATCCAGGAGATGGAGGAGAAGAGTCAGCAGCCAGCAAATGAACTCCTGCAGGTCAGACTGTGGTAGGAACAGCTCAAAGTTCCTCTCTAAGGGTTTAACCACAGTTACCTTTTGCTGCACTCTTTCCAGACACAGGTCTATGCTTTCCCAGTCCCTATCCAAGATTTATTTTTTTGCCCCAGTCATTCCCCACAAAAGCTTGCTCTTTAAAGCTGAAGCACAACCAATGACAAATCAGGTATTCTGTGCATTGCTGTTTGCCCGGAGCTTTACAGGGTGGACCATATTGGACCAAAGGGGGAGGGAAGAGAGGGAGGTCAGGTAGAATGTTCTGCTGCCAAATGGGGCACAGAAATGGGGCTTGCATCTCTGAGCAGGAGTGTAGCGTAGGAAGGGTCAGAGGGAGAATGTTAATATGCAACTGCTACACATAAGGGAGGATTGGCAGTATCTGGTTTAGCTAAGTAGTGTGATGCTGCTTAGCTAATTTTGTTAAGGATAACACAGAAAAATGAACTCTTTCAGTTGGAACAGTTATCCATAAATTCTCTGCTGGCCAATATACTATGGATACCTAGAAAAGACAGAGGAAATCTCATGAATTTTCTTCAGAGCCTTTCAAATAAAAATAATAATAATAATGATAATAATAATAATAATAATAATATAATCAGAAACTAATCTGGAGAACTGAAATTAAGATTGGGAAAAAATGAAAATGGAGAAAAACCAAAATTGTTAGATGCATCCATACCTATCCAAAGCTTTAGCATATGCTAGGCAGACTCACCCCAGAAGGTTGGAGCACATCCACAGCAGGGTCTGATGGGTCTTTGTTACGGGGCCTGTGATAGGCAGTCATCAAAGCCCAGAAGCTGGGAACTACAAGGACATAGATTAGAGCAAGTTTCCAACTACAAATATCTCGGAATGGCAGTACAGGCCACAGGAGCAAATAAAATGCATATAAATTCTGTTGGAAGCTCAGCCGAAAAATCCGCAAACTGTATTCTCAAATTCTACAGAACACAGGGGGGCTTCTTCGTTCCGGCGGCCCTTAAGTTATTTAAAGCCAAAGCGCTGGCTCAGCTCCTCTATGGAACCTTTCTAGGCCCGTCCTCCTCCTCTTTCTCTCCCTTGGAACGTGTACAATCTAAATTTCTCAGAGCCCTCCTGCACGTCCCCAAATGCGTATCCAACGCATGGATCAGACTCGAAACGGGAATGATGAGTGTGGAGGCTTCAATACGCCTAACATCAATTTATAAATGGCTGGCTCTAAATCTGAAACCCCAAGGGATTGCACCACTGATCCTTTGCGATCAGTTTCAGTCCGGGTGGCAGTTAGCGGTCCTGAATTCTCTCCAGAATATGGGCCTTTCCCCCCAAGCCCTCTTAAAGATGGATCCAAGGCAAGTTAAAGTAACAGTCAGACAACGACTCAGTGACATTGAAAGACAACAGGACTGTTCAAGATGCCCTGAATACAGAACTGGAGAAATCGAGAGACACATAGCTGCCCCGGCACCTTACCTCTCCTTTCTCCTGTCAAAAAACTCAAGAAGGGCGTTTACTCTTGCCAGAAGCGCGGCATTGCCCACGCCAGTGCTGGAGGGGCTCTATAAAAAAATCCCATACGCCCAAAGACTCTGCGTATGCCCACTAGGGGAAATAGGAAGCCCTGAACACTCGTTCTTCAGATGCCCTCTATATGAAGAAGCTCGAAGGGAGATCCTGGATCCCATACTGGTGAGGTTTGCAAGCGTCCCAGAAAAGCAGTTATACAACCTGCTCTTGTTAGGTAAAGACCCGATGATTACCAGAGCGGTTGCCAGATTTTGTGTCCAAATTTGCAGATATAGACCATCTTCTCAGCCCATCTAAGTTTCTCCTCAATGGAATCTCGAGCGAGCCGGGCTCAGCTTTCTGCAGCCACTATTTTAAATCTTTAACATTGTAATGCAATTAATAATTTTCTTTTAAATCTTGTTCAAAGAGTTTTAGATATGTAACATTCCCGGAAAATGTTTCGTCAAAGGGATCCGTTGTATTTATTTTTATTTTTACTTTATCTCCTTTTTAAGAGCTGGTCTTTGACCGTAATAAAGAATGATGATGATGATGATAGGCAGTCAATTCCATTCTTCTTTTCCTATTTTCCCTTTTAGGATGTGAGATGCACCTTGCAGAGGTGAGTGAATTCGGCTCATCTCCATTAATATCACTGGGAAACTGGGAAACATCCAGGAGGAGATGACATAAAACCTGCCCCTCCAATCTCTTAGGGTGTGGTGAAAGGTTCCAATGGGGGAGTTAATAGTTGGGAAATCATCTATTCATTTTAGGTGAAATTAAAGATTCTTTTGAGCCTTTTACCAGAGAAGTGATTGCCAAACTAATTAGTGTTATTTCCCTTGTCATTTTTGTTAAACTTATGTAATGTGTATAATGTTGTTCTTTAATGGCCTGGATCGGCTTTTGACCAAAAAAAAATGTTTCTTTTGCATATTCATGAAAGATCTGGCTTAACCTATGAGGAATGTGGCTCTACAGCCGAGGATATCTAAGTTGTCAAAGCAAGATCCCACCAACCTCAAAAAAACAAATATTTTGAGCTAAGAGAGGAGAAAGTGACATTTGGCTTAGCTTATGATAATACTTTATTCTCCTGTTTGCTGCGTTAAATGGGCATTCTGTAATGCATTCTGTAGTTAAGGTAATATTTTAGTTTCCTGTTAATTATGTTAATTTGAATGCATACTTTATATTTTACTTTTCCCAGCAATGGTACATTCTGGATTGTTTTATTTAGCATGTAGTAAAGCACTTTAAAAATTTATGAAAATGGTATGAAAAATTTATGAAAAATAATTAAAATGGTCACCTGGTTTTATTTCTGCATTTGAGTAGATGTAAGTGAGGAGACTCAGAGACCTGGAGCTGTTCCTTTGACCCTCAGATGTCTGGCTTTGGATTCCCTAGTAAGGAGGAATCTTCTCCCCTCTGTGCATAGCTCTCCTTCTTGGCTTTCAGCAGTTTCCTTCCTCCTTTCAATTCCTTTCTTTTGCTGCACTCAGAAATTCTGGATTTGAATGGGTTACCATTTTATTTTCCCCATTAGGTGTAAGCAAAGGGGGACATCTGAAAATCCACTGACTTTCCCACCAGAATTGAAGAGGAAGATCTCAAACTTCTGGGTTGCGAATCCCATTCTATATGTTGAGATGGAGAAAATAAAAGGTAATGGAGAATGGCTGCAAGGATTTTACCCTAGATGTTATATCAGTCCAAAATATGAAGTGGATTTTTTGTTGTGAAATTATTTGAGGTATAAAAGTCTAGCTATCAAACTTTGTATCTCTTTGTTTCCTCAGATGCTCTGTTATTTGGACAGCCTCAGAAAGGTAAATTTTGTGTGAAGGACCAAATTCAAGGTGGGGTTGGGGACTGGTATTGCAGTGGGATCCAGTTATCTGTCCACTCCTTGGTGTTATTCTAAGAGAGGGAGAAGAAGTACCTGCCATTTTTCTGTTGCCTTTCCTGCTTCCTCTGGCATGCACATCTTTATTCACCCTTGTGGATGAAAGGAGCTAGGATCAATCTAGATTGACACCAGCATGTTCCAGCTTGGCATTTACTCATCTGGATTGAGGGGGAAAGTACATTTTTGAGCTCCAAGCAGGTTAGTGTGTTTGCAGCCTCAGTCTTCTCCTTCCTGTTTTGCTTTTGCTGGATTATTTGATTTGTCCACATTAAACATGGTTTGACTGTTAATTGGCACTTTTGCTTCATTCTAATTGGATGAGTAGTCCACACACACAAATACCGTATTTACTCAAAAGTAACGCAAACTTTTTTTGTCGAATTATATAACAAAAATTAGGGTGCACATTACATTTGATGGCACATTTACATTCACCCGCAAATACATTTTTTGGTTTTAAGGTTTTGAAAATTGAGGTGCCCATTATATTCGATGGCGCATTACATTAGCATAAATATGGTAAAGGTAAAGGGACCACCTGACCATTAGGTCCAGTCGCGGACCACTCTGGGGTTGGGCACTCATCTCGCTTTATTGGCCAAGGGAGCCGGCGTACAGCTTCCGGGTCATGTGGCCAGCATGACTAAGCCGCCTTCTGGCGAACCAGAACCGCGCACGCAGATCCCGTTTACCTTCCCGCCGGAGTGCTACCCATTTATCTACTTGCACTTTGATGTGCTTTTGAACTGCTAGGTTGGCAGGAGCTGGGATCGAGCAACGGGAGCTTACCCCGTCGCGGGGATTTGAACTGCCAACCTTCTGATCGGCAAGCCCTAGGCTCTGTAGTTTAACCCACAGCACCACCCACAACCCTCATAAATACGGTACCTGAATTTATATACAAGGAGCAAATTCAGTATATTCCATTCATTCTGTAGGTATTACATTTTGCATTTGTCCCCGTCTTCTAATTTGTTGATTTCAATTGTGTTGATTATTTACCAACAGGGTATTTGCACACAGAGCTGCCTGCTTCTACTTTTTGATTTGGCCCTGATGCCCTGTTCAACGGGGACCCTCAATATCTTCTTAGATTCTGGAACTGACTTGGCACAGGTCCCTGTCCGTTTTTTTTTTTTTTTTTAAAAATTTAATTAGTAATTAACAATTTATTTCCAATTGTTCTACTGGAATACATCCTAAATAAGCATCAGGAAATGTAAAATACAAATAATCTATTAACAAACAATGAATTAATAGAGTTAAAATCAAGTTTAGATTACCGTGATTAAAAGGTTTTGTCAGCCGTGGCTGTGTCGGAAAGATTGTGGCGTTTGCGGGAAGTTTGAGGCTGTGGCGGCGATATGGTTTGGGGGGTGGGACCCACAACAACTTTGTGGGTAAAGGAGGGAAACAATATCCATATTTTTACTATTTTAAATATGGCAACCCTAGCCAGTAGGCTCCCACTACAGCCAGCTTGTTCTTGATGTGCTAAAACCGCCAAGTTTCTCAATAGCTTGTTCCAAGATGCCTAAGCATGAAAATGCAGGTGTGTTTTCAGGAGCTTTAAGATCACCTCTGCCAAAGTCAAAAACTTAGACAAATAGCCTTTAGCGTGCTTTAGGACAACAAATATGTTTGTAGTGGTATTGTGGTTGTAAGAAAACAATGCTTGAGGCTCACAAGGGAAGGGAATCTGTTCGGTTTCCTCATTTGATTCACTCCCCTGATTTCAATGTAAGACTCAGTCCTGAATGCGGTGCCATGAAGCCCCATGTATCTAAGAGGGAATCTGGTTCCTGGGGTATTTTTTGGATCAGGATGCCCCTTTCCATCTCTTGGCTGATTCTGCCTCTCTTTTCTTCATTTCCCTCCCAATAGCAAATGTCACTCTGTTACTTGACACTTGACAGTTTTGCTCCATTCCATTTAGATGAGTAGTCCACACACAAAAATATCTGAATTGCTCTATGAAGAGTAACTTCAGTCTTTCCCATTCACACCAGTAGGTGTTCTTGGTTGCATACCCCAATCTTCTGATTTGCTGGTTCTAATCATAATGGTTAATTACCAGCAGGGCATGATCACACAGAGCTGACTGCTTCAACTTGGTTCCCCCACCCAGATAGTGTGTCAAGAGAAACAGACAGGCAACTGTGCATTCTCAGCATACACTTTTTAATGTGGTTTCCATTTGAAGCATTCTGGTGTTGGGCAAAGTACCGGTAGAGGGAAGAAAAGAAAATTAGGTATACAGTGGTACCTCGGGTTAAGTACTTAATTTGTTCTGGAGGTCCGTTCTTAACCTGAAACTGTTCTTAACCTGAAGCACCACTTTAGCTAATGGGACCTACCGCTGCGCCGCCAGAGCACAATTTCTGTTCTTACCCTGAAGCAAAGTTCTTAACCTGAAGCGTATGTAACCTGAGGTACCACTGTATATGTGGCTATGCTCCTCAATTTAGGAGCATGCATACAAAAAAACACTGAGACTGGATTATACAAATTAATTGGAAATGCAAACTGCTGCAAATACAAAGTGCTATGTGGATAAGACCTGTGTCCCTGTGCAGAAGTAGGCTTCTACAGCTTTAGAGCAGTTTAAGATTCTTGGCAGGAACAGGCAGCCTGCAGTGTTTTGATGGTTTTTATGGAGGCCGGAAAAAACACATGAAAAAGGACTCCCTAGTTCAATCTCAATCACTCAGGGCAAGGGAAAGTTTTTAACTCTGCCCTTATCCCCTGCTCAACAGGGACCCTCGGTATCCCCTAAATTCTGAAACTCAGGCATGGGTCCTTGACAACTTTTAAAATGCACACTATTTTTATTAGTAATTAATATTCTTACCAATTCTTCTTCTGGAATACATCATAAATAAGCTACAATAAATTTAAAAATCGGGTCCTCCCTTAAAGGTGAGACCTGGAATCCGACACCCTGTGTTGTGGGTGGGTTCTATTGGATAGCCACAACACCCGATTGGTAGGTCCCTCGTAGCTGGATGTAATCTGGCCAATGGGACGCAGTCTAAACATTTCTTCTCTCTCATTTCAGTATTACCCTCTGAAAGCCCCAAATGGGCAATTCACACGGAGAGATTCAAAGGAGGGCCATTTTTCTCCTCTTGCCCCATCCATCCTTCCTCCCCTTCACTGCATATAAGAGCAGCTGAGGGAATATTTTCTGGGTTGTTTTGCTTCTTGAAGGGTGACTGGATTGACAGGAGGGACACAATAAAATATGTTGAGTAAAAAGGAACAAAAAATAATAATTTTAAAACCCACAGCGAAGGAGTTTATTCTGAGGTGAGACTGGGAGAAAGGATGGAGTGTCCTAATGCTGAATGAAACATGAGAAACCCGTTTATCTTAGAGGAAAGTTGGATCAGGATGTCTGTCTCCGCCTCTCGGCTGATTCTGCCTCTCTTCTCTTTCCCTCCTCTTCTCCCCAACAGCAAATGTCACTCTGGATCCAGACACAGCCCATCCAATTCTCATCCTGTCCAAGGATCGGAAAAGTGTGAGATATGGATACGAAGAGCAATACCTGCCTGACAATCCTGAGAGATTCAGGGACTGGCCTTGTGTGTTGGGACGTGAGGGATTCACAGCAGGCAGACATTTCTGGGAAGTCAATGTGGAAAGTGGGAGGTGGTGGACTGTGGGGGTTGCCAGGAAGTCTGTGGAGAGAAAAGACATCTTATCCTTTAGGCCTGAGGAAGGGATCTGGGCTGTGGAGAAGTGTGGAGGCATGTACTGGCCCTTGACCTCCCCTGACCCTGATCTGTCTCTGAATGAGTATCCCAGGAGGATCCGGGTGACTCTCAACTATGAAGGGGGACATGTGTCTCTTTCTGATGGTGACTCAGGAGCTGAACTCCACACATTCTCAGGAATCTCATTCTCTGGGGAGACCCTCCTCCCTTTCTTTTGTCTGTGGGGGAAAAAAACCCACCTCAGGATCTCCTGATATGAGTAGAATTGACATCTTTGCAGATGCCATGTGAGAGGAGTCGTTCCAGTCACACTCAGAGGTAACAACAAAACAAAATCTGGAATTTTCTTTTCCCTTTGCTTTCCCAGAATTCCCTCTGCAGTGGAGTCCTTAAAGAGAGGGAAACACTTTAACCGTCCCAGTAAACAACCTATTTCTCAAAAGGATTCACCCGCCACCCCCTGCAATCCTGGTTCTGTGGTTCACCTTTCTCTCTTGACAAGACCTCTGCCAGCTGTTAAAATGCCCACATGATGGCATTGATAGATCACTGGAGAACAATCCCTCCACCCACTTTGCAACTAAAGCTCATAGCCTTGTGGATCTCAGGCAGGAAGGAAATAAGACTGTCTGTGAGGCCCCAACTTCCAACCCTTTGCGAATGCAGCCTCCCCATCTCCACACTTCCTCAGAGAGAAATCTCACTGAATTCAGAAGTGATGGGAGTTGTAGTCCAGCAACTTGGCTATGTCTGCCCTTTATATTTCACATGATGTCTTCCCTGTGGTCCTAAATGTAGGGTGCTCCCCCAAAGAGGGTCTTTTCAGCATCACCAAAGAGGGTCTTTTCTCTCCCTCCCCCTGACCTGGCTTTTAATAATTATGGATTCATATACTTGAATTCATATAACTATTTTCTCTGTTGTTTTTTGGTTCTATATTAATTGTTCGTGATCTTAGGTTGATCTTTATGGTTTTGTGTTATTGTGGTGTTGGTACAGCTTTCTGTTGTTGATTTTTAATCAGCGATACTTGAATTTGTGAACAGCCCAGAGTACATGGTTATTTGGGAGGTATATATGAAATCCATGGACACAGGTGGTGCTGTGGTCTAAAACACTGAGCCTTTTTGGCTTGCAGATCAGAAGGTTGACAGTTCAAATCCCTGAGAAGGGGTGAGCTCCTGTTGCTCTGTCCCAGCTCCTGCCAACCTAGCACTTCAAAAGCATGCCAGTGTAAGTAGATAAAAAGGTGCGAAGGTAAACAGCATTTTTGTTCACTCTAGTTTCTGTCATAGTGTTCCATTGCGCCAGAAGAGGTTTAGTCATGACCTGGAAAGCTGTCTGTGGACAAACGCCGGCTCCCTCGGCCTGAAAGAGAGATGAGCGCCACAACCCCATATCGCCTTTGACTGGACTTAACTGTCCAGGGGTCCTTAACCTTTTTTTTTCTATATGAAAGTAAAAAAACAAAACTGTATTAAATAAAAGCTCCAAAACCTCCCTTCAGACTGGAGGGCTTTTGCGGGTATCTATTGCAAGATGTCATTGATGCAATAATAGTGCATGGATTAGTCCATGAATAGTCACGGATTGATGCTGGACCATCTACTGGACCATCTATAAAGCTATACTTTCGTAGCTATTCTGCGATATTTCCAGAACACTACCCCATTATTGCCATTTGGAAGGGCACTCTTGGGCTGTAATGGAATAAAAGGGGACCAAAAGAAAAACCCACAGAACATTTCTGGTATGAAAAGTTACAGGATTTCAGCAGAAAGTAACAGGACACGGACTGATCAGAAATGAAGCAGCTAATATGAAGACTGCAAACCTTTGTGGGCACAAATAGAATTGGAAACTGGGATTCCATATGACTTCCCAGATAGCATCATGTGCAGAATTAATCACAAATAACACAATAAAAGGAGTATGTTTAAATCCTGGGAGTGTGTGCATTCTGTGTTGGAGTGGGGTGATTGCTGAGAGCCAATAGGGTTAGGGTTAGGGTTTCCATTGTATGCACTGCGCATGCGTGCTGCATATGATGCACGACGCACAGTGCATGCGTCAGACGCTGCGCACGTGCGCTGCCACTGGGTCCCCGGGTTTGCCGCCCTGGGTGACGAAGCGGCTCGCTACGCCCTGGGGGGGGGGGGAGAATAAAGAAGGTGCCCGTACTCACCATGAAGTTGTTACACTGGATGTGGGATACTTCCCAATAGAGGGTCTTTCCAGTATCACCTGCATCTTCTCCTCCCCTCTCTCATCCTGGTCCCAGCTTTCATTCAATGCTTTTTTAAGGGGGGGGGAAGGTGCCCATACTCTTGTTGTTATAGTAAGTGACATAGTTTTAGCAATTGTGGGGGAAAGGTGCTGGTACTGCATACCCTTGAGTATCCCCAGAAAAAAAGACCGCTTTTAATACTTCAATCACACCCTCCAACATTTCTTAGGTGAAAATAGGGGCATTTCTCACTCCCTCGCCAACTGACCCTCCTCAAACCCCCCTCACCCCATATTTTGGATAGGAAATGCCCACCACAGAGCATTTCCTATCAGAAGAAGAGTGAGAGATACCACCAATACACCACTGGGACGCAGAACGCATGCCCCCCACCCTCCTGAGAAAAACCCTTAGTCCAGATTTGATTTGATGCTTTGGTACATTTATAAAAAGAACACTCCAATATAAAAATTTTAGAAAGTGGCAAGATTAGACACAGACACACAAAGCATTAAAAAGTCAAGACATTTGCACTGTCTAGCAACTTATGTTCTAGCTTTGAGCTGTATCTTTGTGATTTACATATTAGCTGTATTTCTGCCCCAATTGGAGGGGGGGGGCAACTTGCAAAATCATCAGTTTCATAAAGCAACAGGTTACTATAACCTCTATTAGAAGCGCACTCAGGGATTTCCAGGGGTACACATTATCACATTTATTGTGGCCCTTTGGGCCACCACCACATTTTGATTATATATTTTGTGGTTTTGTATTCTAGTTATGTCCTGTGAGCTGCCATGAGACCTCTGGGTATAGGGCAGCATAGAAATTCAATAAATTAAATAAATAAATTAAATAAATCACCATTCTGCTCACTGTTTTAATATATTCAGGAGACAAGGGAGGAATGCACGTTTGGGGGTGAAGTCAAACTATTGTAAGGGTGCAGCGCCAGCTGTGGCTGTAGAGAATGATATGGAAGTCCCGTCCAGGATCTCTGTGCTGAAGCCACTTGTCCCATCTGCCTGGATTACTTCAAGCCGGATCCCACAACCATTATGTGTGAGTGTAATTTCTGCTGAGGCCGCTTGAGCCAGTACTCAGGGGTGGTGGGCCCACAGCCTTCCAGCCCTCAATGCTTCTGCCAACCTAGCAGATCGAAAGCGCACCATTGCGAGTAGATTGTGGGAATACGTTCCAACGCCTCCCGCACACGCACAGACGCTGTCCTGCCGATCCCTCAGTGCTGCCGCACGCAGGAGAAGGAGGAGAGAAAGAAGATCCAGCCGGGATCACGGAGCTGGAGTTAAGTTCCCTCCGCTCCAAGAAAAGCGCGCCAGGAAGCCCTCTATTAACGGTCCCTGAGACTGTTTCCCGCCCGGAAGGGCTTGTTATGCTGAGTTGTTATTGGTTAATATTATGCTGATGACGTTGTACGAATACCTAATAAATAGCCCCTGCCTCTGTTCGAGGCGACGGAGAGCTCGCTCGCTACCAGTGAGTGCACTACAAGCTTAGACTGCAGTCTTTTTATTTTCGGCCACCTTCTGCTGCTTCGGCCGCCTTTGCTGCTTCAACTGCCTATCGCTTCTTCAGCCCTGAACCTCCTATAATTCCTCCAAATCCTCACGACCTTCATGACTTGTTGGAGCAGGTTACTCCAACAGTCGATAAATAAGTACAGTGGTACCTTGAGTTACAAACGCCTCAGGTTACAAACTCCACTAACCTGGAAGAGTTACTTTGAGTTGAGAACTTTGCCCCAGGATGAGAAATTGTGGCCGGCGGCACACCGGCAGCAAGAGGCCCCATTAGCGAAAGCACGCCTCTAGTTAAGAACAGTTTCAGGTTAAGAACAGACCTCCGGAACAAATTAAGTTCGTAACTAGAGGTACCACTGTACCACTGTGGCAGGAAGGTAAACAGCGTTTCCGTGCGCTCTGTTTTCCATCACAGTGTCCTATTGAACCAGAAGCAGTTTAGTCCTGCTGGCCACATGACCCAGAAAGCTGTCTGCAGACAAACGCAGGCTCCCTTGGCCTGAAAGCAAGATGAGCACCACAACCCCACAATCTCCTTTGACTGGACTTAACCATCCAGAGATTTTACTTTCTGGGGCTCCATGATCACTGCAGATGGTGACAGCAGTCACGAAATTAAAAGACGCCTGCTTCTTGGGAGGAAAGCAATGACAAACCTAGACAGCGTCTTAAAAAGCAGAGACATTACCTTGCCGACAAAGGTCCATATAGTTAAAGCAATGGTTTTCCCAGTAGTAATATATGGAAGTGAGAGCTGGACCATAAAGAAGGCTGATCGTCGAAGAATGGATGCTTTTGAATTATGGTGCTGGAGGAGACTCTTGAGAGTCCTATGGACTGCAAAAAGATCAAACTTATCCATCCTTAAAGAAATCAGCCCTGAGTGCTCACTGGAAGGACAGATCCTGAAGTTGAGGCTCCAGTACTTTGGCCACGTCATGAGAAGAGAAGACTCCCTGGAAAAGACCCTGATGTTGGGAAAGATGGAGGGCACAAGGAGAAGGGGACGACAGAGGATGAGATGGTTGGACAGTGTTCTCGAAGCTACTAACATGAGTTTGGCCAAACTGCGAGAGGCAGTGAAAGATAGGGGTGCCTGGCGTGCTCTGGTCCATGGGGTCACGAAGAGTCGGACACGACTGAACGACTGAACAACAACAAAACCATCCAGGGGTCCTATACTTTTACCTAATCCAGCTAGCATTTTCACTTGTTGGCATTTTCAAATATGGGCTGTTGTTATTTGTAAAAATTAAAAACGACAACCATCCTCTTCTACACACGTCTTCCCTTGGGCACATGGATTTTCTTGAAGCAGACTCTGTTCCTCCGTGATGCCAATGATTTTGTTTACTAATTTCGGAGAGTATTCTCACATTGCCCTTTCATAAAATATCCTGGTAGTATGCAACATTAAAAGCAAAACAAAATAATCATTAAAACAATACTCAGGAAAATTTTAAGCAGCTACGCGCGCGCACACACACACACACACACACACGTGTCAGCCCTGAGATTGTGAGTCATTTCCAGGAAGGAAACGCCCAGTGAGTGAAAACTGAGAAAGTGAAACTAAACTCCGTCTCTGGCGTGAGGGAGCCATGGCTGCTGCTGAGAGCCCCGTGAAGGATCTCTGCGATGAAGCCACTTGCTCTATCTGCCTGGAGTATTTCACGGATCCAGTGACCATCGCAGAGTGTGGGCACAATTTCTGCCGATCCTGCCTGAGCCAGTGCTGGGGAGGGCGAGCCACACGGCGGGCTTCCTGCCCTCACTGCAGAGAAACAGTCCAGCCAAAGAATCTCATCCCCAATCGGCAGCTGGCTAACTTTGTGGAAATAACCAAGAAGCTCAGTCTTCGTGGGGAGAAGGAGAGAGTCTGTGAAAAACACCAGGAGCTTCTGAAGCTCTTCTGCAAAGACCACGAAACCCCCATCTGTGTGGTGTGTGACAGATCAAAGGAACATGAACGACACAAAGTGATCCCCCTCGAGGAGGCTTCTGAGGAGTACAAGGTAGGAGATCAAGGTGGATCTGGGGGCTGGGGGGCTGGGATAACTGTGGATTCATTGAGGCTATTATGCTTCTGAATACGAGTTGCATGAATACTATTTACATGACTGGTGTTTATCATGTAAATTGCATGACAACTCCCCCCCCCCGCAAATTCAGATCCAAGATGGTAAAAGCCCAGAAAGGCCAGAGCAGATTTCAAAAACTAGAAGCTAGATATCATATATCAAAGGTTAGACCGTGGAACGCCCTCCCATCAGATGTCAAGGAAATAAACAACTATCTTACTTTTAGAAGATATCTGAAGGCAGCCCTGTTTAGGGAAGTTTTTAAGTGTTTGATCAATTTATTATTATTATTATTATTCTGTTGGAAGCCATCCAGAGTGGCAGGGAAACCCCAGCCAGATGGGTGGGGTATAAATATATTATTATCATTATTATTATTATTATTACTACATAATAAGCTAATACCAGAGCCACTTGCCACTGGAAGTAGGCAGAATATTCAACTCCTCTCTCTCTCTCTCTCTCTCTCTGTGTGTGTGTGTGTGTTTGTCTTTCTGTATCATTCAAACCTGAGCTTTTGTTTTCCCTTTAGGGATTGATTTGTAGCCGCCTGAAGAATCTGAGGAAAGAGAGAGAAGCTATTCTGACACATCGAACAGATGTGGAGGAGAAAAGCCAAGACCTCCTTGTAAGTGTCACTATCAATAGGATGGGAAGAAGTACTTGAAGATCCAAGTCATGGCTGAGGAGGGATGGGAAAATCTGTCCATTTTCTCTCCATTTCTCATTTTTCCAATCTTCAGTTCAGTTCTACACATTTCCACATCAAAACAAAATAAAAAATAAAAACATTCTTTCCAATAGCACCTTAGAGACCAACCAAGTTCGTTCTTGGTATGAGGTTTCGTGTGCATGCACACTTCGTCAGATACCACATCAGTTTGTTGTTGTTTTAAATCCTCAATAAAATTCACCAGCATTTTAGTGTGAATTTCCATGTGTGCACTGTACATATTATGGCAAAGCAATTTCCCCTGATATAATTCATTTTCTATATTATTTTCATGAAGAAATGGCTTATAACGCACACTTCACCCTATGCAGCAGGAAATCAGCTGCCTTGAGGCTTTAAAATAAACATGTTAGTTTGTTGTTGTTGTTCAGTCGTTCAGTCGTGTCCGACTCTTCGTGACCCCATGGACCAGAGCATGCCAGGCACGCCTATCCTTCACTGCCTCCCGCAGTTTGGCCAAACTCATGTTAGTAGCTTCGAGAACACTGTCCAACCATGTTAGTTAGTCTCTGCCATTTCTATGAAATGAAAGTTGCTAGTCTAAATTAAGGAAAGAGTGTTTTTTGTCCATGGGGACTGGCTTTAACATTTTTTATCTCTGATTATGCTGGGTCTGACATTGTGCAGGGAAAGTTAATGGATATAAAAGCCCCTTTCTTCAGACTGTTGCCTTTCAAAAAATGGAAGACAACAAATATGGCAATGAAGAGGGCCGAGCGAGTGTTTTAATCCCTGCCTCTCTTGCCCCCATGTTTACAATCAATTCCCAAAGTGGGTTTCTAGCAGTTGGATGTTGATTTCATACCTAGGAACAGTCAGACATGCCCTTCCTGTGGAGATCTCATAACCCTCCTAATGTTGTAGAAGCTGACCAAGTTCTTTTCTCTGCCTCCTCTTTTCCTCCTCCTGTGTGCTTGCAGAAATTAACAGCAACTGAGAGGCAGAAGACTGTGGAGAAGTTCAGACAACTGCACCAGTTTCTGGAAGAACAAGAAAAGCAACTATTGAACCAGATTGAAGAGGCAGAGAAGGACATTGCAAGGAAAAGGGGTGAGCACCTGGCCAGACTCTCCGGAAAACTCTCCTCTCTTGAAAGGATCATTCAGGAGATGGAAGAGAAGAGTCAGAAGCAAGCAATTGAACTTCTGCGGGTAAGACTGTGGCAGACACAACACATACTGTAGTTCCACATCAGGACAAGGTTACCTGCAAACCTTTATCTTCCTCCTTCAATTGTAAAGGGGCTCAATTTATGATGTCTCTAGTCAGGTCTGTTGTGTATTGGAGCATCCAAGAGAACTGGGATTGTTTACCCACCTTTGTTGTTGTTGTTGTTCAGTCGTGTCCGACTCTTCGTGACCCCATGGACCAGAGCACGCCAGGCACGCCTATCCTTCACTGCCTCTCGCAGTTTGGCCAAACTCATGTTAGTAGCTTCGAGAACACTGTCCAACCACCTCGTCCTCTGTCGTCCCCTTCTCCTTGTGCCCTCCATCTTTCCCAACATCAGGGTCTTTTCCAGGGAGTCTTCCCTTCTCATGAGGTGGCCAAAGTACTGGAGCCTCAACTTCAGGATCTGTCCTTCTAGTGAGCACTCAGGGCTGATTTCTTTAAGAATGGATAGGTTTGATCTTCTTGCAGTCCATGGGACTCTCAAGAGTCTCCTCCAGCACCATAATTCAAAAGCATCAATTCTTCGGCGATCAGCCTTCTTGATGGTCCAGCTCTCGCTTCCCACCTTACTACAGACTAGAGATCCTTTTTTGAGTTGGTTGAAACATTTCTGCTCTTTGTGAAAGATTTGCCTGCTAATGCCTTCCAGTTTGGCCCTGTGTTGACATTCAGAGCTAAGGAAATGTAGAGCTAAGGAAAAATAATGTTAAGGAAAGTGAGCACTAGCAATGAGTACACACCCTTTTAAAAATCTAAATTGCCACCCCAAAGTTTATGATTTGTCATTACGCCCAACATTTTTCATTAAAAATCAGTTCTGTATTGGCAAATGAGTGGCTGTGGGAAAAGCACACATAAAAACAGTTTTCACTGGTTTAGGGGTCAATGTGATGCCAAGCTTTATTGGGGAACAGACATTCTCCTGCAGGTCATGCAGTCCTACTGGCTGCCAAGTAACAAAGCTTACATCTTCTTCACAGACTTGTATTGTCTTGACTCAACTAAGGCCTTGTCAGCATGTCTAGTTATCACACTCCATACAGAAAAACATTTCTGCCCTCAAGAAAGGCATTTGGGCCTATTTCAGTCATGAGCTAGTCTCTTGACCAAAGTTTTCTTCTATTCCACACTGCTGTTTCTGGGGTAATCACATTTACCATGCATATAGATTTGCCTAAAACGGAGCTCAGTAACGGTGACCAAAGAAAGAGGGGGATTGAGAAGTTGGGCAGCATGGACTGTTGTCAGATGGGACACAGAGTGGGGCTTGAATTTCTGAACTTAAAATTGGAAAAATAAAATTGATAGAATGGGCCAGAGGGCATCCGTTCCAGGGTATGAAGGGGGCCTTCGTAGTGCGGCCTGTGGTAGACAGTGAATTCCGTTCTCTTTTCCCTTCTAGGATGTGAGAGGGACTTTGCAGAGGTAAGTGGATCCTGCTCATTTCCATTAGCATCACTCCATGAGGAAAGGAAGGTCCCGGGAGGAGAGTAGATGAAAATTGGCCATTGAGGGTTTATTGGGGGTGACACTGTAGAACTCCACTACAGTGTAAAACTAGCATTTAAGGGGCTCCTGGGGGAGAGACTGTGGGACGCCACACAACCTTGTGTTGAATTTGTGCCCCCCTAGGGGTGGGAAACAGGAAGTGTCGAGACTTTTCATCCTTGTTGAGTGTTGGGGTGTGCAAGTTGTGCCTGACAGGTTTTAAATTTAGGTATCTCCTAGCTGATTTCATTTAAACACTGGCAACTTGCTGTAACCTTGTGTTTTATTAGAGGTGGTTTTCAGGAACAGTGTGTCTGGGCCAGTGACGGGTGTGGGGATGGGGTGGGACTGCCTTCCCTGCGATGGTAGGTGGGAGATATGGAGGTAAGCAAAAGTATAAAGGACTGGGTGGGCAGTTACATCAAAGCTGTTGCCTCCTATGCTTTCGCCCCCAGTATCTCAGAATCTAAGGGTGCCGGCTGTTTGAGCTGGGGGGAGGTAATCACCAATGTGATGTTGGAGAACCTCTCCATGGATGTATTGGGGAACTTCAATGTCAGCATCGAAGCTACCTCAAATGGACTATCTTGGAACTTCATTGCCTCCATGGGGTTGTCTCAATGTGTCTGGACATATCCTTCACCTGGCATTTGCTACAGTGTGGAAATACCGGTATTCCATTGGTTGGGGCATTGGTGGGTGCTTGTCTGTTGTCAGGGATGGGTCATTCACCAGTTGGGTTTGGGCTGAATGTGGCTACTCCAACATGCAAGTGTGGGAGAGAGATGGTCCAGCCATAGAGACTTAGGGAATCTGATAGATTTTAGGACCAGCACGGCTGGCACTCCTGTCAAGGATCTCATCACACACTAGAAAGGCAAGATGTGCAAAATCTCCTCCACTCTGTGCCCCATTGTTTTTCTTCACCAGGTATGAGCAAAGAGAGAGACTGGAGAATTCAGCTGCTTTCCCTCAAGAGCTGAAGAGGGGGATCTCGGAATTCTGTGACATAAATCCACTTCTGGAGGGTGTCGTGAAGCAATTCAAAGGTAAAGAAGAATGGTTGTGATGATTTTACCCTGGGCATTACATTATTCCATAGCTCTCATTGTATTCTGTTATGGCTACAGACATGGTAGCACTGTCATATCTTCCTTCTTGGTGGCATTGCTGCCACTAGCTTCCCCCAGAATGCCCCATATACATTGGCTTATTGACATCCAATGCCCTTTTGAAATGTGTTGGGGTTATTGGGTTGTTTTTGTTTTTATCTTGATTTTGTGTTTTTATACTGTGTTTTTATCTTATGAATCACCCTGAGACCTAAGGTAATAGGGCACTATACAAATTTAATAAATAATAATACTAATTGTCACTCATGGGGCACAGGGGTGCTGGTGGGAGATATACAGTGGTACCTCAGAAGTCGAACGGAATCCGTTCAACTTCCAAAACATTCCAAAACCAAAGTGCAGCTTTTGATTGGCTGCAGGAAGCTCCTGCAGCCAATCGGAAGCCAAGGAAACCCCATTGGACATTCGGGTTCCAAAGAATATTCACAAACTGGAACACACTCACTTCCAGGTTTGCGGCGTTCAGGAGCCAAAACGTCCAAGTACCAAGGCAGTTGGGATCCAAGGTACAACTGTACTGTATCTTGGCCACCACAAATAAAGGCACCAGGGTCTATAGTAAAGCCAGGATTTTCTACTCTGATGTGTGTTGGTTTACAATTATACTACCTTCCGTTTTTTTGCCCATCAACACAATCTAGAGAGTTCCTTTTGGAGGTTCTCAAACTCTGCTTGGGTTTTGCTATTTGGAAGGGTGTTGAAAAGGGCATCAACGATGACTCAGTTCCTCTACTGCTGACTTAGCCTTGTTGTCTCCCAGCAGTGGAGCAACATCCTGAGCTATCTGCTCCTTAGGTTTCCACCTGCAGCTGCCAAATGTAGGGAGGCAACTATTTTAATACCTCAAGAGTTCAACTAAAGAAGATTGGCGACTTAGGTTGACAGAATATGCACAACTTGCAGATTTAACAAGATTTAATAAGAGAACAAGAAGAACATACGTTTCAAGATGATTGGAAAACTTTTGTTGAATATATGGAAAATAATTGTGTACAGCAGAAAACTCTTGGCAACATTAAGATAAATTCCACAGTGTAAATAAGTTTTGATGGATATAATAATGGAAAACCGATTGGTATAGTTTTTGTAAAATATGTAGGGATATAAGATATGTAAAATGAACCATGGAAGTAGAAGAAGGGAAGTCACTGATATCTTAAGTATGTAAAATGTTTATCTGAAATTGTAAAACAGATAATTTAATAAAAATCATATTTTAAAAAAATAATACCTCAAGAGTTCCCACAATCTTGCAAGATCGGAGGGTCAGGGCATGAATAATAATAGCCTCTGCCTAAATGTTTGTTAACAGTCTGAAAGAATTTCAAAAGTTTGGTAAGGCAGGAGCTCTAGTTCAGGCATCCCCAAACTTCGGCCCTCCAGATGTTTTGGACTACAATTCCCATAATCCCTGACCACTGGTCCTGTTAGCTAGGGATCATGGGAGTTGTAGGCCAAAACATCTGGAGGGCCGCAGTTTGGGGATGCCTGCTCTAGTTGCATGAGAGCTCTGCTGATTTTTCCTCTGCAAGTTTGATTATGTTTAACAATTCCCCTAAGATAGGGATAAACCCCAAGAATACAGGTGTCTAACCATTCCAACATCAGCTATTTTTTCACCAGTTTCATAGGAACAGAAGTTAATCTGCATCCATTTGCCCTCTGTGCCCTTTTAAAAGATGGGCATTGTTCTGATGATCCTTCAGTACTCCACAACAAATCAGCTAATTCAGGGGTGAACTTCAGTGATGGATGCTGAAGGATTTTAAGGTGTTTTCTAATGTGGTCCCTTACATGTTTTCCCGCCTCTAGACTTACAGGCTCACCATTTCTGATTTTTATGGTTTAGTTTTTTATTCTTTTCTTCAGATGATTTTCTTGTTCTTTTTTAAAAATTGTTTGCTCTACTACTTAGTATTAAAGACACAATAGATGCTGTGGATATGAAATGATATTTTAGTAACAAGGTTTATTTGAGGTACAACACTGTCGTGCTAAAGCTTCGTATCTTTTTCTTCTTCAGATGCCCAGTTACTCAGACAGCAGCTTTGGAAAGGTAAAATACCAAATTCACAGGAGAGGCTGGGGACTGGTATTTCACGGGGCTTAAACAGCCTGTCCTGCAGACTTTGGATCCATCAATAGCTTTGTAGCACTATAGCGATGTTTAGGTTATTCATATGTACAACTGTGGTTTTAACTTTTTGTATGCTTTAACTTACTGTCGAAATCTTTTTTAGTGATAATTTTATTATTTTATCTTTTTTGTAAACCAGTTTGAGAGTTTTTTTATACAATTAAAGTGGTGTATAATTTTTTTTATGAAATGAATTAAACAACAAATGCACAGAATAAAAGGAGTGTCCTGACAGATATAGCAATTCTGAAGGAAGGCAAGGAAATCTGCTAGGTTATTTAATTTGATCTATTTCCCGATATAAACGTAACCCTTGATTCAGCAGACACCCTAAAATGTCCAACCTCATCTTTGTAAGTGTGTGCAGTGGCAGATGGAACTTGGAGATGCAGCAAAAAACTGAGACTAGTATTAATTCTGTAATAAGATTCAAAATGCAATAAGGTTCAAAACACCCACTGGTGCAAGATCCCATGAAAGATTATGCAGAAAAATCACTTTGCAGAAAGCTCAGTAGCAAATTACAATCAAAATTCACTATTGTTTTCATAATTGTTGATCCACATTGACACCTCTAATTCTGTCTCCAGCTGAGCCAGAATTAGCTGATGGGTCTAAACCAGGGGTCAACAACCTTTTTCAGCCGTGGGCCGGTCCACCATCCCTCAGACCATGTGGTGGGCCGGACTATATTTGGGGGGGGGGGAAATGAACGAATTCCTATGCCCCACAAATAACCACAAATAAATAAAAGCACACATTCTACTCATGTAAAAATACCAAGCAGGCCCCACAAATAACCCAGAGATGCATTTTAAATAAAAGGACACATTCTACTCATGTAAAAGTACGCTGATTCCCAGATTGAGAAGGCGATTGGGCCGCATCCAGCCCCCAGGCCTTAGGTTGCCTACCCCGGTCTAAACTGATACTGTCCCCTTCTCTAACCATAGTGAAGAAATGAAGATTTTTATGGCTGCCCACTGCTTATCTGCTTGCCCCCTCACAGAAATCTGAAATGGTGAAAAGTGGGTGAATTCTCCCCACCCCCAAACTCGCATCTTCCACTCTTCTCTCACACAGAAAAGCTGAGTAAATGTCTTCTGGACAGTTTTCCTTCTTGTCCCAAACTACCAGGACAGAATACAAATACGTGGACTGCAAAGAACAAAACCCTGATTTGTAATCCAAAAGGAAATGTTTTTATTGTGAGCAAATTCGGGAAGCAAAAATGGCTCCCCCAATCCTAAAGGCAGTGCCAGGAAATCCTATTGATTTGAGAGGGAATGTGCTTCCTGGGTGTTTCTTGGATCACGACACCAGCTGATTCTTCCTCTCTTCTCTTTTTCTTCATCTCTCCCCTGCTCCCCTTCAACAGCAAACATCACTATGGGTCAAAAAGCAGCAGCTCATCCCTCTGAGGATCGTAAACGTGTGAAATGCGGACACAAAAGTCAAGACCTGTTGAACAATCCTGAGAGACTCAACGCTCTCCATTCTGCAATCCGATGTAAGGGATCCACAGGAGCCACATATTTTGGGGAAGTGAGGAAGGGTGGGCTGTGGCGATCCGTCAGGAAGTCTCTGAGGGGAAAGGGCTCAAGTCCTGAGGGAGGGATCTGAGCTGTGGGGAAGTCGGTAGGTGAGTACAGGACCTCCAACCTTCCTGGTGGTCCTCTGCTGTCCCTGAATGGGAAGCCCAACTGCATCCAAGTGACTCTGAATTATGAAGGAGGAAGGTGTTTTTATTTAATACTGATCTGTGCATTCTTATGTGAGACGCTCCACACACACCCCCTTCTTACTTTGGCTGTGGGGAAATAAAACCCACCTCATAATTGCTTAAGTCGTATAGATTTGAGAGGGAAACTGGTTCCTGGCATCTGTGGTGGTGTGGTGTAGTGGTTAAGAGCGGTAGTCTTGTAATCTGGGGAACTGGGTTCGCTTCCCCGCTCCTCCACATGCAGCTGCTGGGTGACCTTGGGCTAGTCACACTTCTCTGAAGTCTCTCAGCCCCACTCACCTCACAGAGTGTTTGTTGTGGGGGAGGAAGGGAAAGGAGAATGTGAGCCGCTTTGAGACTCCTTCGGGTAGTGAAAAGCGGGATATCAGATCCAAATCCAAACTCTGTCTTGGATCAGGATGTCCGTCTCTGTCTCAGCTCATTCTGCCTCTCTTCCCTTTTCCTCACCTTCCCTCAAAACAGCAAATGTCACACTGGATCCAGACACAGCTAATCGTATTCTTGCCCTCTCCGAGGATCGCAAAAGCGTGAGATTGGGAGCCCCGCGTCAAGACCTGCCTGACAATCCCGAGAGATTCGACACAATTATTTCTGTGCTGGGGAGAGAGGGACTTGCAGCAGGCAGACATTTCTGGGAGGTCATTATAGAGAGAGAGGGAGAATGGGCAGTGGGGGTCGCCAGGAAGTCATTGAGGAGAAAGGGCTCCTTTCACTTAAGTTCCGAGGAAGGGATCTGGGCTGTGGGGAGGTGGGGAGGAGAATACAAGGCCTTCGACCCCCCTGATGTCCCTTTTCTCTTCCCGAGGGGGGAGCTCAAGAGGATCCGAGTGTTTCTGAATTATGAAGCAGGGGAAGTGACTTTTCTCAATGCTGATTCAGGAGCCGAACTCTACACTTTCTCAGGAGCCTCATTCTCTGGAGAGACCCTCCTCCCTTTCTTCTATCTGTGGGGAGATAAAACCCACCTCAAAATTGCCTGAGGAGACAACTGCATCACACACTCAGGCAGAGTTCCTTTCCAGACCAGAATGGTTGCTCTATAAAGCAAACACTTATTAGCAGTTGGGGAAGGATTCACTTTGGTCACAATTAGTAGAAATAGCAAAAACGGGTTTTGCTTTTTCATTCCCTTCCCCAGAATTCCCCACTGTCATTTAGTTCTTAAGGAGGCCATTTACACTTCAACAGCCCCCTGAAATCTATTCTTTAAAGGGGTTTAGCTTCCGTCACTGTCAGTCCTGGGTTCAATTTTTGCCTCTCTGCCCACAAAACCGCCACCAGCAATTTAGATGCAGACATTATTATACTACTGAAGTTGATCGCCACAAAATAATCCCTCCGACGTTAGCAGTGAATGCTGATTGCGTTGTAGACCTCAGGCAGGAGGGAAATAAAGAGAGGCAAGGCCCCATCCTCAGCTCATTTGGTGAACACAGTTTCTCCTGTCCACACTTAACAGAGGTACATTTCCTTGAATTCAGCATACTGTATATACTTGAGTATAAGCCTAGTTTTTCAGCACATTTTTTGTGCTGAAAAAGCTGCCCTCGGCTTATACTCGAGTGAGGCGGGCGGCGGGGGCGGCGAGAAAGAAGCCCTTTCTCTCCGCTCATGCCGCCACCCGCTCTCCCCAGTCAACCATTCCTTAAGAAGCGTACAAGAACGGCGGTTCTTTACTCTCCCCAGGCAGCTTGTTCCATTCCTGAACTGCTTGCATAAATGCAAACTTGGCAAAGGAGGAAGAGGAAGGAGCAGCCCAAAGGGCTGCTTTCGGGCTGCTCGTTCCTCCTCCTCCTCCACAGCGGCAAAGGTGAACCGGCTTATACTCGAGTCAATAAGCTTTCCCAGGTTTTTGTAGGAAAATTAGGTGCCTCGGTTTATATTCGGGTCGGCTTATGCTCGGGTATATACGGTAACTTCCTCCTGCACATAGGATTGCTGCATTAATGTTTAGCAGTGAACTGGATTCTATTGTGAGTATTATTATTTTTTGTTAAATTTATACATTGCTTGATTGTGCAAAATAAGCAGTTTACAAATATCTGATGTCTCTGGCCTCCTGCTCTCTTCAGCCCCAGCCAGCTTGGCCAGGGTTCAGGCATGATGGGAACTGCAGTCCAGCAGTTTCTTGAAGGAACCACACTCCCTACAATTCACATTGAGACCTCTGTGGTAAACCCCCCCCCTCCGAGTTATGGGATGCTCCCCAAAGAACTTTTTGCCCCCGGGTGAACTTCCTTGTTCTCCTAGGCTTTTTAATCATACTAGTTTAACACATCCTAATTCTTAGAACTATTTTGTGTTCCTTCTTGCTGGACTTTAATGTGGATTTTCTTGTTATTCATCTTGTGTTGCTTTTTATGGAGCATACTTTATGCTGGTTATTTTTAGTTGACTGAATTTGTATTTTGTATGTTTGTTGATAGTATTTGTACTTCATTTTCCTGAGTACAGGCTAATTGGGAGCCACTAATCAGTGGCAGAGGAAGGGGTGTGTGGTCTGCCCTGGGTGTCACCCCTGATGGGGGATAACAAAGTGACAAAAATGTTAAGTTTTTTTAAAAAAAATAGAATTGGGCTCACAACTGAACTCACAGTTCAGTCAACAAACCTAATGAATGTTACGGTGAAATATTAGATATTAAAACTAATATTATTGTTGATTGTGGGAAATTAACTGACACGATGAACAGGATGATGTGAAGCGAAGGCCACCACAAGGCATTCTCGGGGGCTCCTTTTATTGAAAACTCACAGCTAGGTTAAACATTAACATACAGAGAGAACTCCAAAGTACCAAATAAGGAATGGTGTGCCTTCTAATACCAAATATGGAAGTTGCTCCTTTGGCTACACCCACATGACATCTTCATTGTGTACGTGCTCTGCTCTCACTTACTCACCCCCTCCTGCTGAACACCTCATGATCCCCCAGTACTTTTCCAGCTATTCCTTTGTTCTCCTGCTCTGCCTAAACATGTGTTTCCCAACTTGGTGCCCACAATGCCCACAGAGCCATATGGTGTGCCAGTTGAGGCTCTGTAGGTTGATTAATTAAGTGTGGCATGCCAACACTGTATATTAATTATTCTATCTTGATAGAAGGGCGTGGCATGCCAGCGCCTGGCTAAACTATAATTCCCACAAACGAAACACGGCTGGCACTGGGCGCCACACTGCGGGGGCCAGCACTGGGAGTGATGTGGTGGCTTATGCACCTGCAGGCTCCATGTGGCCTAAAACGGCAGCATGGGACTTGCGTCTGCCTACCACCTCTCCCTCAGCCACCCTACAGCTGAGGGGGAGGCGGCAGAGAGGCTCCACGCAGCACGCCCCATCCCCATGGGTGGCTCGTCCCGCCCCTGTCTGCAGGATGCACACACCGCCCCCAGCAGCCGAGCAGCTAGCTACACCTCTGGTCCTCCCCTTTTTTACCTGTGGAGATAAAACACACATCAGAATTGGGGTTTCTCTCCAAACCAGAATCATTGCTCTACTGATCAGTTAATTGTTTTTATATAAAATAAAAAAATAAAAAAAATTCCTTCCAGTAGCACCTTAGAGACCAACTAAGTTTGCTCTTGGTACGAGCTTTCGTGTGCATGCACACTTCTTCAGATACACTGAAACAGCATGCACACGAAAGCTCATACCAAGAACAAACTTAGTTGGTCTCTAAGGTGCTACTGGAAGGAATTTTTTATTTTTTATTTTGTTTCGACTACGGCAAACCAACACAGCTACCTACCTGTAATTTTATTTATATTTAATTGATTTTAATGTGCCCAGTGTTTATTGTTAATTGGGAGGTTCTTGCATGCAAAATGATAAACGGTAAGATATCTGTGCAAAATGCTGTGTGTGTGTGTGTGTGTGTGTGTGTGTGTGTTGGACAGGGCAGATATGATGGTAAAAAAAAAATCAAAATTCTGGTCATGACTATTTTAATAGATACAAAGCATGTTTTAGCTGTCATCACAAAAATTAAAATTAGCTACAGCGACATCCTTTGTGTTTTTGTGTAGCACAATTCATGCTGAACGTCTGGAATGTTGGTCTTTCAGTATTTATACACCTAACGGGTCATTCTCCTCATGACTAAGCAGGAAGTGAAATCAAGATTGAACTCTCTGGGGCAGAAAGTGTTTCCTTGTATGCAAGTTGGCTACCCCTGAAATATCTCTTGCAATACCTAGATCATCCACTGGGTGCCACTATTCCCCCCCCCCCCATATTGATAAACACAATTTCCACCAAGGGCTTTGCTTTCCTTTGCAACTTCTGGCAAGTATGTGTACAAAAATATTGTGAAATACGATATAAATTTCCCGTATATATTACATTTATAAATGTGGAAATCAACTACATTTTCGAAGGGGTGGTGTGCTTCAAATGTGCAGTGTGTGTGCAGGTCTAGCCACAACGCACACTAGCTAACATTGTTCTTTCTTAGTCTAGCCTCCCTCACAGGGTTGTTGGGAGGATAAAATGGGGGGTGGGGGTGGAGAGAGGACAATGTATGGCCTTTTTGGGTGGGCAGAACTGAATAGATGAATATATTACTTCACATGGGCAAGCCAAACCACAGAATATATTGAAATGTGAACATCTTTATTGTTTCTTTTCTGTGTGGACTTTCTGATGTTCACAAAGACTAGTGTGCATCTTCCGTCATATTCAGAGCACTCAAATGATTTCTCTCCTCCGTTTGTTCTCCTCTGTACACGTTCCCCCAAATTTTAAGTACCAGTATTTTACTCTTCTTATTTACATGAGGCTTTCGCCAAAGAAATACAAGCGTTTTTATTTTATAAAAAAGTTCCCTACTCCTAGGAGTTTACTTTTTTTTCTGTGGGGGAGCAGATGAATGGTAACAAGGGGTGGTTGTGAACAAATGAAGTCACAAATATTTAAGCTGCATTGTTTCATAGCCTCTCTATTCTGAATAGATTTTTGTCCCCTCTTGAGTGTCACAAATGGAAAGAGATACAGCTCAGTGTCGTGGGTTGGTTAGACATGGAGGAAGAGTGGGAGGAAACAGCTGGGTTAGCTGCAAGGGAAGAAGACCCAGGGTCCAGGGAGTGGTGCTGTGATGACAATTAGTGGTCAGAAGGAGAAGAGGTAACAGAGCTTAGTGAGCTGAGAAAGCTGGTGGCAGAAACAAGCCCAGAATCAGAGGCAGAATCTGAAGCAGGCAAGTGGGAGAAGGGAGGCCAAGAGGCAAAGATGAGACAGGCTAGGGAAGAAACATGGGGGTCTCCCCCTCCTGCTGCAACAAGCTCCCCTCCCCTCTTGATTCCCAGAACCAGAAGAGAGCTAAAGGGGGCAGAGCAGTGGCAAGCTGCAGCAGGTGTAGTATCTGATTACTTGAAGAGAACAGGTCTTAAAATGGCTGTGGGGAGACGGGGAATTTCAGTCTCAGCAACTGAATCATGAGGCCAGATCTATTGGGGATGAGCCGCTGAGCTCATTAGGCCTGGCACTCAGCCAGGTGTGGGAATATCGTGTTTTTGCTAATAAAGAGTTCACTCCAATTTTGAATGGTGCGATTTCCTGCCCGTTGGTTCTTTGGCACCCTGTGGATGAGAGCATCTGCTCTGCACCTGGTTCAATGCCTGGTGGGGGCTGGAGAAAAGGCTGCTGTCCAAAACCCTGGAAAGCTGCTGCCAGCCAGTGTGGGCAGTACTGAGCCAAATGGACCAAAGGTCTGATTCAGAAGAAGGCAGCTTCATGTGTTCCATTCAATCACATGGGAAGCATCTCCTGTGAGCTAAAGGGAGCCTGCTGCATCTCTGCTCTGCTCCTTGTTTTTCCCTCTTCTTAAGCAGCAGGGTGTACACACAGTGGAGCAAAGGAGCCTGCATCATGGTGGCAAAGCACACACTTCACATGCCAAAGGTTCCCCATTCCATCCCTGGCATCTCTAGGTAGGGCTGGCAATGTTCCCCCCGTCTGAAATCTTGGAGAGCTGCTGTTGGTCTGTGTAGACAATACTGAGCTAGGTGGACTCAGCAGCTTCTGAAGTTCCTATGTAAGAGAGAGAGAGAGAAAGAGGCAGGGAAAGAGTGACATCTCTCCCCCAATACTCCCAAGCTTCTATGCATGTTTCTCTCCTGCATGGGTTCTCTCGTGAATCACAAGCAAGAGCCTCCGACTGAAGCTCTGGCCGCAGCATTTGCAATGATAGGGTTTCTCTCCCGTGTGGACCCGCTCGTGCCGCAAAAGGTTACACCGGATGCTGAAGCTCTTCCCGCACGCCGGGCACTCGTACGGCTTCTCCCCTGTGTGGGTCCTCTTGTGCCGCACGAGGGTCGACTTCCGGCTGAAGCTTTTGCCGCAGGTTAAGCAGCCGTAGGGCTTCTCGCCGGTGTGGATTCTCTCATGAACGACAATGTTTGCTCGAATGTTGGACGTGGCCCCGCAGTAGGAGCATTTGAACTTCCTCAGCCATTTCTTCTGGTTCTTGAGGAGGTCCAAGCTCTGGTGGAGACTCTTCTCATAGTCGGTGCTGGCGATGCTGCTTCATGGGCATGTCCTGTTGCGGACAACGCTTTCGTGGAAAGTCTGGCCACTTCCTTCGCAGAGGAAGGCCTGCTGTGCTGTCTTCCACAGGTAGCTTTCCTGGTGCCTTTCTGGTCCCCCCTTGCTTCCAGGGATCTTTTCCAACTTGGGAGCCTGGAAGAAATTGGCTCTTTCTAAGGATATTCCGCTGGATCCCACATCTCCAGGCTCGGGACTTTTCACATGAAAGGGCTCCTCTTCATTCTCCAGCACTGGGGCTTGGACTCCTAGGAATAAACAGAATCATTATTTGTGGGCATGAGACAGAGCTGCTGCAAATACCTGAAGGAGCGTCTCCACCCCCATTGTTCAGCCTGGACATTGAGGTCCATCTCCGAGGGCCTTTTGGCAGTTCCCTCCGTGTGAGAAGTGAAGTTACAGGGAACCAGGCAGAGGGCCTTCTCGGCACCCGCCCTGTGGAACGCCCTCCCATCAGATGTCAAGGAGATAAAGAATTGCACAACTTTTAGAAGTCATCTGAAGGCAGCCTTGTATCAGGAAGTTTTTAATGTGCTGGAAGCAGCCCAGACTGGCTGAAGAAACCCAGCCAGATGGGCAGGGTATAAATTAATCATCATCATCCTTTGGGGAGGGGCCATCATTCAGTGGCAGAGCATCTGTCTTGCTTGGAGAAAGTGCTAGATTGAATCCCCAGCATCTCTGGGAAAGCCTGGTAAACAATTCCTGTCTGCAATCCTGCAAAGCTGCTGCCAGTCAGTGTGGGTAATACTGAGCCAAATTGGCCAATGGGTCTGGCTCAGGTTAAGGCAGCTTCCTATGTTCTTCTACCAGTGGAAAGGGGGCTCCAGCAGCTGACCGTTTTGCACACATCAATCCTTACCCAGCAGTGTGGCTTCCATGGACAGTTGCATCTTTGCAGCATCTGGTAAATCTTGCTTTGACTTGGAGGCATTAATAATGGTCTCTTCCAAGAGCCCTGGAACCTGGAGTGGAGGAAAGGGAGAGGAAGTCAACAACATGCATATGTTTCTAGGTTTTAGGCAAGCTTTAAAAACTCTCATTCTCTCTCCCTTTCACACACATACATGCAATGCACACACATTCCCGGTTCTCTCTAGGCAACAGAGCTCTGTGCAATTAACCCCATGAGCAACCCTGCAGAAGAAGCGAGCTGGATTTTAATGAAATGACTAGATGTAAAAATTAGGGCTGCTGCTACTGCTGCCCCTACCCCCCCCCCAAATACCACCCTCCTGGCCAGATGCCTAAATCAAATGATATAAAATGAGAAGAGGGTGGGGAGAACACATGTGTTGCTTACAGTCCAAGCCAATGCATGTTTACTAAGAAGTCCCAGTGTGTTTTCTCCCAAGCAAGTGAGCATATTCATTCATTCATTCATTCCAGGGGTAGAGAATTTGTTTCACCCTGAGAGCCACATTCCCTTCTGGGGTGGGGGTGGGGCACATGTCAGCAGGGGCCAGAGATAAAAGTGGGGGGTGCAAGTCATTGAAATTTTGCCTTTTTGCAGAAAGCTACTTTCTACAACAAACACCCCTCCTCTAGTTAGGTAAAAGCACTCAGGGTGGGTGCAAAGCAGGGCCAGAAAGTGGGCGTGAAGGGCCACTTTAACACACAAACACGGTTCCCCCATGGATTCTATTGCACAGTATATCCTGCCCTTTTCCAGGGAAGGTCCTCTCCAGGCTGCTCACATAATAGAAATTAACAACAAGAATAAAACATTTCATTAAAATATGTATCAAAATGAAAAGGGAAGTACGATCTGGGAAGGGCAAGGTGGAAAACAGCAACGTTTAAATCAGCATAAAGCAGGAATGCTGAACCCAGGGCTTTTTCCCCCCTAGAAAAATAGGTGCTGGTGCTATGAGGTTGTTACATTAAGTGCTACACATTTTTAACAACCAAAGAGAGAGATGTGCTAGTACTGCGTACCCTTGAGTGCCCCCTGGGGGGAGCACTGGCTGATTCTGAGCCTCAAGTTGTTGGGACTCCTGCTCCCATCCTCACTCATCAAGGGAACAGTCACTAAAAACCAGGGGTGCAATCCTAAGCATATTTATTTCATATTTCCACCACTTTATTTGGTGAGTTTTTATCCCCAGGTGAGCCTGCCAAGGGTTGCCACCTAAATCATTAGAAACAACCACTGTAAACAGACAGAAAACAGACCGTGACTATCTCAAGTTTAATTATATTTGCTGTTAAAAAAGAAAAAGAAAAAACTGGCACAGCTATTGCAATTGCACTACAAAGAACGAGGTCCCTGACAGCTGACAGCTGCAACGTTCCCCCCTCCCCCTGTTCCAGCCAAAGGGGAGGGGCCGGAAGAGGAATCCAGCGCCGTTCCGTGACCTTTCAAGCCTATCTAGGAAATCGATGCTCTCTCCACTTAACCCTTTCAGGGCCCTTTTCAAACAAAGGATCTTCTCTTTCATCGAAGGAAAGGGGCGGAAAGGCCAGCGTGACCCCTTTCAGATTAATACAGCCTGCCGGTAAGATATCAGGTTTTCTCCCCCCTCCCAGGCAAAGTACATACCATTTTAATGCCTTCTCTTTAAAAAAAATAGAAATAAAAAAATAGAAATAAAAATGCATAGTCCATGAAAGCGTCCCGTGGTTCTCTAATGGTTAAATCAGCGCAGTTCGGATGGCTAGAGAGGAAGAGGGTTTGGGGGAGGAGAAGAACCTTCCTTCCTGCCGAATGCAATCTTCCGGAGCTGGTGGTCGCCGCCTTCTTCTTTCTCCCCTTGCAAATTTGCAAACTGTTCTGTTGCTTTTTGTTAAAAAAATTTTTTTTAAAAAAATGCATGCCTGATTGTGTTTGCTAGGAAGCTCCAGGTTCCCTGCCAAGAGCCCCTGTCATCGCAGCTTCCATTGGGAGGAGCTGGAGGGAGGCCTCGCCCGGTTCCGGTAAGTTGGAAGGCGGGTTTGCCTGGTTCTTGGGGAGCAGAAGAGCTGCAGGCGGGAGAAGAGGGGGAGGGGAGGGGGCCTCGACATCCCATAATTGCGCTCTCCTTCCGCACTTCCATTCAACAGTTGGATGTGCAATGTAATTAGCGCTGTGAAAATCCATGCTGTGGGGAGAAGGGGAAGAAAATCTCAGACAAATAATTGCAATAAGAGCAGCAGGGCGCCAGCCCTTTAACTAAAAAGCAGTCAGTTCCCCAAAGTCTGTTGGGACAATAAAGTCTTAACTTAGAATCCTAGAGTTGGAAGAGACCACAAGGGCCATCCAGTCCAACCCCCTGCCAAGCAGGAAACACCATCAAAGCATTCCTGACAGATGGCTGTCAAGCCTCCGCTTAAAGACCTCCAAAGAAGGAGACTCCACCACACTCCTTGGCAGCAAATTCCACTGCCGAACAGCTCTTACTGTCAGGAAGTTCTTCCTAATGTTTAGGTGAAATCTTCTTTCTTGTAGTTTGAATCCATTGCTCCGTGTCCGCTTCTCTGGAGCAGCAGAAAACAACCTTTCTCCCTCCTCTATATCAGTGTTTTTCAACCTTTTTTGGGCAAAGGCACACTTGTTTCATGAAAAAAATCACGAGGCACACCACCATTAGAAAATGTTAAAAAAATTAACTCTGTGTCTATATTGACTATATATAAAGTAATTTTCCCACGGCACACCAGGCAACATCTCGCGGCACACTAGTGTGCCGCGGAACAGTGGTTGAAAAACACTGCTCTATATGATATCCTTTTATATATTTGAACATGGCTATCATATCACCCCTTAACCTTCTCTTCTCCAGGCTAAACATACCCAGCTCCCTAAGCCGTTCCTCATAAGGCATCGTTTCCAGGCCTTTGACCATTTTGGTTGCCCTCCTCTGGACACGTTCCAGCTTGTCAGTATCCTTCTTGAACTGTGGTGCCCAGAACTGGACACAGTATTCCAGGTGAGGTCTGACCAGAGCGGAATACAGTGGTACTATTACTTCCCTTGATCTAGATGCTATACTCCTATTGATGCAGCCCAGAATTGCATTGGCTTTTTTAGCTGCTGCATCACACTGTTGACTAATGTCAAGTTTATGGTCTACCAAGACTCCTAGATCCTTTTCACATGTACTGCTCTCAAGCCAGGTGTCACCCATCCTGTATTTGTGCCTTTCATTTTTTTTTGCCCAAGTGTAGTACTTTACATTTCTCCCTTTTAAAATTCATCTTGTTTGCTTTGGCCCAGTTCTCTAATCTGTTAAGGTCATTTTGAAGTGTGATCCTGTCCTCTGTCCACTTGCCGGTGGAAGGACAAGGAGGGAGGCAGTCTAACCACTCCAGGGAGGGAGTTCCAAAGTCTGGGTGCCAACGCCAAGAAGGCCCTGCCCTGCACCCTCAGCAAGCATCCCTGCGAGAACAGCCTCCCATGAAAATCACAGAGATCAGGCAGGTTCATATGAAGCAATGCGGTTTTTCAGATGCCAAGGACCCAAGTTGTATAGGACTTTACAGGTCACAACCAGCACTTTTTATGGCCCTGTTGTAACAAGGGTGTTATATGCTACTTTTAACCATTCCCGGTCAGCAATCTCTCTGCGGCTTTTTGATCCCGTTGAAATTTCTGAGCATTTTGCAGTGGCTGCCCCACCCAGAGTGTGTTACAATAATCCCAACAGGATGTAACTCAGGCGTTTGGAAGACATTAGAGCCAACAAGGTTTTGGTTTCATATCAAACTCCACTTAAACGCATACTGGAAATTCTTGCCTGCCCTTTACCCACTAATAAAGAGCAGTAATAATCTTATTTATTATGCTGTGTTTATTTGCTAGTAGTACTTTATCTGTCCTTCACAAGCAAGTCGCTGGAATGGACTACAACGATATAAATACAATATTAAATTGAAATCGCTTAAAAGTGGTGCATCTCAAAGAATGGGCTTGTAAGCCACCAATGGGCCTTGGGCCTCCTTTCAGGTGGGTTTCCATACCACAGACTGGCTGGTGAGCTTTTCACGTGCCTGCCATATCTCCTAGCCATGCTGTGGCCTCTAAATTGGGTCAGTTCTGTGGCAGAAGCTCTTGCCAGGACCAGTAGCTCCTCGTTTCCTGAGCAAAGATGACAAGGAAGCTGTGTATGTTTAGGGAAGTAAGGCCTCCCTCTTCTGAGAGGAGGCCAGAGGAGGTAGGGGGAGGTAATTAGAAAGTGAGAGAAAGTGTTAATATTATTCGAAGTACATTAGAAAGGAAAGCTGATATTCATTATCACAATTTCTTAAAAACTGGGACTGTAATGGGATAAGAGAATAAAGGTGTTTTTGGAAGAAGGAATAAACGTAAAAGCTCTAGGGGGGGAGAAAAAAGAAGAAAGAAATTGGCAGCTTGAGGTGGGGTTGGAGAATAAGGTACCAGCTGAGTGTGGAAAGGTTGCAGGAATCTCCAGTCAATGATGACAGACACTGAATCTTTCCAAGGAAGGTCAGCATTTATTGACCTGCGCAGGTGACCCCTGTGAGATATCTCTCAAAGACTGAGGCCCTGAACCAATTTTGGGAGAAGAAGAAGAAGAGTTTGGATTTGATATCCCACTTTTCACTACCCGAAGGAGTCTCAAAGCGGCTCACATTCTCCTTTCCCTTCCTCCCCACAACAAACACTCTGTGAGGTGAGTGGGGCTGAGAGACTTCAAAGAAGTGTGACTAGCCCAAGGTCACCCAGCAGCTGCATGTGGAGGAGCGGAGACGCGAACCCGGTTCCCCAGATTACGAGTCTACCGCTATTAACCACTACACCACGCTGGCTCTCATAGTGAGTTACAAATGAGCAGGCAAAAGAGGAACTACACTCAAGCAAGCAAAAATAACAGATTAGCTTCTCCCCCCCCCCCTTTGTACGGCCAAACTGCAAAGTAAGAACTTTCTAGTCTCTCCCCCAGCCCCCTCCTGTCCTCTCTGCATCTGCCAGCCTGTGCTGGTTTCTTGCCCATACAGCTGACCTATGCAAGTTTAAAAACAGACACCAGACATCAGTTAGCTCATATTGTGACTGACTTTCTGGACTAGCCAGCTTACACAGCATTTTGTGGCAAATTCAGAAGTGGGGGTTGTGGGGGTTGATGGGCTTCTCTCATTTCTGATCAGAGCCACTTTCTATATAAAAACAACTTCCAGGGCACAAGAGCATGTGCAAAGCTCTATTACACAAGCTTCAACAAATAGATTAATTCCTGCATTTTCTGAGAAGGCATGCATACAGACTGCTAGACTGCTTACAGAGCAATTTCTGAGGCATATAGTAGAAGAGGAAAATGTGGGTGTAAGAAAGGGGGGGGGAAATAATGGGAAAAGCCATCTCCATTTCAGTTCAGCAGATTCCACAATAGCCCTAGAGAAAATGTCTGTATTTAACTTGAGGAAAGCTGAGATATGGTTCTCCTTGCCACTTGACTCCCCATGTGTTCCCACGCTCAGTTCAAAGTGCTGGTTTTAACCTTTAAAGCTCTCCATTCATTCAGTGTTTTATTTGTATGCTGCTTTTCCACTCCCCACAAAAAAAAAAGAATTGCTCAGTGGCTTACAACAAATGAAGCAGAAATGTATTTCAAAGCCGAGCACTGCGAAACAATTACAAAATTGCACAATAAAGCAAGAACACAATATCAAATATAGCAACATACAAAACAACAACAACATTTCTGTACCATAAATATAAGAAGATAGCATAATATCCAATAGCAAAGTTAACAAGGAAGCTTGACAGTTTCACCTTGGTCCTTTCCCATGATGTTATTTTTATTCATTCATTAAATTTGTACACTGCCCTTCATTCAAAGATCACAGGGTAATTCACAAAAAATACAAAATGTGAATACAAAAGGCATAATAAAACAAAAACAAACCAATAGCGCCCCCCTCCCACAAACACATTTAAAAGGCCATATAATGTTAATCAGCCAAAGGCCTGGTTATAGAAAAATGTTTTTGGCTGCCACCTAAGGCACCAGGTGAACCTCAGTGGAGAGAGCATTCCACAAATGGGGAGCCACCACTTAAAAGGCCATTCCCATGTTGCTGCCCTCCAGGCCTCTTGTGAAGGAGGCACACGAAGAAGCACCTTGGATGATGATCCCAGGGCTCAGTTGCTCAGAGTCCCTCTCCTCCTACAGCAACTTGCAAGTCTTCTAAAGACCAGAGGTGGGGTAGCTGGAAACACCTCTCCTATAATGTTGCTCTTCACAGCTTGTTGACAGAATGCCCCACATGTGCCTGCTCGTGGTTTCATCTGAGCATGCTCAGTCTTGCCTGATCTTGGAAACTAAGCAGGGTCAGTACTTGGTTAGTACTTGGATGCAAGACTGCCTGGGCGTTACCATAGAAACTGAATTTCTGGTGGTAGCATCTTAATTATAAAAATGCACTCACCTGGTGTCTACTTTGGTGCCATTCTTGCAACAAAGCTTAAAAAAAATATCCTGGCTTGTTCTAGGGTATCTGAGGGGGGACCACAACTCTGTACACAGCCTTGAAAGGGTGGGAGATGAATGCGCCAAAATAAATCACTCCCCGTAATAATGGGCTCACATGTTGAGCGCTGACATCTTTTAAGCCACAATGGGGACGCGGAGAATCGGAGGGAGGTATAGCCAGCATTGGTGGAATCCAAATAATAGAATCGTAGGATTGGAAGGGACCCTGAGGATCATATACTCCAACCCCCTGCAATGCAGGAATATGCAGCTGTTCCCATACGGGGTTCGAACCTGCAGCCTTGGCATTATCAGCACCACACTCTTAACCAACTGAGCTATCCATGTTTGCTGATGTACAAGAATATGCTGGCGGGCGGCGGGGGGAGAGAGAGAGTAAGTGGCATTGGAGAATGAATGGAAGTGTCCTGGCTAACTGGAAGCCTGAAAAGCAGTGTTTCTCTTTAGAGGGGAGCACACAATGCACCATTTTTTTTGCTGCAGGTTCCACTTGTAAAAAAACAAAAAACAAAATACACTTCTTACTAGGGAAAAGAGCAATGTTCTCCTTGTTGCCTCACTTGTTATTTGTGCTTTTTGTCCTTCAGGGCAGCCACAGACGAGCGAAGACGTCTGAGGAAGATTTGCATCGGCCTGAGCTCTTGGGGTCTTCTTATTACCATCAATATTATTATTTATTGAATTTATATCCCCCTATACCCGGAGGTCTTAGGGCGGTTCACAGAAACTCTTATCATGGCTGGAGTTCAGCTTCGACTTGCTGTCGCCTTGCTGTAATTGCAGTTACGAAGCAAAGAAGCTTTCCACTACATCTGCCTGAACGGGGATGGAGGGACAGAGCTGAGCTAGGATCATCGCTTATTTTTTTTTTAAAAAAGAGAGAGGGTGGTGGTGGGTGGAAAATGACGACAGAGAAGGCAGCAGAATTCTCGCCCCTGGATCTTCATGAGTTTGACCAGCACGTGAAGCCAGAAAGAAAAATGGAGAGGCGAGAACGTGGATCCAGGAGAGGGCTGCAAATAACTGGGGAGACCTCCCTGGCATCCGAGGTGGAGACGGTTATTGTTGCGGCATCGCCGCAAGGCATTAAACAGGAAGTGGGCGAAGGACCGTCGTCCCAGCAGTGGGACGGGCAGTGGCAGGACTACCCAGATGCCTCACAGTCCCCTCTCTCAGGGCAGGGAGACCTGGAACTGGAAGAGACAGTATTGAAGGACGATGTGAAGGACTCCCATTCCCACTCCGAAGGAGCAGCGGCCACCAGCCGGTGGGCTAAAGGCAGGACAAGGCCCCGGCTCGGGACAGGGCGCCCCCAGACAGCCCAAGAGGCCCCAAGTGCAAAAAGTGACAGTGGGAGCAGTGACGAGCAGGCAAGCGAGGCCGAGGCCACAGAGTCCGTCAGTCCTGAATGCCAGCGCCAGCGCTTCCGCCAGTTTGGCTATGAAGAAGCCGAGGGGCCATGGGAGGCCTACTGTCAACTCCGGAGGTTTTGCCACCAGTGGCTCATGCCAGAGAGGCACACCAAAGAGGAGATCCTGGAGCTGGTGATTCTGGAGCAATTCTTGGCCATCCTGCCCCCGGAAATGCTGAGCTGGATCCGAGAACGCGATTCAGAGAGCTGCTTCCACGCTGTGGCCCTTGCTGAGCATTTTCTCCTGAGGCAGCGAGAGGCTCAGAGGCAGGACCAACAGGTATTTTCTTCTCAGTGGTCCTGAGCAGGCCGTGCTATTGGTGGTAGGATGTTTGTAAGCTGTGGTACTTAGCTGGCTGCAGTAGTGGGGAACCTGGGGCCCGTGGGCCTAATTGGGGCCACTTAAGCCTCCCAGGTTGTCTTGCTGGGCCATTTGAGCCCTGTGCCTTTGCAAGCACAGATGATCACAGCAGCAAGCACTGAAAAATCAGTTGCCTGTGCAGTGCTGTGTGTGTTTGTTTGTTTGTTTTCAAACCACCCAGGCAAACGGAAACAGGTCACCTGACATTGTTGTGGCGTCAGGTGATTGGTAGGGGTGGGTCAGGATCCAACCTGCTGGCTGGACCCGGTTCCCTTTCCCTGGCTTAACGGATGAGTCATTCTGGTAATAGTCGCTTCGTGTGACTGGGAGAACAGGGCAAGCAAAAATGTCCCACGGAGCACTTGCTTTACAAGGAAAGCCTTTTTTTGCTTCCGGAGGGGAGAAGATGCAAGAAAAGTGGGTAGGGACATAAGCGAGATTTACAGCATTCATGCATGAAGTAGAGGAAGAGACAGAAATGTTTTTGTTCTTTGCAATGCTAGACTTTGAAGCAGGGTGAGTGGGGTGGGAAATATCCTCTAGTGAAACTGATGATCAGGACATGGATTGGAGGGCAGGAAACTACACTTCTTCAAGCAAAATGTGTGACTGAGCTTATGAAACTCACTGCCACAAGATGAGGTGACAGCCACCTGCTCAGACAGCTTTAAAAGGGGATGGGGGACTTGTAGCGAGTGAGCTAACCAATGGCTCTTTAGCCACGATAGGTGAATGCAGTATATACATCTCTGTCTTGGGGAGGGCTGTTGACTTTTAGACCTGCTTGTGGGCTTCCCAGAGGCCTCTGACTGGCCATGGCAGGAAATGGGATGTTGGTCTGATTCAACAGGACTCGTCTTATGTGCCCCACCCCTGAGCCGTCTTGGACTGAAATTCTCTCCCGTTGTTTCAGGTGGGAATGAAAGAGGAGGCAGCTGTGAATTTCTCTGCGGGAGAAGGTTCTTCGCTGGATCTGACCCTCAGGCAGCTCTACAGGGAGGTCAAGGAGGAGGGGGAAGATGAGGAGGAGGAAGAAGAAGAAGCCAGTGTGCTAGGCAAGGATGAGTTGCACTGGAAGCAAGTTGTACACTTGCTTATCTTGCTCTTGTTTCCTTTTCAAAACTTCTGTTACATATGCCATTTTGCTCTGGGGTTCGGGCGGGTGTTCCCATAGCTGAGTACTGTAATAGAGCACACTAAGTTCACAGCTTCGATTCCTAGCATCTCCCAAATTAAAAAGGATTGAGTACCAGCTGACAAGGAAGCCTTCTTTGAAAGATTACAGAGAACATACAAAGCAGAACATACTGGGCTCAATGGACAAATCATTTGGCCTGGTATAAAACAGGTTCTTCACAGTGGATCTGTTAGATAAATGAGGCACTGCTCCAACAACTAGGGCTGGGCGATATATTGCCCAGTTTGAAGTCCATATTGTGATATGGGCTTCATAGTTATTGACCTGGCAATATATTGCGAAGTGTGTGTGTGTTGTCCAAAAATCGCAATGTGGGGGAAACCGTGAAGCCAGCCAATGCCTCTATGTAGCTCCATCCTTATTTCAGACATTGTCCTATATCAATAGATCACAATGTTTAGCTGGCGATATATCGCAAATGTTGAAAACCAGATATGGCCCAGCCCTATTGCCAACTTCAAGTTCTCCTTTGCCAGCTGTTTTTTTTTTTAACCTTTTAAACTCACAGCCACCCCAGCTGTTGGCACTGCCTGTCAGCCCCTTCCTTGGGGTTGGCACTTGTGGAACTCAGCAGGGAGGGAGGGAGAAGGCTGGGGATACAGCTGGAATTTATTGTCTCCGCCTGTCATTGATTCTGTTGGTTTGCTTTCTGCCCTACCAGCTCCAATGGGCACCAGCCTCCACTGCTTCTATGTTCCTGCATAAATGCTTGTTGTAATTATGGCACGCAGGACCTGCAACAACGTGGTACACCATGGAGTGCCTCTTTTCAGGATTCCAGCCACTTCAGCCCATTCCTTCTCCTGGTTTGCTGTCCCACAACTGCCCCTCCTCCCCTAAAACGTCAGTCAGTATTCTATGGCCAGTGAGCAAGTTCATCCCTCCATCGACTGTTTTGTGGGTCCCCTCCCTTTAGGGTTTTCTTTACCAGATTATTTTTGTGCACTTCTGCAAATCTCAGGGTTCCGCACACCCTCTTCTGTGTGAATGGAGTCGTTCTGCCATGGGCATAGCAAATAAATAAAAATATTTAACTAACTGACCAAGTCGCATTGCAGGTAGCTTAGTTCTTCCCTCACACCACCCCAAATCCTGTGTTTTGGCTACATCAGCAACACCACTCGCAACCTGAACATCAGAAATAGAAAGAATGATGGTTTTCATTATTCTTATATTAATATCAGGTGACGAAGGGCAGGATGAAAATGACGGGATGCCAATAGAAGAAGAGAACTGCCAGGACTTTGAGGAGACAATTTCAAAACCAGCGGAGCCAAAGGAATACGGAACAGAAGAGCATAGGAATGAATCCGTTGCGCCGGAGGGTGAAACAGCAGCCGAACAGGCAGCACCCAAATTAAAGAGGCCAAGTGATAGATTGTTCCACGGCCTCAACAGACACCAGAGGAACAACTCAGGGCAGGAACTCTATGACTGCTCCGATTGTGGCAAAGTGTTTATCTCCAGAGCTGGCTTCATCATGCATATAAGAGTCCATGGCCGGGAGAAGCCGTACGAATGTGCAGACTGTGGCAAAAACTTCCGGCGGAGCTCCCATCTCAATAACCACAGCAAAATCCACGCAGGAGTGAAGCCGTTCAAATGCTTGGACTGCGGGAAGGGGTTCAGTCGGAACTCAAACCTTATTTCACACCAGAGAATGCACACGGGTGAGAAGCCATACTCGTGCTCCTCCTGCAGCAAACAGTTTTGCGATAAGTCGAGTCTGGTGAGACACGAGAGGCTTCACACTGGAGACAGGCCGTACAAATGCACTGCATGTGGGAAAAGCTTCAGCCAGAGCCACCATCTCATAACACACCAGAGAAGCCACACGGGCGAGAAACCGTACAAATGCCTGCTCTGCAGCAAAAGCTTTTGCGATCGATCGACTTACATTAGGCACCAGAAAAACCACACGGGGGAGAAGACGTTCAAATGCTCCGAGTGCGGCGAAAGTTTCAGCCGGAACAAGCACCTCATTAGACACCAGAGCATTCATACAGCCAGGGAGCTGTACACGTGCTCAGATTGCGGCGAAAGTTTTTGCCGCCGGTCAGGCCTGAAGATGCACCAGAAGATCCACACGGGGGAGAAACCGTTTGAATGCACAGATTGCGGGAAGAAGTTCAATCGCAGCACAAACCTTATCAGCCACCAGAGAATCCACACTGGAGAGAGACCCTATGGATGCCCTGACTGTGGGAAAAGGTTCAATCGCAGGACACACCTTGTTAGCCATCAGAAAATCCACGGACCGAGGAAAGAATCTCCAGAAACGATCAAAACTGAAGAAGAGCTTCCATCGGACGACGTCTTTTTGCACCCATCTTATATCATCACAAGAACCCTGTGAAGTAAGTAATTGAAGAATTGAATTGAGTTGAGTGGTAAAAGTCCTTTCAAAAACTCTTATTGGGAGAAATGACCTGACATGCAGGCAACATGTACTGATTGTTGGCCTTTGACCTTTTGCATATTTCATTTGTGTCCTCCAGCTTTTTTATTCCTTCCCTCTTTCCTTTATTTAATCTTGTGACTCCCTCCCCTTTGCTGTCAAATATTCTATCAGACCCCCAGAGAATTACTCAGGCACCTTCAACTCCCCAACCCTGCTCCCCAGTTTCAACTTAAAAACTCCCCTCTCTCCGTTGAAATTATAAACCTGGCTGTAAACTCTTTCCAGGCCCCATTCCAGTCTAGGTTGATGAGTGTAGCCTTCTCGGACTCTGATGGGCACCCCATTCCAAAAGCAGGGGAGAAATTTTGTAGCAATCAAAGAACATTAGCATTTGAGAGCCAGTGTGGTATAGTGGTTAAGAGCGGTAGACTCGTAATCTGGGGAACCGGGTTCGTGTCTCCGCTCTTCCACATGCAGCTGCTGGGTGACCTTGGGCTAGTCACACTTCTTTGAAGTCTCTCAGCCCCACTCACCTCACAGAGTGTTTGTTGTGGGGGAGGAAGGGAAAGGAGAATGTTAGCCGCTTCAAGACTCCTTCGGGTAGTGATAAAGCGGGATATCAAATCAAAACTCCTCCTCTTCCTCCTTCTTCTTTTAACCCACAGTCCCATCAGGCAAAATCACTACATTAAAAAAACAACAACAACAACCTAAGGTGGCATATAGGCAGTAATAAAAGTGGCCAAACTCATGTTATTTATTCCTCTTTTTCCACTGAGGCCAAAGGTTCCTTGATGTCGCTAGCACATGCTGCTTGATTCATCTCCCCCATCTCTGCTCCCCATCACAATGTATAGTACGCGTTTTTCACTCTCAGAATTTGGATGGAGTTAACGACTTAAAGCTGTAGTACACTCATTTTTTAAATTAAACCTCCAGAGCAGGAGGCGCACAGGTAGAAGGGTGTCAAAGTCCCATATGTGCAAAGTCTGCTGCATGAATAAACCTCATTCCTTGCATGCGACTTACTTGAATCCCACCCTCTCTCCATGCCATGCTAGTTTTCCATGTGCAGGCCTTTAAAACACACACAAGAGCATCGTTTTCGTCCTATGCAGCCATGACCCAGATTTATCCCATAACTGAGAAACAACCCTAAATATATCTATGGAACCATCAGCAAGTCACCTGGAGATTTATCAGTAGATCCTGATCTACAGTCTTCTGCCCAACCTTACCACTCAGTGGTAGAGCTCTGACTTCGCCGTCAGGTTCAGTCCCTGCCATTCCCTGTATTAAAAGGACTAGGCAGCTAGCATTTAAAACTAGGTTGCTAGTGATAGAGTCTGCCCTGAGAGCTGCTGCCAGACAAGAATGGATAACACTGGCCCAGGGAGACAAATTACCCGACTTGGTAGAAGAAAGGCCTGACGTGTTTTGAAAAACAGAAAGGTCACCATCCCCACCATATTTTTAAAGCACATTCCCCACCCTGGGGAATCCTACGGGTGCTGGTTTCTTGAGGCAGTGGCGGACTTGGGTAAAATGGCTCCCTGTGCGAGGCCAAAATTTGCCCCCTGCCCCAGCTTTGGGAAGGAGGCACTGCAAAGGCCAGGTAAGGAGGTACCCAACTTTGAGAAGAAGGCATGAGGGCTCTGACAGGGCCCTAAAGTAAGGTTACCAGATTTTTTTTCAATGAATCCGGGGACACTTTTCAGCTTCAATGGATTTTGTCAGGAGATTGATTTGTAAATCCGGGGACCTGTTTCCCCGGGAAACGGGGACGTCTGGTAAACTTACCCTAAAACTTTCCCACCTTCCCAAAACTGGGAGAGCACTAGCTAGGCTTGAGGAAGAAGGTAGGAGGAAATTGTACCTCTTTGGGGCAGGAGGTAAGCTACAGTTCCTGGGATTGTTCTGTGCTTTAAAGTCGTGCACGGTTTGGATGCGACCAAAGACAGGTTCGGAAAGAGGGGATTTGTGGGTTTGGGTAAAGACAAAAGCAACAAGGATGTATATATGCTTTTAAAAGAAATCCATTCTTACGCAGGGCTGGATCTGAAGAAAACTGAAGAGTAGAGACCTCTAAAAGGATGCCGTTGTCAAACCGAATTGGAACCTGATCATCTATCTGCTTGTGGAGCGGAGTTTCCATCCAAGTGGAAATCGAATGACTTGCTGCTTGGCCGAATGAATTCTCTGCTCTCTGGTTCTTTTCCCCCTTGTGCTTATAGTTATCTGCCCTTCTTTGCTCCTCTGTGGGTGTATTTCATCTTCCTCATGCCTTTTTGAAAAAGTATGCATCTCTTTATGCCGTTTGTGTGCTGTTTGGAAAAATAAATAAATAGAAGAAAGAGTTGGAGGCGGATGAGTTAGACGTTTGTAGACCTATGTAGCTGTAATCCTGTGTGCACTTAGCTGAACACAGTGGGGAATTACTTTGGAGTAAACCTACATAGGATTAGGTTGTGTAAATGGACTTTATAGCTGCTGGCAATGGGGTGGGGGGTGGGGTGGGATTAGGTTCTTGCTCATTTTGGTGTTTTTGATGTTCCTTCTATATCAGAACCCAAAGGGATAGATGGCAGTAGAGGTGGGATTACCGGTATTTGTGAGCTGGATCAAAATAATTGGTGATGGTGTTAAAGTGGGTTTTGATATATTCATGGAGGATGGGCTATTTTTCAAGGCATACAAAACCTCTGGAATGTTCATGTTCAGCACTGCAGCCAGCCAGCCAGCCAGTGACGCCCTCTCCTAGGATATTCCATTCCATTCCCCTCTTCTGAACAAACACATAGCACTTGGTTGCCACTGAGCATGCTCAGTCCTTATTGGGCTGTTCTGGGTTTTTTAATATTGCGGGGTTAGGGGATCTTTTTTTGTATTTCTGCAAAACCTTGGTGTTCCCTCTGAGCATGCTAATACCTCCTTTCTTGTTTCTCAGTGACCAGTTTTTGGATAAATAGCTGTGAGCACTCAGCACCTGAGCTCACCATAAGAGATAATGATAACTATATGGAGCCCCCTGTTTAGGAGCAGTTTACCTCCGAGAGTAGTTGCTGATAGTCAACAGCAGGAAGGGGGTGTTGCCTTTGTTCCCTCCTTGGCTTTGCAGTGGGGCTATTCTGGTCCCCCTCCCAATGCTGAGTAACTCAAGGGGAAATCAAGTAAGAAAAAACTCATTTAATTTTCGACAGAACGTTTCTTCAGAGTTGCTCCTTTGTTGATTACGGAACCTGCTCAGAAGGAATCTACTGCCTTTGCTTTGTTATTCTTTGGTTACTTAAAATTTCCTGCTCTTTTCAAAAAAAATAAAATAAAATGTTTTTTAAAAATAAAAAAATTAGTCAGGTTTTTTTGTGAGGGAGGATGTGTGGATATGATTCACTTTCTCCTGTGTGTCTTGCTTAAGACTGGGGCCCTGTCTGCACGATACATTTAAGCCAGTATGATACCACTTTAAACAGGTACATCTTCCCCCTAAGAACCATGGGAAGTGTAGTTTCAGGGGTGCTGAAAGCCTTAGAAAAAAACCCTCCCAATTACCCACGCAGAGCTACATAGTTCCCTGTGAAGAGGGGTTGTCTGTTAAACTACTCTGGGAACTGTAGTTATGTGAGAGGAGTAGGGGCCTCCCCACAATTCTCAGCACCCTTAACAAACTACACTTCCCAGGGTTGTTTGGGGGTATCTGTAGTAAAGGAGGGGATCTAAGCCAACATCACAATCCGATAATACGTGGAAGAGAAACAGGAATGGGGGATGTGGGGTGGGTGTGGAAGCCATGTACTCTTTAGTCTGTTTTGCACTCAGACTGCCAAGGGAGACTCAGCAGCCACCACCTTTCAGACTAACTCGTTTAATACGACAGAAGAAGCTGGGTGGGCTGGATACGGCTCTCTCAGATGACAAGGCCTCAACCACAGGAACCAGGATGTATGGGAGCCGCTTTTCCATAAAAATAACTCAGAAACAGCAATTTTGAGATTTTGCCCCAAAAGCTCAAGAATTTTCCAGTTCAGATTTTCACTGTTTGGAATATGGCAACTCTAGCCTGGAGGGCAGGTATTTTTGCAGCACCCCGCTTCTCCCAGCCATCCGTAAGTCACCACTGTCTTAACCTATTTGCTTCTGCACTTGGAAAACCTCGATTATTATCACTAGTGAACGCATATTTTAAAAATCGATACTGTTTTTTGTAAAATAATACTGCTTTTTATTTCTTTCATTGGAGAAAGAAGAAAAGGATTGTTGTTGTTCAGTCGTTCAGTCGTGTCCGACTCTTCGTGACCCCATGGACCAGAGCACGCCAGGCACGCCTATCCTTCACTGCCTCCCGCAGTTTGGCCAAACTCATGTTAGTAGCTTCGAGAAGAAAAGGATAGTTTACTATTAAAGAGGAAGCTAAAATTTAAGTGGTATCCAACACCTGCCAAATTTAGAAAAATATATCATATACTACACTTATATACTACACTTGATCGGAACTTGCTAATTTTACCTAAAATGGTATTTCAGGACCTTTCCATGATGAGGATTTAGAAACCAGTGACTGCAAACCTGATCACAACAAGACTTAGTACAACTTCCTGGATAGCTTATATAAGATGCCAGATCTATTCCAATTATATAATAAATTTTGAGGAAAAGCTTTCTAAACCCACTTAGAGAAGACACAGAAAGGGTATAGAAAGGGGAAGGGATTTTTGTGGGGTGTTTAAACCATTGGAATTATGTGTACACAATGTCAAGGTAACATTACACTTCATTTTCACACTATCTCACATGGGGCTGGAACCCTGAGGTTAGAAGACATCTGAAAGCAGCCCTGTTTAGGGAAGTCTTTAATGTTTTATACTTTTTTTAAAAAATAAATAAATAAATTCTGTTGGGAGCTGGCCACAGTGGATGATGATGACGACAACAACAACAACAACAACAACAACAATTTATTGCTGTATTATTATTATTATTACCCCGACAACTCAGCGATTTGTGTACAGGAGACACAGCAAAAAAGCTTGTTCCCTGCTGCTCCAGAGCTAGGAGTGGACTAAATCTGATAGGGTTGATCTATTTGCCCTGACAGTTAAGAACAGAACCTCCAGGATCAGAAGCAGCGGGCTGCAAATACGAGGGCAGGGGAGGCAGCAGGGCAGTCTCTCCTCCTGCACCATGCCTTCGCCTTGCAAGGGGGCGCATCCAGCCTTGCAGCCTCCCAGAGCCCAACCCACAGGCAGCGAGCTCCGATGCTCAGAGAGGCAGGAAACGGGGCTAGCCAGGGGGACTCGAGAGCGGCTGCACTTTCCTGTCCCCTCAGCCGAGGAGAGCGGAGGAGCAGCGGCCAGTGGCCTGGCGAGTTTCCCCGGAGAGGAGCCGGATTCCGGTGCAGGGACGGAGCGAGGAGTCAGAGGTGCGGGGGGGGGAGGGGAAATGCACGTGCGCCTGGCAGGATGAGGCCCCGAGTCCAGCCGGAGGCTGCAAGGGCGATGATGCCTGAGCCTGAGGGGGTGGGGGACACCCATGGCAGGCCGCTGCTCCTACCCTCCACTTTCCTCCGCCAGTACCATCGATAAACCTATTGCCCTCCTTCGTGAATTGCTCTGATCGACTTCTAAAGCTCTCACGGCGTTTCCGTGCGCTGCTCTGGTTCTCCAGAAGCTGCTTGGCGAGATGAGCATGCAACCCCAGAGTCGTCCACGACTGGAGCTAACAGTCAGGGGTCCCTTTGTTGTTCAGTCATGTCCGACTCTTCGTGACCCCATGGACCAGAGCACGCCAGGCACGCCTATCCTCCACTGCCTCTCGCAGTTTGGCCAAACTCATGTTAGTAGCTTCGAGAACACTGTCCAACCATCTCATCCTCTGTCGTCCCCTTCTCCTTGTGCCCTCCATCTTTCCCAACATCAGGGTCTTTTCCAGGGAGTCTTCTCATGAGGTGGCCAAAGTACTGGAGCCCCAACTTCAGGATTTGTCCTTCTAGTGAGCACTCAGGGCGGATTTCCTTGAGAATGGATAGTTTTGATCTTCTTGCAGTCCATGGGACTCTCAAGAGTCTCCTCCAGCACCATAATTCAAAAGCATCAATTCTTCGTCATCAATACGAGGGCAGGGAAAGCAGCATGGCGGTCTCGCCGCCTGCACGTTGCATTCGCCTTGCAAGGGGGCGCATCCAGCCTTGCAGCCTCCCAGGGCCCAACCCACAGCCAGCGAGCTCCGATGCTCAGAGAGGCAGGAAACGGGGCCAGGCAGGGGGACTCGAGAGCGGCCTTTACCTTTACCTAAGCTCTCTAAACTCTAAGCCATCACCACCATCACCACATCTTGTGGCAATGATGGAGGATTCTTAAGAAGTGTGGCATATGGAAATGAACTAATGATAATAAAAGCATTGATGACAGTATTGTAAAAGACATAGGAAGGCGAAATTGAAATTAGCTATTAATGTTCAGAGTACTTTGGCGATCACTCACAGACTGGCACAGACTCTGCCTGAGACCCTGGAGAGCTGCTCCCTTTAGGCCAAGCTTCCTCAAACTCGGCCCTCCACATGTTTTTGGCCTACAACTCCCATGACCCCTAGCTTGCAGGAGCATTGGTCAGGCATGATGGGAATAGTACAGTGGTGCCTCTGGTTAAGAACTTAAATTGTTCCAGAGGTCCATTCTTAACCTGAAACAGTTCTTAACCTGAAGCACCACTTTAGCTAATGGGACCTCCCGCTGCTGCTGCGCCGCCAGAGAACGATTTCTGTTCTTATCCTGAAGCGTTATTTCTGGGTTAGCGGAAACCTGAAGTGTCTGTAACCCGAGGTACCACTGTAGTCTCAAAACATCTGGAGGGCCGAGTTTGAGGAAGCCTGCTTTAGACAATGCTGAGCTCAAGGGACACAATGAGGGGTCTCCCCAGCTGTGGTTCCCAGAAATTGGCGTTCAGAGCCATGCTTCCTCCAACAGTGGAGGCAGAACATCATGCTTAGTAGCCACTGACAGCTGTGAATTTTTCTAATCCTCTTTGAATTTGATGGCCATGGTCTTCTGCTCCTTCAGTTGAATTTTATGTCTCAACTGTGTTGATATGTTACTATGATAAAGTAAATAACAGACTTTATTTGTGCTATAACTCAGCCAGTTATGTTTATTGTATTTCTGTGGTAGCCACTGACAGCTGCAAATTTTGCTAATCCTCTTTCAATTTGATGGCCATTAGGCCTCTTGTGGAAGTGACTTCCATAATTTACTGTAACTATGCACTGCATAAAGAATACTTTTCTGTTATCCATCCTGAATGCTGTCCTGACTTCCATTTTCCGTCGATGTCTACAAGTTCTGGTGTTACGAGAGAGGAAGAAAAGCTGTTATCCCTCCCTTTTCTGTACAACGTGCATAATTCTTCCATCATGTATTTGGCATCTGGGCCATTCCATGAAAAATGAGCCTGATAAGAAAAAAAATATTTTTAAAGTATACTTATTTTACTTATAGTTTCATTACCTAAACATATTAAATACCATTTTTTAAAGCTAAAGACAAAAGAAGTTTAGTTTATGGACCTTCTTTTCAAAAGTCCACCCACATAGTCTTCACAGAAGTGTTCAAGTTAAAAGTTTTCTGATGATTGTCCCACCCGTGACAGCATTTCCCCCTTAATTTTGTATCGTTAAATTTCTTAAACTTAATTTCTGATTGCATAGTTGTAACCAATAAACATTGATTTAAACAGATATGCAGAGTTTATCATTGATTCACCTCCCAACTCACAGAGTTTTTCCATAAATCAAACCTATCTCAAGCTCCATGACCTTTTTTTGTCCCACCCGTGACAATACTTTAACATTTAATAAAATTGTCAAAGATATCCATAAAAATAATAAAAAATTAGTAAAATGTTCAGTATCTTATTAAGAACATAGTTTAAATTTTGGTTGTTAATTTTCATGTATATTTACATAGTTACACATGTGTGAATACCAAAAAACATGGTCCAAGTGTCCCACCCGTGACAATAGAATGGCCCATCTTTTAGTGATGTGAGGATTGGCAATAGAGGGGATGATCATCATGATATATTTTCTTTAAAAGGATGAATTGTCTAAAAGCATGTTTCCAATAATAATAAAAAGCAGTAAATTGGTTTTTAAAGTTGGTTTTTGTGTTTTAATCTCCCCTGGTGTTTTGCCTTGTGCAGCAGAGTGATGTGAAAATGGAGGAAAAGGGACCAAAGAGGAAAAGACTGGAGTCCAAAGGGAAAAAATCTCCTGCGGACCAAGTTGGGACGATCAGGGATCTTCTACCACGGGAAGATTTACGTCCAATTAAGCAGGAGGCGGAAGACGGGCAGCCGCAGAAGCACTGGGATGCCCAGTGGCAGGATTTCCTAAAGACAATGCATCCCCCTCGTTCAAGTCCTCCCCACTCCATTGATGGTGTCCTTCCGGCCTCCATCAGGGGAGCTGCAGATGCCAGCCGGTGGCCCAGCGGGAGAGCAGGGGGGACAGACCAGACCCTGCTCCAAGACACTCAGGGGCTTCCGGGAAAGGTAAGTGCCATCCTCTCACCTGGGTTTCCAGCATCTGGAGGTCACAGGTCCAGTGCCTCTAGACATGGAGGTTATGTTTAGCTATGGTGGTGAATATTCCTCCTCCCTGCACTTTCTCTCTAATCCACTTTAAAAAGGCTTGCTAGACCAAACTTTACATGTTTGCGATCTTCTAATCTTCTTACTTTACCAAAGCAGCTGCAGGGAACTCTGAATTTCATCAGAGCAGAATCAATGTCAGAAGAGGGGTCCTTCCACCAACCCCTGTTTTCCTCATCTAAATTGCCTCAATTTCCAAAATGCTCTTTGCTCCCCACTGAGGTTAAAATCTCGGCATGTCTTGCAGCCTCAGCAGCACTGCCATGTGTAGTGCAAATAGAATAACACTGGCCTACCTTGCAAGGTTGTTGCAATATTTATTATGATAATGGCCAGGTTCAGATGACTGAATTGCAGCCTGCGAAGCTGTGTTACAAATAGGTACAAAGTTGCACTGAAGCCTAAGTTGAATCCAGGAAGGATTCTTTAGTGAGAGAGGGCAAAAGAGAAGGACTCTGCATGGGTAGCTTCACAAATTTACCAGCTGTGGTCCTGCACTGGCAGCAAGGCTAACAAACAGGAGAACTGGGAATGTGGTAGCCCCATCTCCCCCTGCATCTGCCACCTGAACCAATTGTCCCAGCTTACCTCATGATTGGGCCGGCCCTGATGGTGAACTGTGATGAAACAGTCTCTTATGAGCCGTAACTAGGAAACTTTCCATTTTGCCCAAACCAGGAAACCACAGGTGCCAGATTTGGAACAAGCCAGGATATTAAGCTAATTTCAAACTGTGTTTGGTCAAAACAGGGAACTCTGGTTGATCAGTGGCTTCGTGGTTTGACTGTTCCCACTGCAAAGGGGCTGTGCAGTCAGGTGAAAGGCTTCTTCATATCCCTCCTCACTGAGTCGAGACACAATAGTTCAGAATGGACCAACACATGTGAAGCATTCTGAATATTCTTTAACAGGGCAGTCCTGCAGATGCCTACTCGGAAGCAAGCCACATTCAGTTCAGTGGGACTTACTTCCATGTAAGCATGTATGGGATGGCAGCCTGTAGTTCTGTCCAAAAGCTGCTTAGCATTATTAACCCACCTAGGGTCTCTGCCAATCAGCTTCTTGAACTTTTCATGATGTCCTAATCTGCATCCTGATCTCTGTTCCAGGAATCGTGGCCTGTGGAAGATGTGGTTATTAATTCTCCAAAGTCTGAGCAAGATCCCTTGGCCACAGAGAACATCCATCTCTCTGCAAAGGCTGAGGGTGAGAGTGAAGAAGAGGCCAGCTTTCTGGATAAAGGTTGGGGTCTGGGTTCTTGGGTGCTTTTTCAATTTCTTTTCCCTTGCCTGAAATTCTCAGACAATGGGATTGCCATAACCTCTGAGTTAGCCTTTTCCAACATGACGTCATGACGCATGCGCACTGAACAACGCCTCTGCCTGGACCAGCGAGGAGGGGCGTCACACTTGTGGCTGGCGTGATGCCCCTCCTCGCTGGCCCGCCTGGCTCCGCCCATCCTGCCGGCGCTGCTGCTCCCGTGGTGACTTTCCAAGCGAGCGCCAGCTCCTAGGGCTAACCGTCCGTGCTGCTTTAAAGCAGCACAGATGGGGAAGCCCCACGAGCCAGCACTCACTCAGTGGGTCACTCGGCCGCCACTGGAGTAGCAGCTTCGGCTGAGGTGGACTACGCATGCCCGGATATTTGGGCATGCGCAGTCCATCCCACCGGCGCTACTCCTGCGGTGACCCACCGTCTCCTGGGGCAGCCAGACAGGGCAGCCCCACAATCCGCCGATCGTGCGGTGCAGCCCCATATTGGCGCCGGTGGGCGGACCCCGGATGGGCCGCCCGCGGAGCAGCTTTATTCCACAGCTTGCTCAGGGCGGGGCTGGCCCAAGTGTCACCCCCTCCCCTGGAACCCGGGGTGCACCGCCCCCCTCGTGACACCCGTGGCCCAATGATCAGCCCCTAAGCAGAAAACTTCTCTTGGAACCAAAGTAGATGCAACGTTAAATGCATGAAGAGAGGAGAGGGACAACATCTAGGAAGCTGACATGCTTTCTGTGATGGAGTGATTGACATAGCACAAAACTGAATTCCTCCCATAGTTTACTTCCCTGTGATGTTTTGCGTGCCATGGGTATACACAGAAGCCCTGAGTCTGTAAGCATGTATGCAGTAATGAGGGTCATAAACTTAATGACCCGTGGAGTTATGCTGGTTAGAGCTGTAACTAACCAGATTTACGATCAAGCTTCGACATTTATGACGCCGGCACTCTTCCTCTGCGCTTCTTCGGCCACTCCAGCAAAGTATATGTGCAGCAAGAATTGTGGCAGCCTGGGTGTATATGTCCCAGCAAATTGCAGGACACTGCTTCTTCTATTTCTAAGAAGCTTTATTCAAGCAAAACAAAAGCTTGACCAGGAGAAGCTAGCAGCATTGCTACTTCTCTTCACATGGTCAAAAACGAAACTAACTCCACCTCACTCCAACTCAAAACCAACTCCCACTCCCAACAAATGCACAAAGACAGGGAGCTCATAAATAAAGGCGTCACACCCAGCGTAAGAACGCATATCCTGTGGATTGTTAACCCTTTGTTAACCAGAATCCCAACAGCATGTCTAGTGTGGAGGGAGGGCTAGGAAGAAGAAGGATAAGTGAATTGTGTAAACTTGCCAATCTAACAGACTGGGGTTGTGTATGAGAGTGAATGAATGGGATAATAATTTATAGCACCGCTGTAATTTTGTCCGTCTCTAAGCTTCAATGGAGATACAAATTGGTACAAATTTCAAAGTAAGTACACAAATCCAACAAAGAGACTCACAAGTTGATAGTGGCACCAGATTTCCTGGTCAAGAGTCCACTTCGTCAGAGTGCAGCCCACAAAAGCTTAGGCCATAATACATTTATCAGCCTTCCAGGGCTACAAAAGATGAATCAACAAAAGCATAGTTAGTCTATGGACTTCCATCCTACAGGAGACAGTGATGGCCAGCAGCTTGGATAGCTTGAAAAGAAAGAATTAAACTGATGGCTGTGTTCTGCCCTCATGGTCCTAGGCAATAATGCTTCTTAATACAAGTTACTGGAAAGAACAGGAGGGCAGAGAGGACTCTTGTGCTGAAATCCTGCTTGCTGGTTTTGCAGAAGCATCTGTTTGGCCTCTGAGAACAGGATGCTAGACTAGGTGGCCCTTTGCCCAATCCAGCAGGCTCTTCTTATGTTCTAATATATTGCAATATTTTTACAGTTACATGTGGCATAATAACACTTAAGTTTTACTTATTACTCAGATGAGAGGCTTCTACTCGAGCCTAAAATCATTTCCTCACTTGAAAATAAAACTACAGAGATGTGTCTAATAAGCCAATTCCACCATAGATCTGTATTATAACGTGGTGCTGCTTTATTATGTGAATGGAGTAATCTTGTGTTGCTCTTGCCATTATCTCATCTACTTTGCAAAAAACTTGGAAAATAGAGAGGACAGTGGAAAATGGAGACAGTGTTACAATAAGAGAAGGTGCAGATTGGGATTGAGGGGTGTTCAGTTCCCTTTGTGTCTTTCTTGAAAATCTAACTGGATTCTGTCCCCCCCCCCCATCACAAACAGGTGAGAATTCTATGGAGCCATCTGTGAATTCATTGGGAAGAACAAAGAAACAGTTTAAATGCATGGAATGTGGGATGTGCTTTACTCACAGTGGAAGACTGAGGAAACACCAACGAACTCACACAGGGGACAAACCATTTAAATGCATTGAATGTGGAAAGAACTTCATTGAAATTGGAAAACTTAGAACACACCAACGAACTCACACGGGGGAGAAACCATTTAAATGTATGGAATGTGGAAAGAGCTACAGTCAAAGTGGAGATCTTAGAATACATCAACGAACTCACACAGGGGAGAAACAATTTGAATGTATGCAGTGTGGAAACAGCTTCAGTAGAAGTGAAACACTTAGAATACATCAAAGAACTCACACGGGGGACAAACCATTTGAATGTATGCAGGATCGAAAGAGCTTCCGTGATAGTGGAACACTTGGAAGACATCAACGAACTCACAAAGGGGAAAAACCATTTAAATGTATGGAGTGCAGTAAGAGCTTCAGGAGAAGTGAAACACTTAGAATACATCAACAAACTCACACAGGGGAGAAACCATTTAAATGTATGGAGTGTGGTAAGAGCTTCAGTCAAAGTGGGACACTTAGAAAACATCAACGAACTCACACGGGGGAGAAACCATTTAAATGTATTGAATGTGGAAACAGCTTCAGTGACAGTGGATCACTTAGAATACATCAACGAACTCACACAGGGGAGAAACCATTTAAATGTTTGGAATGCGGTAGGAGCTTCGGTGAAAGTGGAAAACTTAGAATACATCAACGAACTCACACGGGGGAGAAACCATTTAAATGTATGGAGTGTGGAAAGAGCTTCAGCCAAAGTGGGACACTTAGAAAACATCAACGAACTCACACGGGGGAGAAACCATTTAAATGTATTGAATGTGGAAACAGCTTCAGTGACAGTGGATCACTTAGAATACATCAACGAACTCACACGGGGGAGAAACCATTTAAATGTATTGAATGTGGAAAGAGCTTCAGTGACAGTGGATCACTTAGAATACATCAACGAACTCACACAGGGGAGAAACCATTTAAATGTATGGAGTGCAGTAAGAGCTTCATTGAAAATGGAGCACTTAGAATACATCAACGAACTCACACGGGGGAGAAACCATTTAAATGTTTGGAATGCGGTAGGAGCTTCGGTGAAAGTGGAAAACTTAGAATACATCAACGAACTCACACGGGGGAGAAACCATTTAAATGTATGGAGTGTGGAAAGAGCTTCAGTCAAAGTGGGACACTTAGAAAACATCAGCAAACTCACACGGGGGAGAAACCATTTGAATGTATGCAGTGTGGAAAGAGCTTTAGTAGAAGTGAAACACTTAGAATACATCAACGAACTCACACGGGGGAGAAACCATTTAAATGTATTGAATGTGGAAAGAGCTTCAGTAGAAGTCAAACACTTAGAATACATCAACGAACTCACACGGGGGAGAAACCATTTAAATGTATGGAATGTGGAAAGTGCTTCAGTCAAAGTGGGACACTTAGAATACATCAACAAACTCACACAGGGGAGAAACAATGTGAATGTGTGCAGTGTGGAAAGAGCTTCAGTGATAATGGAAGACTTAGAATACATCAACGAACTCACACGGGGGAGAAACCATTTAAATGTATTGAATGTGGAAAGAGCTTCAGTAGAAGTCAAACACTTAGAATACATCAAGAAACTCACACAGGGGAGAAACCATTTAAATGTATTGAATGTGGAAAGAGCTTCAGTAGAAGTCAAACACTTAGAATACATCAACGAACTCACACGGGGGAGAAACCATTTAAATGTATGGAGTGTGGTAAAAGCTTCAGTCAAAGTGGGGCACTTAGAATACATGAAGAAACTCACACAGGGGAGAAACCATTTAAATGTACTGAATGTGGAAAGAGCTTCAGTAGAAGTCAAACACTTAGAATACATCAACGAACTCACACGGGGGAGAAACCATTTAAATGTATGGAGTGTGGTAAAAGCTTCAGTCAAAGTGGGGCACTTAGAATACATCAACAAACTCACACAGGGGAGAAACCATTTGAATGTATGCAGTGTGGAAAGAGCTGTGATAATGGAACACTTAGAATACATCAACAAACTCATACGGGGGAGGAACCATTTGAATGTATGCAGTGTGGAAAGAGCTTCAGTGATAATGGAACACTTAGAATACATCAACAAACTCATACGGGGGAGAAACCATTTGAATGTATGCAGTGTGGAAAGAGCTTCAGGAGAAGTCAAACACTTAGAATACATCAACGAACTCACACGGGGGAGAAACCATTTAAATGTATGGAGTGTGGAAAGAGCTTCAGTGATAATGGAACACTTAGAATACATCAACGAACTCACACGGGGGAGAAACCATTTAAATGTATGGAGTGTGGTAAAAGCTTCAGTCAAAGTGGGGCACTTAGAATACATCAACAAACTCACACAGGGGAGAAACCATTTAAATGTATCGAGTGTGGTAAGAGCTTCAGTCAAAGTGGGACACTTAGAATACATCAACAAACTCACACAGGGGAGAAACCATTTGAATGTGTGCAGTGTGGAAAGAGCTTCAGTGATAATGGAACACTTAGAATACATCAACGAACTCACACGGGGGAGAAACCATTTCAATGTATTGAATGTGGAAAGAGCTTCAGTGACAGTGGATCACTTAGAAGACATCAACGAACTCACACAGGGGAGAAACCATTTAAATGTATGGAATGTGGAAAGAGCTTCATTGAAAGTGGAGCACTTAGAATACATCAACGAACTCACACGGGGGAGAAACCATTTCAATGTTTGGAGTGCGGTAGGAGCTTCGGTGAAAGTGGAAAACTTAGAATACATCAACGAACTCACACAGGAGAGAAACCATTTAAGTGTATGGAGTGTGGTAAGAGCTTCAGTCAACGTGGGACACTTAGAAAACATCAACAAACTCATACGGGGGAGAAACCATTTGAATGTATGCAGTGTGGAAAGAGCTTCAGTAGAAGTGAAACACTTAGAATACATCAAAGAACTCACACAGGGGTGAAACCATTTAAATGCGTGCAGTGTGGAAAGAGCTTCAGTAGAAGTGGGACACTTAGAAAACATCAACGAACTCACACGGGGAGAAACCTTTTAAATGTATTGAATGTGGAAAGAGCTTCAGTGGCAGTGGAGCATTAAGAATACACCAACGAACTCACACAGGTGAGAAACCATTTAAATGTGCCACAACAGCAGCAGGAATTTTGATTGCTAAAAACTGGAAGACAGAAGAATTACCAGCGATTGATGAATGGCAGATGAAAATGATGGACTATATGGAGCTCGCGGAGATGGCCGAGAAACTTCGTGACCTGAGGGACGATGCGGTGGAAGAAGACTGGAAGAAATTTAAATTGTATTCAAAAAATTATACGATTGACAATTAGATATAATTAGGAAGCAAAGCTAAGCTGTAGATTTGGAGTAAGGTTAAGCGTTTATGATAGATGAATTTGAGTTTTAAAAAATTTAGTTAGATGTATATAGTTAGATAATTGTTTTAGTAAATATTATTTTGAAAGATGTTTAGAAATTACTAAAGATGATAGATAAGGAATGTGGAAAGAGGAGACAGGAGGAAGTCTATTGGCCATGTGAGAATTATGTTAAGAAATGAGCTTTTTGTTTTATGTTCTTGTTTATGTTGGTTTTTTTTCTTTAGTGTTGCTATTGTAGAAGTTTTGTTGTAATTGTCTTTTCATTTGTTTTATTAAAACTTAATAAATATATTTTAAAAAAAGAAAGAAACCATTTAAATGTATGGAGTGTGGAAAGAGCTTCAGTCAAAATGGACACCTTAGACTTCCGGCGGCGACGCCATCGCGGAGCGGTCGTGGGTTGCCTTGGCTGCGAGGCGACCCAGTCCGTCCCGGCGGTTGGAGCCTCGCTACCGCAAAGCGGGGCTCTGGTGGGGTGCGGGAAGAGCGTCCCGCACCCCGGGCTCCCCGGCTGTGCCCATTAGGGCTCTGAACCCTTCCCTCGCTCCCCCTGTAAAGGGGGAGCGGGGGTGAAGGGGCAACGGAGCCGGGCTATAGGGGACATGCCCCAACCGGGACGTAAATGCGGCGGTCACCCCCGCGACGAGCGTCAAAGTTCTACCAGCGATGTTTGAAGCTAAAGAAACCCGGTGGTCGTGAGTATATGATTGGACTACTTTTTGTGCTTTTTTAACGATCCGGGAGACGTTTGAAAAGGAAGCCTGCCTCCCTCCCTTCGGGAGAAAGAAAATAACCAGTTTAAGAGGCTGCTGTTACAGAGATGGCTACAAAGTATTCGAACTTTGATAAGTGAGACTCTTTAGTTCTTCCCTTGGGGAGTAAGTTGTGGAAAATATCCCCTTTCAAAATTTTGGTCTTTGCGCCCTGGTTTCAGGGAAAATGGCTGCGAAAAGTTGGAGATGAAGTGGAAAATTACTGGTATAGGGAGAACATAGAAACGGAAACTGTAGTTTGATACCCATCCCCTCCCTCAATATGTTGGACTTTGTTTTTGAACTTGTTTTGAACTCTGGACTAACGGATGAACAAAGGCTTACTATCTTGATGCTGGAACTGTTTGATCGGAAGTTGAAGGTCTTGAGTGGGGACATGAAAAAAAGTTTACTTCCCACAGAGGAGGCTTTCCAAGTTTTTGATATCATGGAAGAAAACCTTGGCAAAGAGCTGAAAGGGATGTTGGATGAATGGAGAGAAACGGCAGGGCGACTCCGGGAAAAATACACGTCCTATGGGGGTGGCAGCCCCGGGATGGCAAGAATTGTTATATCCAGCCCCCGAGGTGTGAGCTCGGGAGCATGGGACAAAGATTTAAGATTTCTACAAAAAGAAGAAGAATGGAGCATTGCAGCGGAGAAGCCGAAAGAAGATGAGATGTGTACCTTGATGCTCGATGCAAGGCTGGCTGAGAAATGTGCCTGGATCTGTGGATGGATAAGAAATGAGGAAAATTGGAAGATTGGTTCCGGTGATAGATGGAAATGGACAATGGACAGAGGGGGAGTAGGGTGAATTATTAAGTGTAAAACTTTAATGGTCTGTTATGGTATTCTGAAACCGAAGGGTGAAGATTGTAAGTTTTATTCTGTTTAAGAAAAGGGATATTTGGGATTTTATGTTACTAGCAGCAGTATATGGGATAGAAGAAATTAGTATTGATTTGTTATAAGAATAATCTGTTAAGACTTAAGGATTTAATATTAACTATTATAGAATAAGATGAGTGTTTATTATGAGTTGTTATAGATTAAGATGATTGTTTTTTTTTCTAAAGGAATTGAATTTTTAGAGTGATGTTGTTATTAAAGTAGATTATGGATATAAAACCGAAGGTGAAAAGGCAGGGGAAGTCAACTGTCAAGATTCAGAAATAGAAATTTTCTTTATGTATATGAATAAGAAGAAGAATCATGGCAATATTTTATATATGTTTTATATTTGTAGGTGTGGGTGTGGGTTTAAGTTTTGTTTTGAAAATGTCAATAAATTCTTCCAAAGCAAAATGGACACCTTAGAAAACATCAGCAAACACACACGATGAAAACTACAGATGTATTGAATTTGGAATGTGCTTCAGAGGGAGTGGAGATCTTAATTTTCATTAGCAAATTCACATGGGGGGAAACCATATAAATGTATGGAGTGTTCCACTCAGGGTTCACTTACAACAAGAAACTAATAAAGGGGGCAATCAGTTGTAAATACATGGAATGTGTGAGATGTTCTAGTGTTTGTACGTAAATTTGTATACACATATATATGTATTAAATAATGAAGGTCACATGTGCTAAATGTACAATATAAGTGGCAAGTTGTTGCTAGATAAACAGGAAGAGAGTGTCAATCTGGAATGCTCAAGGTGTGTGATGAATCTGTTGAGTTTTGAGGTTCGCCCTTGTGAGGGATCCATATTCCCGATCCCTCCCTTTCGATGCTTCCCCAACTGTGTCTCTCCCTAGGTTTCACTGACGACTAGAATGAATCCTAAAGTGTTCATATGGGAGAGGTCTCTGGGGTACCTCAGTGCTTCACGTTTGAAAACCTCTTGCCACCTATGGGATCTCCCTCCCTGGGTTCCCAACTACTGCAGTTTGCCTCAACTTTTTGGCAACTGCGTGGCACCTTTGGCTTCACTGCCCAGCCCTCTGTATGACAGGAGAATAAGCAAACCGTTTCCTCTTCCACAGGAAAACTTTGTTCTCTCCTCTTAGTCACACCTCTTAAGGCACTGATACACTGCCAGAGTCAACGAACGTTGAAACACATTTAACTTTATTGAGGTAACTTGAAAACATGGATGTCCAGGGTTAATACTGTTACAAATCTTCTCATGTAATTCAGCTTTGTTACAACATAGCAATGGTAAAGACCTTTCCTCCCATTCCCCAAAGCCTAATCTCTCACGATCTCTCTCCAACCCTCTCACCCACCTGACCAACTGCCATTTCCCCCTTTTTAAAGGGCAAAAAGCCCCACCTCCTGCGAGTGAGCTGCTAGTCACATAGAGTGGGTGTTAACTCCTAATACGCTGGGCTCCTGACCATACCCAGACTAAGGGCTGATCCGTTACAGCCCTTCACTGCCAAAATGTTGGTGTAAGGTTTCTGTGGTGGTTTCTCATGAGTAATGAGGCAGGACTCTTCTGTCTGTTTACAGTTTTAATAGTGCAAATTTGTACAGTGTAGAGCTCAAAATTCCATGACCGTCTTAGTCTCAGATTCCGGAAGTGGCGGTTTTCTGGAGGTCCCCCAGCAAAAGAAGTTCGGCACCCCAAATCTCCTCCTCCCCTCTTTGCATTTCACCCCTCTATGCAATTGGGGCAATGGAAACTCCGTGCCTCCCTCCTTGCCAGCCTGGCTGGGTGAGCACTGGGGCTCTAGCATCCCCAAGCCCCCTCCTCACCTGGCTTGCTTCTTGCCTCTCCTCCCTGCTACAGAACGTCCCGCTTTCCCTACTGGAGGTGTTGCTGTCCCGTCCCCCCCGCACCGGCACTGGGGCTCTCTGTATTCCCACAGCCCCTGAACCACCCCGCTGGTAACAACGGTTCCCTGACAGATGGGGTGCCCTTTTATTGTGGATCAGCATTTCATGTGCTCACTACTTGAACTTTGCATAATCCATACCTTTTTACTGATAGCATTTTCCAGCTGAATGAAAAGGTCTCTGTGTTAAATGTTCATTTGGGATTCCTTTTAAAACTCATATTCTCCTATTTTCTGTGCTCTTGTGTACTTGTTTTGAACTGTTTTATTTTCTGCATTGGCTTTTGACCTGTGGAAGGTGACCAGTGAGGGTGTTTTTTGTGTTTCTTAGTTCACAGAAATGTTTTAAAGGAATGTGTGAAAGAATTAGGGCTAAGGGAGATTAGTGGAAGGGATTGAGGAGTGGGAGACAGATTCATTGTGAATGTGGGAGGTGGAGAGGGAGAGAAGAAAAAGCTCAGTTATTTGGTCAGGGCTGTGGCTAAAGGCCTTGGTCCAGCCAGGGGCGTCGCTAGCCACTGGGCTGCTGGAGGCGGCAAGCCCAGTGGCACCCATGGGGGCAGGGCGTCGCTCCGTGCGCATGACGTCATGACGCATGCGCACGGAACGCCTCCGCGCGGGCCAGTTGGCCTGCCCCTCTCCCGCTGCGCTCCGTGAGCGGAGCCGTCCCGGGGAAAGGAGAGGGGTTGGGCCAGCGGGCCTGCCCCTGTCCTTTCGCCCCGGGCTCCGCTCTCTGAGCACAGCGGGCAGGGAGCGGCGCGGCGGCGCGTGGGGAGTGATGGGAGGGACCGCCGCTTGTCACCCCACGTGCCGCCGTTCATTCCGTCGCCCCGGGAGCAGCAGCACCGCACACACTGCACCGCTGCTGCTCCCACGGTGACGGAGCGAGCGGCGGTGCGTGGGGGTGACTTGCGGCAGCCCCTCCCACCACTCCCCACCGGTCACCCAGGGAGGAGCAGCGCTGCAGGAACGGGGTGCTCGCTCGGCCGAGCAAGCACCCCGTCCGTGCAGCGCTGCTGCTCCCGGGGTGACGAGCGGCGGCGCGTGGGAGTGGTGGGAGGGGCCGCCGCTTGTCACCCCACGTGCCGCCGTTCGTTCCGTCGCCCCGGGAGCAGCAGCACCGCACACACTGTGCGCCGCTGCTGCTCCCACGGTGACGGAGCGAGCGACGGTGTGTGGGGGTGACTTGCGGCGGCCCCTCCCACCACTCCCCACGCACCACCGGTCACCCCGGGAGGAGCAGCGCTGCAGGAACGGGGTGCTCGCTCGGCCGAGCAAGCACCCCGTCCGTGCAGCGCTGCTGCTCCCGGGGTGACGGAGGGAGCGGCGCACGTGGGAGTGGTGGGAGGGGCCGCCGCAAGTCACCCCCACGCGCCAAAATGTTACGCCCACCTAGGGGCGGCACGAGGGGCGGCCCGCCCCCACCCTACGATGCCCCTGGGTCCAGCTTTTCTGGGAAATTTCCATCAGCCGCCTCTGTGCCCTGAGGAACAAGAGCAAAGGGTGTTTGCAGGGCAGGAGGAGAGCTGGTGGACAGAGGAGGAGACAGCGAGGGCAGAGGGAGCAGTGGGCGGATCCCCCGCCTCTCCCAGGGGGTCCCGATGCAAGCAAGTGGCTTCCTTCTTCTCCATTCAAGGGCCACCCATGTATTCAGAGCAGTCCTTTGCAGAGTAACTCTTAAGTTCCAAGAGATCTACTCTCAGGCCACTACTGTGCATACCATGCCAGCCTTCGGAAGGGAGGTGGGACAGGCAGGTGAAAGGAATGGCCAAAGGTGTTTCTACAGGAGCAGCAGAGTGTCTTGAGCAGGAGACTCCCTGCAGGGGTTCTGAAACTCCCTTTTCTTCTTCCTCCCTCCATCCCAGGAAGCTGCAACTTGCTTTGGCTTCTGCACTCCTTGTGCAGCTGAACCTGCAAACCTAGCTGAGACTGACCAGGATGGAGGGAGGAAGATGGACAGTTGACCTGGTCAGGCTGTCTCCTGCATCCCTCCCCACAACCTCTGAGCATTCCCTCCTAGGACCCTTGGCGAAATCTGGTGAGTTCCAGGGGAGAGGAGATGGGGACATGGATAGATGGATGGTGTAGGAAGAAAGAGCAAAAGATGGAGAGGAGACAAGAAGGAAGGGGTGAGGCCTTCTCCAATGCAGCTCTTTATTTTTTGAATCCTTTTCATAAAGTAGTGGGGGCAGATTTTCTTCCTCCAGGCTTTTAAATCTTGGGTGTTATTTCCACAGCAGAAATAATTGATGATAATGATGTTGCACACCAATCCAGAAAAATGGGTCAAGGGGAATGGAAAAGCTTCCCATAATTATTTATAATTCACATATTTAAATTGTTTCTTTTACTTTTATTTTTTATAGACAGGGTCAGAATGATACATTCCACCAGCAAAAAACACAATAAATGCATGCACCTCCCCAGTTTGGTGGGTTTAAGGGACAAAGTACCCGTTATCATGATACACGATTCCTGTGGCTGGAGGCTCTACACTTAGGATTGGGCATATAAAGTCCAAGAGTGGCTGGTATTATAAGCAAATTGTATAAACTTGCCAATCTTACAAACTGGGGTTGTTTGTGAGAGTGAGTGAGTGAGTTTTATTATGATTTTATATACAGTGTATGTTGGAAGCTGTTCAGAGTGCTAGGGCAACCTAATAAGATGTGTGGGGTATAAATGTAAAATTATCATTACAGAACAGGATGACCCTATTTTTATTGAAGAAATGTTGGAGGGTATGGAAAGATAACAGGGCCGGACCCTGGCACCTGTTGCTGGAGCTAAGTGATTGCATGAGCCCAGCCAGCAGAGCTGGAAACTGGACTGCCTCCTGCAGCAAGGCATTCAGCCCAGGCTGCAGGGTGGCATCGTCCCAGCTTCCTGAAATTTCAGGAATTTTTAAGGATGAGGTTTTAGAAACCAGTGACTGCACACCTGATCACAAGGAGACTTATTTGTGCAACATAAACTTTATTTCCACTTTATTTTAAATGGGGCTCGAACCCACAACCCTGATATTAAGCACCTCATGCATGCTCTACTACAGCTCCACGATTTGTGTACACGGGGATACAAGAGACCCCTAGAGAAGGGTGGCAAAAGCTTGTTCCTTGCTGCTCCAGAGCTGGGAGTGGACCAAATCTGATAAGCAAAACAAAATAAAAAAATAAAAAAAAAATCAAACTTAGTTGGTCTCTAAGGTGCTACTGGAATAATTTTTTTATTTTTTATTTTGTTTTGACTATGGCAGACCAACACGGCTACCTACCTGTAACCAAATCTGATAGGGTTGATCTATTTGCCCTGACCGTTAAGAGCAGAACCTCCAGGATCAGAAGCAGAGGGCTGCAAATACGAGGGCAGGGGAAGCAGCAGGGAGCTCTCGCAGCATGCACGATGCCTTCGCCTTGCAAGGGGGCGCATCCAGCCTTGCAGCCTCCCAGGGCCCAACCCACAGCCAGCGAGCTCCGATGCTCAGAGAGGCAGGAAACGGGGCCAGGCAGGGGGACTCGAGAGCGGCTGCTCTTTCCTGTCCCCCCGCCGAGGAGAGCGGAGGAGCAGCGGGCAGTGGCCTGGCGAGTTTCCCCGGAGAGGAGCCGGATTCCGGTGCAGGGACGGAGCGAGGAGTCAGAGGTGCAGGAGGCGGGGGGGGGGGCAGGAGGGTGGAGGAAGAGAGCACGTGCGCCTCGCCTGGCAGGATCAGGCCCCTAGTCTACCCGGAGTCTGCAGGGCGCCCCCCAACCGGGCAGGAAGGGGAAGGGGCTTAGCTCGGGGGCAGGGCATCTGCAGGAGGGCACAGGGGCAAACATCTCAGTGTAAGGCTGCCACGGACCCTGCCTAAGACCCCGGGGAGCTGCTCCCTTCAGTCCTATATAGACGATGTTGAGCTCAAGGGGCACAATGAGGGGTCCAAGGCAGCTGCTGCTTCGCGATGGAGGCTGTCTATAGTCGCCCACTGATCAGCGGCGTGCCTGGGGCTCCTGTCTCCCTGAGTTTGCCGCCCCTCTCCCTGTCCCTCATCGGGGAGCCCCTTCCTCTTCCACGGTCCTCCCTCCGCTCCGACTGTCCTTCCCTCTCGCCTGCTTCTGCCTCCCTGCGGTGGCTGCAAGGGCGATGAGTGGGTTGAGGGGGCGGCAGCACAGGCACAAGCTCACGCTCTCCCACCGGCGGAGAGGGAAGGCGAGGAAGAGCAGTGCAGCAGGGAGGGACCCCTCTCACTCTGCAGCCCCGTGGCACCCTTTGCACGCCACTACTGCTGCCCCCCCTTTCCTCTGCCAATGCCATTGATAAACCTATCGCCCTACTTCATGAATGGCCTTTTAAAGCTCTCTAAGCCACCACCACCACCACCACCGCATTTTGTGGCAATGATGCGCATCAGATTCATTTAGCAAGGAAATGGCTGCTTTTGCCTGCCCCAAATCAATGTACACTGTGCCTACACATGGAGGTTCTGTTGACCAGTTATGCCTAAAAGGACAGCTAATAGATCTGTTCTCCAGAGAACGCATCTGATCTTTTCCCAAGCTATCAAAACCAGTGACCTCTTGTGTCTGCGTGAAAATAAGTGAGAGAGGCTTAAGTCTGTTTCTTTAAAGGTTTTATCTACCACCTTCCCCAGTAGTACAGCTGAGGGTTGAAGCGGGTGACTGTTTTGAAAATGCAGAGGAAAGGAGGATTCTTTAGAATTGGCATATGGAAATGAATTAATGGTGATGAAAACATCGAAGACAGTATTGTAAAAGACTAAGGAACAATTCAAATTAGTTATTAATGTTCAGATTATTACTCATTTCATTTCTATACTTCATATTTTTAAGGGGGGGGGGAAATCTCAAAGTAATTAGAGAGAAATCTCAATGCAGTTTGTTTCCATAGGATGTTGAAAACATTAACTCTGTAGATCCAGGAGTTCTCTCCTCCTGATAGCCTCAGATTTTATTGTTCTTTCCTATAGAGCAACAGGAACATTTATGGGCTTAAAGCTGCATTGATTCTGGAGGCCGCATTCCACTGAGCTGTGTGGCCAATGTATCCAAAGGCATGCACCATGCTTTAAATATTGTTGGTCAATATTCCTTTTGTTTGTTTATTTCTTAGGCTGTACAGACACCATACATTTAAAGCATGGTGCTTCCCCCCAGAGAATCATGGGAACTGTAGTTTATTGCTACAGTTCTCAGCACCCTTAACAAACCAGCTCGCAGGATTTCTTGGGTGAAGGCATATATTTTAAATGTTAGGTGGGTCTATCGCAGCCTTAGTCATGTACAAAGATCTGTTGTTTCCTTTCCAACATGCTAGAAGTTGCTGCCAGGATCAGTATTCCCTGGTCACTGAACATGTTCAGTCCTCTCACTGAGTTGTTTTTGGATTTCCCTACCACTGCCTTGGTCCTCCCACCCCCAAATATTATTTGTACTTCCGTAAACCTTGGGGTATCCTCGGGTGTTTGGATAACTTCCTCTCGTCCAAGGGTGGGGTCGTTTGGGCGACATTGTCATTCACAGCCTGAACATCAGAAATAGAAAGAGTGATAATATATTTCAAAATCTGGCTAATGGTTAAAAAATGTGCTTTTGTTTTTATTCTTGACTTTTATTCTACACTGGTATTTATTTCTTTTCCAGCAGGGTAGTGTAAAAATGGAAGAGCAGGGACCGAGGAGACCCATTTGAAGGGAGAGCCTGGAATCCAAAGGAAAAAGATCTCCTGCCGGCTAAGTTGAGACCTTCAGGGATCTTCTGCCTCAGGAAGATTTACGTCAGATTAAGCAGGAGCCAGAGGAGGAGGAGCTGCAGCAGCACTGGGATGCCCAGTGGCAGGATTGCCTGAAGACGATGCACCCCCCTCGTTCAAGCTGGGAAACCCCACAAGCTCCCAGTCCTCCCCACTCTGGGGATGGTGTCCTCCTGGCCTCATTCAGGGGAGCTGCGGATACCAGCCAGTGGCCCAGTGGGAGAGCAGGGGGGACAGACCAGACCCTGCTCCCAGACACTGAGGGGCTTCTAGGAAAGGTAAGTGACCTCCTCTCACCTTGGTTTCCAGCACCTGGAGGTCAGAGGCCCACTGCCTCTAGACATGGAGATTCTGTTTAGCTATGGTGGTGAATATTGCTCCTCCCTGCACTTTCTGTTAGACCAAACCTTATTATACATGGGAGGTTTGTAATCATATCTCCTGATGTTCTTACTTTACCTACGCAGCTGAAGCTACCGGTATGTCAGAAGAGTGGTCCTTCCACCAACCCCCATTTTACTCCTCTAAATTGCCTTCATTTCCAAAATGCTCTTTTCTCCCCACTGAGGTAAAAATCTTGGCACGTTAGGTATAACAACGCCTGATATACCCAACAAGATGAGGAACTTCTTTTTATATTCCTCAACAGCTGCAAGAATCCTAGTGGCGTCACATTGGAAGAATGAAACAACACCTAGCGAAAAAGATTGGTTTTATAAAATTTTAGAATATATTGAGTTGGCTTACCTTTCTGAAAAAAATTTAAAGATAATCCAAGGAATAGATTTATTGAGGAATGGGATAGCTTTTTGTACTCCAATACGGTCCTTGCATTGGAATAACTCTTGTCCAATTCTAATATAATATAGTAGTAAAGCAATATGTGAAATTACATGAATGATCTACAGTAACAGAGTTGTCGATGTCAGTGTCATACTCTTTTTGACTTAAATTTATTTGATTTGGTTTAATGGAGAGATGAGATTGGGAAGTCTAACATAAATATATTAATATATAATTTAGCCTTCTTTCTGTTACGAATGTAATGGCTAATAAATATTATTTATTTATATACTATATAACAACAACAATAACAATAATTTATTATTTATACCCCGCCCATCTGGCTGGGTTTCCCCAGCCACTCTGGGCGGCTTTCAACAGAATGTTAAAATACAATAGTCTATAAAACATTAAAAGCTTCCCTAAACAGGGCTGCCTTCAGATGTCTCCTAAAAGTCTGGTAGTTGGTTTTCTCTTTGACATCTGGTGGGAGGGTGTTCCACAGGGCGGGTGCCACTACCCAAAAGGCCCTCTGCCTGGTTCCCTGTAACTTGGTTTCTCGCAGCGAGGGAACCGTCAGAAGGCCCTCGGCACTGGATCTCAGTGTCTGGGCAGAACGATGGGGGTGGAGACGCTCCTTCAGGTATACTGGACCGAGGCCATTTAGGGCTTTAAAGGTCAGCACCAATGCTTTGAATTGTGCTCGGAAATGTACTGGGAGCTAATGTAGGTCTTTCAAGACCAATATTATGTGGTCTCGGTGGCTGCTCCCAGTCACCAGTCTAGCTGCCGCATACTAGATTATGTTTAACTATTGTTACAACAAGGCATTTTGGTTATGTAAGTATTTTTTAAAAAATCTTGGCACATCTTGCAGCCTCAGCACTGCTATGTGCAGTTCAAATAGAATACCACAGGCCTCCCTTGCAAGGTTGTTGCAAGATTTATTAAGATAAGGTTCAGATGACTGAATCGTAGCCTGAAAAGATGCTTTACAAATAGGCACAGTTTTTGAGGATTGTTCGGCAAAGTTACTTACTTCCATGTTACCGTGTATAGGATAGTGGCCTACAGTGTCCAAAAGCTATTTAACAATATTAACTCACCCAGTGTCATGAACACACCAGCCCAAACCCCAGAAATATAGCCTGACTTAGAGAGCAGTCAGCAACAGAGAGTTTCATGTTTTTCTCTTTTTAAAAAAATATATTTTTATTCATTTTATACCACAAGCATGAAAACAAATATAACATACATATAAAAACAAGATAAAAATACAAAACAGTCCGCAATACAAAATATGTATACTTTGTTATTCATAACTTTCCTCACCTAATAACATGACTTCCTCTAATCCCTTCCATCTGAATTTCATTACCAGTATATTTCATCTTTAGCAGTTATCCAAATTCCTAATTATAATATCATTCATTTTATATAACATCTTTCTTTACTTCTTCCAACTTGTCTAACCATAAATTTTTCTAAAGCTATATTTAAATTAGAATCCTAAGCCTTTATTTACTTCCAAAATATTTTCTATTTTTCAAATATTACAATTTTTTTTTAGATAAACTCTAAATTTCTTCCAGGCTTCTTTCACCATCTCCTCTTTCTGGTCACGGACCCGTCCAGTCATTTCATGAATTCAAGCATCTTTATTTGCCAGTCTTCTATAGTTGGAATGTCCTGTGTTTTCCAGTTTTTGACAAGTAATAATCTCACAGCTGTTGTGGCATACAAAAAGAATCATATCTTTTTTGGGAATTTCTCCCCCTATTATTCCAAGTAAAAAGCTTCTGAGTTTTTTTAATAAATGTGTTTTTAAACACTTTTTTCAACTCATTATATATCTTTTCCCAAAAGTCTTTTACTTTTGGGCACGTCCACCACATATGGTAAAAGGTTCCTTCTTTCTCTTTACATTTCCATCATTTATTATCATATGTATGATACATTTTAGCTACCATCTATACATCATTTTCATCATATTTTCTTTCGACACATTACATGCGGTGAACTTAACTCCCTTTTTCCACAACCTTTCCCAATCCTCCAACATATATATATATATATATAGACAATTTTAAGTGCATTACATAGCAGTTAAATTTTTTTCATCCTCTCCCCCTCCCACTGAGGGAAGCAATTATCCAAACCCCTCTCTCACAGGAGCAAATTTAACATATTTAACATGCAGAGAATCATTGCTTTAGGTCTGGCCCTTTTCCTTAGGGCAAACATTCTTCCTTTCCTCAGTTTCATTGTCAATTGACTTCCTCAGATCCCCCCCCCCCCCCGGTTGAATTCATTATCTATCCTCTTTACCAGTTTTCCTAATTCATGGTCAGATCTATTTTTACCTATTCACAATATGTTATCTCCTTATCTTTTAAACATAATCATACAATATCAGACTTAAGTCCTAATAATTTATACTCAACTTCGGCTCCTAAGTACTTCTGAAATTTTCTGAAACCCTTATCAAATTTTCCCCTACTTAAATTAGTTTTCTACTCCTAAATTCTTCTTTTTTCTGCACTCTTCCCTCCCTCCGGTCTCAAAATTTTTGGCTAATAATTCTTGACATTTCCCCATTACCCCAACATCCAGATCTGTCCGTCTTAACCATATAAGGAGAAAGATAGCAGAGACATATCCTTTTTAACCCACTCCAACCCTCACAAGAACCTGAGCCCAAAAGTTAAAACATGCTATCTTCGGTTTTCGTCTTATCTTTTGCAAAGTTGTTGTTGTTGTTCAGTTGTTCAGTCGTGTCCGACTCTTCGTGACCCCATGGACCAAAGCACGCCAGGCACGCCTATCCTTCACTGCCTCCCGCAGTTTGGCCAAACCCATGTTAGTAGCTCCGAAAACACTGTCCAACCATCTCATCCTTTGTCTCCCCTTCTCCTTGTGCCCTCCATCTTTCCCAACATCAGGGTCTTTTCCAGGGAGTCTTCTCTTCTCACGAGGTGGCCAAAGTACTGGAGCCTCAACTTCAGGATCTGTCCTTCTAGTGAGCACTCAGGGCCGATTTCCTTGAGAATGGATAGGTTTGATCTTCTTGCAGTCCATGGGACTCTCAAGAGTCTCCTCCAGCACCATAATTCAAAAGCATCAATTCTTCGGCGATCAGCCTTCTTGATGGTCCAGTTCTCACTTCCATACATTACTACTGGGAAAACCATAGCTTTAACTATACGGACCTTTGTCGGCAAGGTGATGTCTTTGCTTTTTAAGACTGCTGTCACCATCTGCAGTGATCATGGAACCCAAGAAAGTGAAATCTCTCACTTCCTCCATTTCCTCCCCTTCTATTTGCCAGGAGGTGATGGGACCAGTGGCCATGATCTTAGTTTTTTTGATGTTGAGCTTCAGACCATATTTTGCGCTTTCCTCTTTCACCCTCATTAAAAGGTTCTTCAATTCCTCCTCACTTTCTGCCATCAAGGTTGTATCATCAGCATATCTGAGATTGTTGATATTTTTCCCGGCAATCTTAATTCCGGTATGGGATTCCTCCAGCCCAGCCTTTCGCATGATGAATTCTGCATATAAGTTAAATAAGCAGGGAGACAATATACAGCCTTGTCGTACTCCTTTCCCAATTTTGAACCAATCAGTTATTCCATATCCAGTTCTAACTGTAGCTTCTTGTCCCACATAGAGATTTCTCAAGAGACGGATGAGGTGATCAGGCACTCCCATTTGTTTAAGAACTTGCCATAGTTTGCTGTGGTCGACACAGTCAAATGCTTTTGTGTAGTCAATGAAGCAGAAGTAGATGTTTTTCTGGAACTCTCTAGCTTTCTCCATAATCCAGCGCATGTTTGCAATTTGGTCTCTGGTTCCTCTGCCCCTTCGAAATCCAGCTTGCACTTCTGGGAGTTCTCAGTCCACATACTGCTTAAGTAGTCTTCCATATATCCTTCTCATGACAGAGTGCATACCAAACTGGTTGCCCCTCTTTTCTTTCCTTTTGCAGTATGAAATTTCCTTTGTCAATTCCGTCTTCAACATCTTCCTCTTTTTGAAGCGTTCCTTTTATATCTACGTCCACACTGCTCCTTCCTTGTTTATTTAACAGAAAGTCTCTGGCTGGTTTTTTCTCTTCCACTTTCTCCTCCCCAGTTGCTCCTGGGACTGGAATTGTCACTTCCATACTTTCAATATTTGTATCCAATCCTGAATTCTGAAAAGTCAAATTCTAGACTCTCACAGTCTGTTCCATCTGATTCACGTTCTGTGCCATCTGTTGCAAAAGCTCCAAAGTCTTTTCCTGAAAGTCCACAGACCATTTTCCCTTTGTCATATTCCAGGTCAAAAAACAACTCTAACATCCAAACAACTCCGCTGTGACATCCGCAGCCATTTTGCCTTTGTTTCTTGCCAAACCTTTCAAGACCACCTGATAGAAAGAGTAATACTTTTTTTAAAATCAAATTTCACTCCATATAAATCCAAAATCAATCCCCCCTTTATTGGGGAAACAGTTTAAGAAGTTCTCCTTATTTTTTGACAGCCGCCTCGGATACAATGTTACACTGTTCCTTCTGTTTCAACTGTCAGGGACCAACCTCCATTATTTTAAGTCCCTTCCCGTGCTGAATTGTCTTAAAGCCTTTTAAATAAATTGCTACTAACAAAGTCCAAATTCTGGAGAAATTTAGCACTCTTTTCTGCCAGCAGCTGCAACTTCTCGCTGTGAGGGTAGTGCTTGATCCACAGCACCCGCGCCTTCTACCCCACTCACTCTCGGCAGCCCTTACTAGGGCTTACCGGAGAGCAGGGGAGGCGCACTGGGTGCCCACCAGATCCCACGTCTCCAGGACGCCCTTCCTGAAGTTCTTCTGGGGGGTCGTAGCGCAGTTACGACTCCCCCCTACAACATTATATTGTGCCCTACATCTTTTGCCCAGTCAATCATCACTTATTTAACCATTTCATCTATTGTGTGCCATTCCAGCAGTAAATTATACATCTTAGAAAAGTTTTTAATATCAATGTCTAGCATTTCCGTTTCCAGTTTGGATTTTTCTACAGCAAAACCAATTTTCCTGTCTTGCTTATACATTTCTTTTCTCTTTTTTTGGCCAAATCATGTTTATTAGGGTTTCCAATACAACAGAATCACATAAAACATTCCAAATTATTTATCCAATTATCAAATAAAAAAAGAAAAGTTCCAAATCAACCGAATTATTATTATTTTAGTTTTATTTAATGGCTTCCCATGCTTCAAATTTTGAAGGTGTCTCATCTTAACTATTGTCCTTTGTTTTCGCGTTCCAATCTTTTCACAGCCTCTGATATATTCCAACAGGCAATATAAATCAAAGCAAACAGTATCTCTGTGAGGATTTAAGTCCATATTTCTCCAGTATACAGTCCCTTCCCCTTTGACGAGCTGAGTCCAAAAGCCACATATAAAGAATCACCATCTTCTTTTTTGTATTCCAAATATTTTTCCACATTTATTATGCACCCGTGTGCACCCACTTACATCTTGTAGGAGAATTAGCCAGTCGTAATTGAAGATTCATATATTTAAAAAAGATTTGACACCTTCTCCTTCCGATTTCTAGCTTATGCAGTCCTGGCAAATTCCAACTGCGTCATTTCTGGGCAGTCGACCAAATTCTTCCAATTAAAATCAGTCAGTGTCCAAGGGGTTCCTCTTTTGCCAAAATCAACAGATAAAAATGCCTTTTATCCCCTTCCAGATGTTAACAATTACTTTCTCCTCTCATTAGGACAGCGTGTTTACTTTTCATTAAGTCCCGCATAGTTCTTGTATATAATTTCAAATCTTCTCCACCAAATTCGAATTATCAGTCTTTCAGATCTCACTTGTTATATATAATAAAGTTGGATCTTCTGGGGGGGGGGGGTATTAGCCCGTTATTTAAAATATTAAAGCAAAATACAATCACAGAGTCCGGGGCTCCCCCCCCTTCCGTCCCGCTTCACATACCAATATGGTGATAAAAACTTCTCTTCTCTTCTTAATAGTTCAGTGGCTGAGTTTTTTAACAAAATACTTTTCCCTCCTTCGTTTGAAGCATGCCCAAGACTTCTCACTAATTTATATTTTACAGCGTTGGGAATCTTGTACGATCGGGCCGGCCGCAGGAGTTCCTCTCCCCTGGGTGCTCTCTGCCCTGGCCCCCCTGCTCATCTCCCCATAGGGACAGAGCAGGTTTAAGGGGCATCTGCGGGCAAGGCAGTCCTTCCCACACTCCTGGGAAGGTAAGGGAGGCTGCATACTCCCATTACAGCCTTGGGAGTTCCACATGGGGATCAGGAGCGATGGTATCTTTCAGCCATTCCTGTCCATGCCAAAAACCGGAAGCCGTCTTGCTTATACATTTCATTGATCTGATACTATTGCAACCAGTCATTCAATTTGTCTTTAGGTTGGTCATACGATCTCAACTTAAATCCTCCATCCTCCTCCTCCAGCAGATCCACATATTTTAACCATTTATTTTCCATATTCAACTTTTTCTTGGCCTTCGCCTCCAAAGATGATAACCACCTAGGAGTTTTCTTCTTCTAAGAGATCTTTATAACTTATCCATACATTACACAAAGATTTTCTAATTATATGGTTTATATGGTTTTTAAAACCTTTGTGCGCTGTTATCCTGTCACACCATAAATATGCATGCCATCCAAATATGAGTTTCATGTTTCTCTCAGGCAGCTGAGAGCTGACAGCTGCAGACTCCCACTCCTCTTGACACTGAAAGGAATTTAGATAACACGATAGCTGGAAGCAGGCTGCAACAAAGTCAAAGCTCTCAAGAGGCACAGGCAGGCTCGTAGAGCAAGGGAGGGAGCTTTCCTTCACCAGAAGAGGAAGCAGCTGAGCCAATGAGGCCAAAGAGTAGACGAATGGGAAGGGTTTAGACAGAAAACAAACCAAGAGACGCAAAGGTCATAGGTTCAGTATATTCTGCAGACGCCGGAAGGATTCTTCAGAAGGGTCAACTTGAGTGTACTTGATGGATGCTCAACGGCAGCTCTCCGAGGCTAATTGCTTGTTTGGCAATAAATCTTCAAGTTAATTATGACTTGCGTACTGTGTTATTGTGCTGACAGCCTTGACTTCTGACACCCAGGATTTCTGCCAGTCAGCTTCTCTAGCTTTTCATGATGTCCTAATATGCATCCCGATCTCTGTTCCAGGAATTGTTACCTGTGGAAGATGTGGTTATTAAGTCCTCCAAGTCTGAGCAGGATCCCTTGGACACAGAGAACATCCATCTCTCTGCAAAGGCTGAGGGAGAGAGTGAAGAAGAGGCCAGCTTTCTGGGTAAGGGTTGGGGTCTGGGTCATTGGGTGCTTTTGCAATTTGCAGAGGGTCCAGCAGAAGCCATTTCCTCTCTCCTGCCTGAAATTCTCAGACAATGGGAATGCCAGAACTTCTGAGTTAGCCTTTTGCAACATAGTACCCTCCAGACATTATGAGATTCCAACTCCTCTCACTCACAGCCAACATGACCAATGGAATGATGGGAGTTGTAGTCTAACAACTTCCAGAGCACATCAAGTTGGAGAAGGATCCTGTGGGAAGAAAGCCCAATGATCAGCCTTTAAGCAGAAAGTAGTTCCAATGTTAAATTCATGGAGAGAGAAGAGGAAGAAACATTACATCTCTAGGAAGCTGACATGCTTTCTGTGATGAAATGATTGACGCGGCACAATACTGAATTCCTCCCATAGTTTTCTTCCCCATGAGGTTTTGTGTGCCATTGGTATACACAGAAGCATTGAATTTGTAAGCATGTCTTGCACAGTTGTGTGCAGGGAGGGCTAGGAAAAAGAAGGATAAGTGAATTTTGTAAACTTGCCGATGTTACAGAATGGGGTTGTGTGTGAGAGGTATAATATTTTATAGCACCCCTGTAATTTTATCCATCTCTAAGCTTACTTGGAGATACTGTGGTACAAATTTGGTACAAATTTCAAAATAAGTACACAAAGCCAACAAAGAGACTCGCACGTTTATAGTGGCACCAGATTTACTCGCCAAGAGTCCACTTTGTCAGAGTGCAGCCCACAAAAGCTTAGGCTACAACACATTTATCAGCCTTTCAGGGCTACAAAGGAGAATAAACAGAAGCATAGTTAGTCTAAGTGTACTTACCGGTAGGTTGCAATATTCTCACAGTTGCATGTGGCATAGCAACACTTAAGTTTTACTAATTACTCAGAGACGATACGGTTATTTGAACCTGAGATCATTTCCTCACTTGAAAGTGAAGAATACAGAGATGCTATAACACATTTATCAGCCTTTCAGGGCTACAAAGGAGAATAAACAAAAGCATAGTTAGTCTATGGACTTCCATCCTAGAGGAGAAAGTGACAGCCAGCAACTTGGATAGCTTGAAAAAAAGGATTAGACTGATGTCTGTGCTCTGCCCTCCTGGTCCTAGGCAATAATGCTTCTTAATACAGTGGTACCTTGGTTCTCAAATGGCTTAGTTGTCAAACAACTTGAAAGTAAGTGTTCTGGTTTGTGAACCTTTTTTTGGAAGCCGAACATGCTCCTTTTTGAGTATTACACTTCCAATATGAGTGCCAAACTTTTGTTTTCAGTGCCACACTTCCGTTTTCAGTGTTGCACTGAGGTCTGTCTGTTTTTTATGTTTATTTTCTGCTTTTTTGTTTTGTTTTTGTGACTGTGTGGAACCCAGTCCAGCTACTGATTGATTGATTGATTGATTGATTGACTGCGGAAATGGATAAAAGCTACAAAACCAAAAGAACCATTAGCTGAACAACAATAGAGATAAAGAAGCAATTATTCCCAAGCCTGAAAGTGCTGTCTGTTTAAGTGGTCTGGGGCTTATTTATTTCACAGTACAACTTTTGTTTTTGCTATTTATTTTACATTTTTGTTTTGGAGGCTTTTTTGGTTCATTTGTTTTTGTGACTGTGTTACTGATTGATTGTGTGATTGCAGAAATGGATTAAAGCCCCCCATCCAAACAATAACTAATATCAGTGCAGGTAAGAAAAAAAGTAATTTTAATTTTTATCATCTACAATACTGTCTTATTTATTTTATAGTACAGTACATTGTTTATTGATTTCATTTTATGGATCAATGGTCTCGTAAGATTGTAAAGTTCATGTTAAAGTACTGTTTTAGGGGTTTAAATAAATGTGGAATTTATTAATCCATTTTGCATTATTTTCTATGCGAAGGCACACTTTTGCTTTGGAACGCTTTGGTTTTGGAACATCCAGAATGGATTAAGTTTGAGAACCAAGGTACTACTGTACTAGTTTCTGGAAAGCACAAGAGGGCAGAGGGCTATTGTGCCACAATCCTGCTTGCCGGTTTCCCACAGGCATCTGGTTGGCCCCCGAGAGAACAGGATGCTGGACTAGGAGGGCCATTGCCCAATCCAGCCGGCTCTTCTCAGGTTGTAATATTCTAATATTAGGTTGCAATATTCTCACATTTGCATGTGGCATAACAACACTTAAGTTTTACTAATTACTCAGAGAAGATATGGTTATTCGAACCTGAGATGATTTCCTCACTTGAAAGTGAAAAATACAGAGATGTGTTTAAGGAGCCCATTCCAACGTAGATCAGTATTATAAAATGCTGCTGCTTTATTACGTGTGAATGGAGTAATCTTGTGTTGCTCTTGGCATTATCTCTTCTGCATTCCTAAAAATTTGGAACATAGCGAGGACAGTGGAGAAGGGAGACTGTGTTAAAATAAGAGAAGGTGCACATTGGGATTGACGTGTGTTCCGTTTCTTTCTTGTCTTTCTTGAAAGTCTAACAGTATTCTCTTTCCTCCCAGACTCCCAAACAGGTGAGGAAGATGACAATCAGAATTCTATGGAGCCAACAGTGAGTTCATTGGGAAGAACAAAGAAACAGTTTAAATGCAGGGAATGTGGGGTGTGCTTTAATCACAATGGAAGACTTAGGATTCACCAACGAACTCACACAGGGGAGAAACCATTTAAATGTATTGAATGTGGAAAGAGCTTCAGTGGAAGTGGAAAACTTAAAGTACATCAACGAACTCACACGGGGGAGAAACCTTTTAAATGTATGGAGTGTGGTAAGAGCTTCAGTGTAAGTGGAGCACTTAGAATACATCAACGATCTCACACGGGGGAGAAACCATTTGAATGTATGGATTGTGGAAAGAGATTCAGTAAAAATGAAACTCTTATACTACATCAACGAACTCACACAGGGGAGAAACCATTTAAATGTATGGAGTGTGGAAAGGGATTCAGTGGACGTGGTTACCTTAGAATACATCAACGAACTCACACAGGGGAGAAACCATTTAAATGTATGGAGTGTGGAAAGGGATTCAGTGGAAGTGGTTACCTTAGAATACATCAACGAACTCACACAGGGGAGAAACCATTTGAATGTATGCAGTGTGGTAAGAGCTTCAGTAAAAGTGGAACACTTAGAATGCATCAACGAACTCACACGGGGGAGAAACCTTTTAAATGTATTGATTGTGGAAAGAGCTTCAGTGACAGTGGAGCACTTAGAATACATAAACGAATTCACACAGGGGAGAAACCATTTAAATGTATGGAATGTGGAAAGAGCTTCAATGAAAGTAGAGTACTTAGAATACATCAACGAACTCACACAGGGGAGAAACCATTTAAATGTATGGAATGTGGAAAGAGCTTCAATGAAAGTAGAGTACTTAGAATACATCAACGAACGCACACAGGGGAGAAACCATTTGAATGTATGCAGTGTGGAAAGAGCTTCAGTGAAAGTGGAGCACTTAGAAGACATCAACGAACTCACACAGGGGAGAAACCATTTAAATGCATTGAATGTGGAAAGAGCTTCATTGAAAGTGGAGCACTTAGAAGACATCAACAAACTCACACAGGGGAGAAACCATTTAAATGTATTGAATGTGGAAAGGGCTTCAGTGATAGTGGAAAACTTAGAAGACATCAACGAATTCACACATGGGAGAAACCGTTTAAATGTATTGAATGTGGAAAGAGCTTCCGTCAAAATGGAGTACTTAGAAGACATCAACGAATTCACACAGGGGAGAAACCATTTAAATGTATGGAGTGTGGAAAGAGCTTCAGCCAAAGTGGGACACTTAGAAAACATCAACGAACTCACACGGGGGAGAAACCATTTAAATGTATTGAATGTGGAAACAGCTTCAGTGACAGTGGATCACTTAGAATACATCAACGAACTCACACGGGGGAGAAACCATTTAAATGTATTGAATGTGGAAAGAGCTTCAGTGACAGTGGATCACTTAGAATACATCAACGAACTCACACGGGGGAGAAACCTTTTAAATGTATTGATTGTGGAAAGAGCTTCAGTGACAGTGGAGCACTTAGAATACATAAACGAATTCACACGGGGGAGAAACCATTTAAATGTATGGAGTGCGGTAAGAGCTTCTGTCAAAGTGGAGCACTTAGAATACATCAACGATCTCATACGGGGGAGAAACCATTTGAATGTATGCAGTGTGGAAAGGGCTTCAGTGAGATTGGAACACTTAGAAAACATCAACGAACTCACACGGGGGAGAAACCATTTGAATGTATGCAGTGTGGAAAGGGCTTCAGTGAGATTGGAGCACTTAGAAAACATCAACGAACTCACACGGGAGAAACCATTTAAATGTATTGAATGTGGAAAGAGCTTCAGTCAAAATGGATACCTTAGAAAACATCAGCTAACACACATTATGAAAACTACAGGTGTATTGAATGTGGAATGGGCTTCAGAGGGAGATCTTAATGTTCATTAGCAAATTCACACACGGAAAACCATATAAATGTATGGAGTGTTCCACTCAGGGTTCACTACTTACATCAAGGAACTCATAAAGGGGGAAATCAGTTGTAAATGCATGGAATGTGTGAGATGTACGTAAATTTGTATACACATACAATCATACCTCATGTTGCGTCCGCTGCAGGTTGCGTCTTTTCATGTTACGGACACGCCGAAACCGGAATTACCGGAACGGGTTACTTCTGGATTTCGCTGCGCGTGCATGCGCAGAAGCACTAAATCATGCTTTGTGCATGCACAGAAGCGCTGAATCGCAACTCGCAGATGCGCAGGCGCAGATTGGGAACACTGTGGGTTGCAAATGTGCCTGCTACACAGATCACGTTCGCCAACCAAGCATCCACTGTATATATTTATTAAGTAATGAAGGTCACATACACTAAATGTACAAAACAAGTAGCTAGTTGTTGCTAGATAAGCAGGGAGAGTGTGTTTTGAGGTCCGCCCTTAACTGCCAAAATGATGGGCTGCCCTTGTCTTATAGATCAACATTCCAGGCGCTCACTACTTGAACTTTGAATAATCCATTGAAGACTTTTTTACTGATAGCATTTTCCAGCTGAATGAAAAGGTCTCTGTGTTAAATGTTCATTTGGGATTCCTTTTAAAATTCATCTTCTCCTATTTTCTGTGCTCTTGTGTACCTGTTTTGAGCTGTTTTTATTAAATATTTTCTGCATTGGCTTTTGACCTGTGGAAGGTGACTAGTAAGGGTTTTTTTCTGTTTCTTAGTTCACAGAAATGTTTTAAAGGAATGTGTGAAAGAATTAGGGCTAGGGGAGATTAGGGCTAGGAGACTTCCGGTTTGGCGCCATCCTTGCCGGTCGGGAGAAACCTCGCGTCCGAGGTTTCTCCGCCGCTGCGAGGGAAGGGGGTGTCGAGACTATGCCTCGACCCCCCAGAAACACCAGGTTGAGAGTCCTGGTGCCTTGGGATCCGGCGGGCCCCCCAGGGTGCTTCCCTTGCTCTCCGGTTTGCCCTAGTAAGGGCTGCCATGACGAGCGAGGTAGAAGGCGCGGGGGCTGTGGATACACCACTAGCTTCGCAGCGGGAAGTAGCGGTACCGGCGGGGGAGAGCGTCAAATTCTTCTTAGATTCGGCTAATTGGCTTTTGTAAGTACCGATCTGGACAAAAGTTTAAAAATTGATTTTAAAATTGGGAAGTTTCGGGAACTCTAAAAATGGAAGTCGGTTCCCTTAACGTTGAAAGAGGAGGAAACAGTGTAATTTTAAATTCCGAAGCAATGTATAGATTTTGTAAATAAGAAATTTCTGAAGCTTGTAAGTTAGCATTGCACCCTCTTTGAGACATTATTCTGGATTGCATATGCTTGCTTGATTCTATGGACTTTATTGATCTTATGGATTTTACTGACCTTATGGACTTTATTGATTTTATGGACTTTTATGGACTTTGAAGATGCCCAAAAGGAAATGGACTAAGGAATTTAAAATAAAAGTTTTGGAACTTTTGTGCAACTTAACAGATGGAATTAACCATTTAAACCAGCTAACGGGGACAGTTCCAGCTGCGGACTTAGCTGTGCAGGAAAATGATTTTAGGACCTTTTGTGAGAACTATAAGGAAAAATATAACGAGGAGGAGAAAATCCGAGGAAAAAACGGTGGATACAACCCGTCGAGGAAAGGCAGAAAAATTAGGAGGCAGAAAACAACAAGAAGAAAAAATGGGGAAACTGTTGGAAAAAAGAGTGCCTGGTGGAAGGTGGCGCAGACTCTAGTTGTGAAAAATTTTTCAAGGACATATGAGATAAGAATGGAGTACAAACCAGTTTCCCAGGACTGTGGAATTTCGATATTTGAAAGAGTGGGGGTGGGTTGAAAATCTTTATGAACTTTGTGGAAACTCTCTGGTTATTATGGTATTGACACAAGGTATGGCTAATGGATAATGTTATGGTCTTAAAATGAATGGTGAGGTAAAGGGGGGAAGGATTTTTGGTTAATTCAATCTTAAATAGGTTATTGTGATAGATTTGGGGGGAAAATGAAAGCTTAGAAATACAGTGAGTGTGGAGGATAGTTAAAAAAAGAAGAAATAGATTCGCAAATTGGAAAAGTATTCTGCTAGAAATATTAGTAAATGTGAGAAGGAGAGGAAATAGTATTGTGACTATTGGTAATAACTGTAAATTAGGTTTGATTTGGGAGTCAACGGGTGGGAGTCGGGGAAGTCCCAGAAGTTAAGATGATATGTGAATGGTAAGGTGATTAAATTGGCAAATTAGAAGTGTTTACCCCAGTGAGAGGGGGGTCTATTTGGTATGCTTCTCTTGATGAGAGAAAGGGGGGTTAGAAAAATTTAATCATGTGTTATAAATTGATTGTAATTTGGTTTGTAATTGGAAAAAAGTCTAATAAATATTATTTTTAAAAAAGAAAAGAAATCGCCACATGGTTCTGATTCATATCGTTTGGGCTGCACCATTTTTTTTCTCTACCTGACGGTGGTGCCACCTTCCCCCCTCCTGGCTTCTGGCTTCTCCCCCAACCTGCAGAGGAAGGGGGCTAGCCTTTGATTGGTGTCAGCAGCATGGTTTCCTCCTCCCTCCCTCCTCCTAGAGCCAAGAGGAAGGGTCCCGAGCTTTGTTTGTGCCAGCGTGATTGCTCCATGGCCTCCATTTAAGGCAACCCCTCGCCGTCCCTCCCCTCACTCGCTACTCCTTCTGCCGCCACCACAGCGAGTGGTTCCGTTCTGAGACACCCTCCCAGTGTTCTGGGGTGTATGAAGCCTTGTTTTCCTGTTCTTAACTCCGCTACCGAACACGTCTCCCCATCCAAGACGGGAGAGCAGAGAACAGGTGTCCTTCTGCAGAAGGAACCCCTCGCTGCAAAAGGACGCGTGTTCTCTACTTTTCCGTCTTGAAGGGGGAGGCACGTTTGGGAGTGGAGTTCAAAACAGGGCAACAAGGCTTCGCACACCCCACAACCTTGGGAGGGTGTCTCAGAATGGAAGAGATATGCTGCGGCGCCGAACTGAGATCTTCGGAACTTTATTATTATTTTTCGACGGAATCTTTGGAACCTGTAGTAATGAGAGCCGCACAAGGTTTGAGGGACAGTGATCTGGCCCTCTACTTTAAAAGGTTGCTAGCCCCTGTCTCTGGATGTGCAGAAAAGAATTTGGAAGTATTTGTTGTCATTCTTGGGGGCCATGCTTTTTTGGAAACCCCCTCTTTTTCAAGAGCTAACTTCAGGACTATGGAAGGCTAAGGAAAAGCCTTTTTAAAAATTTAATTAAAAAAAAAACTTCAAAATGTGACAAATGTTTGTGGGGCCTCCACCTGTTGTTGCTGCTGAGGGGGGCCCTGGATCTCTGCCCCAGATGTCTGCCTTGATGGTAGCAGTATGGGAGAAGTCAAATACCCAGAATCAAAAATACATGTTCATGGGTGGAAGGAAAAATGTGAGGTCAGTTAGACAATGAAGTAGAAGGAATGCAGAAGGGCAAGAGCCCAGAATAAAAATGGAAAAGTATTTCTTGAATGAAATGGGCATGTCTGAAATCTCAGACATGTTTGCAGCATCAAAGCTGTTGTTCATTAACCAATTACGGTAATATCATATTTATCACTGCTGATGAAAAGAGTCTACCCTTCAGAGAAACAAGGTGGTATTTCATGCAATATAATGATGTCCTAAACAAACACTTAATCAGATATATTTGCCTTCTGGAAGGTGGGGCAAGATGCTGAGGGAATCTGTATTATATCTGGAGGAAAGAAGTGGGGGGAAGGGAGCTCAGTGCACCCAGAAGACACCAGTGGTTGGTTGGAGTTGCATCTGTTCAAATTGCATAGCCTTTGACCCTCCATAAAGAAATGGGGAGGAATAATGAGCTGGAATAGCTGTCTAGAAGGAAAGGTAACCTGGGAACTTCATGTTGATTGACCACCCCAGCTCCCTGACCCCAAAAAGAGACTAGTATAGGGAGGCAGGTGAACATTACAGCTTAAACTCCCATGTTATGCTCTCCAGTAGCTATTCACTCAGACGGGGCTATTTTCATTCTGTTCTTAGTGTGTCCTTAGGGTGTTTTACGTTTCCTTTACCCCTTCCTTGCGCTCCTGACAATAATCAAACCTCCACTCCAATGCTTTTAGCCCCATAAGAGGAGCTCCCCTTGGTGTCAAGGGAGGGGTCCACGGGAGCATCTGGAGCCCTGACATTCCTTCTGTCCCTGGCCCCTTCCCCTCCTCTCTTGACCATCCCAGGGCCACTCTTGACCCCACAGCAGGAGACGGGATCTGTCTGTGATGGTCCATGTCCTTGCTGGTTGAAGGACCACTTCCAGTTTCCTGGAGCTCCATCCTTCTTTCTCATGCAAGGTGGAGTCATGAAGCAGGTGAAGGCTGAGAACACCTAAGGGCGACACAGAGAGGGGCGTGGATTCTGCTTAACATTTCCTGTCTGGATCAAAGTCCCTGCACCAAAAGGGGTAGTGTGTGGGCACAATCAGTTTTATGGAGCTGCTTTGAAAGGGATTGCTTCGTGACACTAAGGGCCCCTGCTCAATAAACAATTAAGCATTAAGAGAATTTAAACTACATACACTGAAGGGAGTAGTGGTGTGTTGGGCCCAAGATCTTGGATACAATATTCACATGTATGAGTGTGAGAAACTATGGGAGGAGACATAAAGTTTACAGCATGCTGTAGTCTCAGAGAAAATATCATGAAGATGCTATACAGATGGCATCTTACCCCCACCAAATTGGCCAAAATGTATAAAAATAGATCAGAAGTGTGCTGGAGATGTAAAATGGGTAAAGGCTCGTATATGCATATGTGGTGGGAATGTAAGAGAATTTGGGGACAACATATGTAATGAATTTTTAAAAATATTAAAATTTCCATTCATAAAGAGACCAGAAGCCTTCATTTTAGAAATAGTGCCGACAGAATTTTTTTTTAAAATGCAGGCCCCTCTTCATGTATGCAACAATAGCACTGGAAATAGCTTGCATGCATGCGCAAGCATCACTTCCAGTGCACTTCTGGCGCAGCGCGGCACCGGAAATAGCTTGTGTGCATGTGCACAGGCCTCCGCAAACCCAGAAGTGAACTGGAAATGGCGCTTTGCGCATGGGCAAAAGCTATTCCCGGTGCTGCACCGCACCAGAAGTGTGCCGAAAATGATGCTTGCGCATGCGCACAAGCTATTTCTGGTACAGTGCCGACCCGGAGACGGGCAGCCGCGCCAGTAAGAGCAGGCGTCGGGGGTCTTCAGGGGCCAGATAATTGGCTCGCTTGGTCCATATCCGACCCGCAGGCCTTAGTTTGGGGACCCCTGAGCTAGAACATAAGTTGACACATGGTGCAAATGTAACACAGTTTCCTAACATGCATACTAACACAATGTAACTGATCATGGTGAGAATCAAAGTTTAGTTAGCAATGATTATTGCGCATGTGTATTAAACATGCAATGAGGTAATGATGTACATGACTGGTTAAAACTGAAATCCTTTGTTTGAAATGTTATAAATACCCCTGCCCGGACCCTTGGGTGGGGTTGCAGTTTTGGGGAAATATTTGACTGTAACCTATTGCTTTGCAATAAACAACAATGGACTCCAAACTCCTCTTGTCTCTGAGTTTTATTGGTGTAACTCAGAAGATAAGCCATTTTTGGCTTACAACACTATAATCTTCAAATTGAAACAAATGTGAAAATAAATTTTGGATGCTATAAATTTTATCCTGGTCTGGTGAATGCAATGTCTTTTGTTTTGCAGCTGTGTGATTTGTGCTCATATTGTATTGTGCTGGTCATTGGCTATAAACAATAAAATTTATAGATAGATTGAACTGTGAAAATAAGTAATAAAATAATAAAATGACTTTTTTTTTGGTCCTAACTCCCAAATGGTGTGTGTGTGTGTGTGTCCTTGTGCTTTTGATTATTATTTCGGGGTTGAGGGTGGAGGTGTTTTGTTTTTTAAAAAAAATTTGAACCATGGTTTAATGTTTCATTATGTTTTTTATATATGTTGGAAGCTGCCCAGAGTGGCAGGGCCAACGTAATAAGATGTGTGGTGTATGAATAGTAAAAATATCTTTATGGAATGGGATGTCCCTATTTTCATCAGAGAAATGTTGGAGGGTATGGAAAGATAACGGGGCCTGACCCTGGCATTGGATGCTGAAGCTAAGTGGAAGCTGGACTCCTCCAACTATGCATTCTGGCTGCAGGGTGGCATCGTCCCAAATTTCAGGAATTTTTAATGAGGATTTAGAAACCACTGAGTGCACACCTGATCACAAGGAGGCTTATTAGTGCAACATAAACTTTATTTCCACTTTATCTTACATGGGGCTCAGATGGTGGCACGTGAAGAAGACCCCTAGAGAAGATTGCCAAAAGCTTATTCCCAGCTGCTCCAGAGCTAGGAGTGGAGCAGATATAATATTGTTGATCTATTTGCCCAGTCACGAAATTAAAAGACGCCTGCTTCTTGGGAGGAAAGCAATGACGTACATAGACAGCATCTTAAAAAGCAGAGACATCACCTTGCCAACAAAGGTCCGTATAGTTAAAGCTATGGTTTTCCCAGTAGTAATGTATGGAAGTGAGAGCTGGACCATAAAGAAGACTGATCGCGGAAGAATAGATGCTTTTGAATTATGGTGCTGGAGGAGATTCTTGAGAGTCCCATGGACTGCAAAAAGATCAAACTTATCCATCCTTAAAAGAAATCAGCCCTGAGTGCTCACTGGAAGGGCAGATCCTGAAGTTGAGGCTCCAGTACTTTGGTCACCTCATGAGAAGAGAAGACTCCCTGGAAAAGGCCCTGATGTTGGGAAAGATGGAGGGCACAAGGAGAAGGGGGCGACAGAGGATGAGATGGTTGGACAGTGTTCTCGAAGCGACTGGCATGAGTTTGGCCAAATTGCAGGAGGCAGTGGAGGATAGGGGTGCCTGGCGTGCTCTGGTCCATGGGGTCACGAAGAGTCGGACACGACTGAACGACAACAATTTGCCCTGACCGTTAAGAGCAGAACCTCCAGGATCAGAAGCAGCGGGCTGCAAATACGAGGGCAGGGGAGGCAGCAGGGAGATCTCGCTGCATGCACGATGCCTTCGCCTTGCAAGGGGGCGCATCCAGCCTTGCAGCCTCCCAGCGCCCAATCCACAGCCAGCGAGCTCCGATGCTCAGAGAGGCAGGAAACGGGGCCAGCCAGGGGGACTCGAGAGCGGCTGCACTTTCCTGTCCCCCCGCCGAGGAGAGCGGAGGAGCAGCGGCCAGTGGCCTGGCGAGTTTCCCCGGAGAGGAGCCGGATTCTGGTGCAGGGACGGAGCGAGGAGTCAGAGGTAAAGGATTGGGGGGGGGGAGCAGAAGGAGAGCACGTGCGCCTCGCCTGGCAGGATCAGGCCCCGAGTCTAGCCGGAGGCTGCAGGGCGCCCCCCAACCGGGCAGGAAGGAGAAGGGGCTCAGCTCGGGGGCAGGGCATCTGCAGGAGGGCACAGGGGCAAACATCTCTGGCTAAGGCTGGCACGGACCCTGCCTGAGACCCTGGAGAGCTGCTCCCTTCAATACTAGAGACGATGCTGAGCTCAAGGGGCACAATGAGGGGACCAAGGCAGCTGCTGCTTCGCGATGGAGGCTGCATATACTCGCCCACTGATCAGCGGCGTGCCTGGGGATTCTGTCTCCCTGAGTTTGCCTCCCCTCTCCCTGTCCCTCATCGGGGAGCCCCTTCCTCTTCCACGGTCCTCCCTCCGCTCCGACTGTCCTTCCCTCTCGCCTGCTTCTGCCTCCCTGCGGTGGCTGCAAGGGCGATGAGTGGGTTGAGGGGGCGGCAGCACAGGCACAAGCTCACGCTCTCCCACCGGCGGAGAGGGAAGGCGAGGAAGAGCAGGGCAGCAGGGAGGGGCCCCTCTCACTCTGCAGCCCCGTGGCACCCTTTGCACGCCACTACTTCTGCCCCCCCTTACCTCTGCCAGTGCCATTGATAAACCTATCGCCCTACTTCATGAATGGCCTTTTAAAGCTCTCTAAGCCGCCACCACCACCACCGCATTTTGTGGCAATGATGCCCATCAGATTCATTTAGCATGGAAATGGATGCTTTTGCCTGCCCCAAATCAATGTACACTGTGCCTACACATGGAGGTTCTGTTGACCAGTCATGCCTAAAAGGACAGCTAATATGTCTGTTCTCCAGAGATCGCATCTGATCTTTTCCCAAGCTATCAAAACCAGTGACCTCTTGGGTCTGCGTGTAAATAAGTGAGAGAGGCTTAAGCCTGTTTCTTTAAAGGTTTTATCTTCCACCTTCCCCAGTAGTACAGCTGAGGGTCGAAGCGGGTGACTGTTTTGAAAATGCAGAGGAAAGGAGGATTCTTTAGAAGTGGCATATGGAAATGAATTAATGGTGATAAAAACATCGAAGACAGTATTGTAAAAGACTAAGGAACAATTGAAATTAGTTATTAATGTTCAGATTATTACTCATTTCATTTCTATACTTCATATTTTTAAGGGGGGGAAATCCCAAAGTAATTAAAGAGAAATCTCAATGCAGTTTGTGTCCATAGGATGGCAAGAACATTAACTCTGTAGATCCAGGAGTTCTCTCCTCCTGATAGCCTCAGATTTTATTGTTCTTTCCTATAGAGCAAGAGGAACATTTATGGGCTTAAAGCTGCATTGATTCTGGAGGCCACATTCCAGTGAGCTGTGTGGCCAATGTATCCAAAGGCATGCACCATACTTTAAATATTGTTGGTCAATATTCCTTTTGTTTGTTTATTTCTTAGGCTGTACAGACACCATGCATTTAAAGCATGGTGCTTCCCCCCAGAGATTCATGGGAACTGTAGTTTATTGCTACAGTTCTCAGCACCCTTAACAAACCAGCTCGCAGCATTTCTTGGGTGAAGGCATATATTTTAAATGTTAGGTGGGTCTATCGCAGCCTTAGTCATGTACAAAGATCTGTTGTTTCCTTTCCAACATGCTAGAAGTTGCTGCCAGGATCAGTATTCCCTGGTCACTGAACATGTTCAGTCCTCTCACTGAGTTGTTTTTGGATTTCCCTACCACTGCCTTGGTCCTCCCACCCCCAAATATTATTTGTACTTCCGTAAACCTTGGGGTATCCTCGGGTCTTTGGATAACTTCCTCTCGTCCAAGGGTAGGGTCGTTTGGGCGACATTGTCATTCACAGCCTGAACATCAGAAATAGAAATAGTGATAATATATATCAAAATCTGGCTAATGGTTAAAAATGTGCTTTTGTTTTTATTCTTGACTTTTATTCTACACTGGTGTTTATTTCTTTTCCAGCAGGGTAGTGTAAAAATGGAAGAGCAGGGACCGAGGAGACCCATTTGAAGGGAGAGCCTGGAATCCAAAGGAAAAAGATCTCCTGCAGGCTAAGTTGAGACCTTCAGGGATCTTCTGCCTCAGGAAGATTTACGTCAGATTAAGCAGGAGCCAGAGGAGGAGGAGCTGCAGCAGCACTGGGATGCCCAGTGGCAGGATTGCCTGAAGACGATGCACCCCCCTCGTTCAAGCTGGGAAACCCCACAAGCTCCCAGTCCTCCCCACTCTGGGGATGGTGTCCTCCTGGCCTCATTCAGGGGAGCTGCGGATACCAGCCAGTGGCCCAGTGGGAGAGCAGGGGGGACAGACCAGACCCTGCTCCCAGACACTGAGGGGCTTCTAGGAAAGGTAAGTGACCTCCTCTCACCTTGGTTTCCAGCACCTGGAGGTCAGAGGCCCACTGCCTCTAGACATGGAGATTCTGTTTAGCTATGGTGGTGAATATTGCTCCTCCCTGCACTTTCTGTTAGACCAAACCTTATTATACATGGGAGGTTTGTAATCATATCTCCTGATGTTCTTACTTTACCTACGCAGCTGAAGCTACCGGTATGTCAGAAGAGTGGTCCTTCCACCAACCCCCATTTTACTCCTCTAAATTGCCTTCATTTCCAAAATGCTCTTTTCTCCCCACTGAGGTAAAAATCTTGGCACGTTAGGTATAACAACGCCTGATATACCCAACAAGATGAGGAACTTCTTTTTATATTCCTCAACAGCTGCAAGAATCCTAGTGGCGTCACATTGGAAGAATGAAACAACACCTAGCGAAAAAGATTGGTTTTATAAAATTTTAGAATATATTGAGTTGGCTTACCTTTCTGAAAAAAATTAAAGATAATCCAAGGAATAGATTTATTGAGGAATGGGATAGCTTTTTGTACTCCAATACGGTCCTTGCATTGGAATAACTCTTGTCCAATTCTAATATAATATAGTGGTAAAGCAATATGTGAAATTACATGAATGATCTACAGTAACAGAGTTGTCGATGTCAGTGTCATACTCTTTTTGACTTAAATTTATTTGATTTGGTTTAATGGAGAGATGAGATTGGGAAGTCTAACATAAATATATTAATATATAATTTAGCCTTCTTTCTGTTACGAATGTAATGGCTAATAAATATTATTTATTTATATACTATATAACAACAACAATAACAATAATTTATTATTATTACCCCGCCCATCTGGCTGGGTTTCCCCAGCCACTCTGGGCGGCTTTCAACAGAATGTTAAAATACAATAGTCTATAAAACATTAAAAGCTTCCCTAAACAGGGCTGCCTTCAGATGTCTCCTAAAAGTCTGGTAGTTGGTTTTCTCTTTGACATCTGGTGGGAGGGTGTTCCACAGGGCGGGTGCCACTACCCAAAAGGCCCTCTGCCTGGTTCCCTGTAACTTGGTTTCTCGCAGCGAGGGAACCGTCAGAAGGCCCTCGGCGCTGGATCTCAGTGTCTGGGCAGAACGATGGGGGTGGAGACGCTCCTTCAGGTATACTGGACCGAGGCCATTTAGGGCTTTAAAGGTCAGCACCAATGCTTTGAATTGTGCTCGGAAATGTACTGGGAGCTAATGTAGGTCTTTCAAGACCAATATTATGTGGTCTCGGTGGCTGCTCCCAGTCACCAGTCTAGCTGCCGCATACTAGATTATGTTTAACTATTGTTACAACAAGGCATTTTGGTTATGTAAGTATTTTTTAAAAAATCTTGGCACATCTTGCAGCCTCAGCACTGCTATGTGCAGTTCAAATAGAATACCACAGGCCTCCCTTGCAAGGTTGTTGCAAGATTTATTAAGATAAGGTTCAGATGACTGAATCGTAGCCTGAAAAGATGCTTTACAAATAGGCACAGTTTTTGAGGATTGTTCGGCAAAGTTACTTACTTCCATGTTACCGTGTATAGGATAGTGGCCTACAGTGTCCAAAAGCTATTTAACAATATTAACTCACCCAGTGTCATGAACACACCAGCCCAAACCCCAGAAATATAGCCTGACTTAGAGAGCAGTCAGCAACAGAGAGTTTCATGTTTTTCTCTTTTTAAAAAAATATATTTTTATTCATTTTATACCACAAGCATGAAAACAAATATAACATACATATAAAAACAAGATAAAAATACAAAACAGTCCGCAATACAAAATATGTATACTTTGTTATTCATAACTTTCCTCACCTAATAACATGACTTCCTCTAATCCCTTCCATCTGAATTTCATTACCAGTATATTTCATCTTTAGCAGTTATCCAAATTCCTAATTATAATATCATTCATTTATATAACATCTTTCTTTACTTCTTCCAACTTGTCTAACCATAAATTTTTCTAAAGCTATATTTAAATTAGAATCCTAAGCCTTTATTTACTTCCAAAATATTTTCTATTTTTCAAATATTACAATTTTTTTTTAGATAAACTCTAAATTTCTTCCAGGCTTCTTTCACCATCTCCTCTTTCTGGTCACGGACCCGTCCAGTCATTTCATGAATTCAAGCATCTTTATTTGCCAGTCTTCTATAGTTGGAATGTCCTGTGTTTTCCAGTTTTTGACAAGTAATAATCTCACAGCTGTTGTGGCATACAAAAAGAATCATATCTTTTTTGGGAATTTCTCCCCCTATTATTCCAAGTAAAAAGCTTCTGAGTTTTTTTAATAAATGTGTTTTTAAACACTTTTTTCAACTCATTATATATCTTTTCCCAAAAGTCTTTTACTTTTGGGCACGTCCACCACATATGGTAAAAGGTTCCTTCTTTCTCTTTACATTTCCATCATTTATTATCATATGTATGATACATTTTAGCTACCATCTATACATCATTTTCATCATATTTTCTTTCGACACATTACATGCGGTGAACTTAACTCCCTTTTTCCACAACCTTTCCCAATCCTCCAACATATATATATATATATAGACAATTTTAAGTGCATTACATAGCAGTTAAATTTTTTTCATCCTCTCCCCCTCCCACTGAGGGAAGCAATTATCCAAACCCCTCTCTCACAGGAGCAAATTTAACATATTTAACATGCAGAGAATCATTGCTTTAGGTCTGGCCCTTTTCCTTAGGGCAAACATTCTTCCTTTCCTCAGTTTCATTGTCAATTGACTTCCTCAGATCCCCCCCCCCCCGGTTGAATTCATTATCTATCCTCTTTACCAGTTTTCCTAATTCATGGTCAGATCTATTTTTACCTATTCACAATATGTTATCTCCTTATCTTTTAAACATAATCATACAATATCAGACTTAAGTCCTAATAATTTATACTCAACTTCGGCTCCTAAGTACTTCTGAAATTTTCTGAAACCCTTATCAAATTTTCCCCTACTTAAATTAGTTTTCTACTCCTAAATTCTTCTTTTTTCTGCACTCTTCCCTCCCTCCGGTCTCAAAATTTTTGGCTAATAATTCTTGACATTTCCCCATTACCCCAACATCCAGATCTGTCCGTCTTAACCATATAAGGAGAAAGATAGCAGAGACATATCCTTTTTAACCCACTCCAACCCTCACAAGAACCTGAGCCCAAAAGTTAAAACATGCTATCTTCGGTTTTCGTCTTATCTTTTGCAAAGTTGTTGTTGTTGTTCAGTTGTTCAGTCGTGTCCAACTCTTCGTGACCCCATGGACCAAAGCACGCCAGGCACGCCTATCCTTCACTGCCTCCCGCAGTTTGGCCAAACCCATGTTAGTAGCTCCGAAAACACTGTCCAACCATCTCATCCTTTGTCTCCCCTTCTCCTTGTGCCCTCCATCTTTCCCAACATCAGGGTCTTTTCCAGGGAGTCTTCTCTTCTCACGAGGTGGCCAAAGTACTGGAGCCTCAACTTCAGGATCTGTCCTTCTAGTGAGCACTCAGGGCCGATTTCCTTGAGAATGGATAGGTTTGATCTTCTTGCAGTCCATGGGACTCTCAAGAGTCTCCTCCAGCACCATAATTCAAAAGCATCAATTCTTCGGCGATCAGCCTTCTTGATGGTCCAGTTCTCACTTCCATACATTACTACTGGGAAAACCATAGCTTTAACTATACGGACCTTTGTCGGCAAGGTGATGTCTTTGCTTTTTAAGACTGCTGTCACCATCTGCAGTGATCATGGAACCCAAGAAAGTGAAATCTCTCACTTCCTCCATTTCCTCCCCTTCTATTTGCCAGGAGGTGATGGGACCAGTGGCCATGATCTTAGTTTTTTTGATGTTGAGCTTCAGACCATATTTTGCGCTTTCCTCTTTCACCCTCATTAAAAGGTTCTTCAATTCCTCCTCACTTTCTGCCATCAAGGTTGTATCATCAGCATATCTGAGATTGTTGATATTTTTCCCGGCAATCTTAATTCCGGTATGGGATTCCTCCAACCCAGCCTTTCGCATGATGAATTCTGCATATAAGTTAAATAAGCAGGGAGACAATATACAGCCTTGTCGTACTCCTTTCCCAATTTTGAACCAATCAGTTATTCCATATCCAGTTCTAACTGTAGCTTCTTGTCCCACATAGAGATTTCTCAAGAGACGGATGAGGTGATCAGGCACTCCCATTTGTTTAAGAACTTGCCATAGTTTGCTGTGGTCGACACAGTCAAATGCTTTTGTGTAGTCAATGAAGCAGAAGTAGATGTTTTTCTGGAACTCTCTAGCTTTCTCCATAATCCAGCGCATGTTTGCAATTTGGTCTCTGGTTCCTCTGCCCCTTCGAAATCCAGCTTGCACTTCTGGGAGTTCTCAGTCCACATACTGCTTAAGTAGTCTTCCATATATCCTTCTCATGACAGAGTGCATACCAAACTGGTTGCCCCTCTTTTCTTTCCTTTTGCAGTATGAAATTTCCTTTGTCAATTCCGTCTTCAACATCTTCCTCTTTTTGAAGCGTTCCTTTTATATCTACGTCCACACTGCTCCTTCCTTGTTTATTTAACAGAAAGTCTCTGGCTGGTTTTTTCTCTTCCACTTTCTCCTCCCCAGTTGCTCCTGGGACTGGAATTGTCACTTCCATACTTTCAATATTTGTATCCAATCCTGAATTCTGAAAAGTCAAATTCTAGACTCTCACAGTCTGTTCCATCTGATTCACGTTCTGTGCCATCTGTTGCAAAAGCTCCAAAGTCTTTTCCTGAAAGTCCACAGACCATTTTCCCTTTGTCATATTCCAGGTCAAAAAACAACTCTAACATCCAAACAACTCCGCTGTGACATCCGCAGCCATTTTGCCTTTGTTTCTTGCCAAACCTTTCAAGACCACCTGATAGAAAGAGTAATACTTTTTTTAAAATCAAATTTCACTCCATATAAATCCAAAATCAATCCCCCCTTTATTGGGGAAACAGTTTAAGAAGTTCTCCTTATTTTTTGACAGCCGCCTCGGATACAATGTTACACTGTTCCTTCTGTTTCAACTGTCAGGGACCAACCTCCATTATTTTAAGTCCCTTCCTGTGCTGAATTGTCTTAAAGCCTTTTAAATAAATTGCTACTCACAAAGTCCAAATTCTGGAGAAATTTAGCACTCTTTTCTGCCAGCAGCTGCAACTTCTCGCTGCGAGGGTAGTGCTTGATCCACAGCACCCGCGCCTTCTACCCCACTCACTCTCGGCAGCCCTTACTAGGGCTTACCGGAGAGCAGGGGAGGCGCACTGGGTGCCCGTCAGATCCCACGTCTCCAGGACGCCCTTCCTGAAGTTCTTCTGGGGGGTCGTAGCACAGTTACGACTCCCCCCTCCAACATTATATTGTGCCCTACATCTTTTGCCCAGTCAATCATCACTTATTTAACCATTTCATCTATTGTGTGCCATTCCAGCAGTAAATTATACATCTTAGAAAAGTTTTTAATATCAATGTCTAGCATTTCCGTTTCCAGTTTGGATTTTTCTACAGCAAAACCAATTTTCCTGTCTTGCTTATACATTTCTTTTCTTTTTTTTTTGGCCAAATCATGTTTATTAGGGTTTCCAATACAACAGAATCACATAAAACATTCCAAATTATTTATCCAATTATCAAATAAAAAAAGAAAAGTTCCAAATCAACCGAATTATTATTATTTTAGTTTTACTTAATGGCTTCCCATGCTTCAAATTTTGAAGGTGTCTCATCTTAACTATTGTCCTTTGTTTTCGCGTTCCAATCTTTTCACAGCCTCTGATATATTCCAACAGGCAATATAAATCAAAGCAAACAGTATCTCTGTGAGGATTTAAGTCCATATTTCTCCAGTATACAGTCCCTTCCCCTTTGACGAGCTGAGTCCAAAAGCCACATATAAAGAATCACCATCTTCTTTTTTGTATTCCAAATATTTTTCCACATTTATTATGCACCCGTGTGCACCCACTTACATCTTGTAGGAGAATTAGCCAGTCGTAATTGAAGATTCATATATTTAAAAAAGATTTGACACCTTCTCCTTCCGATTTCTAGCTTATGCAGTCCTGGCAAATTCCAACTGCGTCATTTCTGGGCAGTCGACCAAATTCTTCCAATTAAAATCAGTCAGTGTCCAAGGGGTTCCTCTTTTGCCAAAATCAACAGATAAAAATGCCTTTTATCCCCTTCCAGATGTTAACAATTACTTTCTCCTCTCATTAGGACAGCGTGTTTACTTTTCATTAAGTCCCGCATAGTTCTTGTATATAATTTCAAATCTTCTCCACCAAATTCGAATTATCAGTCTTTCAGATCTCACTTGTTATATATAATAAAGTTGGATCTTCTGGGGGGGGGTATTTGCCCGTTATTTAAAATATTAAAGCAAAATACAATCACAGAGTCCGGGGCTCCCCCCCCTTCCGTCCCGCTTCACATACCAATATGGTGATAAAAACTTCTCTTCTCTTCTTAATAGTTCAGTGGCTGAGTTTTTTAACAAAATACTTTTCCCTCCTTCGTTTGAAGCATGCCCAAGACTTCTCACTAATTTATATTTTACAGCGTTGGGAATCTTGTACGATCGGGCCGGCCGCAGGAGTTCCTCTCCCCTGGGTGCTCTCTGCCCTGGCCCCCCTGCTCATCTCCCCATAGGGACAGAGCAGGTTTAAGGGGCATCTGCGGGCAAGGCAGTCCTTCCCACACTCCTGGGAAGGTAAGGGAGGCTGCATACTCCCATTACAGCCTTGGGAGTTCCCCATGGGGATCAGGAGCGATGGTATCTTTCAGCCATTCCTGTCCATGCCAAAAACCGGAAGCCGTCTTGCTTATACATTTCATTGATCTGATACTATTGCAACCAGTCATTCAATTTGTCTTTAGGTTGGTCATACGATCTCAACTTAAATCCTCCATCCTCCTCCTCCAGCAGATCCACATATTTTAACCATTTATTTTCCATATTCAACTTTTTCTTGGCCTTCGCCTCCAAAGATGATAACCACCTAGGAGTTTTCTTCTTCTAAGAGATCTTTATAACTTATCCATACATTACACAAAGATTTTCTAATTATATGGTTTATATGGTTTTTAAAACCTTTGTGCGCTGTTATCCTGTCACACCATAAATATGCATGCCATCCAAATATGAGTTTCATGTTTCTCTCAGGCAGCTGAGAGCTGACAGCTGCAGACTCCCACTCCTCTTGACACTGAAAGGAATTTAGATAACACGATAGCTGGAAGCAGGCTGCAACAAAGTCAAAGCTCTCAAGAGGCACAGGCAGGCTCGTAGAGCAAGGGAGGGAGCTTTCCTTCACCAGAAGAGGAAGCAGCTGAGCCAATGAGGCCAAAGAGTAGACGAATGGGAAGGGTTTAGACAGAAAACAAACCAAGAGACGCAAAGGTCATAGGTTCAGTATATTCTGCAGACGCCGGAAGGATTCTTCAGAAGGGTCAACTTGAGTGTACTTGATGGATGCTCAACGGCAGCTCTCCGAGGCTAATTGCTTGTTTGGCAATAAATCTTCAAGTTAATTATGACTTGCGTACTGTGTTATTGTGCTGACAGCCTTGACTTCTGACACCCAGGATTTCTGCCAGTCAGCTTCTCTAGCTTTTCATGATGTCCTAATATGCATCCCGATCTCTGTTCCAGGAATTGTTACCTGTGGAAGATGTGGTTATTAAGTCCTCCAAGTCTGAGCAGGATCCCTTGGACACAGAGAACATCCATCTCTCTGCAAAGGCTGAGGGAGAGAGTGAAGAAGAGGCCAGCTTTCTGGGTAAGGGTTGGGGTCTGGGTCATTGGGTGCTTTTGCAATTTGCAGAGGGTCCAGCAGAAGCCATTTCCTCTCTCCTGCCTGAAATTCTCAGACAATGGGAATGCCAGAACTTCTGAGTTAGCCTTTTGCAACATAGTACCCTCCAGACATTATGAGATTCCAACTCCTCTCACTCACAGCCAACATGACCAATGGAATGATGGGAGTTGTAGTCTAACAACTTCCAGAGCACATCAAGTTGGAGAAGGATCCTGTGGGAAGAAAGCCCAATGATCAGCCTTTAAGCAGAAAGTAGTTCCAATGTTAAATTCATGGAGAGAGAAGAGGAAGAAACATTACATCTCTAGGAAGCTGACATGCTTTCTGTGATGAAATGATTGACGCGGCACAATACTGAATTCCTCCCATAGTTTTCTTCCCCATGAGGTTTTGTGTGCCATTGGTATACACAGAAGCATTGAATTTGTAAGCATGTCTTGCACAGTTGTGTGCAGGGAGGGCTAGGAAAAAGAAGGATAAGTGAATTTTGTAAACTTGCCGATGTTACAGAATGGGGTTGTGTGTGAGAGGTATAATATTTTATAGCACCCCTGTAATTTTATCCATCTCTAAGCTTACTTGGAGATACTGTGGTACAAATTTGGTACAAATTTCAAAATAAGTACACAAAGCCAACAAAGAGACTCGCACGTTTATAGTGGCACCAGATTTACTCGCCAAGAGTCCACTTTGTCAGAGTGCAGCCCACAAAAGCTTAGGCTACAACACATTTATCAGCCTTTCAGGGCTACAAAGGAGAATAAACAGAAGCATAGTTAGTCTAAGTGTACTTACCGGTAGGTTGCAATATTCTCACAGTTGCATGTGGCATAGCAACACTTAAGTTTTACTAATTACTCAGAGACGATACGGTTATTTGAACCTGAGATCATTTCCTCACTTGAAAGTGAAGAATACAGAGATGCTATAACACATTTATCAGCCTTTCAGGGCTACAAAGGAGAATAAACAAAAGCATAGTTAGTCTATGGACTTCCATCCTAGAGGAGAAAGTGACAGCCAGCAACTTGGATAGCTTGAAAAAAAGGATTAGACTGATGTCTGTGCTCTGCCCTCCTGGTCCTAGGCAATAATGCTTTTTAATACAGTGGTACCTTGGTTCTCAAATGGCTTAGTTGTCAAACAACTTGAAAGTAAGTGTTCTGGTTTGTGAACCTTTTTTTGGAAGCCGAACATGCTCCTTTTTGAGTATTACACTTCCAATATGAGTGCCAAACTTTTGTTTTCAGTGCCACACTTCCGTTTTCAGTGTTGCACTGAGGTCTGTCTGTTTTTTATGTTTATTTTCTGCTTTTTTGTTTTGTTTTTGTGACTGTGTGGAACCCAGTCCAGCTACTGATTGATTGATTGATTGATTGATTGCCTGCGGAAATGGATAAAAGCTACAAAACCAAAAGAACCATTAGCAGAACAACAATAGAGATAAAGAAGCAATTATTCCCAAGCCTGAAAGTGCTGTCTGTTTAAGTGGTCTGGGGCTTATTTATTTCACAGTACAACTTTTGTTTTTGCTATTTATTTTACATTTTTGTTTTGGAGGCTTTTTTGGTTCATTTGTTTTTGTGACTGTGTTACTGATTGATTGTGTGATTGCAGAAATGGATTAAAGCCCCCCATCCAAACAATAACTAATATCAGTGCAGGTAAGAAAAAAAGTAATTTTAATTTTTATCATCTACAATACTGTCTTATTTATTTTATAGTACAGTACATTGTTTATTGATTTCATTTTATGGATCAATGGTCTCGTAAGATTGTAAAGTTCATGTTAAAGTACTGTTTTAGGGGTTTAAAAAAATGTGGAATTTATTAATCCATTTTGCATTATTTTCTATGCGAAGGGACACTTTTGCTTTGGAACGCTTTGTTTTAGAACATCCAGAATGGATTAAGTTTGAGAACCAAGGTACCACTGTACTAGTTTCTGGAAAGCACAAGAGGGCAGAGGGCTATTGTGTTCCAATCCTGCTTGCTGGTTTCCCACAGGCATCTGGTTGGCCCCCGAGAGAACAGGATGCTGGACTAGGAGGGCCTTTGCCCAATCCAGCCGGCTCTTCTCAGGTTGTAATATTCTAATATTAGGTTGCAATATTCACACATTTGCATGTGGCATAACAACACTTAAGTTTTACTAATTACTCAGAGAAGATATGGTTATTCGAACCTGAGATGATTTCCTCACTTGAAAGTGAAAAATACAGAGATGTGTTTAAGGAGCCCATTCCAACGTAGATCAGTATTATAAAATGCTGCTGCTTTATTACGTGTGAATGGAGTAATCTTGTGTTGCTCTTGGCATTATCTCTTCTGCATTCCTAAAAATTTGGAACATAGCGAGGACAGTGGAGAAGGGAGACTGTGTTAAAATAAGAGAAGGTGCACATTGGGATTGACGTGTGTTCCGTTTCTTTCTTGTCTTTCTTGAAAGTCTAACAGAATTCTCTTTCGTCCCAGACTCCCAAACAGGTGAGGAAGATGACAATCAGAATTCTATGGAGCCAACAGTGAATTCATTGGGAAGAACAAAGAAACAGTTTAAATGCAGGGAATGTGGGGTGTGCTTTAATCACAATGGAAGACTTAGGATTCACCAACGAACTCACACAGGGGAGAAACCATTTAAATGTATTGAATGTGGAAAGAGCTTCAGTGGAAGTGGAAAACTTAAAGTACATCAACGAACTCACACGGGGGAGAAACCTTTTAAATGTATGGAGTGTGGTAAGAGCTTCAGTGTAAGTGGAGCACTTAGAATACATCAACGATCTCACACGGGGGAGAAACCATTTGAATGTATGGATTGTGGAAAGAGATTCAGTAAAAACGAAACTCTTATACTACATCAACGAACTCACACAGGGGAGAAACCATTTAAATGTATGGAGTGTGGAAAGGGATTCAGTGGGCGTGGTTACCTTAGAATACATCAACGAACTCACACAGGGGAGAAACCATTTAAATGTATGGAGTGTGGAAAGGGATTCAGTGGAAGTGGTTACCTTAGAATACATCAACGAACTCACACAGGGGAGAAACCATTTGAATGTATGCAGTGTGGTAAGAGCTTCAGTAAAAGTGGAGCACTTAGAATACATCAACGAACTCACACAGGGGAGAAACCTTTTAAATGTATTGATTGTGGAAAGAGATTCAGTAAAAATGAAACTCTTATAATACATAAACGAACCCACACAGGGGAGAAACCATTTAAATGTATGGAATGTGGAAAGAGCTTCAATGAAAGTAGAGTACTTAGAATACATCAACGAACTCACACAGGGGAGAAACCATTTAAATGTATGGAATGTGGAAAGAGCTTCAATGAAAGTGGAGTACTTAGAATACATCAACGAACGCACACAGGGGAGAAACCATTTGAATGTATGCAGTGTGGAAAGAGCTTCAGTGAAAGTGGAGCACTTAGAAGACATCAACGAACTCACACAGGGGAGAAACCATTTAAATGCATTGAATGTGGAAAGAGCTTCATTGAAAGTGGAGCACTTAGAAGACATCAACAAACTCACACAGGGGAGAAACCATTTAAATGTATTGAATGTGGAAAGGGCTTCAGTGATAGTGGAAAACTTAGAAGACATCAACGAATTCACACATGGGAGAAACCGTTTAAATGTATTGAATGTGGAAAGAGCTTCCGTCAAAATGGAGTACTTAGAAGACATCAACAAATTCACACAGGGGAGAAACCATTTGAATGTTTTGAATGTGGAAACAGCTTCAGTCAAAGTGGATCACTTAGAATACATCAACGAACTCACACGGGGGAGAAACCATTTGAATGTTTTGAATGTGGAAAGCGCTTCAGTAGAAGTGGAGCACGTAGAATACATCAACGATCTCACACAGGGGAGAAACCCTATGAATGTATACAGTGTGGAAGGAGCTTCAGTGATAGTGGAACACTTAGAATACATCAACGAACTCACACGGGGGAGAAACCTTTTAAATGTATTGATTGTGGAAAGAGCTTCAGTGACAGTGGAGCACTTAGAATACATAAACGAATTCACACGGGGGAGAAACCATTTAAATGTATGGAATGTGGTAAGAGCTTCTGTCAAAGTGGAGCACTTAGAATACATCAACGATCTCATACGGGGGAGAAACCATTTGAATGTATGCAGTGTGGAAAGGGCTTCAGTGAGATTGGAACACTTAGAAAACATCAACGAACTCACACGGGGGAGAAACCATTTGAATGTATGCAGTGTGGAAAGGGCTTCAGTGAGATTGGAGCACTTAGAAAACATCAACGAACTCACACGGGAGAAACCGTTTAAATGTATTGAATGTGGAAAGAGCTTCAGTCAAAATGGATACCTTAGAAAACATCAGCTAACACACATTATGAAAACTACAGGTGTATTGAATGTGGAATGGGCTTCAGAGGGAGATCTTAATGTTCATTAGCAAATTCACACACGGAAAACCATATAAATGTATGGAGTGTTCCACTCAGGGTTCACTACTTACATAAAGGAACTCATAAAGGGGGAAATCAGTTGTAAATGCATGGAATGTGTGAGATGTACGTAAATTTGTATACACATACAATCATACCTCATGTTGCGTCCGCTGCAGGTTGCGTCTTTTCATGTTACGGACACGCCGAAACCGGAATTACCGGAACGGGTTACTTCTGGATTTCGCTGCGCGTGCATGCGCAGAGGCACTAAATCATGCTTTGTGCATGCACAGAAGCGCTGAATCGCAACCCGCAGATGTGCAGGCGCAGATTGGGAACACTGTGGGTTGCAAATGTGCCTGCTACACAGATCACGTTCGCCAACCAAGCATCCACTGTATATATTTATTAAGTAATGAAGGTCACATACACTAAATGTACAAAACAAGTAGCTAGTTGTTGCTAGATAAGCAGGGAGAGTGTGTTTTGAGGTCCGCCCTTAACTGCCAAAATGATGGGCTGCCCTTGTCTTATAGATCAACATTCCAGGCGCTCACTACTTGAACTTTGAATAATCCATTGAAGACTTTTTTACTGATAGCATTTTCCAGCTGAATGAAAAGGTCTCTGTGTTAAATGTTCATTTGGGATTCCTTTTAAAATTCATCTTCTCCTATTTTCTGTGCTCTTGTGTACCTGTTTTGAGCTGTTTTTATTAAATATTTTCTGCATTGGCTTTTGACCTGTGGAAGGTGACTAGTAAGGGTTTTTTTCTGTTTCTTAGTTCACAGAAATGTTTTAAAGGAATGTGTGAAAGAATTAGGGCTAGGGGAGATTAGGGCTAGGAGACTTCCGGTTTGGCGCCATCCTTCCCGGTCGGGAGAAACCTCGTGTCCGAGGTTTCTCCGCCGCTGCGAGGGAAGGGGGTGTCGAGACTACGCCTCGACCCCCCAGAAACACCAGGTTGAGAGTCCTGGTGCCTTGGGATCCGGCGGGCCCCCCAGGGTGCCTCCCTTGCTCTCCGGTTTGCCCTAGTAAGGGCTGCCATGACGAGCGAGGTAGAAGGCGCGGGGGCTGTGGATACACCACTAGCTTCGCAGCGGGAAGTAGCGGTACCGGCGGGGGAGAGCATCAAATTCTTCTTAGATTCGGCTAATTGGCTTTTGTAAGTACCGATCTGGACAAAAGTTTAAAAATTGATTTTAAAATTGGGAAGTTTCGGGAACTCTAAAAACGGAAGTCGGTTCCCTTAACGTTGAAAGAGGAGGAAACAGTGTAATTTTAAATTCCGAAGCAATGTATAGATTTTGTAAATAAGAAATTTCTGAAGCTTGTAAGTTAGCATTGCACCCTCTTTGAGACATTATTCTGGATTGCATATGCTTGCTTGATTCTATGGACTTTATTGATCTTATGGATTTTACTGACCTTATGGACTTTATTGATTTTATGGACTTTTATGGACTTTGAAGATGCCCAAAAGGAAATGGACTAAGGAATTTAAAATAAAAGTTTTGGAACTTTTGTGCAACTTAACAGATGGAATTAACCATTTAAACCAGCTAACGGGGACAGTTCCAGCTGCGGACTTAGCTGTGCAGGAAAATGATTTTAGGACCTTTTGTGAGAACTATAAGGAAAAATATAATGAGGAGGAGAAAATCCGAGGAAAAAAACGGTGGATACAACCCGTCGAGGAAAGGCAGAAAAATTAGGAGGCAGAAAACAACAAGAAGAAAAAATGGGGAAACTGTTGGAAAAAAAGAGTGCCTGGTGGAAGGTGGCACAGACTCTAGTTGTGAAAAAATTTTCAAGGACATATGAGATAAGAATGGAGTACAAACCAGTTTCCCAGGACTGTGGAATTTCGATATTTGAAAGAGTGGGGGTGGGTTGAAAATCTTTATGAACTTTGTGGAAACTCTCTGGTTATTATGGTATTGACACAAGGTATGGCTAATGGATAATGTTATGGTCTTAAAATGAATGGTGAGGTAAAGGGGGGAAGGATTTTTGGTTAATTCAATCTTAAATAGGTTATTGTGATAGATTTGGGGGGGAAATGAAAGCTTAGAAATACAGTGAGTGTGGAGGATAGTTAAAAAAAGAAGAAATAGATTCGCAAATTGGAAAAGTATTCTGCTAGAAATATTAGTAAATGTGAGAAGGAGAGGAAATAGTATTGTGACTATTGGTAATAACTGTAAATTAGGTTTGATTTGGGAGTCAACGGGTGGGAGTCGGGGAAGTCCCAGAAGTTAAGATGATATGTGAATGGTAAGGTGATTAAATTGGCAAATTAGAAGTGTTTACCCCAGTGAGAGGGGGGTCTATTTGGTATGCTCCTCTTGGTGAGAGAAAGGGGGGTTAGAAAAATTTAATCATGTGTTATAAATTGATTGTAATTTGGTTTGTAATTGGAAAAAAAGTCTAATAAATATTATTTTAAAAAAAGAAAAGAAATCGCCACATGGTTCTGATTCATATCGTTTGGGCTGCACCATTTTTTTTCTCTACCTGACGGTGGTGCCACCTTCCCCCCCTCCTGGCTTCTGGCTTCTTCCCCCAACCTGCAGAGGAAGGGGGCTAGCCTTTGATTGGTGCCAGCAGCATGGTTTCCTCCTCCCTCCCTCCTCCTAGAGCCAAGAGGAAGGGTCCCGAGCTTTGTTTGTGCCAGCGTGATTGCTCCATGGCCTCCATTTAAGGCAACCCCTCGCCGTCCCTCCCCTCACTCACTACTCCTTCTGCCGCCACCACAGCGAGTGGTTCCGTTCTGAGACACCCTCCCAGTGTTCTGGGGTGTATGAAGCCTTGTTTTCCTGTTCTTAACTCCGCTACCGAACACGTCTCCCCATCCAAGACGGGAGAGCAGAGAACAGGTGTCCTTCTGCAGAAGGAACCCCTCGCTGCAAAAGGACGCGTGTTCTCTACTTTTCCGTCTTGAAGGGGGAGGCACGTTTGGGAGTGGAGTTCAAAACAGGGCAACAAGGCTTCGCACACCCCACAACCTTGGGAGGGTGTCTCAGAATGGAAGAGATATGCTGCGGCGCCGAACTGAGATCTTCGGAACTTTATTATTATTTTTCGACGGAATCTTTGGATCCTGTAGTAATGAGAGCCGCACAAGGTTTGAGGGACAGTGATCTGGCCCTCTACTTTAAAAGGTTGCTAGCCCCTGTCTCTGGATGTGCAGAAAAGAATTTGGAAGTATTTGTTGTCATTCTTGGGGGCCATGCTTTTTTGGAAACCCCCTCTTTTTCAAGAGCTAACTTCAGGACTATGGAAGGCTAAGGAAAAGCCTTTTTAAAAATTTAATTAAAAAAAAAACTTCAAAATGTGACAAATGTTTGTGGGGCCTCCACCTGTTGTTGCTGCTGAGTGGGGGCCCTGGATCTCTGCCCCAGATGTCTGCCTTGATGGTAGCAGTATGGGAGAAGTCAAATACCCAGAATCAAAAATACATGTTCATGGGTGGAAGGAAAAATGTGAGGTCAGTTAGACAATGAAGTAGAAGGAATGCAGAAGGGCAAGAGCCCAGAATAAAAAAGGAAAAGTATTTCTTGAATGAAATGGGCATGTCTGAAATCTCAGACATGTTTGCAGCATCAAAGCTGTTGTTCATTAACCAATTAATATATTTATCACTGCTGATGAAAAGAGTCTACTCTTCAGAGAAACAAGGTGGTATTTCATGCAATATAATGATGTCCTAAACAAACACTTAATCAGATATATTTGCCTTCTGGAAGGTGAGGCAAGATGCTGAGGGAATCTGTATTATATCTGGAGGAAAGAAGTGGGGGAAAGGGAGCTCAGTGCACCCAGAAGACACCAGTTGTTTGTTGGAGTAGCATCTGTTCAAATTGCATAGCCTTTGACCCTCCATAAAGAAATGGGGAGGAATGATGAGCTGGAATAGCTGTCTAGAAGGAAAGGTAACCTGGGAACTAGAAAAGACTAGTATAGGGAGGCAGGTGAACATTACAGCTAAACTCCCATGTTATGCTCTCCAGTAGCTATTCACTCAGACGGGGCTATTTTCATTCTGTTCTTAGTGTGTCCTTAGGGTGTTTTACGTTTCCTTTACCCCTTCCTTGCGCTCCTGACAATAATCAAACCTCCACGCCAATGCTTTTAGCCTCAGAAAAGGAGCTCCCCTTGGTGTCAAGGTAGGGGTCCAAGGGAGCATCTGGAGCCCTGCCATTCCTTCTGTCCCTGGCCCCTTCCCCTCCTCTCTTGACCATCCCAGGGCCACTCTTGACCCCACAGCAGGAGACGGGATCTGTCTGTGATGGTCCATGTCCTTGCTGGTTGAAGGACCACTTCCAGTTTCCTGGAGCTCCATCCTTCTTTCTCATGCAAGGTGGAGTCATGAAGCAGGTGAAGGCTGAGAACACCTAAGGGCGACACAGAGAGGGGCGTGGATTCTGCTTAACATTTCCTGTCTGGATCAAAGTCCCTGCACCAAAAGGGGTAGTGTGTGGGCACAATCAGTTTTATGGAGCTGCTTTGAAAGGGATTGCTTCGTGACACTAAGGGCCCCTGCTCAATAAACAATTAAGCATTAAGAGAATTTAAACTACATACACTGAAGGGAGTAGTGGTGTGTTGGGCCCAAGATCTTGGATACAATATTCACATGTATGAGTGTGAGAAACTATGGGAGGAGACATAAAGTTTACAGCATGCTGTAGTCTCAGAGAAAATATCATGAAGATGCTATACAGATGGCATCTTACCCCCACCAAATTGGCCAAAATGTATAAAAATAGATCAGAAGTGTGCTGGAGATGTAAAATGGGTAAAGGCTCGTATATGCATATGTGGTGGGAATGTAAGAGAATTTGGGGACAACATATGTAATGAATTTTTAAAAATATTAAAATTTCCATTCATAAAGAGACCAGAAGCCTTCATTTTAGAAATAGTGCCGACAGATTTTTTTAAAAAAAATGCAGGCCCCTCTTCATGTATGCAACAATAGCACTGGAAATAGCTTGCATGCATGCGCAAGCATCACTTCCAGTGCACTTCTGGCGCAGCGCGGCACCGGAAATAGCTTGTGTGCATGTGCACAGGCCTCCGCAAACCCAGAAGTGAACTGGAAATGGCGCTTTGCGCATGGGCAAAAGTTATTTCCGGTGCTGCACCGCGCCAGAAGTGTGCCGAAAATGATGTTTGCGCATGCACACAAGCTATTTCTGGTACAGTGCTGACCTGGAGACGGGCAGCCGCGCCAGTAAGAGCAGGCGTCGGGGGTCTTCAGGGGCCAGATAATTGGCTCGCTTGGTCCATATCCGACCCGCAGGCCTTAGTTTGGGGACCCCTGAGCTAGAACATAAGTTGACACATGGTGCAAATGGCTACATGTAACACAGTTTCCTAACATGCATACTAACACAATGTAACAGATCATGGTAAGAATCAAAGTTTAGTTAGCAATGATTATTGCGCATGTGTATTAAACATGCAATGAGGTAATGATGTACATGACTGGTTAAAACTGAAATCCTTTGTTTGAAATGTTATAAATACCCCTGCCCGGACCCTTGGGTGGGGTTGCAGTTTTGGGGAAATATTTGACTGTAACCTATTGCTTTGCAATAAACAACAATGGACTCCAAACTCCTCTTGTCTCTGAGTTTTATTGGTGTAACTCAGAAGATAAGCCATTTTTGGCTTACAACACTATAATCTTCAAATTGAAACAAATGTGAAAATAAATTTTGGATGCTATAAATTTTATCCTGGTCTGGTGAATGCAATGTCTTTTGTTTTGCAGCTGTGTGATTTGTGCTCATATTGTATTGTGCTGGTCATTGGCTATAAACAATAAAATTTATAGATAGATTGAACTGTGAAAATAAGTAATAAAATAATAAAATGACTTTTTTTTTTGGTCCTAACTCCCAAATGGTGTGTGTGTGTGTGTCTCCTTGTGCTTTTGATTATTATTTTGGGGTTGAGGGTGGAGGTGTTTTTTTTTTTTTAATTGAACCATGGTTTAATGTTTCATTATGTTTTTTATATATGTTGGAAGCTGCCCAGAGTGGCTGGGCCAACGTAATAAGATGTGTGGTGTATGAATAGTAAAAATATATTTATGGAATGGGATGTCCCTATTTTCATCAGAGAAATGTTGGAGGGTATGGAAAGATAACGGGGCCTGACCCTGGCGTTAGATGCTGAAGCTAAGTGGAAGCTGGACTCCTCCAACTATGCATTCTGGCTGCAGGGTGGCATCGTCCCAGTTTCCTCAAATTTCAGGATTTTTTAATGAGGATTTAGAAACCACTGAGTGCACACCTGATCACAAGGAGGCTTATTAGTGCAACATAAACTTTATTTCCACTTTATCTTACATGGGGCTCAGATGGTGGCACGTGAAGAAGACCCCTAGAGAAGATTGCCAAAAGCTTATTCCCAGCTGCTCCAGAGCTAGGAGTGGAGCAGATATAATATTGTTGATCTATTTGCCCAGTCACGAAATTAAAAGACGCCTGCTTCTTGGGAGGAAAGCAATGACGTACATAGACAGCATCTTAAAAAGCAGAGACATCACCTTGCCAACAAAGGTCCGTATAGTTAAAGCTATGGTTTTCCCAGTAGTAATGTATGGAAGTGAGAGCTGGACCATAAAGAAGACTGATCGCGGAAGAATAGATGCTTTTGAATTATGGTGCTGGAGGAGATTCTTGAGAGTCCCATGGACTGCAAAAAGATCAAACTTATCCATCCTTAAAAGAAATCAGCCCTGAGTGCTCACTGGAAGGGCAGATCCTGAAGTTGAGGCTCCAGTACTTTGGCCACCTCATGAGAAGAGAAGACTCCCTGGAAAAGGCCCTGATGTTGGGAAAGATGGAGGGCACAAGGAGAAGGGGGCGACAGAGGATGAGATGGTTGGACAGTGTTCTCGAAGCTACTAACATGAGTTTGGCCAAATTGCAGGAGGCAGTGGAGGATAGGGGTGCCTGGCGTGCTCTGGTCCATGGGGTCACGAAGAGTCGGACACGACTGAACGACAACAATTTGCCCTGACCGTTAAGAGCAGAACCTCCAGGATCAGAAGCAGCGGGCTGCAAATACGAGGGCAGGGGAGGCAGCAGGGAGATCTCGCTGCATGCACGATGCCTTCGCCTTGCAAGGGGGCGCATCCAGCCTTGCAGCCTCCCAGGGCCCAACCCACAGCCAGCGAGCTCCGATGCTCAGAGAGGCAGGAAACGGGGCCAGCCAGGGGGACTCGAGAGCGGCTGCACTTTCCTGTCCCCCCGCCGAGGAGAGCGGAGGAGCAGCGGCCAGTGGCCTGGCGAGTTTCCCCGGAGAGGAGCCGGATTCTGGTGCAGGGACGGAGCGAGGGGTCAGAGGTAAAGGATTGGGGGGGGGGAGCAGAAGGAGAGCACGTGCGCCTCGCCTGGCAGGATCAGGCCCCGAGTCTAGCCGGAGGCTGCAGGGCGCCCCCCAACCGGGCAGGAAGGAGAAGGGGCTCAGCTCGGGGGCAGGGCATCTGCAGGAGGGCACAGGGACAAACATCTCTGGCTAAGGCTGGCACGGACCCTGCCTGAGACCCTGGAGAGCTGCTCCCTTCAGTCCTAGAGACGATGTTGAGCTCAAGGGGCACAATGAGGGGGCAAAGGCAGCTGCTGCTTCGCGATGGAGGCTGCATATAGTCGCCCACTGATGAGCGGCGTACCTGGGGCTCCTGTCTCCCTGAGTTTGCCGCCCCTCTCCCTGTCCCTCATCGGGGAGCCCCTTCCTCTTCCACGGTCCTCCCTCCGCTCCGACTGTCCTTCCCTCTCGCCTGCTTCTGCCTCCCTGCGGTGGCTGCAAGGGCGATGAGTGGGTTGAGGGGGCGGCAGCACAGGCACAAGCTCACGCTCTCCCACCGGCGGAGAGGGAAGGCGAGGAAGAGCAGGGCAGCAGGGAGGGGCCCCTCTCACTCTGCAGCCCCGTGGCACCCTTAGCACGCCACTACTTCTGCCCCCCCTTACCTCTGCCAGTGCCATTGATAAACCTATCGCCCTACTTCATGAATGGCCTTTTAAAGCTCTCTAAGCCACCACCACCACCACCGCATTTTGTGGCAATGATGCCCATCAGATTCATTTAGCAAGGAAATGGATGCTTTTGCCTGCCCCAAATCAATGTACACTGTGCCTACACATGGAGGTTCTGTTGACCAGTCATGCCTAAAAGGACAGCTAATATGTCTGTTCTCCAGAGATCGCATCTGATCTTTTCCCAAGCTATCAAAACCAGTGACCTCTTGTGTCTGCGTGTAAATAAGTGAGAGAGGCTTAAGCCTGTTTCTTTAAAGGTTTTATCTTCCACCTTCCCCAGTAGTACAGCTGAGAGTCGAAGCGGGTGACTGTTTTGAAAATGCAGAGGAAAGGAGGATTCTTTAGAAGTGGCATATGGAAATGAATTAATGGTGATAAAAACATCGAAGACAGTATTGTAAAAGACTAAGGAACAATTGAAATTAGTTATTAATGTTCAGATTATTACTCATTTCATTTCTATACTTCATATTTTTAAGGGGGGGAAATCTCAAAGTAATTAGAGAGAAATCTCAATGCAGTTTGTTTCCATAGGATGTTGAAAACATTAACTCTGTAGATCCAGGAGTTCTCTCCTCCTGATAGCCTCAGATTTTATTGTTCTTTCCTATAGAACAAGAGGAACATTTATGGGCTTAAAGCTGCATTGATTCTGGAGGCCACATTCCAGTGAGCTGTGTGGCCAATGTATCCAAAGGCATGCACCATGCTTTAAATATTGTTGGTCAATATTCCTTTTGTTTGTTTATTTCTTAGGCTGTACAGACACCATACATTTAAAGCATGGTGCTTCCCCCAGAGAATCATGGGAACTGTAGTTTATTGCTACAGTTCTCAGCACCCTTAACAAACCAGCTCGCAGGATTTCTTGGGTGAAGGCATATATTTTAAATGTTAGGTGGGTCTATCGCAGCCTTAGTCATGTACAAAGATCTGTTGTTTCCTTTCCAACATGCTAGAAGTTGCTGCCAGGATCAGTATTCCCTGGTCACTGAACATGTTCAGTCCTCTCACTGAGTTGTTTTTGGATTTCCCTACCACTGCCTTGGTCCTCCCACCCCCAAATATTATTTGTACTTCCGTAAACCTTGGGGTATCCTCGGGTCTTTGGATAACTTCCTCTCGTCCAAGGGTAGGGTCGTTTGGGCGATATTGTCATTCACAGCCTGAACATCAGAAATAGAAAGAGTGATAATATATATCAAAATCTGGCTAATGGTTAAAAATGTGCTTTTGTTTTTATTCTTGACTTTTATTCTACACTGGTGTTTATTTCTTTTCCAGCAGGGTAGTGTAAAAATGGAAGAGCAGGGACCGAGGAGACCCATTTGAAGGGAGAGCCTGGAATCCAAAGGAAAAAGATCTCCTGCAGGCTAAGTTGAGACCTTCAGGGATCTTCTGCCTCAGGAAGATTTACGTCAGATTAAGCAGGAGCCAGAGGAGGAGGAGCTGCAGCAGCACTGGGATGCCCAGTGGCAGGATTGCCTGAAGACGATGCACCCCCCTCGTTCAAACTGGGAAACCCCACAAGCTCCCAGTCCTCCCCACTCTGGGGATGGTGTCCTCCTGGCCTCATTCAGGGGAGCTGCGGATACCAGCCAGTGGCCCAGTGGGAGAGCAGGGGGGACAGACCAGACCCTGCTCCCAGACACTGAGGGGCTTCTAGGAAAGGTAAGTGCCCTCCTCTCACCTTGGTTTCCAGCACCTGGAGGTCAGAGGCCCACTGCCTCTAGACATGGAGATTCTGTTTAGCTATGGTGGTGAATATTGCTCCTCCCTGCACTTTCTGTTAGACCAAACCTTATTATACATGGGAGGTTTGTAATCATATCTCCTGATGTTCTTACTTTACCTACGCAGCTGAAGCTACCGGTATGTCAGAAGAGTGGTCCTTCCACCAACCCCCATTTTACTCCTCTAAAGTGCCTTCATTTCCAAAATGCTCTTTTCTCCCCACTGAGGTAAAAATCTTGGCACGTTAGGTATAACAACGCCTGATATACCCAACAAGATGAGGAACTTCTTTTTATATTCCTCAACAGCTGCAAGAATCCTAGTGGCGTCACATTGGAAGAATGAAACAACACCTAGCGAAAAAGATTGGTTTTATAAAATTTTAGAATATATTGAGTTGGCTTACCTTTCTGAAAAAAATTAAAGATAATCCAAGGAATAGATTTATTGAGGAATGGGATAGCTTTTTGTACTCCAATACGGTCCTTGCATTGGAATAACTCTTGTCCAATTCTAATATAATATAGTGGTAAAGCAATATGTGAAATTACATGAATGATCTACAGTAACAGAGTTGTCGATGTCAGTGTCATACTCTTTTTGACTTAAATTTATTTGATTTGGTTTAATGGAGAGATGAGATTGGGAAGTCTAACATAAATATATTAATATATAATTTAGCCTTCTTTCTGTTACGAATGTAATGGCTAATAAATATTATTTATTTATATACTATATAACAACAACAATAACAATAATTTATTATTTATACCCCGCCCATCTGGCTGGGTTTCCCCAGCCACTCTGGGCGGCTTTCAACAGAATGTTAAAATACAATAGTCTATAAAACATTAAAAGCTTCCCTAAACAGGGCTGCCTTCAGATGTCTCCTAAAAGTCTGGTAGTTGGTTTTCTCTTTGACATCTGGTGGGAGGGTGTTCCACAGGGCGGGTGCCACTACCCAAAAGGCCCTCTGCCTGGTTCCCTGTAACTTGGTTTCTCGCAGCGAGGGAACCGTCAGAAGGCCCTCGGCGCTGGATCTCAGTGTCTGGGCAGAACGATGGGGGTGGAGACGCTCCTTCAGGTATACTGGACCGAGGCCATTTAGGGCTTTAAAGGTCAGCACCAATGCTTTGAATTGTGCTCGGAAATGTACTGGGAGCTAATGTAGGTCTTTCAAGACCAATATTATGTGGTCTCGGTGGCTGCTCCCAGTCACCAGTCTAGCTGCCGCATACTAGATTATGTTTAACTATTGTTACAACAAGGCATTTTGGTTATGTAAGTATTTTTTAAAAAATCTTGGCACATCTTGCAGCCTCAGCACTGCTATGTGCAGTTCAAATAGAATACCACAGGCCTCCCTTGCAAGGTTGTTGCAAGATTTATTAAGATAATGGCCAGGTTCAGATGACTGAATCGTAGCCTGAAAAGATGCTTTACAAATAGGCACAGTTTTTGAGGATTGTTCGGCAAAGTTACTTACTTCCATGTTACCGTGTATAGGATAGTGGCCTACAGTGTCCAAAAGCTATTTAACAATATTAACTCACCCAGTGTCATGAACACACCAGCCCAAACCCCAGAAATATAGCCTGACTTAGAGAGCAGTCAGCAACAGAGAGTTTCATGTTTTTCTCTTTTTTAAAAAATATATTTTTATTCATTTTATACCACAAGCATGAAAACAAATATAACATACATATAAAAACAAGATAAAAATACAAAACAGTCCACAATACAAAATATGTATACTTTCCTTATTCATAACTTTCCTCACCTAATAACATGACTTCCTCTAATCCCTTCCATCTGAATTTCATTACCAGTATATTTCATCTTTAGCAGTTATCCAAATTCCTAATTATAATATTTCATTTTATATAACATCTTTCTTTACTTCTTCCAACTTGTCTAACCATAAATTTTTCTAAAGCTATATTTATTTATTTGTTTATTTATTTATTTATTTTTAAAGAAAATTTATTGGTTTTCCACATTAAACAACAAAACACATACAATAAACCACAATTAAACAATAAACAACAATACAATTGCAAAAATCAAAAACACATAACAATAATAAAGAAATAAAACTTATACATACCTAACACACACTGGAACACCACGAAAGCTTATTTAAATCTAGTTTCAAATCTTACTTGGGGACTTCCCCCGTTCTCTCCTCTGCGTTCTGTTCTAATTTACTTTAGTAACTTTGTAACTAGTTTCACATCATTCATCAACATTCTTATTACTACTTTACATTAGTCTATTTCATAAAACTTATTTCAACATTAATAATATAACCTTCCATATACATTACTTCTAATTTTTCGCGATTTCTCAGATAATCTTTAAATTTCTTCCATTCTTCTTGCACCTTCTCCTCCCTCTGGTCTCGGAGCTTCGCAGTCAGTTCCGCGAGTTCCATAAAGTCCATCAACTTCATCTGCCATTCTTCTACGGTCGGGAGCTCTTCACCTTTCCAGTTTTTTGCAATCAAAATTCTAGCTGCTGTTGTGGCATACATAAAAAACACTCTATCTTGCCTGGGTATCTCAGAATTGGTCATGCCCAAAAGGAAGGCCTCTGGTTTCTTACTGAAAGTAATTTTCATTACTTTTTTAAGTTCATTATATATTTTCTCCCAGAATGTCTTTACCTTTGGGCATGTCCACCACATATGAAAAAAGGTACCTTCAACATTTTTACATTTCCAACATGCATTACTTAAGCCATGATAGATCTTAGCTAACTTCACTGGTGTCAAATACCATCTATATATCATTTTCATAATATTCTCCCTTAATACATTACATGCTGTAAACTTTATACCTTCCTTCCACAACTTTTCCCAGGCCTCCATCATAATATTATGGCCCACATCCTTTGCCCAATCTATCATTGCAGATTTAACCATTTCATCTTTCGTATGCCACTCTAGCAACAAATTATACATCCTGGAAAGGTTTTTAGAGTTCGGTTCAATTAATTCTGTTTCCAACTTTGATTTTTCTATTTGAAAGCCAACTTTCTTATCTAACCTGAAAGTTTCATTTATTTGGTGATACTGCAACCAGTCGGTGACCTCCTCCTTCATTTGTTCATAACTTTTCAGCTTAAAGGTCTGACCTTCCTGTTGCAGTATATCCGCATATTTCGGCCACTTTGCAGACATATTTGGTCTTTTGTAGGCCTTCGCTTCTACTGGGGAGATCCACCTAGGAGTCTTTCTCTCTAACAAATCTTTATTCCGCATCCAGACCTGAAACAAGGCTTTCTTAACGATATGATTCTTAAATGCTTTATGAACTTTGACCTTATCATACCAAAGATAGGCATGCCATCCAAAAACGTTGTCATGTCCCTCCAAGTCCAGCACGTCTGTATTCTCTAACTTAAACCAGTCCTTTAACCAGCAAAATGCTGCTGCTTCAAAATATATTCTTAAATCTGGCAGGAAGAATCCCCCTCTCTCCTTAGAGTCCGTTAAGATCTTAAATTTTATTCTGGGTTTCTTCCCCTGCCAGATAAATTTTGACATGTCCTTTTGCCATTTCCTAAAGCAATCTAGCTTATCTATAAGCTTGGAACAAAAACAACATCTTTGGTAACACATTCATTTTTACTGCTGCAATTCTGCCCATCAAAGAAAGCTTCAATCTTGACCATGTCTCAAAATCTCTTGACCATGTCTCAAAATCTCCTCCCATAATTTTTCATAATAGTCCTTGAACAGGTTTAGATTCTTCGGGGTAATGTTTACTCCTAGATATTTCACTTTTTTGACAAAATTAAGTCCAGTAGAGTTCTGCAATTTCTGTATCTGCAAAGGGTTCATATTTTTTGACAATACTTTAGTCTTGGCTTTATTTAACTTAAAGCCTGCTACACGTCCAAATAATTCAATTATCTCCAAAGCTTTGGGTACACTGCTTTCTGGTTCCTGTAGGGATAACACCAAATCATTTGCGTAGGCTCTTAGCTTATATTCTTTCTCTCCCACCCTTATTCCTTTTACCTGTTTCTCTGACCTAATCATATTCAGAAGGACCTCAAGAACCGTGATAAAAAGTAAAGGTGAGATAGGGCACCCTTTCTAAAGCTATATTTAAATTAGAATCCTAAGCCTTTATTTACTTACAAAATCTTTTCTATTTTTCAAATATTACAATTTTTTTTAGATAAACTCTAAATTTCTTGCAGGCTTCTTTCACCATCTCCTCTTTCTGGTCACGGACCCGTCCAGTCATTTTGGCCAGCTCCATGAATTCAAACATCTTTATTTGCCAGTCTTCTATAGTCGGAATGTCCTGTGTTTTCCAGTTTTTGACAAGTAATAATCTCACAGCTGTTGTGGCATACAAAAAGAATCATATCTTTTTTTGGCAATTTCTCCCCCTATTATTCCAAGTAAAAAGCTTCTGGTTTTTTAAAAATAAATGTGTTTTTAAACACTTTTTTCAACTCATTATATATCTTTTCCCAGAAGTCTTTTACTTTTGGGCACGTCCGCCACATATGGTAAAAGGTTCCTTCTTTCTCTTTACATTTCCATCATTTATTATCATATGTATGATACATTTTAGCTACCATCTATACATCATTTTCATCATATTTTCTTTCAACACATTACATGCAGTGAACTTAATTCCCTTTATCCACAACCTTTCCCAATCCACCAACATATATAAATTTTTTAAATTAATTTTGACAATTTTTAGCGCATTAAATAGCAGTTACTTTTTTTTCATCCTCCCCCCTCCCACTGAGGGAAGCAATTATCCAAACCCCTCTCTCACAGGAGCAAATATTAAACATTTCAAATTTAACATACAGTGGTGCCCCACTAGACGAATGCCTCGCTAGACGAATGCCTCGCTAGACGAAGGCATTCGTCTAGCGGAAGGCAGCCCCGCAAGACGAAAAAGTCTATGGGGCTGCCTCGCAAGACAAAAAAATTTTGTCTTTTTTTTTTTCCTTTTCGTCTAGCGAAAGCGCAGCTTGCATTGCCGCTTCGCAAGACGAAAAACCCGCTAGACGAAAATTTTCGCAGGACGAATTATTTTCGTCTAGCGGGGCACCACTGTATTTAACATGCAGAGAATCATTGCTTTAGGTCTGCCCTTTTCCTTAGGCCAAACATTCTTCCTTTCCTCAGTTTCATTGTCAATTGACTTCCTCAGATCCCCCCCTGTTGAATTCATTATCTATCCTCTTAACCAGTTTTCCTAATTCATGGTCAGATCTATTTTTACCTATTCACAATATGTTATCTCCTTATCTTTTTAAACATAATCATACAATATCAGACTTAAGTCCTAATAATTTATACTCAACTTCGGCTCTGAAACCCTTATCAAATTTCCCCCTACTTAAACTTGTTTTCTACTGCTAAATTCTTCTTTTTTCTGCACTCTTCCCTCCCTCCGGTCTCAAATTTTTTGGCTAATAATTCTTAACATTTCCCCATTACCCCAACATCTAGATCCGTCCGTCTTAACCATATAAGGAGAAAGATAGCAGAGACATATCCTTTTTAACCCACTCCAACCCTCACAAGGACCTGAGCCCAAAAGTTAAAACATGCTATCTTCTGTTTTCGTCTTATCTTTTGCAAAGTAGTCTTCCATATATCCTTCTCATTACAGAGTGCATACCAAACTGGTTGCCCCTCGTTTCTTTCCTTTTGCAGTATGAAGTTTCCTTTGTCAATTCTGTCTTCAACATCTTCCTCTTTTTGAAGCGTTCCTTTTATATCTACGTCCACACTGCTCCTTCCTTTTTTATTTAACAGAAAGTCTCTGGCTGGTTTTTTCTCTTCCACTTTCTCCTCCCAAGTTGCTCCTGGGACTGGAATTGTCACTTCCATACTTTCAATATTTGTATCCAATCCTAAATTCTGAAAAGTCAAATTCTAGACTCTCACAGTCTGTTCCATCTGATTCACGTTCTGTGCCATCTGTTGCAAAAGCTCCAAAGTCTTTTCCTGAAAGTCCACAGACCATTTTCCCTTTGTCATATTCCAGGTCAAAAAACAACTCTAACATCCAAACAACTCCGCTGTGACATCCGCAGCCATTTTGCCTTTGTTTCTTGCCAAACCTTTCAAGACCACCTGATAGAAAGAGTAATACTTTTTTAAAATCAAATTTCACTCCATATAAATCCAAAATCAATCCCCCCTTTATTGGGGAAACAGTTTAAGAAGTTCTCCTTATTTTTTGACAGCCGCCTCGGATACAATGTTACACTGTTCCTTCTGTTTCAACTGTCAGGGACCAACCTCCATTATTTTAAGTCCCTTCCCATGCTGAATTGTCTTAAAGCCTTTTAAATAAATTGCTACTCACAAAGTCCAAATTCTGGAGAAATTGAGCGCTCTTTTCTGCCAGCAGCTGCAACTTCTCGCTGCGAGGGTAGTGCTTGATCCACAGCACCCACGCCTTCTACCCCACTCACTCTCGGCAGCCCTTACTAGGGCTTACCGGAGAGCAGGGGAGGAGGAGGAGGAGGAGGAGGAGTTTGGATTTGATATCCCGCTTTATCACTACCCGAAGGAGTCTCAAAGCGGCTAACATTCTCCTTTCCCTTCCTCCCCCACAACAAACACTCTGTGAGGTGAGTGGGGCTGAGAGACTTCAGAGAAGTGTGACTAGCCCAAGGTCACCCAGCAGCTGCATGTGGAGGAGCAGGGACGTGAACCCGGTTCACCAGATTACGAGTCTACTGCTCTTAACCACTACACCACACTGGAGGCGCACTGGGTGCCCGCCAGATCCCACGTCTCCAGGACGCCCTTCCTGGAGTTCTTCTGGGGGGTCGTAGCGCAGTTATGACTCCCCCCTCCAACATTATATTGTGCCCTACATCTTTTGCCCAGTCAATCATCACTTATTTAACCATTTCATCTATTGTGTGCCATTCCAGCAGTAAATTATACATCTTAGAAAAGTTTTTAATATCAATGTCTAGCATTTCCGTTTCCAGTTTGGATTTTTCTACAGCAAAACCAATTTTCCTGTCTTGCTTATACATTTCTTTTCTTTTTTTTTTTGGCCAAATCATGTTTATTAGGGTTTCCAATACAACAGAATCACATAAAACATTCCAAATTATTTATCCAATTATCAAATAAAAAAAGAAAAGTTCCAAATCAACTGAATTATTATTATTTTAGTTTTGTTTAATGGCTTCCCATGCTTCAAATTTCGGAGGTGTCTCATCTTAACTATTGTCCTTTGTTTTCGCGTTCCAATCTTTTCACAGCCTCTGATATATTCCAACAGGCAAGATAAATCAAAGCAAACAGTGTCTCTGTGAGGATTTAAGTCCATATTTCTCCAGCATACAGTCCCTTCCCCTTTGACGAGCTGAGTCCAAAAGCCACATATAAACAATCACCATCTTCTTTTTTGTATTCCAAATATTTTTCCACATTTATTATGCACCCGTGTGCACCCACTTACATCTTGTAGGAGAATTAGCCAGTCGTAATTGAAGATTCATATATTTTAAAAAGATTTGACACCTTCTCCTTCCGATTTCTAGCTTATGCAGTCCTGGCAAATTCCAACTGCGTCATTTCTGGGCAGTCGACCAAATTCTTCCAATTAAAATCAGTCAGTGTCCAAGGGGTTCCTCTTTTGCCAAAATCAACAGATAAAAATGCCTTTTATCCCCTTCCAGATGTTAACAATTACTTTCTCCTCTCATTAGGACAATTACTTTCTCCTCTCATTAGGACAATTACTTTCTCCTCTCATTAGTGTTTACTTTTCATTAAGTCCCGCATAGTTCTTGTATATAATTTCAAATCTTCTCCACCAAATTCGAATTATCAGTCTTTCAGATCTCACTTGTTATATATAATAAAGTTGGATCTTCTGGGGGGGGGGTATTTGCCCGTTATTTAAAATATTAAAGCAAAATGCAACCACAGAGTCCGGGGCTCCCCCCCCTTCCGTCCCGCTTCACATGCCAATACGGTGATAAAAACTTCTCTTCTTAATAGTTCAGTGGCTGAGTTTTTTAACAAAATACTTTTCCCTCCTTCGTTTGAAGCATGCCCAAGACTTCTCACTAATTTATATTTTACAGCGTTGGGAATCTTGTACGATCGGGCCGGCCGCAGGAGTTCCTCTCCCCTGTGTGCTCTCTGCCCTGGCCCCCCTGCTCATTTCCCCATAGGGACAGAGCAGGTTTAAGGGGCATCTGCGGGCAAGGCAGTCCTTCCCACACTCCTGGGAAGGTAAGGGAGGCTGCATACTCCCATTACAGCCTTGGGAGTTCCCCATGGGGATCAGGAGCGATGGTATCTTTCAGCCATTCCTGTCCATGCCAAAAACCGGAAGCCGTCTTGCTTATACATTTCATTGATCTGATACTATTGCAACCAGTCATTCAATTTGTCTTTATGTTGGTCATACGATCTCAACTTAAATCCTCCATCCTCCTCCTCCAGCAGATCCACATATTTTAACCATTTATTTTCCATATTCAACTTTTTCTTGGCCTTCGCCTCCAAAGATGATAACCACCTAGGAGTTTTCTTCTTCTAAGAGATCTTTATAACTTATCCATACATTACACAAAGATTTTCTAATTATATGGTTTATATGGTTTTTAAAACCTTTGTGCGCTGTTATCCTGTCACACCATAAATATGCATGCCATCCAAATATGAGTTTCATGTTTCTCTCAGGCAGCTGAGAGCTGACAGCTGCAGACTCCCACTCCTCTTGACACTGAAAGGAATTTAGATAACACGATAGCTGGAAGCAGGCTGCAACAAAGTCAAAGCTCTCAAGAGGCACAGGCAGGCTCGTAGAGCAAGGGAGGGAGCTTTCCTTCACCAGAAGAGGAAGCAGCTGAGCCAATGAGGCCAAAGAGTAGACGAATGGGAAGGGTTTAGACAGAAAACAAACCAAGAGACGCAAAGGTCATAGGTTCAGTATATTCTGCAGACGCCGGAAGGATTCTTCAGAAGGGTCAACTTGAGTGTACTTGATGGATGCTCAACGGCAGCTCTCCGAGGCTAATTGCTTGTTTGGCAATAAATCTTCAAGTTAATTATGACTTGCATACTGTGTTATTGTGCTGACAGCCTTGACTTCTGACACCCAGGATCTCTGCCAGTCAGCTTCTCTAGCTTTTCATGATGTCCTAATATGCATCCCGATCTCTGTTCCAGGAATTGTTACCTGTGGAAGATGTGGTTATTAAGTCCTCCAAGTCTGAGCAGGATCCCTTGGACACAGAGAACATCCATCTCTCTGCAAAGGCTGAGGGAGAGAGTGAAGAAGAGGCCAGCTTTCTGGGTAAGGGTTGGGGTCTGGGTCATTGGGTGCTTTTGCAATTTGCAGAGGGTCCAGCAGAAGCCATTTCCTCTCTCCTGCCTGAAATTCTCACACAATGGGAATGGCAGAACTTCTGAGTTAGCCTTTTGCAACATAGTACCCTCCAGACATTATGAGATTTCAACTCCTCTCACTCACAGCCAACATGACCAATGGAATGATGGGAGTTGTAGTCTAACAACTTCCAGAGCACATCAAGTTGGAGAAGGATCCTGTGGGAAGAAAGCCCAATGATCAGCCTTTAAGCAGAAAGTAGTTCCAATGTTAAATTCATGGAGAGAGAAGAGGAAGAAACATTACATCTCTAGGAAGCTGACATGCTTTCTGTGATGAAATGATTGACGCGGCACAATACTGAATTCCTCCCATAGTTTTCTTCCCCATGAGGTTTTGTGTGCCATCGGTATACACAGAAGCATTGAATTTGTAAGCATGTCTTGCACAGTTGTGTGCAGGGAGGGCTAGGAAAAAGAAGGATAAGTGAATTTTGTAAACTTGCCGATGTTACAGAATGGGGTTGTTTGTGAGAGGTATAATATTTTATAGCACCCCTGTAATTTTATCCATCTCTAAGCTTACTTGGAGATACTGTGGTACAAATTTGGTACAAATTTCAAAATAAGTACACAAAGCCAACAAAGAGACTCGCACGTTTATAGTGGCACCAGATTTACTCGCCAAGAGTCCACTTTGTCAGAGTGCAGCCCACAAAAGCTTAGGCTACAACACATTTATCAGCCTTTCAGGGCTACAAAGGAGAATAAACAGAAGCATAGTTAGTCTAAGTGTACTTACCGGTAGGTTGCAATATTCTCACAGTTGCATGTGGCATAGCAACACTTAAGTTTTACTAATTACTCAGAGACGATACGGTTATTTGAACCTGAGATCATTTCCTCACTTGAAAGTGAAGAATACAGAGATGCTATAACACATTTATCAGCCTTTCAGGGCTACAAAGGAGAATAAACAAAAGCATAGTTAGTCTATGGACTTCCATCCTAGAGGAGAAAGTGACAGCCAGCAACTTGGATAGCTTGAAAAAAAGGATTAGACTGATGTCTGTGCTCTGCCCTCCTGGTCCTAGGCAATAATGCTTCTTAATACAGTGGTACCTTGGTTCTCAAATGGCTTAGTTGTCAAACAACTTGAAAGTAAGTGTTCTGGTTTGTGAACCTTTTTTTGGAAGCCGAACATGCTCCTTTTTGAGTATTACACTTCCAATATGAGTGCCAAACTTTTGTTTTCAGTGCCACACTTCCGTTTTCAGTGTTGCACTGAGGTCTGTCTGTTTTTTATGTTTATTTTCTGCTTTTTTGTTTTGTTTTTGTGACTGTGTGGAACCCAGTCCAGCTACTGATTGATTGATTGTGTGACTGCGGAAATGGATAAAAGCTACAAAACCAAAAGAACCATTAGCAGAACAACAATAGAGATAAAGAAGCAATTATTCCCAAGCCTGAAAGTGCTGTCTGTTTAAGTGGTCTGGGGCTTATTTATTTCACAGTACAACTTTTGTTTTTGCTATTTATTTTACATTTTTGTTTTGGAGGCTTTTTTGGTTCATTTGTTTTTGTGACTGTGTTACTGATTGATTGTGTGATTGCAGAAATGGATTAAAGCCCCCCATCCAAACAATAACTAATATCAGTGCAGGTAAGAAAAAAAGTAATTTTAATTTTTATCATCTACAATACTGTCTTATTTATTTTATAGTACAGTACATTGTTTATTGATTTCATTTTATGGATCAATGGTCTCGTAAGATTGTAAAGTTCATGTTAAAGTACTGTTTTAGGGGTTTAAAAAAATGTGGAATTTATTAATCCATTTTGCATTATTTTCTATGCGAAGGGACACTTTTGCTTTGGAACGCTTTGTTTTAGAACATCCAGAATGGATTAAGTTTGAGAACCAAGGTACCACTGTACTAGTTTCTGGAAAGCACAAGAGGGCAGAGGGCTATTGTGTTCCAATCCTGCTTGCTGGTTTCCCACAGGCATCTGGTTGGCCCCCGAGAGAACAGGATGCTGGACTAGGAGGGCCTTTGCCCAATCCAGCCGGCTCTTCTCAGGTTGTAATATTCTAATATTAGGTTGCAATATTCACACATTTGCATGTGGCATAACAACACTTAAGTTTTACTAATTACTCAGAGAAGATATGGTTATTCGAACCTGAGATGATTTCCTCACTTGAAAGTGAAAAATACAGAGATGTGTTTAAGGAGCCCATTCCAACGTAGATCAGTATTATAAAATGCTGCTGCTTTATTACGTGTGAATGGAGTAATCTTGTGTTGCTCTTGGCATTATCTCTTCTGCATTCCTAAAAATTTGGAACATAGCGAGGACAGTGGAGAAGGGAGACTGTGTTAAAATAAGAGAAGGTGCACATTGGGATTGACGTGTGTTCCGTTTCTTTCTTGTCTTTCTTGAAAGTCTAACAGAATTCTCTTTCGTCCCAGACTCCCAAACAGGTGAGGAAGATGACAATCAGAATTCTATGGAGCCAACAGTGAATTCATTGGGAAGAACAAAGAAACAGTTTAAATGCAGGGAATGTGGGGTGTGCTTTAATCACAATGGAAGACTTAGGATTCACCAACGAACTCACACAGGGGAGAAACCTTTTAAATGTATGGAGTGTGGTAAGAGATTCAGTAAAAATGAAACTCTTATACTACATCAACGAACTCACACAGGGGAGAAACCATTTAAATGTATGGAGTGTGGAAAGGGATTCAGTGGACGTGGTTACCTTAGAATACATCAACGAACTCACACAGGGGAGAAACCATTTAAATGTATGGAGTGTGGAAAGGGATTCAGTGGAAGTGGTTACCTTAGAATACATCAACGAACTCACACAGGGGAGAAACCATTTGAATGTATGCAGTGTGGTAAGAGCTTCAGTAAAAGTGGAACACTTAGAATGCATCAACGAACTCACACGGGGGAGAAACCTTTTAAATGTATTGATTGTGGAAAGAGCTTCAGTGACAGTGGAGCACTTAGAATACATAAACGAATTCACACGGGGGAGAAACCATTTAAATGTATGGAATGTGGAAAGAGCTTCAATGAAAGTAGAGTACTTAGAATACATCAACAAACTCACACAGGGGAGAAACCATTTAAATGTATGGAGTGTGGAAAGGGATTCAGTGGAAGTGGTTACCTTAGAATACATCAACGAACGCACACAGGGGAGAAACCATTTGAATGTATGCAGTGTGGAAACAGCTTCAGTCAAAGTGGAGCACTTAGAAGACATCAACGAACTCACACAGGGGAGAAACCATTTAAATGCATTGAATGTGGAAAGAGCTTCATTGAAAGTGGAGCACTTAGAAGACATCAACAAACTCACACAGGGGAGAAACCATTTAAATGTATTGAATGTGGAAAGGGCTTCAGTGATAGTGGAAAACTTAGAACACATCAACGAATTCACACACAGGAGAAACCGTTTAAATGTATTGAATGTGGAAATAGCTTCAGTAGAAGTGGAGCACTTAGAATACATCAACGAACTCACACAGGGGAGAAACCATTTGAATGTTTTGAATGTGGAAAGAGCTTCAGTAGAAGTGGATCACTTAGAATACATCAACGAACTCACACGGGGGAGAAACCATTTAAATGTATGGAGTGTTGTAAGAGCTTCCGTCAAAGTGGAGCACTTAGAAGACATCAACGATCTCACACAGGGGAGAAACCATATGAATGTATACAGTGTGGAAAGAACTTCAGTGATAGTGGAACACTTAGAATACATCAACGAACTCACACGGGTGAGAAACCTTTTAAATGTATTGAATGTGGAAAGGGCTTCAGTGACAGTGGAGCACTTAGAATACATCAACGAACTCACTCGGGGGAGAAACCATTTAAATGTATGGAGTGCGGTAAGAGCTTCAGTGTAAGTGGAGCACTTAGAATACATCAACGATCTCACACGGGGGAGAAACCATTTGAATGTATGCAGTGTGGAAAGTGCTTCAGTGAGATTGGAACACTTAGAAAACATGAACGAACTCACACGGGGGAGAAACCATTTGAATGTATGCAGTGTGGAAAGGGCTTCAGTGAGATTGGAACACTTAGAAAACATGAACGAACTCACACGGGGGAGAAACCATTTAAATGTATGGAGTGTGGAAAAAGCTTCAGTCAAAATGGATACCTTAGAAAACATCAGCTAACTCACACATTATGAAAACTACAGATGTATTGAATGTGGAATGGGCTTCAGAGGGAGATCTTAATATTCATTAACAAATTCACACACGGAAAACCATATAAACGTATGGAGTGTTCCACTCAGGGTTCACTACTTACATCAAGGAACTCATAAAGGGGGAAATCAGTTGTAAATGCATGGAATGTGTGAGATGTACGTAAATTTGTATACACATACAATCATACCTCATGTTGCGTCCGCTGCAGGTTGCGTCTTTTCATGTTACGGACACGCCGAAACCGGAATTACCGGAACGGGTTACTTCTGGATTTCGCTGCGCGTGCATGCGCAGAGGCACTAAATCATGCTTTGTGCATGCGCAGAAGCGCTGAATCGCAACCCGCAGATGCGCAGGTGCAGATTGGGAACACTGTGGGTTGCAAATGTGCCTGCCACACAGATCACGTTCGCAAACCAAGCATCCACTGTATATATTTATTAAGTAATGAAGGTCACATACACTAAATGTAGAAAACAAGTGGCTAGTTGTTGCTAGATAAACAGGGAGAGAGTGTCAATCTGGAAGTTTTGAGGTCCGCCCTTAACTGCCAAAATGATGGGCTGCCCTTGTCTTGGAGATCAACATTCCAGGCACTCATTACTTGAACTTTGCATGATCCATTGAAGACTTTTTTACTGAAAGCATTTTCCAGCTGAATGAAAAGGTCTCTGTGTTAAATGTTCATTTGGGATTCCTTTTAAAATTCATCTCCTATTTTCTGTGCTCTTGTGTACCTGTTTTGAGCTGTTTTTATTAAATATTTTCTGCATTGGCTTTTGACCTGTGGAAGGTGACTAGTACGGGTGTTTTTTGTGTTTCTTAGTTCACATAAATGTTTTAAAGGAATGTGTGAAAGAATTAGGGCTAGGGGAGATTAGTCAAAGGGATTGTGGGAGACATATACATTGTGAATGTGGGAGTTGGAGAGGGAGAGAAAAGAAAGCTCAGTTATTTGGTCAGGGCTGTGGCTAAAGGTCCAGTTTTTCTGTGAATTGTAGTCTCAGGGTGTCCAATTGAAGTTGGCTGAGGATGCTCTCAAACTTCTGGGAGGTTCCTCCTAGAACTACAGTTCCGAGAGTTCGTGGGAAGTGAAAATGACCCTACATAAAGAAATGGGGGAAAATGATGAGCTGGAATAGCTGTTTAGAAGGAAAGGTAACCTGGGAACTAGAAAAGACTAGTATAGGGAGGCAGGTGAACATTACAGCTAAACTCCCATGTTATGCTCTCCAGTAGCTATTCACTCAGACGGGGCTATTTACATTCAGTTCTTAGTGTGCCTGGGGGGGGGGCATGTGTTTTATGTTTCCTTTTCCCCATCCTTGCACTCCTGACAATAATCAAACCTCCACGCCAATGCTTTTAGCCTCAGAAAGGGAGCTCCCCTTGGTGTCAAGGTAGGGGTCCAAGGGAGCATCTGGAGCCCTGCCATTCCTTCTGTCCCCGGCCCCGTCCCCATCTCTCTCTGCCATCCCAGGGCCACTCTTGACTCCACAGCAGGAGAGGGGATCTGTCCGTGATGGTCCATGTCCTTGCTGGTTGAAGGACCACTTCTAGTTTCCTGGAGCTCCATCCTTCTTTCTCATGCAAGGTGGAGTCATGAAGCAGGTGAAGGCTGAGAACACCTAAGGGCGACACAGGTGGGTGGATTCTGCTTAACATTTCCTGTCTGGATCAAAGTCCCTGCACCAAAAGGGGTAGTGTGAGGGCACAATCAGTTTTTTGGAGCTCCGTTGAAAGGCATTACTTCGTGACACTAAGAGCCCCTGCTCAATAAACAGTTAACCATTAAGAGAATTTAAACTACATACACTGAAGGGTGGAGTGGTGTGTTGGGCCCAAGATCTTGGATATAATATTCACATGAATGAGAGAGAGAAACTCTGGAAGGAGACATAAAGTTTACAGCATGCAGTAGTCTCAGAGAAAATATCATGAAGATGCTATACAGATGGCATCTTACCCCGACCAAATTGGCCAAAATGTATAAAAATACATCAGAAGTGTGCTGGAGATGTAAAATGGGTAAAGGCTCGTATATGCATATGTGGTGGGAATGTAAAAGAATTTGGGAACAACATATATAATGAATTTTAAAAAATATTAAAATTCCCATTCATAAAGAGACCAGAAGCCTTCATTTTAGAAATAGTGCCGACAGAAATTTAAAAAAAACGCAGGCCCCTCTTCATGTATGCAATGATAGCACTGGAAATAGCTTGCATGCATGCGCAAGCATCACTTCCAGTGCACTTCTGGCGCAGCGCGGCACCGGAAATAGCTTGTGTGAATGTGCACAGGCCTCCTCAGACCCAGAAGTGAACTGGAAATGACGCTTTGCGCATGCGCAAAAGCTATTTCCGGTGCTGCACCGCGCCAGAGGTGTGCCGAAAATGATGCTTGCGCATGCGCTCAAGCTGTTTCTGGTACCGCGCCGCACCAGTAAGAGCAGGCATCGGGGGTCGTCAGGGGCCAGATAATTGGCTTGCTTGGGCCATATCCAGCCCGCACGTCTTAGTTTGGGGACCCCTGAGCTAGAACATAAGTTGACATGTAACACAGTTTCCTAACATGCATACTAACACAATGTAACAGATCACGGTGAGAATCAAAGTTTAGTTAGCAATGATTATTGCGCATGTGTATTAAACATGATAATAGTAATGTACGGAAACATAGTAATGTACGGAAGTGAGAGCTGGACCATCAAGAAGGCTGATCGCCAAAGAATTGATGCTTTTGAATTATGGTGCTGGAGGAGACTCTTGAGAGTCCCATGGACTGCAAAAAGATCAAACCTATCCATTCTCAAAGAAATCAGCCCTGAGTGCTCACTAGGACAGATCCTGAAGTTGAGGCTCCAGTACTTTGGCCACCTCATGAGAAGAGAAGATTCCCTAGAAAAGACCCTGATGTTGGGAAAGATGGAGGGCACAAGGAGAAGGGGATGACAGAGGATGAGATGGTTGGACAGTGTTCTCGAAGCTACTAACATGAGTTTGGCCAAACTACGAGAGGCAGTGAAGGATAGGCGTGCCTGGCGTGCTCTGGTCCATGGGGTCACGAAGAGTAGGACACAACTGAACGACTGAACAACAACAACATTAAACATGAAATGAGGTAATGATGTACATGATGGGTTAAAATTGAAATCCTTTGTTTGAAATGTTATAAATACCCCTGCCCGGACCCTTGGGTGGGGTTGCAGTTTTGTGAAAATATTTGACTGTAACCTATTGCTTTGCAATAAACAACAATGGACTCCTAACTTCTCTTGTCTCTGAGTTTTATTGGTGTAACTCAGAAGATAAGCCATTTTTGGCTTACAACACTATAATCTTCAAATTGAAACAAATGTGAAAATAAATTTTGGATGCTATAAATTTATCCTGGTCTGGTGCATGCAATGTCTTTTGTTTTGCAGCTGTGTGATTTGTGCTCGTATTGTATGGTGCTGGTCATTGGCTATACATAATAAAATTTATAGATAGATTGAACTGTGAAAATAAGTAATAAAATAATAAAATGACTTTTTTTGGTCCTAACTCCCAAATGGTGTGTGTGTATGTATGTGTGTGTGTGTGTGTGTCTCCTTGTGCTTTTGATTATTATTTGGGGGTTGAGGGTGGAGGTGTTTTGTTTTTTTTAAAAAAATTAAACCATGGTTTAATGCTTTATTATGTTTTTTATATATGTTGGAAGCTGCCCAGAGTGGCTGGGCCAACGTAATAAGATGTGTGGTGTATAAATAGTAAAAATATCTTTATGGAATGGGATGTCCCTATTTTCATCAGAGAAATGTTGGAGGGTATGGAAAGATAACGGGGCCTGACCCTGGCGTTGGATGCTGAAGCTAAGTGGAAGCTGGACTCCTCCAACTATGCATTCTGGCTGCAGGGTGGCATCGTCCCAGTTTCCTCAAATTTCAGGATTTTTTAATGAGGATTTAGAAACCACTGAGTGCACACCTGATCACAAGGAGGCTTATTAGTGCAACATAAACTTTATTTCCACTTTATCTTACATGGGGCTCAGATGGAGTCCAGAGCTAGGAGTGGAGCAGATATAATATTGTTGATCTATTTGCCCAGTCACGAAATTAAAAGACACCTGCTTCTAGGGAGGAAAGCAATGACATACCTAGACAGCATCTTAAAAAGCAGAGACATCACCTTGCCAACAAAGGTCCGTATAGTTAAAGCTATGGTTTTCCCAGTAGTAATGTATGGAAGTGAGAGCTGGACCATAAAGAAGACTGATCGCGGAAGAATTGATGCTTTTGAATTATGGTGCTGGAGAAGACTCTTGAGAGTCCCATGGACTGCAAAAAGATCAAACTTATCCATCCTTAAAGAAATCAGCCCTGAGTTCTGGAAAAGACCCTGATGTTGGGAAAGATGGAGGGCACAAGGAGAAGGGGGCGACAGAGGATGAGATGGGAAAAGGGTAAAAGGCGGATCTAGACGGATCCTCATGAATTCATATGATTTTTTCATTCAAATGAAAAAAAACCACCATGATACTGTAGACCACATCTCAGTCTATATGTAGCATCAAAAAAATCATGCACCCACTGTTTTGTGGGGCCACAATGGTGCAAAAACTTGTTTAAAAAACACGGATCCTCATGGATCCTCATGATTTCTGCATTGGGACACCCCAAACTCACCGTCAAATCACATATCATGTCCAGGGGCACAGCCTGCACCACAAAAATCTGGGATCCATGGCTTCCTCGCGACAATATGGCGCAAAAACTTGGTTTTGAAGCACGGATCCTCACGGATCCGCACCCTTTTTGCATTGGGCCACCCCTAACTAACCGTCAAATCACACATAATGTCCAGGGGCACAGCCTGCACCACAAAAAACACGGGTCCACCGCTTCCTGGCGACACCACGGCCCAAAAACGGGGTTCTGAAGCACGGATCCTCACGGATCCGCACCCTTTTTGCACTGTGCCACATCAAACTCACCGGCAAATCACACATCATAGCCAGGGGCACAGCTTGCACCACAAAAAACACGGATCCAACGCTTCCTGGCGACACCACGGCCCAAAAACGGGGTTCTGCACCACAAAAACATAGATCCGAGGCATGGATCCACATGAATTCATATGATTTTTATATTGAAACAAAATAAAACCACCATGATACTCTACACCAAATATTAATCTATAGGCAGGACCAAAAAAATCACGTTTCCACTATTCCGTGAGGCCGCAATGGCGCAAAAACATGGTTCTGAAGCGCGGATCCTCACGGATCCTCACCCTTTTTGCACTGGGCCACATCAAACTCAACGGCAAATGACACAACATAGCCAGGGGCACAGCCTGCACCACAAAAAACACGGGTCCACCGCTTCCTGGCCGCACCACGGCCCAAAAACGGGGTTCTGAAGCGCGGATCCTCACGAATCCGCACCCTTTTGCACTGCGCCACATCAAACTCACCGGCAAATCACACATCAAAGCCAGGGGCACAGCCTGCACCACAAAAAACACGGGTCCACCGCTTCCTGGCGACACCACGGCCAAAAAACGGGGTTCTGCACCACAAAAATATAGATCCGAGGCATGGATCCACATGAATTCATATGATTTTTATATTGAAACAAAATAAAACCACCATGATACTCTACACCAAATACTAATCTATAGGCAGGACCAAAAAAATCACGTTTCCACTATTCCGTGAGGCTGCAATGGCGCAAAAACATGGTTCTGAAGTGCGGATCCTCACGAATCCGCACCCTTTTGCACTGCGCCACATCAAACTCACCGGCAAATCACACATCATAGCCAGGGGCACAGCCTGCACCACAAAAAACACGGGTCCACCGCTTCCTGGCCGCACCACGGCCCAAAAACGGGGTTCTGAAGCGCGGATCCTCACGAATCCGCACCCTTTTGCACTGCGCCACATCAAACTCACCGGCAAATCACACATCAAAGCCAGGGGCACAGCCTGCACCACAAAAAACACGGGTCCACCGCTTCCTGGCGACACCACGGCCCAGAAACGGGGTTCAGAAGCGCGGATCCTCACGAATCCGCACCCTTTTGGCACTGCGCCACATCAAACTCACCGGCAAATCACACATCATAGCCAGGGGCACAGCCTGCACCACAAAAAACACGGGTCCACCGCTTCCTGGCGACACCACGGCCCAAAAACGGGGTTCTGAAGCGCGGATCCTCACGAATCCGCACCCCTTTTGCACTGCGCCACATCAAACTCACCGGCAAGTCACACATCATAGCCAGGGGCACAGCCTGCACCACAAAAAACACGGGTCCACCGCTTCCTGGCCGCACCACGGCCCAAAAACGGGGTTCTGAAGCGCGGATCCTCACGAATCCGCACCCTTTTGCACTGCGCCACATCAAACTCACCGGCAAATCACACATCAAAGCCAGGGGCACAGCCTGCACCACAAAAAACACGGGTCCACCGCTTCCTGGCGACACCACGGCCCAAAAACGTGGTTCTGAAGCGCGGATCCTCACGAATCCGCACCCTTTTTGCACTGCGCCACATCAAACTCACTGGCAAGTCACACAACATAGCCAGGGGCACAGCCTGCACCACAAAAAACACGGGTCCACCGCTTCCTGGCGACACCACGGCCAAAAAACGGGGTTCTGAAGCGCGGATCCTCACGAATCCGCACCCTTTTGCACTGCGCCACATCAAACTCACAGGCAAATCACACATCATAGCCAGGGGCACAGCCTGCACCACAAAAAACACGGGTCCACCGCTTCCTGGCGACACCACGGCCCAAAAACGTGGTTCTGAAGCGCGGATCGTCACGAATCCGCACCCTTTTTGCACTGCGCCACATCAAACTCACCGGCAAATCACACATCATAGCCAGGGGCACAGCCTGCACCACAAACATCATGGATTCACCGCTTCCTGGCAACACTAGGGCCCAAAAACGTGGTTCTGAAGCACGGATCCCCATGGATCCGCACCCTTTTTGCACTGCGCCACATCAAACTCACCGGCAAATCACACATCATAGCCAGGGGCACAGCCTGCACCACAAACATCATGGATCCACCGCTTCCTGGCGACACCATGGCCCAAAAACCGGGTTCTGAAGCGCGGGTCCTCATGGATCCGCACCCTTTTTGTATTGGGCCACCCCTAACTCATTGTCACATCACATATCATATCCAGGGGCACAGCCTGCACCACAGAAAACACGGATCCACAACATCCTGGCGACACCGTGGACCAAAAATGTTGTTTTCAAGCGCGAATCCTCATGGTTTTTGCATTCTGGGACCCCAGATTCACCCTTAATTCAAATATCTTGTACATAACCACAGATCTGACCACAAAAAGCATGGATCTACTGCTTCGTGGTCCTGGCCAGATGCTGCCCTGGATATAATGGCCAATATTTATGTCTGTGTGCTGGGATGCAGGAAATGGAGTCGGCTGAATCTCAATCCATTAAAGATGGGGGTCCAATGGCTTGGCCGGAATGATTTTGGTTCGGTTTGCCAGCTCCCAGCTCTTGATGATGCACAATAGTCACCTGTACCCGCCATCAGGAGTCTGGGTGTGATCCTGGATGCTTTTGTCTCTATGGAGGCACTGGTCACAAATGTAGCCAAACTGGCATTTTAAAATCTTTACAGGTTAGGCAATTGGTACTGTACCTGTCTCTTTCCAACCTAGCCATGGTGGTCCATGAAGCAGTCACCTGCAGTCTAGACTACTTTAACTTGCTCTACACCTGAGCTGGGGTGGGCGGAGTATAAATGTGATAGATAGATAGATGATAGATAGATAGATAGATAGATAGACAGACAGATGATAGACAGACAGACAGATAGATAGATAGATACGCAGGGCTACTCTTGAGACTACTCTAGAAACTCCAAATGGTCTAAAATGCAGGTGCATGAGTTCTTACTCGGACTTTGTGGAGAGCCCACATTCAGTTGGTGGTTCATCAGCTGGATTGGCTCCAGGTGGAGTATCAAATCAGGTTCAAGGTTTTGGTGCTAACCTTTAAAGCCTAAACAGTCTGTCACCTTTCTTATCTGTGGGAATTATCTTCCAATACATCCCCCAAAGAGGGTGATGCTTATCTAACAGCAACCTACTGGTGGTCCCTGGCCCAAAACATATCCAGCTGTCCCAACCAGAGCCAGAGCCTTTTTGGTGGAACGCTTTGTCTAATGAGACCAGGGCTCAGCGCAATGTATCTCAGTTATCTCACTTGCTGGGTCATCACCTTACAGTGGTGAGTGGGCTTGCACATTCCTATGGCCCTTGTGAGCGAAGCAGGGCCTCCCAAGGCGGTAAGGTCAAAGGGAAGGAGCTAGACAAAGAATGATCCAAGAAGTCCTCAACGGCAGAATAGGCGGATGTAAACAAGCGGTATGTTACAATGGCTGTGAAGGCAGATGAAGGCTGCAGCAGATAAGATCTACCAGTTTGTCATGACTACTCATGCCATTGGAACAGAGCCCTACTGCAAAGACACTGCGTTGGTCATTGTGCACTGATCTACACACCTAAAACAAATTCACGCACAGGCATCTTCCAAAAACCCAACCCAAACCCCCAAAGTCCCATGGTGATTGGCAAATGGTAACGGGGGCAGGATCATGAAATCTGGAAGCCCCTAGTCATGAACTGGCACATGGGTGGTAGATACAGATTCAGTTGTTCTGACTCAAGGAACGAGGCAGTTGAGCAGCTCTGCAGCTGTATCCATGACTGAGCAGCCCTTTTAGGATCCACTCTGCTCACCCCGAAAAGGGGGAGGGGCTAGGAAAGGTGGCCTAAACATAGTCTGCTTCCCCTTTTCCCTGTCTGGATTACTGCACCCAGTGAGGTCACCACCCAGTGGTCGTAAAAGACAATCCAACTTTGGAACATGGAACATACGGACTTTGTCAGATAATACAGATAACGAGCGTCCTGAATACAGAACTGCCATCATTGCAAGAGAGCTGCAGCGTTTTAACATCAATATTGCAGCGCTTCAAGAGATTCGAAGAGCAGGCGAGAGACAGCTGAAGGAAGAAAAAGGAGGCTACACATTCTTCTGGAAAGGTCTATCTGAACAAAAACATTGAATACATGGGATAGGCTTCGCTATCAAAAACGACCTTGTGAAGCTCCTGTCAGAAGTCCCTACCGGTATTAATGAGCGACTCTCAACCCTTCAAATAAAGCTCACCAAAAACCAACAGGCTACTATTATAAGCGCTCATGCACCAACACTGGATGCTGATGAAGACATGAAATAAATTTTTTACTCTCAGCTGGATACCATCCTATCAGAGACACCTAAGGAAGATAAAATTATCCTACTGGGTGATTTTAATGCAAGAGTTGGGCGAGATTTCGATCTGTGGCCTGGGACTATTGGGAAAGAAGGAGTTGGCAACAGCAACCAGAACGGAATTTTACTTTTGATGATATGTGCAGCGCACAACCTTGTTATTACCAACACACTCTTTCGACAGAAAAATAAATTTAAAACTTCATGGAGGCATGAAAGTCTTCTTCACCGTCGCTATCGCCACTTGGTAGGCTTGATGTTGAGCTCTAACCAGTGTCCGGTCCAATTCAGAATGAGTTTTCTGCCACCGGCGCTCTAGCTGTCTCAGCGACCGTTTCCTCACCCTCAGCTCTGGAGAACACCATGGGGCTGTCTGGGCTCCATGCAATCGGAGAGGGCGCCTCAGAACCAGACAGCCCTGGTTAACTCCGCATTCCAGCGAGCCACCAGGAAATCAGATGAAAAGCCCTCAACATGGGATAAAGCATCCCCTACCACTCTCTGGAAACCATTTGGACCCATTAAGTGACAGGGGCGGACCATCCAAATCGGTCCCACCTCCCTGCAGAGGGGAAGGGTTGCGGAGAAGTCCAGTTGCACCAGGAAGTGATCTGACCATGGCACTTCTTTTGTTTTGCTTTTACTTAATGTCAGATCACCAGCATCCATAGAGGTGAGCACCAGATCTAAGGCATGTCCGTGACTATGAGTTGGGCCAAACTTATTCAGGGACAGCTCCATGGAGGCCATGCTTTCCACGAAGTCCCGAGCAGCCCCTTGTAAGGTCGTGTCGGCATGGATGTTAAAATCCCCTAGGACCACCAAACTAGGTGTCTCCAGGAGAACATCCGCCACGACCTGACCTGAAGCAGCTCGGGCAGGGAATCCTTGGTGCAGCGGGGAGGTCGGTACACCAAAAGGAATCCTGTACTGCCCCTATTGCCCAACTTCCAGAACATGCACTCAGAGAACTGGGTATTTCAGGTAGGACACCTGATGCAAGCTAGTGACTTCCTAAAAATCACTGCATACCCCCCCTCCCCACCCACATGACCTGGGTTGCTGTGCATAACAGAAACCTGGTGGACAACCAGATGCTAAGACAGGCCCATCTGCTTCATCCAACCAAATCTCTGTTACACATGCCAGGTGAAGTCCTCCATCCACAATCAAGTCAGGGATGGCAGTGGTCTTATGAATCATTGTCCTAGCATTGCACAGCAGCACCTTCAGGTCGTGTGGGTTTCCCTTGTTGAGCACAAATATAACATTGAATCACAATGGTACAAAAAGCAGAGGTTGGAAGCAGAGGCGTAGCATCCAGGGGCGGCATTGCCGTGGAGGCACCCCCTGGGGGCGGGACATCATGACGCCATGACGTCATGACATCATGATGCATGCGTCAGGACCCGCCGAGCGAACGCTGGCTCCTGGGGCTTCCCTGTCTATGCTGCTTTAAAAATCCGGGCATGCGCAGTCCATCTCAGCCGGCGCTGCTGCTCCAGGGGCAACCCGCTAAGCGAGTGCTGGCTCCTGGAGCTCCCCCGTCCGTGCTGTAGCAGCACGGGTGGGGGAGCCCCACAAGCCGCCGATCTCGCAGGGCAGCCCCATAGCGGCAGTGACGGGTGGACCCCGGATGGGCCGCAGGGCAGAGTGGCTTCACTCTGCGGCTTTCTCTGGGCCACCGGCGGGGCGGGGCTGGCCCAAGTGTCACCCCTGCCCTCCCCTGGAATCTGGGGCAGACCGCCCCCCGCCGCCCGTCTCTATGCCCCTGGTTGGAAGAGACGACAAGGGCCATCCAGTCCAACCCCCTGCCAAGCAGGATACACCATCAAAGCATTCCTGACAGATGGCTGTCAAGCCTCTGCTTAAAGACCTCCAAAGAAGGAGACTCCACCACACTCCTTGGCAGCGAATTCCACTGTCGAACAGCTCTTAATGTCAGGAAGTTCTTCCTAATGTTTAGGTGGAATCTTCTTTCTTGCACTTTGAATCCATTGCCCCGTGTCCGCTTCTCTGGAGCAGCAGAAAACAGCCTTTCACCCTCCTCTATGTGACATCCTTTTATATATTTGAACATGGCTATCACATCACCCCTTAACCTTCTCTTCTCTAGGCCAGCTCCCTAAGCCGTTCCTCATAAGGCATCGTTTCCAAGCCTTTGACCATTTTGGTTGCCCTCCTCTGAACACGTTCCAGCTTGTCAGTATCCTTCTTGAACTGTGGTGCCCAGAACTGGACACAGTACTCCAGGTGAGGTCTGACCAGAGCAGAATACAATGGTACTATTACTTCCCTCCCCTTCATGGATCACTGCCTTGTCGTGGCGAAGGGGCTTGAATTACTCAGGGAAGCTATGAGCTATGCCGTGCAGGGCCACCCAAGATGGACAGGTCATAGTGGAGAGTTTGGACCAAACGTGATCCACCTGGAGGAGGAACTGGCAACCCACTCCAGTATCCCTGCCAAGAAAACTCCATGGACAAAGACAACAGGCATATAAAAGATATGACGCTGGAAGATGAGCCCCTCAGGTCGGAAGGCGTCCAACATGCTACTGGGGAAGAGCGGAGGACAAGTACAAGTAGATCCAAAGCAGATGAAGCGGCTGGGCCAAAGCCGAAAGGACACTCAGTTGCGGATATGCCTGGAAGCGAAAGGAAAGTCCAATGCTGTAAAGAAAAGTATTGCATAGGAACCTGGAATGTAAGAACCATGAACCTTGGTAAGCTGGATGTGGTCAAAAATGAGATGGCAAGAATAAACATTGACATCCTAGGCATCAGTGAACTAAAATGGACGGGAATGGGCGAATTCAGTTCAGATGACTATCATATCTACTACTGCGGGCAGGAATCCCGTAAAAGAAATGGAGTGGCCCTCATAGTCAACAAAAGAGTGGCGAAAGCTGTACTGGGATGCAATTTCAAAAATGATAGATTGATCTCGATACGAATCCAAGGCAGTCCTTTTAACATCACAGTAATCCAAGTTTATGCACCAACTTCCAGTGCTGAAGAAACTGAAATTGACCAATTCTATGAAGACTTACAACACCTTATAGAAATGACACCAAAGAAGGATGTTCTTCTCATTATAGGGGATTGGAATGCTAAAGTAGGGAGTCAAGAGATAAAAGGAACAACTGGCAAGTTTGGCCTTGGAGTTCAAAATGAAGCAGGGCAAAGGCTAATAGAGTTCTGTCAGGAGAACAAGCTGGTCATCACAAACACTCTTTTCCAACAACACAAGAGACGACTCTACACATGGACTTCACCAGATGGGCGACATCGAAATCATATTGATTATATTCTCTGCAGCCAAAGATGGAGAAGCTCTATACACTCAGCAAAAACAAGACCTGGAGCTGACTGTGGCTCTGATCATCAGCTTCTTATAGCAAAATTCCAGCTTAAACTGAAGAAAGTAGGAAAAACCACTGGGCCAGTAAGATACAATCTAAATCAAATTCCTTATGAATACACAGTTGAAGTGAAAAACAGGTTTAAGGACTTAGATTTGGTGGATAGAGTGCCTGAAGAACTGTGGATGGAGGCTCGTAACATTATACAGGAGGCAGCAACGAAAACCATCCCAATGAAAAAGAAATGCAAGAAAGCAAAGTGGCTGTCCAATGAGGCCTTAAAAATAGCGGGGGAGAGAAGGCAAGCAAAATGCGAGGGAGATAGTGAAAGATACAGGAAATTGAATGCAGATTTCCAAAGAATAGCAAGGAGAGACAAGAGGGCCTTTCTAAACGAGCAATGCAAAGAAATAGAGGAAAATAACAGAATGGGAAAAACCAGAGATTTGTTCAAGAAAATTGGAGATATGAAAGGAAGATTTCGTACAAAGATTACCACAATTAAGGACAAAAGTGGAAAGGACCTAACAGATGCAGAAGACATCAAGAAGAGGTGGCAAGAATACACAGAGGAACTATACCAGAAAGATATAGAGGTCTCATACACCCCAGGTAGTGTGGTTGCTGACCTTGAGCCAGACATCCTGGAGAGTGAAGTCAAATGGGCCTTAGAAAGCCTTGCTAACAACAAGGCCAGTGGAAGTGATGATATTCCAGCTGAACTATTTAAAATCCTAAAAGATGATGCTGTTAAGGTGCTACACTCAATATGCCAACAAGTTTGGAAAACTCAGCAGTGGCCAGAGGATTGGAGAAGATCAGTTTACATCCCAATCCCAAAGAAGGGCAGTGCCAAAGAATGCTCTAACTACCGCACAATTGCACTCATTTCACACGCTAGCAAGGTTATGCTTAAAATTCTACAAGGCAGGCTTAAGCAGTACGTGGACCGAGAACTCCCAGAAGTGCAAGCTGGATTTCGAAGGGGCAGAGGAACCAGAGACCAAATTGCAAACATGCGCTGGATTATGGAGAAAGCTAGAGAGTTCCAGAAAAACATCTACTTCTGCTTCATTGACTACGCAAAAGCATTTGACTGTGTCGACCACAGCAAACTATGGAAAGTTCTTAAAGAAATGGGAGTGCCGGATCACCTCATCTGTCTCCTGAGAAATCTCTATTTGGGACAAGAAGCTACAGTTAGAACTGGATATGGAATAACTGATTGGTTCAAAATTGGGAAAGGAGTACGACAAGGCTGTATATTGTCTCCCTGCTTATTTAACTTATATGCAGAATTCATCATGCGAAAGGCTGGGCTGGATGAATCCCAAACCGGAATTAAGATTGCCGGAAAAAATATCAACAACCTCAGATATGCTGATGATACTACCTTGATGGCAGAAAGTGAGGAGGAATTAAAGAACCTTTTAATGAGGGTGAAAGAAGAGAGCGCAAAATATGGTCTGAAGCTCAACATCAAAAAAACTAAGATCATGGCCACTGGTCCCATCACCTCCTGGCAAATAGAAGGGGAAGAAATGGAGGCAGTGAGAGATTTCACTTTCTTGGGTTCCATGATCACTGCAGATGGTGACAGCAGTCACGAAATTAGAAGACGCCTGCTTCTTGGGAGAAAAGCAATGACAAACATAGACAGCATCTTAAAAAGCAGAGACATCACCTTGCCGACAAAGGTCCGTATAGTTAAAGCTATGGTTTTCCCAGTAGTAATGTACGGAAGTGAGAGCTGGACCATCAAGAAGGCTGATCGCCGAAGAATTGATGCTTTTGAATTATGGTGCTGGAGGAGACTCTTGAGAGTCCCATGGACTGCAAGAAGATAAAACCTATCCTTTCTTAAAGAAATCAGCCCTGAGTGCTCACTAGAAGGACAGATCCTGAAGTTGAGGCTCCAGTACTTGGGCCACCTCATGAGAAGAGAAGACTCCCTAGAAAAGACCCTGATGTTGGGAAAGATGGAGGGCACAAGGAGAAGGGGACGGCAGAGGATGAGATGGTTGGACAGTGTTCTCAAAGCGACTGGCATGAGTTTGGCCAAACTGCGAGAGGCAGTGAAGGATAGGCGTGCCTGGCGTGGTCTGGTCCATGGGGTCACGAAGAGTCGGACACGACTGAACGACTGAACAACAACAACAACAACAACAACAAGCAGATTCATATTTCTCTTCTTCTTTAATACTTCAGCATGAATTTGATCTGTTCTTGAAGACGAACCATATCTTGGTACAATATATAGTCGTACATTCTCCTCTTGGCTCTAATAAAAACGTTCCAGTGGTCACATTAACAGTGCAGGAGAGGGTATTTTTGTGATTAATGTGGTGCAACATGATTTTTGTGGTGCAGGTTGTGCCCCGGGCTATGATGTGTGATTTTCCGGTGACTTCTGGGTGGCCCAAAACAAAAAGGGTGAGGATCCATGAGGATCCATGCTTCAGAACCAGGTTTTGGGGCCGTGGTATCACCACGAAGCGGTGGACCCGTGTTTTTTGTGGTGCAGGCTGTGCCCCTGGCTTTGATGTGTGATTTGCCGGTGAGTTTGATGTGGCGCAGTGCAAAAGGGTGCGGATTCGTGAGGATCCGTGCTTCAGAACCCCGTTTTTGGGCCGTGGTGCGGCCAGGAAGCGGTGGACCCGTGTTTTTTGTGGTGCAGGCTGTGCCTCTGGCTATGATGTGTGATTTGCCGGTGAGTTTGATGTGGCGCAGTGCCAAAAGGGTGCGGATTCGTGAGGATCCGCGCTTCAGAACCCCATTTTTTGGCCGTGGTGTCGCCAGGAAGCGGTGGACCCGTGTTTTTTGTGGTGCAGGCTGTGCCCCTGGCTATGATGTGTGACTTTCCGGTGAGTTTGATGTGGCACAGTGCAAAAGGGTGCGGATTCGTGAGGATCCGCGCTTCAGAACCCCGTTTTTGGGCCGTGGTGTCGCCAGGAAGCGGTGGACCCGTGTTTTTTGTGGTGAAGGCTGTGCCCCTGGCTATGATGTGTGATTTGCCTGTGAGTTTGATGTGGCGCAGTGCAAAAGGGTGCGGATTCGTGAGGATCCGCGCTTCAGAACCCCGTTTTTGGGCCGTGGTGCGGCCAGGAAGCGGTGGACCCGTGTTTTTTGTGGTGCAGGCTGTGCCTCTGGCTATGATGTGTGATTTGCCGGTGAGTTTGATGTGGCGCAGTGCCAAAAGGGTGCGGATTCGTGAGGATCCGCGCTTCAGAACCCCGTTTTTTGGCCGTGGTGTCGCCAGGAAGCGGTGGACCCGTGTTTTTTGTGGTGCAGGCTGTGCCTCTGGCTATGATATGTGATTTGCCAGTGAGTTTGATGTGGCGCAGTGCCAAAAGGGTGCGGATTCGTGAGGATCCGCGCTTCAGAACCCCGTTTTTGGGCCGTGGTGTCGCCAGGAAGCGGTGGACCCGTGTTTTTTGTGGTGCAGGCTGTGCCCCTGGCTATGATGTGTGATTTGCCTGTGAGTTTGATGTGGCGCAGTGCAAAAGGGTGCGGATTCGTGAGGATCCGCTCTTCAGAACCCCGTTTTTTGGCCGTGGTGCGGCCAGGAAGCGGTGGACCCGTGTTTTTTGTGGTGCAGGCTGTGCCCCTGGCTATGATGTGTGACTTGCCGTTGAGTTTGATGTGGCGCAGTGCAAAAGGGTGCGGATTCGTGAGGATCCGCGCTTCAGAACCCTGTTTTTGGGCCGTGGTGTCTCCAGGAAGCGGTGGACCCGTGTTTTTTGTGGTGCAGGCTGTGCCCCTGGCTATGATGTGTGACTTGACGGTGAGTTTGATGTGGCGCAGTGCAAAAAGGGTGAGGATCCGTGAGGATCCGCGCTTCAGAACCATGTTTTTGCGCCATTGCGGCCTCACGGAATAGTGGAAACGTGATTTTTTTGGTCCTGCCTATAGATTAGTATTTGGTGTAGAGTATCATGGTGGTTTTATTTTGTTTCAATATAAAAATCATATGAATTCATGTGGATCCATGCCTCGGATCTATGTTTTTGTGGTGCAGAACCCCGTTTTTGGGCCGTGGTGTCGCCAGGAAGCGGTGGACCCGTGTTTTTTGTGGTGCAGGCTGTGCCCCTGGCTATGATGTGTGATTTGCCGTTGAGTTTGATGTGGCGCAGTGCAAAAAGGGTGAGGATCTGTGAGGATCCGCGCTTCAGAACCATGTTTTTGCGCCATTGTGGCATCACGGAATAGTGGAAACGTGATTTTTTTGGTGCTGCCTATAGATTAGTATTTGGTGTAGAGTATCATGGTGGTTTTGTTTTGTTTCAATATAAAAATCATATGAATTCATGTGGATCCATGCCTCGGATCTATGTTTTTTGTGGTGCAGAACCCCGTTTTTGGGCCGTGGTGTCGCCAGGAAGCGGTGGACCCGTGTTTTTTGTGGTGCAGGCTGTGCCCCTGGCTATGATGTGTGATTTGCCGTTGAGTTTGATGTGGCGCAGTGCAAAAAGGGTGAGGATCTGTGAGGATCCGCGCTTCAGAACCATGTTTTTGCGCCATTGTGGCATCACGGAATAGTGGAAACGTGATTTTTTTGGTGCTGCCTATAGATTAGTATTTGGTGTAGAGTATCATGGTGGTTTTGTTTTGTTTCAATATAAAAATCATATGAATTCATGTGGATCCATGCCTCGGATCTATGTTTTTTGTGGTGCAGAACCCTGTTTTTTGGCCGTGGTGTCGCCAGGAAGCGGTGGACCCGTGTTTTTTGTGGTGCAGGCTGTACCCCTTGCTATGATGTGTGATTTGCCGGTGAATTTGGTGTGGCCCAGTGCAAAAAGGGTGAGGATCCGTGAGGATCCACGCTTCAGAACCACGTTTTTGATCCACGGTGTTGCCAGGATGCTGTGGACCCGTGTTTTTGTGGTGCAGGCTGTGCCCCTGGACATTATGTGTGATTTGACGGTGAGTTAGGGGTGGCCCAATGCAAAAAGGGTGCGGATCCGTGAGGATCCATGCTTCAAAACCAAGTTTTTGCGCCCTATTGTCGCGAGGAAGCCATGGATCCCAGATTTTTGTGGTGGAGGCTGTGCCCCTGGACATGATATGTGATTTGACGGTGAGTTTGGGGTGTCCCAATGCAGAAATCATGAGGATCCATGAGGATCCGTGTTGTTTAAACAAGTTTTTGCACCATTGTGGCCCCACAAAACAGTGGATGCATGATTTTTTTGATGCTACATATAGACTGAGATGTGGTCTACAGTATCATGGTGGTTTTTTTTCATTTGAATGAAAAAATCATATGAATTCATGAGGATCCGTCTAGATCCGCCTTTTACCCTGGACCGATGAGATGGTTGGACAGTGTTCTCGAAGCGACTGGCATGAGTTTGGCCAAATTGCGGGAGGCAGTGGAGGATAGGGGTGCCAGGCGTGCTCTGCTCCATGGGGTCACGAAGAGTCGGACACGACTGAACGACAACAATTTGCCCTGACCGTTAAGAGCAGAACCTCCAGGATCAGAAGCAGAGGGCTGCAAATACGAGGGCAGGGGAAGCAGCAGGGAGGTCTCGCGGGATGCACGATGCCTTCGCCTTGCAAGGGGGCGCATCCAGCCTTGCAGCCTCCCAGGGCCCAACCCACAGCCAGCGAGCTCCGATGCTCAGAGAGGCAGGAAACGAGGCCAGCCAGGGGGACTCGAGAGCGGCTGCACTTTCCTGTCCCCGCACCGAGGAGAGCGGAGGAGCAGCGGCCAGTGGCCTGGCGAGTTTCCCCGGAGAGGAGCTGAATTCCGGTGCAGGGACGGAGCGAGGAGTCAGAGGTTCAGTAGGCGGGGGTGGGGTGGGACAGGAGGACGGAGCAAGGGGGAGGAGCAAAGCACGTGCGCCTCGCCTGGCAGGATCAGGCCCCTAGTCTACCCGGAGTCTGCAGGGCGCCCCCCCCAACCGGGCAGGAAGGGGAAGGGGCGCAGCATCTGCAGGAGGGCACAGGGGAAAACATCTCAGGGTAAGGCTGCCACGGACCCTGCCTAAGACCCTGGAGAGCTGCTCCCTTCAGTCCTAGAGACGATGTTGAGCTCAAGGGGCCCAACGAGGGGTCCAAGGCAGCTGCTGCTTCGCGATGGAGGCTGCATATAGTCGCCCACTGATCAGCTGCGTACCTGGGGCTTCTGTCTCCCTGAGTTTGCCTCCCCTCTCCCTGTTCTTCATCCCCTTCCTCTTCCACGGTCCTCCCTCCGCTCCGACTGTCCTTCCCTCTCGCCTGCTTCTGCCTCCCTGCAAGGGCGATGAGTGGGTTGAAGCACAGGCACAAGCTCACGATCTCCCACCGACGGAGAGGGAAGGCGAGGCAGGGGGAAAGGAAGAGCAGTGCAGCAGGGAGGTGCCCCTCTCACTCTGCAGCCCCGTGGCACCCTTTTCAGGCCACTATTTCTGCCCCCCCTTTCCTCTGCCAGTGCCATTGATAAACCTATTGCCCTCATTCGTGAATGGCCTTTTAAAGCTCTCTAAGCCGCCACCGCCATCACCGCATCTTGTGGCAATGCATCAAATTCATTTAGCTAGGAAATGGCTTCTTTTGCCTGCCCCAAATCAAGGTACACTGTGCCTAAACATGGAGGTTCATGGCTAATAAAACTGTTGATAGATCTATCCTTCGGAGTATGCATCTGATCTTTCCCCAAGCTGTCAAAGCTAGTGACCTCTTGGGTCCTAAGCAGAAAACCTCTCTTGGGACCAAAGTAGATGCAACGTTAAATGCATGGAGAGAGCAGAGGGACAACCATTATGTCTAGCAAGTTGACATGCTTTCTGTGATGGAATGATTGACACAGCACAATACTGAATTCCTTTAAAGAAACAGGCTTAAGACTGTTTCTTTAACCACCTTGCTCAGTAACACAGCTAAGTTTTCAGATGAAGGCTGGGAGTTAAAGTGGGTGACAGTTTTGAGAATGCAAAGAAGTGGTGTATGGAAATTAATTAATGATAATAAAAACATAATAAAAACATGGATGACAATATTGTAAAAGATTAAGAAAGGTGAAATTGAAATTAGTTATTCATGTTCAGATTATTACTCCTTTCATTTCTATACTGCTTCATATTTTTAAGATAAAAATCTCAAAGTAATTAGAGATTTGTGTCCATAGGATGTTGAGAACATTAACTCTGTAGATCCAGGAGTTCTCTCCTCCTGATAGTCTCAGAATTGATTGTTCTTTGCTATAGAGCAAGAGGAACATTTATGGGCTTAAAGCTGCATTGATTCTGGAGGCCACATTCCAGTGAGCTGTGTGACCAATGTATGCACATGCATGCGCGCACACAATAGAGATGCAGACCATAAGTTCACATGCAAAAAACGCCAAATATACTGCAAACACTCACCAGACATTACATCTTGCATACATACAAACACTTGCAAACGCTCTCTCACGTATGCAGAGACACACACAATCAGCATGTTTTGTCCTTCCAACCCCAGTGCTGGGGTGGGGGAGAAATAAGAGCACAAGAAGACTCTGCTGAATTAGCAATGAGATCTAGGAAAAAAGACCTTTCTGGTTGTTCTTTAGAAACCCTCTTCAAAGAGCACCCAGGGGGATCATTTACCGGTATCTCCAGATCAGGGCTTCTATCCTATCTCAGCACTGTGCTGATTTTGTTGTTTGGTTTTGTTGGTCAAAATTCCTTCTGTTTGTTTGTATCTTAGGCTCTGCAGACATCATACATTTAAATCACGTGGCTTCCCCCAAAGAAATATGGGAACTGTAGTTTATTGCTACAGTTCTCAGCACCCTTAACAAACTGCTGCTCACAGGATTTCTTGGGTGAAGGGATATATTTTAAATGTTTGGTGGGTCTGCCACAGCCTTAATCATGTACAAAGATCTAGAAGTTGCAGCCAGGATCAGCATTCCCTGGTCACTGAACCTGCTCAGTCCTCTTGTTGGGTTGTTTTTGGATTTCCCTACCACTGCCTTGGCCTCCCACCCCCAAATATTATTTGTAGTTCAGTAAACCTTGGGGTTTCCCCATGTCTTTGGAAAACTTCCTCTCGTGCATGGGTGGGGGCGTTTGGGTGACATAACGATTGTCATTCACAGCCTGAAAATCAGAAATAGAAAGAGTAATGATATGCAGTATTTCAAAAACTGGCTAATGGTTAAATGCTTTTGTTTTTATTCTTGAGTTTTATTCTACACTGGTATTTTACTTTGTGTTTATATCCTTTCCAGCAGGGTAGTGTAAAAATGGAAGAGCAGGGGTCAAGAAGACCCATTCAAAGGGAGAGACTGGAGTCCAAAGGAAAAAGATCTCTTGCCAGCCAAGTTGAGACCTTCAGGGATCTTCTGCCTTGTGCAGATTTACGTCAAATTAAGCAGGAGGCAGAGGAGGGGCAGCCGCAGCAGCACTGGGATGCCCAGTGGCAGGATTTCCTGAAGACGATGGACCCCCCTCGTTCAAGCTGGGAAACCCCACAGGCTCCCAGTCCTCCCCACTCCAGGGATGGTGTCCTCCTGGCCTCCTTCAGGGGAGCTGCGGATGACAGCCAGTGTCCCAGCAGGATAGCAGGGGGGACAGACCAGACCCTGCTCCAAGACACTGAGGGGCTTCTGGGAAACGTAAGTGCCCTGCTCTCACCTGGGTTTCCAGGATCTGGAGGTCACAGGTCCAGTGCTTCTAGACATGGAGGTTCTGTTTAGCTATGGTGGTGAATATTCCTCCCCCCTGCACTTTCTCTCTAATCCACTTTGAAAATGCTTGTTAGACCAAACTTTACTATACATGGGAGGTTTGTGATCGTATCTCCTGGTGTTCTTACTTTAGCTAAGAAGCTGCAGGGGCTCTGAATTTCATCAGAGCAGAGGCTGTGTTGGAAGAGGTGTCCTTCCATCAACCCCCGTTTTCCTCATGTAAATTGCCTCCATTTCCAAAATGCTCTTTCCTTCCACTGAGGTAAAAATCTCGGCACATCTTGCAACCTCAGCAATCTCATGTGTAGTACAAATAGAATAACACTGGCATACCTTGTAAAGTTGTTGAAACATTGTTAAAGATAATGGCCAGGTTCAGATGACTGAATCGCGGCCTGAAAAAGGGGGTTACAAATAGGCACAGTTTTTAATGCATTGGTTTGACTGTTCCCAATGCAATGGGGCTGTGCAGTCAGATGAAAGGCTTCCTCATATCCCTCCTCATTGAGTCGAGACACAATAGTTCAGAATGGGCCAACACATGTGAAGCATTCTGAATACTCTTAACAGGGCAGCCTTGCAGAGGCCTGCTCGGAAGCAAGCCACATTGAGTTCCAGGGAAGCATGTATAGGATGGCAGCCTACAGTTCTGTCCAAAAGCTCCTTAACATTATTTACTCACCCAGGATCTCTGCCAGGCAGCTTCTCAGGTTTTTCCTGATGCCCTACTCTGCATCCTGATCTATGTTCCAGGAATCGTGGCCTGTGGAAGATGTGGTTATTAAGTCCCCAAAGTCTGAGGAGGATCCCTTGGACACAGAAAACATCCACCTCTCTGCAAAGGCTGAGGGAGAGAGTGAAGAAGAGGCCAGCTTTCTGGGTAAGGGTTGGGGGTCTAACAACTTCCAGACGGCATTAAGTTGAAGAAGGATGCTGTGGGAGGAAAGCCCAATGATCAGCCCCTAGGCAGAAAACTTCTCTTGGAAACAAGGTAGATGCAACGTTAAATACATGGAGACAGGAGAGGGAGAACCATTACATCTAGGCAGATCACATGCTTTCTGTGATGGAGTGATTGACACAGCACAGTACTGAATTCCTCCCATCGTTTTCTTCCCAATGATGTTTTGCATGCCATGGGTATACACAGAAGCACTGAATCTGTAATCATGTCTTGTGTGGAGGGAGGGCTATGAAGAAGGATAAGTCTATTGTGTAAACTTCCCAATCTAACAGACTGGGGTTGTGTATGAGAGTGAATGGGATAATGATTTATAGCACCGGTGTAATTTTGTCCATATCTAAGCTTCCATGGAGATAGTGTGGTACAAACTTGGTACAAATTTCAAAATTACACAAAGCCAACAAAGGGACTCACAAGTTGATAGTGGCACCAGCTTTCCTGGTCAAGAATCCACTCTGTCGGACTACAGCCCACAAAAACTTAGGCCATAATACATTTATCAGCCTTTTAGGGCTGCTAAAGATAAATAAACAGAAGCGTAGATATTCTATGGACTTCCATCCTACAGGAGACAGTGAAGGCCAGCAACTTGGATGGCTTGAAAAAAAGGATTAAACTGATGGCTGTGCTCTACCCTCATGGTCCTAGGCAACAATGCTTCTTTATACTACTTTCTGGAAAGCAGAGGAGGGCAGAGAGGACTCTTGTGCTGAAATACTGCTTGCTGGTTTTGCAGAAGCATCTGTTTGGCCTCTGTGAGAACAGGATGCTGGACTAGGTGGGCCTTTCCTCATTTCCTCACTTGAAAAAGAAAACTACAGAGATGTGTCTAATAAGCCAATTCCACCATAGATCTGTATTATAAAGTGGTGCTGCTTTATTATGTGAATGGAGTAATCTTGTGTTGCTCTTGCCATTATCTCATCTACTTTGCAAAAAACTTGGAACATAAAGAGGACAGTGGAGAATGGAGACAGTGTTACAATAAGAGAAGGTGCAGATTGGGATTGAGGGGTGTTCAATTCCTTTTTTGTCTTGCTTGAAAATCTAATAGGATTCTGTTCTCCCCCCCCCACTCCCAAACAGGTCAGAATTCTATGGAGCCATCTGTGAATTCATTGGGAAGAACAAAGAAACAGTTCAAATACATGGAATGTGGGATGTGCTTTAGTCAAAGTGGAAGACTGAGGATACACCAACGAACTCACACAGGGGAGAAACCATTTAAATGTACTGAATGTGGAAAGAGCTTCAGTAAAAGTGGAGCACTTAGAATACATCAAGAAACTCACACGGGGCCGAAACCATTTGAATGTATTGAATGTGGAAAGAGCTTTAGTCATAGTGGAGCACTTAGAGTACATCAAGGAACTCACACAGGGGAGAAACCATTTAAATGTATTGAATGTGGAAAGAGCTTTATTGACAGTGGAAAACTTAGAATACATCAACGAACGCACACACGGGAGAATCCATTTAAATGTATTGAATGTGGAAAGAGCTTCAGTGAAAGTGGAGCACTTAGAAGACATCAACGAACTCACACAGCGGAGAAACCATTTAAATGTATTGAATGTGGAAAGAGCTTTATTGACAGTGGAAAACTTAGAATACATCAACGAACGCACACACGGGAGAATCCATTTAAATGTGTTGAATGTGGAAAGAGCTTCAGTCAATATGGACACCTTAGAAGACACCAACGAACTCACACAGGGGAGAAACCATTTAAATGTATTGAATGTGGAAAGAGCTTCAGTCAATATGGACACCTTAGAAGACACCAACGAACTCACACAGGGGAGAAACCATTTAAATGTATTGAATGTGGAAAGAGCTTCAGTGAAAGTGGAGCACTTAGAAGACATCAACGAACTCACACAGCGGAGAAACCATTTAAATGTATTGAATGTGGAAAGAACTTTAGTCGAAGTGGAGACCTTAGAATACATCAACGAACTCACATGGGGGAGAAACCATTTCAATGTTTGGAATGTGGAAAGAGCTTCAGTGAAAGTGGAGCACTTAGAATACATCAAGAAACTCACACAGGGCCGAAACCATTTGAATGTATTGAATGTGGAAAGAGCTTTAGTCATAGTGGAGCACTTAGAATACACCAACGAACGCACACAAGGGAGAAACCATTTAAATGTATTGAATGTGGGAAGAGCTTTATTGACAGTGGATCACTTAGAATACACCAACGAACGCACACAGGGGAGAAACCATTTCAATGTATGCAGTGTGGAATGAGCTTCAGTCACTATGGGAACCTTAGAAGACATCAACGAACTCACACGGGAGAGAAACCATTTGAATGTATTGAATGTGGAAAGAGCTTTAGTCGAAGTGGAGACCTTAGAATACATCAACGAACTCACACAGGGGAGAAACCATTTAAATGTATTGAATGTGGAAAGAGCTTCAGTTATAGTGGAGCACTTAGAATGCACCAACGAATTCACACAGGGGAGAAACCATTTAAATGTATTGAATGTAGAAAGAGCTTTATTGACAGTGGAAAACTTAGAATACATCAACGAACGCACACACAGGAGAATCCATTTAAATGTATTGAATGTGGAAAGAGCTTCAGTGAAAGTGGAGCACTTAGAAGACATCAACGAACTCACATAGCGGAGAAACCATTTAAATGTATTGAATGTGGAAAGATCTTTAGTCAAAGTGGAAACCTTAGAATACATCAACGAACTCACACGGGGGAGAAACCATTTAAATGTATTGAATGTGGAAAGAGCTTCAGTCAATATGGACACCTTAGAAGACACCAACGAACTCACCATACTCATCAAGGTATTATCATCAGCATATCTGAGGTTGTTGATATTTTTTCCGGCAACCTTTTTTTTTTTTTTTAGTAAGAATTTTATTGGTTTTCCACACAACAAAGAACAGCAAAACACATACAACAACTCATACAACAATCAAAACAGAATAAAAAACAAATACAAACCACCACTAAAACACCAACAATTATTTTTCTTGTTTAAAACAAAAAAAAAAAACTTTTCTTGTTTGAATCTAGACAGGGTGACTTCCCCCGTTTTCTCTCCTTTGGTTCCAATTCTAATTTACTTTAATAACTTCTCATTCTAAAATTTAAAATTTAAATCATCCAAAATATCTAAACAAACTTCTTAATATTTATTTTACTTCATAATGCAACATATTGCTTCTTAACTCAAATCATACATCTTATTTCACTTAAACTGCTGCTAATAAACAATTTACATATCTCTTCACTAGTTCAGAATCTTAAATTCTTAAAACACTGACTTCAGGGTACCATAGTAAGCCATCCTAATTATATTTTAAATATTCTCACCCTATCCCTTTTCTAGCCATTTTCCTTCGCCATCTCGGGGTCTCCCTCCAGACATTTCTCCATTTCCCTCTAGCATCATTGTCCAGAATGTCCTCTTTTTCTTTGAAGCCAAGGGTCCAGACGCAGTCCATAAACATCCTTGCAGGGAACTCCAGGGAACACAAATCTTCATCTTCCAGCATCTCCGTATCAAAATTCCAGTCATCTTCTAATTGTAAATTCACAAATCTTTTACCCTTCATTTCTGGGCTCTCACCCCAGAAATTGGATATAAATCTTCTAACCCTGGGTCTCTCACATCCGCAGGGTTTTCCATCTTGTCGGAGCTGCTTAGTCACTGTACTTTGTTTCTTAAAAATTCCCTCAAGTTCCCTAACAAGGTTTTCTTCCAATTTAACAAAGTTCTCAAGAGTCTTTCCTGTGAGATATAACTTTTCCTCGACATCCTGGTTCAGCAAAGTTAATTTCTGGTTTAGCAGTTCTAACTTCAAAAGAATAATCCTTTGTTCATGGGTCAATCCCGAGTCTAAAGCCAGTTTAAAAATGAAACCAAGCATGGTAGAAATAGGCAGAGGGTGTCAAGTTTCAGTACTTTTCCATCTTTAAACCATAAGTTTCAACCGCCATTTTCCCCGGAATCAGGGTGAAAAGATTACAGTCCAACAGCTTCAAGAAGAAATATTTCCAACAACTTGTTGTTGTTGTTGTTCAGTCGTGTCCGACTCTTCGTGACCCCATGGACCAGAGCACGCCAGGCACGCCTATCCTTCACGGCCTCCCGCAGTTTGGCCAAACTCATGCCAGTCGCTTCGAGAACACTGTCCAACCATCTCATCCTCTGTCGCCCCCTTCTCCTTGTGCCCTCCATCTTTCCCAACATCAGGGTCTTTTCTAGGGAGTCTTCTCTTCTCATGAGGTGGCCAAAGTACTGGAGCCTCAACTTCAGGATCTGTCCTTCTAGTGAGCACTCAGGGCTGATTTCCTTGAGAATGGATAGGTTTGATCTTCTTGCAGTCCATGGGACTCTCAAGAGTCTCCTCCAGCACCATAATTCAAAAGCATCAATTCTTCGGCGATCAGCCTTCTTGATGGTCCAGCTCTCACTTCCGTACATTACTACTGGGAAAACCATAGCTTTAACTATACGAACCTTTGTCGGCAAGGTGATGTCTTTGCTTTTTAAGATGCTGTCTAGGTTTGTCATTGCTTTTCTCCCAAGAAGCAGGCGTCTTCTAATTTCGTGACTGCTGTCACCATCTGCAGTGATCATGGAACCCAAGAAAGTGAAATCTCTCACTGTCTCCATTTCCTCCCCTTCTATTTGCCAGGAGGTGATGGGACCAGTGGCCATGATCTTAGTTTTTTTTATGTTGAGCTTCAGACCATATTTTGCGCTTTCCTCTTTCACCCTCATTAAAAGGTTCTTCAATTCCTCCTCACTTTCTGCCATCAAGGTTGTATCACCAGCATATCTGAGGTTGTTGATATTTTTCCCGGCAATCTTAATTCCGGTATGGGATTCATCCAGCCCAGCCTTTCGCATGATGAATTCTGCATATAAGTTAAATAAGCAGGGAGACAATATACAGCCTTGTCTTACTCCTTTCCCAATTTTGAACGAATCCGTTATTCCATATCCAGTTCTAACTGTAGCTTCTTGTCCCACATAGAGATTTCTCAGGAGATTTCTCCAACAACTTAGTTCCCCTAAAAGGGGTTCAGCCAGTCTCACTTGTCAAAGGGTTCCATAGAAATTTTGTAACCGCTACTGCAGCAGCAGTTAGAAGCAATGTTATTTTCCTCATTCAACAAAGGGAGAAACGGGCTTCCTTTTTAACGTGCCTCCCGGAGTGCCAATTGTCAAAGAATTTAAATCCGATTATCTCTGTACTCACGGCCTGCGGGTTTCTTCTTTTTATCTTCCAAATTAGGTAGAACGACTCGCTCAGTGCAGGCGGCAGCCGCCGCTTCACCAACCTGGTTGGGGCATACCTCCACAGCCCGGCGCCGTTTTCCCTTCACTCCCACCCCCTTTTACGAGGGGAACGGGAGAAGGGTTCAGCGCCATAGTGGGCCCGCTGGAGAGCCCATGCCGCGGGACGCTCGACCCGCGGTTTGGCGGAGCCCGCTGTGCGGTAGCGGGGCTCCTACCCCCGGGACTGGCCAGGGCCGTTTTGCTGCCGAAACGACCCACGACCGCCCGCAATGGCGTCCTCGCCGGAAGTCCTTTTTCCGGCAATCTTAATTCCGGTTTGGGATTCATCCAGTCCAGCCTTTCGCATGATGAATTCTGCATATAAGTTAAATAAGCAGGGAGACAATATACAGCCTTGTCGTACTCCTTTCCCAATTTTGAACCAATCAGTTGTTCCATATCCAGTTCTAACTGTAGCTTCTTGTCCCACATAGAGATTCCTCAGGAGACAAATGAGGTGATCCGGCACTCCCATTTCTTTAAGAACTTGCCATAGTTTGCTGTGGTCGACACAGTCAAATGCTTTTGCGTAGTCAATGAAGCAGAAGTAGATGTTTTTCTGGAACTCTCTAGCTTTCTCCATAATCCAGCGCATGTTTGCAATTTGGTCTCTGGTTCCTCTGCCCCTTCGAAATCCAGCTTGCACTTCTGGGAGTTCTCGGTCCACATACTGCTTAAGCCTGCCTTGTAGAATTTTAAGCATAACCTTGCTAGCGTGTGAAATGAGTGCAATTGTGCGGTAGTTGGAGCATTCTTTGGCACTGCCCTTTTTGGGGATTGGGATGTAGACTGATCTTCTCCAATCCTCTGGCCACTGCTGAGTTTTCCAAACTTGCTGGCATATTGAGTGTAGCACCTTAACAGCATCCTCTTTTAAAATTTTAAATAGTTCAGCTGGAATATCATCACTTCCACTGGCCTTGTTGTTAGCAAGGCTTTCTAAGGCCCATTTGATTTCACTCTCCAGGATGTCTGGCTCAAGGTCAGCAACCACATTACCTGGGGTGTATGAGACCTCCATATCTTTCTGGTATGATTCCTCTGTGTATTCTTGCCACCTCTTCTTGATGTCTTCTGCTTCTGTTAGGTCCTTTCCACTTTTGTCCTTAATTGTGGTAATCTTTGTACGAAATGTTCCTTTCATATCTCCAATTTTCTTGAACAAATCTGTGGTTTTTCCCATTCTGTTATTTTCCTCTATTTCTTTGCATTGCTCGTTTAGAAAGGCCCTCTTATCTCTCCTTGCTATTCTTTGGAAATCTGCATTCAATTTCCTGTATCTTTCACAATCTCCCTCGCATTTTGCTTGCCTTCTCTCCCCCGCTATTTGTAAGGCCTCATTGGACAGCCACTTTGCTTTCTTGCATTTCTTTTTCATTGGGATGGTTTTCGTTGCTGTCTCCTGTATAATGTTACGAGCCTCCACCCACAGTTCTTCAGACACTCTGTCCACCAAATCTAAATCCTTAAACCTGTTCTTCACTTCAACTGTGTATTCATAAGGAATTTGATTTAGATTGTATCTTACTGGCCCAGTGGTTTTTCCTACTTTCTTCAGTTTAAGCTGGAATTTTGCTGTAAGAAGCTGATGATCTGAGCCACAGTCAGCTCCAGGTCTTGTTTTTGCTGAGTGTATAGAGCTTCTCCATCTTTGGCTGCAGAGAATATAATCAATCTGATTTCGATGTTGCCCATCTGGTGATGTCCATGTGTAGAGTCGTCTCTTGTGTTGTTGGAAGAGTGTTTGTGATGACCAGCTTGTTCTCTTGACAGAACTCTATTAGCCTTTGCCCTGCTTTGTTTTGAACTCCAAGGCCAAACTTGCCAGTTGTTCCTTTTATCTCTTGACTCCCTACTTTAGCATTCCAATCCCCTATAATGAGAAGAATATCCTTCTTTGGTGTCATTTCTATAAGGTGTTGTAAGTCTTCATAGAATTGGTCAATTTCAGTTTCTTCAGCACTGGTAGTTGGTGCATAAACTTGGATTAGTGTGATGTTAAAAGGTCTGCCTTGGATTCGTATCGAGATCATTCTATCATTTTTTAAATTGCATCCCAGTACAGCTTTCGCCACTCTTTTGGTGACTATGAGGGCCACTCCATTTCTTTTACGGGATTCCTGCCCACAGTAGTAGTTATGATAGTCATCCGAACTGAATTCGCCCATTCCTGTCCATTTTAGTTCACTGATGCCTAGGATGTCAATGTTTATTCTTGCCATCTCATTTTTTACCACATCCAGCTTACCAAGGTTCATGGTTCTTACATTCCAGGTTCCTATGCAATACTTTTCTTTACAGCATTGGACTTTCCCTTCGCTTCCAGGCATATCTGCAACTGAGCGTCCTTTCGGCTTTGGCCCAGCCGCTTCATCAGCTCTGAATCTACTTGTACTTGTCCTCCGCTCTTCCCCAGTAGCATGTTGGACGCCTTCCGACCTGAGGGGCTCATCTTCCAGCGTCATATCTTTTATATACCTGTTGTCTTTGTCCATGGAGTTTTCTTGGCAGGGATACTGGAGTGGCTTGCCAGTTCCTCCTCCAGGTGGATCACGTTTGGTCCAAACTCTCCACTATGACCTGTCCATCTTGACCTGTCCATAGCTTCCCTGAGTAATTCAAGCCCCTTTGCCACGAGAAGGCAGTGATCCATGAAGGGGCCTACAGCATTTACCAGATATAATTTCATGTCTCTCCCCAAGAAAAACTCTGAGCTTTTGGTTTCTCTTTAGACACTCATCCATGGTCGCCTGGAGCATTTGAGGGAAAAGAGAGAACATTGTGGCATATGAAGCAAACAGAAAAAGAAAGTGACAACCTGTTTGTAAGTGTCTTTGTTACTTGGAAGGGCACAAGTGTTAAAATGTTTAATGTACATAGAAAGCTGTGTTTGAATGCATTGTAATTAAAATGCTATAAAGGGAAGTTTCTCTTAGACTTATTCAAGAGGTTCCACTCTGACAAAAGCATCAGAGGAGGCTGGTATCTTTCCCAATACAGTCGTACCTCTGGTTACGCTTGTTTCAGGTTGCGTTCATCATGGGATACGAACGTGCCGAACCCGGAAGTACCGGAATGGGTTACTTCCGGGTTTGGCAACGCGCAGATGCGCAAAATGACGTCATGCGCAGAAGCGCTGAATCTCGCCATGCGCAGATTCGGCGCTTCATGTTGCATTCTGCTCATGTTGCGAACGGGGCTCTGGAACTGATCCCATTCACAACCAGCGGTACCACTGTAATTCTTCGCAGGAGAAAGAAGCTGTAGAGCTCTCACATAAGTAAGCTTAAACGTGAGAAGACAGTGTTTTCTTGCTGGAGATGGCAATAAAGAGAAGCAGCAGCAGTTGCAAATAAGTTATGCAATGATTAAGAAGCTTAAGATCTCCTTCTAGGACCAGAGACAGGAAAGTTTACTGAATTACATGGACTGAACATTGTTTGCAATCTGCTACTTTAGTATGTTTATCTTATTGTAAGACTGTTCAAGACTGTTCCGCAGTAAAGCTTCGAAAATTATTCTTGTGATGGGAAACTCATTTCCACACAAGGTCCAGATAAGGAATTCCACGGAACAACTTTAACAACAAGTACCTGAAGGACCAAACCATGATGTAGCCATGCTCTTTTCCACCCCTTCCAATAATTGCAACAATCTGTTCCTCCAAATGGTTCTGCCACTACCGTGGTGCCTCGGGTTACGCTGCCTTTGGGCTAGGTAACCTTTGGCTTGCGGTCCGCAAAAACCCGAAAGTGCTGGAACGCCCTGTGCTTTGGCCTGCAGAAACTTTGGGTTGCAGACAAGCCTCTTGAATGGATTAGGTCTGCAACCTGAGGTTCCATTGTATGCCCTGGGGTCCCCAATCTTTCTCCCTGCCAATGAAAACTAATGAATAGGAGAACCTATCAATGTGCACTGGCACAAAAACCTTGCATATACACTTTGTAAAATCATGAATGTTTGCTACTCCCCTTCTCTCTCCCCCCACCCCCAGCTCTCTTTCTCCACTTCTCAACTCCCCAACCTTATACTGTATGGAACATTAAAGTCTGTTTGTGCGCATTTTGATGACATGCAAAGTAACAGAGTAGCTCATAGCTAAATAGATATTCTAGGTGATAGCTCCTTTTTACATACTATACATACAGTGTCCAGACGCTTTGTATTCAAAAGAACTTTACTTTCATAAACATATAACTGAGAAGAATATATTTACAATACCATGCTTATTCAAATGGGAACATTCTCGCTTGAATTGTCATACAGTTTCTTACAAAATGTTTTTACTTTGACTTCAGTAGTAAATCTCTCTGTTCCTGCACAGGTTTCTTCCTATTAGCATTTAGTGATCTTCCTCTGTATCATTTCAGACGGATCACACTGACACACAACAGTATCCTGAGACATCTCTCTCAGCAGCCATTCTCCCTCACACACAGATAAAAGAAGAGAAAAGCAGTTAAAACAACAGTTACTGGAATAACAGTCACAACAGAATGGAATGCCTCCCTCATGTGACTCACAGTTAGCCAATCACGAGAACCACTGTCAAAGGCAGTGAAATCTCTCTGAGAGTGAGTTTTTACTTTCTCACTCACTCTCAGAGAGATTTCACTTTCTTGGGTTCCATGATCACTGCAGATGGTGACAGCAGTCACGAAATTAGAAGACGCCAGCTTCTTGGGAGAAAAGCAATGACAAACCTAGACAGCATCTTAAAAAGCAAAGACATCACCTTGCCGACAAAGGTCCGTATAGTTAAAGCTATGGTTTTCCCAGTAGTAATGTACAGAAGTGAGAGCTGGACCATCAAGAAGGCCGATCGCCGAAGAATTGATGCTTTTGAATTATGGTGCTGGAGGAGACTCTTGAGAGTCCCATGGACTGCAAGAAGATCAAACCTATCCATTCTCAAAGAAATCAGCCCTGAGTGCTCACTGGAGGGACAGATCCTGAAGTTGAGGCTCCAGTACTTTGGCCACCTCATGAGAAGAGAAGACTCCCTGGAAAAGACCCTGATGTTGGGAAAGATGGAGGGCACAAGGAGAAGGGGACGACAGAGGATGAGGTGGTTGGACAGTGTTCTCGAAGCTACTAACATGAGTTTGGCCAAACTACGAGAGGCAGTGGAGGATAGGCGTGCCTGGCGTGCTCTGGTCCATGGGGTCACGAAGAGTCGGACACGACTGAACGACTGAACAACAACAACTGTCAAAGGAAAAACTCCATGTTAAAAATTACACAGTAATTAAACTAAGTAAACATTCTCATTAATAGAAATTAACCATCACCCTTAACACCCTTAACACCTTCTCCAGACTCAAAGACAGAGGGCACTTAGCAGCACTCACAGAAGAGATGTTGATGATAGCTCCTTTGTTTTAAGTGAGCTTGTTCGGAATAAAACAACCCATTGCTTTGTAAACCTCAGATCTCCAGAGGGGGAAATAAGGGGATTTTTGTCAGGGACCAGTTTTCAAACTCTGCAAATGAAGCCTCCCCCTACCCACAGTTGCTCCAAGATAATTCAGTGGGGCCTATTCTCAGTTCATTGTGTTCTGGATCAGTGTCTTAATCCTTTGTAAAATTAAAAATTCTTTCCAGTAGCACCTTAGAGACCAACTAAGTTTGTTCTTGGTATGAGCTATAGTGAGGGAGGGAATATTTAAGGATCTGGTGACTTCTGTTTCAGTGTATCTGAAGAAGTGCGCATGCACACGAAAGCTCATACCAAGAACAAACTTAGTTGGTCTCTAAGGTGCTACTGGAAAGAATTTTTTATTTTGTTTTGATTATGGCAGACCAATACGGTTACCCACCTGTAACTTAATCCTTTGTAGATTCTGTATATCACAGCATAGCCATTGAGGTGTCCCCAGATGTTGTCCAGTTCCCATCAGCTTCATCCAGCAGGGCTGACAGTCAAGGATGATGGAAGCTGTAATTTGGAGCTCACCAACAGGACTATGCTGCCCTAACCCTATACCCTTCCCATTGAAACAACTGTGAAAATAAATTTTGGACACTATAGATTTCTCCTTGTCTGCTGCATAAAATGTATTATTGTTTTTTCGTAGCTGTGTGATTTGTGCTCTATTGTATTGTGATGGCCATTGGGTATAAACTTCTCATTTGATCCCAGAAAATCCCACTTCTCCATTGGACAGGGGTGTCCAAACTTTTTTCAAAGAGGGCCAGATTTGATTCGTGAGGGCCAACCATTTTATTGAGCTTTATTTTAGGATTGAAGTAGTTGTGCAGGCAGAACAGAGAGGACCAAGCAGACAGGAGTGGGACGTTAACAGAGAGCGGCAGCAAGAACCTAACACCGGGCGGAAGACAGAGCAGAATGCAGGGTCCCTGTGTGAAGCGATCAGTGGGGCGGATAAAGATCAGGGTGCCCGTGCAAGCAGAGCACTAGCCGGATGACAGCAATAGTCCACCACTAACAGGGTCCTAGAGCTGGACAATGGGTGCCAGCATGCAACAGTCAGCGGGTGGGTAGTTTATCCGCAGTGTGTGGACGCAACAACCATAAACAGACCTGCATATGGGGCCAGATGAAAATTTCTATAAGGCTAGATTAGGCCCCCGGCCTGCTTTAGGATGTCCCTATTTTCATTGGAGAAATGCTGGAGGTTCAAGAGTTATCCGACCTCCAAGCCATCTGAAGGCAATCCTGTATAGGGAAGTTTTTTTTAATGTTTAATGTTTTACTATTTTTTATATATGTTGGAAGCTGTGCAGAGTGCTAGGGGCAACCTAATAAGATGTGTGGGTTATAAATAGTAAAATTATCATTATAAAATGGGACGTCCCTATTTTCATCAGAGAAATGTGTGCGGGTTTGGAAAGATAAGAGGCATTTGGGTGCCTTCGTTCCAGATTGCTGAAATGGTATTTCACAAATTTTTCATGATGAGGATTTAGAAACCAGTGACTGCGCACTAGATCACAAGGAGACTTATTAGTACAACATACTGGACAGCTTATAAAATGGAATATATACTCCAGTGATGTGATAAAGTTTGAAAACAGCTTTCTAAACAAAACCCACTTATTACAGAAGACTAAGAAAGGGTATGGAAAGGGGAGGTTTTGTGGTGGTGGGGGGTTACCATTGGAATACTGCGTACACCATTTCAAGGTAACATTACACTTTATTTACACTTTTTCTCATTTGGGACTCGAGCTCATAACCCTGAGATTAAGCATTTCACGCTCTACCGATTGAGTTAGGAGGACAGCTCAGCGATTTGTGTACAGGGGACACAGCTGGTGGCGTGTGAAAATCCCTACAGAAGGGTGCAAAAAAGCTTGTTCCCAGCTGCTTCAGAGCTAGGAGTGGACCACATCTGATAGGGTCGATCTATTTGCCCCGACATTAAGAGCAGAACCTCCAGGATCAGAAGCAGCGGGCCGCAAATACGAGGGCAGGGGAAGCAGCAGGGAGCTCTCGCCGCCTGCACGATGCCTTCGCCTTGCAAGGGGGCGCATCCAGCCTTGGAGCCTCATAGGGCCCAACCCACAGGCAGCGAGCTCTGATGCTCAGAGAGGCAGGAAACGGGGCCAGCCAGGGGGACTCGAGAGCGGCTGCACTTTCCTGTGCCCCCGCCGAGGAGAGCTGAGGAGCAACGGCCAGTGGCCTGGCGAGTTTCCCCGGAGAGGAGCCGGATTCCGGTGCAGGGACGGAGCGAGGAGTCAGAGGTGCAGGAGGCGCGGGGTGGGGGCAGGAGGGTGGAGGAGGAGAGCACGTGCGCCTCGCCTGGCAGGATCAGGCCCCGAGTCCAGCCGGAGGCTGCAGGGCGCCCCCCAACCGTGCAGGAAGGGGCTCAGCTTGGGGGCAGGGCATCTGCAGGAGGGCACAGGGGCAAACATCTCTGGCTAAGGCTGGCACGGACCCTGCCTGAGACCCTGGAGAGCTGCTCCCTTCAGTCCTATATAGACGATGCTGAGCTGAAGGGGCACAATGAGGGGTCCAAGGCAGCTTCTGCTTCGGGATGGAGGCTGCATATAGTCGCCCACTGATCAGCGGCGTGCCTGGGGCTTCTGTCTCCCTGAGTTTGCCGCCCCTCTCCCAGTTCCTCATCGGGGAGCCCCTTCCTCTTCCACGGTCCTCCCTCCGCTCCGACTGTCCTTCCCTCTCGCCTGCTTCTGCCTCCCTGCGGTGGCTGCAAGGGCGATGAGTGGGTTGAGGGGGCGGCAGCACAGGCACAAGCTCACGCTCTCCCACCGGCGGAGAGGGAAGGCGAGGAAGAGCAGTGCAGCAGGGAGGGGCCCCTCTCACTCTGCAGCCCCGTGGCAAACTTTGCACGCCACTACTGCTGCCCCCCCCCTTTATCTCCGCCAGTGCCATTCGTGAATTGGTCTGATCGCCTTTTAAAGCTATTAAATATTCAGGAACAGTCAGAATCCCAATGCAACTTCGTTTATTCAACAGCTCTCTCCCATATTAGACAAGAAAACACTCAAGTGCCAGTTGACAGTTGACAGTTGACAGTGCTTGCCATTAGAACTTTCGTCCACCTACGCTTCTACGATTGGCTAGAATCATAACATGTGTTAAACCCAATACATAACAAAAGCTCTCTCAGCCACCACCATCACCGCATCTTGTGGCAATGATGTCCATCAGATTCATTTAGCAAGGAAATGGCTTCTTTTGCCTGCCCCCAAACCAAGGTACACTGTGCCTACACATGGAGCTTCTGTTGACCAGTCATGGCTAAAAAAACCAGCTAATAGATCTGTTCTCCGGAGAACACATCTGATCTTTCCCCAGGCTATCAAAGCTACTGACCTCTTGTGTCTGCGTATAAATAACTGAGAGAGGCTTAAGCCCGTTCCTTTAAAGGTTTTATCTTCCACCTTCCCCAGTAGTACAGCTGAGTTTTCAGATGAAGGCTGAGGGTTGAAGTGGGTGACAGTTTTGAAAATGCAGAGGAAAGGAGGATTCTTTGGAAGTAGCATATGGAAATGAATTAATGGTGATAAAAATGTTGATGACAGTATTGTAAAATATCAAGGAAGGCAAATTTGAAATTAGTTATTAATGTTCAGATTATTACTCATTTCATTTCTACACTGCTTCATATTTTTAAGAAAAAAATCTCAAAGTAATTAGAGAGAAATCTCAATGCAGTTTGTTTCCATAGGATGTTGAGAACATTAACTCTGTAGATCCAGGGGTTCTCTCCTCCTGATAGTCTCAGATTTGATTGTTCTTTCCGATAGAGCAAGAGGAAGAAAACATTTATGGACTTAAAGCTGCATTGATTCTGGAGGCCACATTCCAGTGAGCTGTGTGGCCAATGTATCCACAGGCATGGACAATGCTTTAAATATTGTTGGTCAATATTCCTTTTGTTTGTTTGTTTCTTAGGCTGTACCTTACATTTAAAGCATGGTGCTTCCCCCGGAGATTCATGGGAACTGTAGTTTATTGCTACAGTTCTCAGCACCCTTAAAAAACTGCAGGTTGCATGATTTGTTGGGTGAAGCCATGTACTTTAAATGTTTGGTGGGTCTGTTACAGCCTTAATCATACACAAAGATTTGTTGTTGCCTTTCCAACATGCCTAAAGTTGCAGGCAGGATCAGTATTCCCTGGTCACTGAACATGCTCAGTCCTCTCACTGGGTTGTTTTTCAATTTTCCTACCACTGCCTTGGCTTCCCACCCCCAAATGTTATTTGTAGTTCTGTAAACCTTGGGGTTTCCCCAAGTCTTTGGATAACTTCCTCTCGTGCATGGGTGGGGGCGTTTGGGTGACATAGCGGTTGTCATTCACAGCCTTAAAATCAGAAATAGAAAGAGTAATTATATACAGTATTTCAAAAACTGACTAATGATTAAATGCTTTTGTTTTTATACTTGAGTTTTATTCTAAACTGGTATTTTACTTTGTGTTTATTTCCTTTCCAGCAGAGTAGTGTAAAAATGGAAGAGCAGGGGCCGAGAAGACCCATTCAAAGGGAGAGACTGGAGTCCAAAGGAAAAAGATCTCCTGCAGGCCAAGATGAGACCTTCGGAGATCTTCTGCCTTGTGCAGATTTATGTGAAATTAAGAAGGAGGCAGAGGAGGGGCAGCCACAGCAGCACTGGGATGCCCAGTGGCAGGATTTCCTGAAGACAATACGCCCCCCTCATTCAAGCTGGGAAACCCCACAGGCTCCCAGTCCTCCCCACTCCAGGGATGGTGTCCTACTGGCCTCCTTCAGGGGAGCTGCGGATTACAGCCAGTGGCCCAGCAGGATAGCAGGGGGGACAGACCAGACCCTGCTCCAAGACACTGAGGGGCTTCCGGGAAATGTAAGTGCCCTCCTCTAACCTGGGTTTCCACCATCTGGAGGTCACAGGTCCAGTGCCTCTAGACATGGAGGTTCTGTTTAGCTATGGTGGTGAATATTCCTCCCCCCTGCACTTTCTCTCTAATCCACTTTGAAAATGCTTGTTAGACCAAACTTTACTATACATGGGAGGATTGCGATCATATCTCCTGGTGTTCTTACTTTACCTAAGCAGCTGCAGGGGACTCTGAATTTCATCAGAGCAGAGGCTGTGTTGGAAGAGGTGTCCTTCCATCAACCCCCGTTTTCCTCATCTAAATTGCCTCCGTTTCCAAAATGCTCTTTCCTTCCACTGAGGTAAAAATCTCGGCACATCTTGCACCCTCAGCAATCTCATGTGTAGTGCAAATAGAATAACACTGGCATACCTTGTAAAGATGTTGAAACATTGTTAAAGATAATGGCCAGGTTCAGATGACTGAATCGCGGCCTGAAAAGCAGGGTTACAAACAGGCACAGTTTTTAATGCATTGCGGCAGCAAAGTTACGCTGAAACCTATGTTGACCGAGGTTTACAACAAAAATCTCTAGCCACCAGCACAGTCTCCTGGCCACCAGAAGCAGAATGCATCACTCCAGGAAGGATTCCAACCCAACCTTTAGTGAGAGAGGGCAAAAGAGAAGGACTCTGCTTGGGTAGCTTCACAAATTTACCAGCTGTCATCCTGCACTGGCAGCAAGGCCAACAAACAGGGGAACTGGGGATGTGCTAGTCCCATATCTCCATGCATCTGCCTCCTAACCGAATTGTCCCAGCTTACCTCATGATTGGACTGGCCCTGATGGTGAACTGTGATGAAACCAGACAGTCTCTTATGAGACATAACTAGGAAACTTTCCATTTTGCCCAAACCAGGAAACTACAGGTGTCAGGTTTGGAACAAGCCGGGATATTAAGCTAACTTCAAACTGTGTTTGGTCAAAAGAGGATCCGGTTGATCAGTGGCTTTGTGGTTTGACTGCTCCCACTGCAAAGGGGCTGTGCAGTCAGATGAAAGGCTTCCTCATATTCCTCCTCATTGAGTCGAGACACAATAGTTCAGAATGGGCCAACACATGTGAAGCATTCTGAATACTCTTAACAGGGCAGCCCTGCAGAGGCCTACTCGGAAGCAAGCCACATTGAGTTCAGTGGGACTTACTTCCAGGGAAGCATATATAGGATGGCAGCCTACAGTTCTGTCCAAAAGCTCCTTAACATTATTAACTCACCCAGGGTCTCTGCCAGGCAGCTTCTCAGGTTTTTCCTGATGCCCTAATCTGCATCCTGATCTCTGTTCCAGGAATCGTGGCCTGTGGAAGATGTGGTTATTAAATCCCCAAAGTCTGAGGGGGATCCCATGGACACAGAAAACATCCACCTCTCTGCAAAAGCTGAGGGAGAGAGTGAAGAAGAGGCCACCTTTCTGGGTGAGGGTTGGGGGTCTAACAACTTCCAGATGGCATCAAGTTGGAGAAGGATGCTGTGGGAGGAAAGCCCAATGATCAGCCCCTAGGCAGAAAACCTCTCTTGGAAATAAAGTAGATGCAACGTTAAATGCATGGAGACAGGAGAGGGAGAACCATTACATCTAGGAAGCTGACATGCTTTCTGTGATGGAGTGATTGACACAGCACAATACTGAATTCCTCCCATAGTTTTCTTCCCCATGATGTTTTGCGTGCCATGGGTACAGAATCTGTAAGCATGTCTTGTGTGGAGGGAGGGCTAGGAAGAAGGATAGGTGAATTGTGTAAACTTGCCAATCTAACAGACAGCCTATCACCCATTCCCACCACCCTTCTGAGTAATACCCCTCCCCACTCCCCCACTATATTTAAGGATCTGGTGACTTCTGTTTCAGTGTATCTGAAGAAGTGTGCATGCACACGAAAGCTCATACCAGGAACAAACTCAGTTGGTCTCTAAGGTGCTACTAGAAAGAATTTTCGATTTTGTTTAGACAGGGGTTGTGTATGAGAGTGAGTGAATGGGATAATAATTTATAGCACCGGTGTAATTTTGTCCGTATCTAAGCTTCAAGGGAGAAAGTGTGGTGCAAACTTGGTACAAATTTCAAAATAAGTACACAAAGACACTCACAAGTTGATAGTGGCACCAGCTTTCCTGGTCAAGAATCCACTTTGTCAGACTGCAGCCCACAAAAGCTTAGGCCATAATACATTTATCAGCCTTTTAGGGCTGCTAAAGATAAATAAACAGAAGCGTAGTTATTCTATGGACTTCCATCCTACAGGAGACAGTGACGGCCAGCAACTTGGATAGCTTGAAAAAAAGGTTTAAACTGATGGCTGTGCTCTACCCTGATGGTCCTAGGCAATAATGCTTCTTAATACTAGTTACTGGAAAGCACAGGAGGGCAGAGAGGACTCTTGTGCTGAAATACTGCTTGCTGGTTTTGCAGAAGCATCTGTTTGGCCTCTGTGAGAACAGGATAATGGACTAGGTGGGCCTTTGCCCAATCCAGCAGGCTCTTCTTATGTTCTAATATATTGCAATATTTTTACAGTTACATGTGGCATAATAACACTTAAGTTTTACTTATTACTCAGATGAGAAGCTTCTACTCGAGCCGGAAATCATTTCCTCACTTGAAAAAGAAAAATACAGAGATGTGTCTAATAAGCCAATTCCACCATAGATCTCTATTATATAATGGTGCTGCTTTATTATGTGAATGGAGTAATCTTGTGTTGCTCTTGCCATTATCTCATCTAATTTCCAAAAAACTTGGAACACAGAGAAGACAGTGGAGTATGGAGACAGTGTTACAATAAGAGAAGGTGCAGCTTGTGATTGAGGGGTGTTCAGTTCCTTTTTTGTCTTTCTTGAAAATCTAACCGGATTCTGTTCCCCCACCCACTCCCAAACAGGTCAGAATTCTGTGGAGCCATCTGTGAATTCATTGGGAAGAACAAAGAAACAGTTTAAATGCATGGAATGTGGGATGTGCTTTAGTCAAAGTGGAAGACTCTTATAATACATCAGCGAACTCACACAGGGGAGAAACCATTTAAATGTATTGAATGTGGAAAGAGCTTCAGTGAAAGTAGAGCACTTGGAATACATCAAAGAACTCATACAGGGGAGAAACCATTTAAATGTATTGAATGTGGAAAGAGCTTCATTGACAGTGGAAAACTTAGAATACATCATCGAACTCACACGGGGGAGAAACCGTTTGAATGTATGCAGTGTGGAAAGAGGTTCAGGAAAAGTGGAACACTTAGAATACATCAACGAACACACACAGGGGAGAAACCATTTAAATGTATTCAATGTGGTAAGAGCTTCAGTGAAAGTGGAGCACTTAGAAGACATCAACAAACTCACACGGGGGAGAAACCATTTAAATGTATTGAATGTGGGAAGAGCTTCCGTGAAAGTGGAGTACTTATAATACATCAACGAACTCACACAGGGGAGAAACCATTTAAATGTATTGAATGTGGAATGAGCTTCAGTAGTAATGAATCACTTAGAATACATCAACGAACACACACAGGGGAGAAACCATTTAAATGTATTGAATGTGGAAAGAGCTTTAGTCAAAGCGGGGACCTTAGAATACATCAGCGAACTCACACAGGGGAGAAACCATTTAAATGTATGGAATGTGGAAAGAGCTTCAGTCAATATGGACACCTTAGAAAACATCAACGAACTCACACAGGGGAGAAACCATTTAAATGCATTGACTGTGGAAAGAGCTTCAGTGAAAGTGGAGCACTTAGAATGCATCAACGAACTCACACGGGAGAGAAACCATTTGAATGTATTGAATGTGGAAAGAGCTTCAGTAATAATGAAGCACTCAGAATACATCAACGAACTCACACAGGGGAGAAACCATTCAAATGTATGCAGTGTGGAAAGAGCTTCAATGAAAGTAGATCACTTAGAATACATCAACGAAATCACACGGGAGAGAAACCATTTGAATGCATGCAGTGTGGAAAGAGCTTCAATGAAAGTAGAGCACTTAGAATACATCAACGAACTCACACAGGAGAGAAACCATTTGAATGTATGCAGTGTGGAAAAAGCTTCAATGAAAGTAGAACACTTAGAATACATCAACGAAATCACACGGGAGAGAAACCATTTGAATGTATGCAGTGTGGAAAGAGCTTCATTAATAGTGGAACACTTAGAATGCATCAACGAATTCACACAGGCGAGAAACCATTTAAATGTATTGAATGTGGTAAGAGCTTCAGTGAAAATGGAGGACTTAGAAGACATCAACGAATTCACACAGGAGAGAAACCATTTGAATGTATTGAATGTGGTAAGAGCTTCAGTAAAAATGAAGCACTTAGAATACATCAACGAATTCACACCGGGGAGAAACCATTTAAATGTATGGAGTGTGGAAAGAACTTCAGTCAAAGTGGAGCACTTAGAATACATCAACGAACTCACACCGGGGAGAAACCATTTAAATGTATTGAATGTGGAAAGAGCTTCATTGACAGTGGAAAACTTAGAATACATCAACGAAATCACACAGGAGAGAAACCATATGAATGCATGGAATGTGGACAGAGCTTCAGTCAAAGTGGAACACTTAGAACACACCAACGAACTCACATGGGGGAGAAACCATTTAAATGTATTGAATGTGGAAAGAGCTTCAGCACAGGTGGAGCATTTAGAAGACATCAACAAACTCAACATGGCGGAGAAACCTTTTAAATGTATTGAATGTGCTAATATCTTGAGTAAAAATGAAGCACGTAGAATACATCAATGAACACACACGGGAGAAACCATTTAAATGTATGCAGTATGGAATGCTTCAGTCAAAATGGACACCTTAGAAAACATCGGCTAACACACACGATGATAATTTGGAAAGGGCTTCAGAGGAAGTGGAGACCATGATGTTGTTGTTTAGTCGTTTAGTCGTGTCCGACTCTTTGTGACCCCCATGGACCAGAGCACGCCAGGTACTCCTGTCTTCCACTGCCTCCCGCAGTTTGGTGAGACTTATGTTGGTATCTTCGAGAACACTGTCAACCATCTCGTCCTCTGTCGTCCCCTTCTCCTTGTGCCCTCATTCTTTCCCAACATTAGGGACTTTTCCAGGGGGTCTTTTCTTCTCAGCTTCAGGATGACCTTCCAGTGAGCACTCAGGGCTGATTTCCTTCAGACTTGATAGGTTCAATCTTCTTGCAGTCCATGGGACTCTCAAGAGTCTCCTCCAGCACCATAATTCAATAGCATCAGTTCTTCAGCAATCAGCCTTCTTTATGGTCCTAGGCAAAAAAAAAAGACAATCACAGGAATATCCAAATAAAAAGAAAAAATCAACACCGTGAAAGATCCCTGTAACGAAATGAGCATATGTATATATAGTAATACTTAAATAACAAACTAGAATAGCTCCAAAACAATAAAAAAGTTGTAAACTAATCCAAAGGAAAATAATAATTTAACAAACTTAACAAATGACTCCGAATACTAA